>NC_080574.1:43769500-44383000 GCF_029962835.1 Magnolia sinica | reverse complement strand
TTAAGTCAGGCCACCGCAAACTCAGTTGGATATAAAGAGGGGATGAAGTCCAAACAGCTGGACCACAAGCTATATTCTACCTAGCCAATAACTTCAACTTTGAAAAGGTTAACGTGACATCCAACTCTTTCAATAACTATATACAAGTGTGGTCCATTGGTTAGAGGATGTGGCTGATTTTATCATCATGAGTTCAACATATTGGACGGCTTGGATGTAAAGTAGTAGTAGTAATAATAATAATAATAATAATAAAAGGTTGGAAATTATTCACTGTGTGGACAGTAATTTATACTCCAAACCTTCTGGACTTCAGACCTCCTGCATAAATAATTCTTTGCCATTTTTGGCATCTTGCCTTTTAATGCCTCCATCATCGTCTTGGAGTCTTCAACTCCGAAATCGACCCAAAACCATACAACGAAAAGGCCACCGTGTGATCAAAACCACTCCTTTCTCACCATCTTAAGCGAAGACCCAAAAAATGGCGGGTGCAACCACCTCTACCACACCATCTACCACCATATGGCCCACCCTTCTCTTCTTGGGGGTGGTTCCAGTCGCCATCGCGATCCTTCTCTACCGAGCTGACAGGTTCGACCCGGCTCCGCTGCCCGACCACGGCTCGTGGCCCTCCAGAGCCGTGCCGGCCCGCAATGATCGGATACTGAAGGTGGCGGAGAAGTTGGGTGATGGGCTATTGCATGGACCCGAGGACATGGCATATGACGCTGAGGCCCATGTTCTCTACACCGGCTGCTATGATGGGTGGATCAAGAAGGTCACGCTTGCTGACGTGGCATCATCGGTGACCGTTGATAACTGGGTCCATGTTGGTGGCCGACCGCTCGGCGTTGCTCTTGGACTTCATAAGGACCTCATCGTCGCCGACGCCAATAAGGTAGTTTCTTCTTCTTCTTCTTCTTCTTCTTCTTTTTTCCTTTTTTTTTTTTTCCAGATCTACCCCTAATTCCCCGGTAACATCATGTGGGGCCCACCTTGATGATCTGTTATATATCCACACCGTCCATCCGTTTTTTCAGACCATTTTAATTGGTGGTCTCAAAAATTAAGCATATGCAAATCTCAGGTCGACCACACGCTAGGAAACAGTGGTTATTAAACTCCCACCACTAAAAATATCCCAAGGCCCAACGTAAGCGGAACCGTAATGTTTAATTTCCATCCAACCCGTTGATAAGGTCGAACAGAACTTGATGAAGGAAAAATAGAAAGTTGAAATTGATCTAACGCTGTTGTGGCCTACAAAACGTTTTAGTGGTAATTCACCACCTTTTCTGGTTGTGGTCCACCAGAGAATTGGATCTGCCGAAATTTTGTTTCCTAAAATGAGCTGAAAAAACAGATGGGCGGCTTCCATATACAACCTATTTATCAAGGTGGGCCCCACACTGTAACGGGTGTTACCCGGGGACGCGGATTAGTTACTGAACCCGACAGTAGCCAGTTGGCTACTGACGTGACGTCACCACGTTTTTTGAGCCCCACTATGATGTATGTGTTGTATCCACGCCATCCATCCACTTAGAGAAAATTTTAAGTCATGAGCCAAAGAATGAGGTAGATGCAAAGCTCAAGTGGACCCACCATGGAAAATCGGCGTCCGTTTTGAATGGAAATACCTGACCAGCCGAAGCCTTGATTCTACCTCCTACCACGTTTTCTGCTTGTGGGGCGCTGCCCGTACAAGCATACACCACTATGCTGGAAGTCCGTGATTTCCCAGAATTTCATGGGTAGTACATTTATTTAAATATTTTTGGGTCTGAAGATCTAATCAGCACACATGTTTTAGGGCTGCTTGATTCAAGCAAAGTTATATCATTGATAAGCAGTTGTCCGTGGTTTGTAAACACATGATCATCCGCGATTATTATTATGACTTCGTGGGGTAGAGGCCCTGGTAGCCCACGCCCAACCTTATGAGCCTGACCGGCTTTTAGGTTTGGGCCTGGGCCCAACCTTATGGTCTATAAGCAGGCCTGGGTTTAAATTATTTTAGCCCGGCCTGGCTCAGCCTAACCCCACCTATTCTGAGTTTATATTTACATTTGTTATATCCCATGGATATGCCATTCCAATCCTTGATTAAGCAATCCATCAATCTTGAATGTGGACCATTGATTTCATTCTTCTAAAATATTTATTTCTTTATGTATGTGTGATCCATTTGATCAATGCAAAGTTCATTTAACATTGTTTCTATAATGTTGTCCACTTGAGATTGGGATATACCTCATTTTTGGTCTCATAACCTAAAGTGATTTTGTAAAATATATATGGACGACATGGATGAAAAACATACATCATAGTAAGCACCGACCACCAGCCATTCACTCGTGTCAGGGGAGTAGCCAATCCGTTTCCGCTTTACGAAGGTTTCAATGGTGGACATTGCTTTTCTCGCTGTTTTCTTGGTGTGATCCATCGGAGTTTTCGATATGCCTGATTTTAATAATCTTGGCCCCATGTGGTCGTTGAAAACAGATGGAAAGAGTGGATTTATCACGGAAATCTCTTTAGACCCATGCAGCCCATGCGCATAGATATTTTTCTGGCCAGGTCACCGGCAAACCGCTCCAGACTTCAGGGCACACAGATATTCGTACGCCCGGGTGCATGGATCCACGGAGATGTCCGTGACATCCACTCCATCTATCTCTTTTCAGAGACTGCAATAGTACATGATTTTAAAAATCAAGCAGATGTATTATCATGCCGTCATACCACACGAAACAGTGGGGGGTCGAACGCCTGAGGTTGATAGAAGTTTTGTATGGGAATGGTATTTGTTCCTACAATTTATCTGAGTGAGTGGTAATAACCCTATGAACGGATGGCATATAAACATTATGGTCAGCTCTCGGGAGTTTACAACAGCGGGTGCTTTTGTTCCCAGTATATTGTTGGTGTGGCCCACCTGATTTTTAGATCTTCCATGAGCTGTGGGTCCAGCATATTTTGGTCCTGTTGCTTAATTTTGATGATAAAACCTGATAGACAGTCCGGATTTTAGTGGACCTATGTACCCGGTTTTTTATTTTTAAAAAAATTTATGCACTGCGATTAAAAAAAAAAGTGTTGGGGAGGATTCCGGTCCCACTTTTTGTGGGACACTGCTGCCGTGGAAACGTTGGGCCCCCACCAATACAATTACTTGGGAAGAAAATAATGTTCAACTCATTAGGTGGGCTACAAGTTTGAAATTAACGACCAACCGACCGTCCGAGTCAGCATACAGGTGTGGCCCACCTATTGGGATTTCCTTGATTTCTGAGAAGCTTGTGATCTTCATGATGGAACCCACCGTTTTGACGGTACTGTTATACTACACAAGTCGAAATGTTGACAGGAGAGACCCTATGGCTCCGCAAGATGTGTCCTTAGCCTTTATGCTGTCATTTCTCTTCCATTGACCTTAATCTTAAAAGGTGGCAGAGATCAATTGGAGGACTTGTTCTTATCAGTTTAAATAATATGTACGTGCCCATCAGGTTATATGATATTAAATTAATTTCTTGCTCGGATGGCCCACCTCAGCAGTTTGCTGCTGGAGCCATCACACGCCGCGGACTACATGCCTGGCGGATTCGGAGTCGGTAGTGATCACTCCAGTACTGCGATGGGTACCAGTTGGTGCTGCAAAAACTCCATTGTTCCACCATGATCAATGTGTTTTATCTATCCTATCCAACCATTTTTTTTCAGCTCTTTTTAGGGTATGAGCTAAAAAATAAGGTAGAATCAAATGTCAGGTTGACCACACCAAAGTAAACATTGGTGCTTGAATGCCCACCATTAACATCTCGGGGCCACAAAAGTTATGGATCAATGACGGAGAGCGTCAAATGATGATGAGAGAGATCACCGTCTTTTCCAAGTAGTTAAAATTTTAAATCCGCATAAAATAATGAGAGAATTTAAATATTTTTATTGAATAATCTGTAATGTGTATTATTTATTAATTATACCACTAATAAAGAAAAAAGTAAAATCCTAGTTTGAATTACTTTCTAACTTTAATAGAAATCATAATTCAATTAGAATAGAGTTTACCCGACATATATAGTAAGATTTACCAAAATTAGAAAGTCATAAATAGACCTTACTAGAGAATTTCATACATGATTACAATTCATCTTTAAAAAAGATATAAATGTAATATTCTAAAAACAAGGAAATACGGCAAAAAATGAAATTATTAAAATAATAATTTTTTCTAAAATTTTATTTTTGAATGGTAAGCATGCATTTTCCCACAAAGTCGACAGATGTGACTCACTTTGTGGGTCAGTTGACCTTAAATAACTTGCTCCATACAGATCGATAGATTGTGCGTCCCGTAATGATACCTATATCAAAAGTTATAACTGATTTGCGGTTCACATTCAAATGTCAATTTCTCCCTATCTAAAATGAAATTTCTTTGAACCAAATATGCCTAGGCTCAGTTACATCATGCCGTACATATGACTGGGCTTAAATTCGACAAGCTATGTTTGCTTTTGCTTCCGCTTCCGCTTGACCTTCTTTTGGCTCAACCATGCTAAGATTGTATTTGTGCCACATCCTACATCTATTAAGGTTTGTATGAACTAATCTATAGCTTCGATGACTAATAAATATTACAGTAGCCACTCGGAAGCTTTTGATGGTAGGCATTCAATCACCACAGTTTCATTGGTGTGCTCCACCTGAGATTTGGAATTGCCCTAATGTTGGGATCATAACCTAAAATGAGTTGGTAAAATAGGTGGATGACATTAATGTTAGTGCATCAGTTTGTCAATGACGTGAGCTGAGGAGTCTTGAGTCGGTCAAGCCCCCTTTGAAAAATATTAGAAGACCAAAAACCTGAAGACTTGAAGTATCAAGGCATGCGGATAACAGGTAAATTGAGGTGCCTTGGTAATCCTAGTCCTAGACTTCTTAAGTTCCAAAGCAATTTACCTCTAGATGATACATTCAAAATAGAAAAACAATGTATCTATTATCCCAAGCCTTTGCCTTAAAATAAACATTATAAACTAGTATCATAAAGGTTCAAAGCCGCTGGAAACTATAAATTCAAACAATAACTTTCTACGAAATGTCGATCAAATCGACGAGTCATCGATCGATCAAATATTCAATTGGTTGATCGATAAAAAACAGTCAAAATTGTCTAGCGAGATTTATTAGTAAATCACTAATTACTTCGATCGATCAACTTGCCATTATAAATTCATTAGAGTTTTTCTTTATATAATTTGCAACCAGATCTGTGTAAATGATGGATATTTGTGAATTAGAAGCCCTAGTATATTCCACTCTTCCTCAACACTCTTAGGCTTTATCCCAAAGAGTTTCATGTCTCTCCTCTTATGATTAATCACTCTAATAAACATTTCAGGCTCCATTATAAAGATATGCATGAACTCTTCAATTTTTCTAGATATTAGAACCCAATAAGTAAATTCTTGTCTATAATATCTAGAATATCCATCTAGGTGAATCCTCTTACTGGAACCAACTATCCCTTAATTATAAAAGATTTCACCATCCTCTCATTGCTTTGGTAGCCTCATATGTACATAATATCATGCCCCAAATTCGAAAACCGGGCTCACAAAATTCCTGATCACCGAATCCGGTGCCGACAGCCTCCATAGTACCTCATTCTTGGCTCCCAGCATCCATACGCCAGATTCCGATCCTGGGATCCTACAAGGAGGATTTTTCAATGTACATTTAACTCATAATAAGCATAACCACAAGTTTACCTAAGTCAGAAAGGCAACATCATCATCACATATCCACTAATATAAACAGTTGAATACAATGTTGAAAGGAAAATACATATGTCAAAGCCAAAGCTTCATAAGTCCGCTGCACGCTCCAAGCTCAATGCTGTTGTAACTTGACCCCACCTGCACGCATCTATCATGCATAAGCTTATAAAAAGCTTAATGAGTGGTGAAAGTGTATGCATAAGGTAAGTGTCAAGTAAGCAATATCAGAGTAATCAGAGTAAGCGGAAATATGGATAAGCCTATAAATTATACAATATCAGAAATACTGGCAAGATCATAAATCATACAATATTAGAGTAATGCGAAAATATGCTGATAGGCCCATAAATACCATCAGCCTTATCCGGGCTATGCGATGCAAAAATATAATAAAAACAATATTATATACTAATGAAGCAATGTAGATCAGTTATGCAATGCGAGGACAGTAAGCCAAATATCACATACTGATGATGCAATGCAATATGCGGTGCGAATGAAATGACCAAGTTGGAGTGAAGTTGGGATGATAGTACGTAGTATCAAAAGGGGTCTATCACAAAGGACTTCTATCTAAACCAGTCCCATACCTAAATTTGGATAGTCAGATTCAATGTGGTAGACTCCTGATCTCTAGTTAATCGCGCGCCTAACCGAAATCCTGGCCATGTGAAGGTACACAATAATTAGTTGTGCAACATCAGCCCGAGTGGATAGTGAATAAAACGAATGCATGAGTATGCAACTCCTACTTAATAAGTCAACATATCAGTACGGTTCCTTTCTGGGATTATCACTGGGGTCTAGTACACTTCACGCCACCTGCCGCCCCATCAAGCACACAACTGGGTAAGTGGAAGAGACCTCACTATCCGCTTGGCCAGTAGTCTGCCAATACCTACCCGACTCGTCGATAGCGAGCCCATTCCTCGAGCTGGTCAAACTCAGCCTTGCCATGCCTACTCCCTCGGGCGGGTAAGGCCACACCCCCTCCCAACCAACCACGACATAGTGGGAGATGCGACCTCCTAGTATTCGACACTCGAGCGCTTATGTATATCCACTCGCTCTCGACGTTGGGGCATCCTTTGGTACCAAGAGGGTTTTAGGAATTTTCACTCAGGGCCATTTATGGCAGCCCGATGCTCGAACTAAACATTTTTGGTGTCCCATCTGGCCATTCATGATATGTCTGTGGAGGTTATGGCCCTGATGTCGCTAGGGCGTACAGTAATCACAACACATAATGCAAGATGCATGAGTCATACAATCCAGTCATGCATCAATCCTGCGCATATCGTGTGCTCATGTGAGATAACCTTCACCTATCAGGAAGTCTCATAACAACCTACCCAATGACATATGCAATGGTCAACCACATCTCATAACAAACATGCAGAGATGCGTATGGGCAAGTATCATGATGCATGCGGTCACATACTCATAATCGGTATCAATAACCGGCTTCGACAATTAACTTTGACAGTGGGACATTTAACCAACATTGCCCCCAAGGAATGACCCATATAGAGCCTAATATATAGTGGACTCATGACCTCACACAAGGGCCAAATATACAACACTATGGGCCTCACTCAAGAGCTTAATACACATCGCGGTGGGCCTCACTCATGGGCCACCACATATACATCAAGTGGGTCACATCTCACGGGTCTAATATACATCGCAATGGGCCGCTCCTACGAGCCTAATATACATCAAGTCAGGCCTCACCATATGGGCCGAAAATATATCACAATGGGTCACGTCCCATGGGCCTCGACAATTAGAATCGGCCTCAACAATTGGAATCGACACTCGGAATCGGCCTCGACAATTAGAATTAACCTCAACAATTGGAATCAACACTCGGAATCGACCTCAACAATCGAAATCGACAAATCGGTCACGATAATCAGAATCTATCGATAATCGGATTCGGCAAATCGGTCACGTTAATAAAAAATCGGCAATCGGTCACGAATATCGGCCTCTAATCGGCAATCGGCCACGACAATCAGAATCGGTCAATAATCGAAATCGGCAAATCGGTCACGTCAATTGGAATTAGCAATCGGTCATGATAAATGGCCTCGATCGCTAATCGGTAATCGATCAAGTCAATCGGAATCGACAATCGGCCATGACAATCAAAATCGACAAATCGATCACGACAATCGGAATCGATCGATAATCGGAATTGACAAATTGGTTACATCAATCAGAAATCGGCAATCAGCCATGACAATTAGAATCGGTCAATAATCGAAATCGGTAAATCGGTTACGTCAATCGAAATCAGTAATTGGTCATGATAAATGGCCTCGATCGTTAATCGGCAATCGATCAAGTCAATCGGAATCGGCAATTGGCCACAACAATCAAAATTGACAAATCAATCATGACAATCGGCACCGATAATCAGCATCGATAATCGGCGTCGGCCTTAATAATTGACACCGATAATCAGTAGATAAACAAAGCGGGGTCCATAGATGATCAGTTGATCAACCATAGTATAAAGATCAACACTCAGCCGTGGTTATATCAAATCCGATAGCACAGAGTCATCCGTCTATGTCGAATGGGGCCCACTTATTTGGGTTAACCCACGAAGAGAATGGGCCTAACAAGGCCTAAGGGAAGGTCACAATGAGGACGTCTAACCATCATTGCCCCTCAATGTAGACATCTAACCAACATTGCTCCCAAGCAGTGGCCCACGTAAGGGATTTATACGCAACACAGCGGCTACACATGCATCACATTGGGCCTCACATACATTGAATTGGGCTTCATACGAGGGCCT
Organism: Magnolia sinica; assembly: GCF_029962835.1. NCBI lineage: Eukaryota > Viridiplantae > Streptophyta > Magnoliopsida > Magnoliales > Magnoliaceae > Magnolia > Magnolia sinica. The sequence continues at coordinate 44,374,399 of NC_080574.1, read as the reverse complement.
CAAGTGTATCACAATGGGCCACGCCCATGGGCCTTGAATACATCACATTGGGCCTTGCCCATGGGCCTTGAATATCAAGTGGTTCGCATTTACATGGGCCGCATTATATGGGCAGCACTAATGGGCCCAATACACCTCACAAGGGCCGCATGGCATGGGCCCAACCTTCATCAAGGGAGGGGTCGCACCATCTACCCCATTCATCTATTCTTAGGGATCATTTTAGAGTATTAACAAGAAATATTTAAATCACATGGTCTGCACTCCAAATAATAGTGGTGATAATGATTCCCACCATTAGAATTCTCAACGCCCACCATAACATTTATTTCCCATACAATCTGTTCATAAGGTCACACAGACCTAAATTAAGATGAAAAACAAATTTCAAAATAATCCAAAGCTGTTGTGACCCCGAGAAGGGTTTCAATGGTGGACGTTCACTCAACACTGTTTTATGTAGTGTGGTCCTCTTGATATAGATCTTTCTTATTTTGGTCTCAAGCCTTAACTGAGATGGCCCTTTGGATGGACGGTTTGGATGTAACATATACATCAATCATGGGCCCACCGTCCATATGGATAGTGTGATATAAAGCATTCATTACGGTGGGGTTCCATACCCCCTGCTGACGTCCTTGGCAGTGGGACCCACAGAACTTGTGTCATCAGATGACAGTGGATCCCACCATCAAAAACAGATGGACGACATGTGTAAAACACATACATCATGGCTGGGATCCACCGTCCATGGGCTGGACGGTGGATACAGCGCATCATCCAGGTGGTCCCACCATCAGGATGAATGGAAGGTTAGATATAATACATATCTGGTGGGATCCACACGTTACAGACGTCAATAGGCAGCTATATAGGTGTCGTACACACAGCTACTGCCGCTTTAAAGGAGAGCAGAGGTGGGTCCCATGTAGGGCCCACCCTTATATACGTAAGATATATAATATAATATATATACAGCTGCTGCCGGTGCAGCTTTATGCTTTAAAAGGGGTGCAGAGGTGGGTCTCACGTAGGGCCCACCCTCATATGTATATTAATATATATATATATATATATAATATTATATTATAAGATAACTAATATAATATGATATATTATATTAATATTATATTTAATATAAGGCAACGTCCAGGCCGTCCACAGCCTGGACATATACATACATCAAGGATGGCCCCACACATGAGAGTGGGTCCCACCATCCAAGGACGGTGGATGCTACACATACATGATGGTGTGGCCCACCCCAATGGATGGACAACGTGGATGGTCCCATGGACCCCATTGTTAGCACACTCTTCACTATTAGCCACTCCCAGTAGGGAATCAGTGCCCAGACCTCAACTTTGAAAGGAGGTATCTTTCACTCAGCCTACCACTGGAGCTATGGATCTGGTCTGACGACCAAGACCTCAACATTGAAACGAGGTATCTATCACCCAGTCTATCTCTTGAGTTATGGATCTGGGTGGGTCATCACATTAAGGAGGGCCTCACTTATACATATGGGGCGGGCCACGTTCTAGATGGACGGTTGGGATGATATACAAACATTATGGTGTGTCCCACATGGATGGGGTCCACCGGTAGATGGCATGAATAAAATACACACATCATAGGTGGGCCATTGATCATAGGAAGAGAAAGAGAGAGAAAGAGAGAAAGGAACATGTAGGGGAGGACCCCGCCACTATTGGGCCCTCCCTTGAACCATATATACATCAAGTGGGTCTTACAACAAGGGGACCCTTAAATCACAAAAATTAAGAATGTGGGTCCAAGATCACCCACCGTCCACTCCTTCTTGCTCCCTTGGCTTTCTTTGCTCCTTAGCTTCGATCCTAACGGAAGAGATGAAGTTTGGATGGTTGAGATGGGAGATGAGAGGGTGAGAAGTGGGCCACATTAAAGCTCCTCCATGAGAGCTTGGGAAGCATGGACATGTGGTGTTTTGGGTTGCTTGGAATGGAGCTTGAGAAATGAGAGAGAGAGGGTTGTAAGGAGAGAGAGAGGGATGAGTGATGGAGTGATGGATGTGGTGAGTGATGTGTGTGTAAGAGATTGTTGACTTTAGGGGTAGGTTGTGTAAGAAAGGTATGGGGTGTGTAAGAACTTTTTGACTTATGGAGTTGCTTGGGAATGAGTGCGAGGTGATAATGTACTTGACCCTTGATGGGATTGATTGATTGATTGAGGTGACATATCGTAGAGATTCTCTTGGGTTTTACAACGCGCATCGTTTTTCTCGAACTGAACGCGGACTCACATTTTCTGGCCAGAGTATTGGATCGGTATGCAAGACGTGGCGTTGGAACCGCGGCAACGGTGCGGTCGCAATGATATAAGTCTCGGATTAAGCCGACTCAAATCTATGGGATACGACTTAGGGTCATGCACAAATGTTAATTATAGGTCGCAGGTTGTCGGAATTCGACGGGAATGATCGTGGGAATTGACGGAACAGTATGGACTAGGATACGGACCTTACACATAATATGCAAGGTATCTAATTGTAAGAACTGAAGCATCCGCATCAAGATCGAGAGAGCACACGAGAAGCAGATTCAAGAAGAGAAGATGCGTCTCAAGAAGATGCATTAACAATGCTCATTCCAACAGGTACGTTGTTTTTTTAGAGTCCACATACTACTTTTTTGTGTAAGATTGGGTATAGAGTTTGTAACCCAAACTCACATAGGTCCCTGTGTAAGATCGTATTGCCACTAGATATGGGTGCGTATGTAGGCCATCGACATGGGTGTAAACGTGTAAGCCCTTGTATAGAATCGTCTTCAACGAGAGTGTACGTAGGTCCTTGGATTAAGAATGAGGTTATTGGCTAATTAATAAGAAACCAATTAAGTCTCCGCAGGAGCCATCGACATAAGTGAAAATGTGTTTCACCAACACGGGTGAATATGTATAGGTCTTTGTGTAGGATTGTCGCCAACACTAGTGTATATGTGTAGGTATGTGGTGAACCTGTAAAACTATTGTGAATATTAGATGTGAACATATTGAAATCCTTTGAGATAGTAACATTCGATACACTCGAGGAGAGTGCATTCGCTGGCAGTGGAGTACGCAATTAGGCGAATCATTATATATCGTTGTGTTTATGATTATGATTTGAGTATAATATTTTATTTGTATTTGTGACTTGAATGGTTTAATTCATATGAATGCATAATTAGATTGTATGCTATGTGCTTAATTGATTACACACGCACACACAAGATATTTATCTCTCACATAGACTATTAAACTCTATTAGTTGTATCTTAATTAGTTTATGTTTTTTGTTTATATTTCCCAATTACATAAATTGGTAAAAAATTTTAAAATGACTTATTACCTCCTCTTTAGGACGTATAACCATAATTCTAAGCTCTACCAAGCTTCTGCACATAGCGTGTGGTGTCACGTTAGACTATTTATGCAATTTCAATTGATAAATCACACATATCTTGGCAAGGTACATGGAGCTTTTTCCAGCACCAACACAACCTTAGTACTTGAGGGTTATTAGTGAATTCGAGTTCATGTTCAACACACCCTAAGAGATAAATAAATAAATAAAGATACAATAGAAGAAGAAGAAGAAGAAGATGGGTGTGAATTAGGTGCTACGCAGTAACAGTTAAGAGGGTGTTATCTTTATCGTAGGGCCCACCTTGATAATATGTTATATATCCACTTTGGTCATCCATATTTCCAGCCAATTTTAGGATGCTGTCCCAAACATTAAGCATATTCAAATCTCAAGTGTACTATTAAAAACTACAAGAAAGAGTGATGATTGAATGCTTACCATTAAAAATTTCTGAAGGCCCACGGTAAGAAAATCCATAAAGTTTATTTGCCATCCAACCAGTTGATAAAGTCAAACAAAACTAAATGGAGGGAATTCACCAATTTTTTCAGTGGTGTGGTCCAGCAGGGATTTGGATCTGCGTTAGTTTTGGAATAACATTCTTAAATGAGCTGAAAAATGGATGGACGGAGTGGATATGAAATACATTCATGAAGGTGGGCCCACACTGTAAGGGTAACAGCTCATCCGCTCCCGAAGAAGATACCTTCACCCTCCATTTAATTGACCATCTTACCCGTCATGTTTCTGTAATAGATCGCGACTCATTGGGCATCCTAGAAACAAAAGGCTAAAACAGTCGTTCACAAACAGCACACGTATATTGAAAAGATCACCTTTGAAAATCTCCCCTCCTGAAGGGCCCGCATGACGGCGGAAGTGGATTGCAGTCTTAGTACGCTACTGACTAAACTCTGTGGGCCCATCGTAATTCGTGTCTTTTGTCCACTCCGTCCATCCATTTTTCCAGATAATTTTAGAACTTGGGTCAAAAAATAAAGTATATCCAAAGCTCAAGTGGACCATACCATAGGAAATAGTGTGAATTGAATGTCTATAAGGCTATCCATTTGATAGAGCAGGCTATGTAAGGCTAAGTAATCGTATGTTAAATTATTTTTGCTTGATTTTTTCTTTTCTACTTGCCTAATTAACATGAAAGGCTATTCAGTAGGTGTCAATGGGCCGACCTCGGGTCTGAAAAATTAAAATTTTGAATAGGGCCTACCTAATGGCATGGTCTAAAACAGTTCAAAATCCGAGCCAAGACCTACTAGCTCTAGCCTGTTGACAACCCTACTATTTAGGCATGAATCTGTGTAACCCACATCACTTGGTAAACCTACTTCGACAAGAATAAATCTGTGGACCCGACTTAGATTCGGTGGATTCAGGAATCACTTAAGTAGGTGGATCCATGACTGTAGGATCTATCATGATGTATGTGTTTTATATCCATGATGTCCATCCATTTTGCCAGCTCATTTTAGGGCATGAGCTCAAAAATGAATTACATGCAAATATCAGGTGGACCACATCACAGGAAACAGTGGTGATTGAACGTCCACCATTAAAATCTTCCTAGGACCCGCAATAATGTTTATTTGCCTTCTACCCATTGGTAATATCACATAAACCTGGATGAAGGGAAAACACAAATATCATCTTGATCCAAAACTTTTGTAGCTGGGAAAGAAGCTTTTAATGTTGGGTGTTCAATCATCACTGTTTTCTATGGTTTGATCCACCTGACGGTTGGATTTGCAATGAGGTAGTAAAATAGATGAACCACGTGAATATACAATACATGCATCACTTAGCTCCCACAGTCATGATCCACCAAATCTAAATCCATCGCAAGGGAATTACCTAATGAGCCTGCCAACAAATTTTAAAATATGAGCACAAAAAATTAAGCAAATCGAAAGCTGTGGTAGACCACATCACAAGAAATAAGGTGATTGAACACTTATCATTAAAAAAAATTTGAGAGCTGCAAAAGTTTGGGATCAAGTTAAGGTTTGTGTTTTCCCTTCATCGATCGTGACCTCATGAACTCGGTTGGATGTGAAGTAAACATGATGATAGCCCTAGGAAGGTTTCAATGGTGGTGTTATTATTGATAGGCATCATTATTGTAACTATTTCCTGACATTAATGTTCTTTTCAGTACATATTATTTGCACAATTCACCCTACCGAATGAGTGGACCATCTCTAAAACATGTACCACTTGATGGTTGATCCAATATGGTAGATTCCACTCCCTCAAATTGGACTCCCATGCATTTCTAAAAGTAGGCGTATTACGGTAAATTTAAGGATGAGGATGGGTTCAATTGTAGACTCACAAGAGGTTCAACACTGAGGTCTTAGGTTCGAGTACCCATTGTGGTGTGTGTGGATGGTTTTTTTTTTTTTTTTTTTTTTTAAAGATGAGGATGGTCTTTGGTAGTTGACAATTAGCATATTCAATTCCATCCACCTTGTACTTTCTTCGTCTTTTTAATTCTTGAATTCATTAATCTTATTATGAAGGCAGCAGAGATCAACCCTCACCCTCCATAAAGACTCTTTCAACCCCATACATCCATCTATATCTATGTTGTCCTTGTCATCATCATCTATATTAAATATAACTTACTAACATTGGATATTTTGCCCTTACACTTACTTTAAGAACTTTTATCACTAGAGGATAAAATTGTCATTAAAAATGCAAGTGTTCAACCAAGATAGTGGCACTATTTACAAGCAAAAGCGAACTTGCTTCCTTTCACTACTCGTAATGTGTAGTTCACATAGATTTTTTTAATCTTCACGTGTAGCTCGCTTGAAGCGTTTAATTAAGGAAAAAATGCAACAAAGGTTTTAAATATGCCCATCATGATGACTGTACCACATCTACTTCAATATATTAATTACATCAACTCAACTTGGATGCCAATTTAAACATTAGGTTGTTCAAAGACTTGAGTAAGCTACGGTGAATAAAATAGGAAAGACGAGTTGTCCACCATATACTTCTTTCTCTTTACAACATGCAATTACGTGTTACTTTCACATTTCTTCTCTCTCTCTCTCTCTCTCTCTCTCTCTCTCTCTCTCTCTCTCTATACCTTCCCGGCATATGTTACAGATAGTGACATATTCCCAACTTCCATAAAGTGGAGCCGGTTGGGTACTTACCCCGCCAGGACCTAGCTAGAGATGGATGGACTTGTTAAGGGCTTTGTTAGGCCCAGGGGTGGCTTTAAGGGGTAGGCAGGTGAGGCAATCGCCTAAGGCCCCCTACTGATGAAGGCCCTATATTATAGCAAAATTAAAATTTCTTAATTATAAAGGCCCTATATTATAACAAAATTAAAACAAAGAAGGGAAAAAAAAAAAGAAGCCCTAAATTTGTTAAATAAAACTTATTGAAAGGAATATCTAAAAATTAGTTTACAAATTTGAAATTGAAAATAAAAAACAAATCCTACAAACTAGCACTATCAATAATAACAGTCTAACTCTATCGTCTCTTTTCAAAATAATAGCATCATTCCCAATAAATTTTTCTTCTAAAACTTAGGACTACAACTACCTACTTTATTGCCAATTAAGTTTTCAAAAAATTAAATTCTAACGTCATTTTTATGACTTGCCTAAGGCCCCCAAAAATGTTGAGCCGCCCCTGGTTAGGCCCATCCTGATACATGTGTTTTTATCCAAGCTTGGCATAACACGGAAAGCAGTGGTGACAATGGTCCCACCCGTTGAAACCTTCATAGGACACACATTGATATTTATTTTCCATCCAACCTATTCATAAAGGTTGCATGGATCTTACGAAAGGAAAACAAAAATATCAGCTTGATTCAAAACTTCTTTGTCCTAGTAGGCTTTCAGCAATTGTTGCTCAGTTACTACTATTTGCTATGATGTGGTTCACTTGCACATTAGACCGGCCTAATTTTTAGGCATATTGCCTAAAATGATTTTTCAAAATGGACAGACGAAATGGGTAAAACACATACATGGCCATGGCCCAAGTTAGTCCGTGACAGGACTGTCCGTCTCTATCGGAAACGGATTGGCTACTCCACTCCCCTGCCACTGGCCAATGGCTAGTGGTCGGCACTCTGTGGGCCCCATGATGTATGTGGTTCATCCATGTTGTCCATCAATTTTTTAGATCATTTTATGGTATGAACCCAAGAATGAGATATATACCAATTTCAAGTGGACCACATTACAGGAAACAATGTTGATTGAACCTCCACCATTAAAAACTTTCTGGGGCCATTAAAGTTTTGTATCAAGCTGATCTTTTTTTTTTCCCCTTCATCTAAGTTTGTATGACCTAATCAACAGATTGGATGTCAAATAAACAATACAGTGGGCCTTAGGAGGATTTTAATGGTGGATATCCAATCACTATTGTTTTCCTGTGGTGTGGTCCTCATGAGATTTATTTCCCTCTCATTTTTGAGATCAAGCCCTAAAATGATATGTAAAAATGGATGAACGGCATGGATAAAAGACATAGTTCATAGTGGGGCCTGCAGAGCACCGACAACTAGCCACAGGTCTAGCGGCGGGGAGTAGCCAATCCGTTTCCCTCTCCAGCCGACGGGGATTGCATCCTACCCCGGCCTTGTCCGGGTAGAGCTCTGTGGGGCCCACCATGATGTAAGTGTTTTATCTACGCCGTTCATTGCTTTTATTAGATCATTTTAAGTTATGATCCTAAAATTGAAGCAGGTCTTACATATGCATGACCACACTAAAGGAAGCTATAGTGATAATGACACCCACGGTTGATACCTTTCTAAGGGCCACCATGATATTTTTTTCTTTTTTTCTTTTTCATCCAAACTATTCATAAGGTCATGTAGACGTGGATAACTATTCATAAGGTCATGTAGACGTGGATGAAGTGAAAAAATAAAAAATAAAAAATCTGCTTGATCCGAAACTTCTTCAGCTCCCAAGAAGTTTTTAATGGTGGAAGTTCAATCCCCACTTTGTGGTCCACTTAAGCCCTGTATCATTGTTTGACTCATATATTAAAAATGATACAAGAAAAATGATGAACGGCGTGGATAAAACACTTACATCACGTGGTCCCACGGAGCCCTGCCCGGCGGGGGTAGGACGCAATCCGCGTCCGTCTATAACTCGGTCGTGGTGGAGGTAGTACTCAATCCCCGCCGTCGGTGAAGGGACCAGGCTCCTCTGGTTCGAACGAGCGGCATAGAAATAAATGAAGGGCAAAACAGTCATTTACAAACACTGTGTGGTGGCAGGGACTGCTGAGGGTCACGACAGAGGGTACGGTGGAGCTGCTGACCAACGAGGCCGAGGGCCTCAAATTCCATTTAACCGACGGTGTAGATGTCGCCAGCGATGGAATGATTTACTTCACCGATGCATCGCACAAATACAGCTTGGATGTCCACATGATGGACATTATGGAGGGCCGTCCATATGGACGGCTGATGAGCTTCGATCCATCGACCAAAAAGACGCAAGTCCTTGTTCGTGGCCTCTATTTTGCCAATGGCGTCGCACTCTCCCCACAACATGACTTCCTAGTCTTCTGCGAGACCGTCCTGTAAGTTCTCACTGACTCTAAACCGTTGGATCTTCATCAGATGATGATATTATGTGGGGCCATGATTAAGTCATCTAAACCGTTTATCTGATGGGTTCTTCCATAGTTGGAATGAATGACCCTTCTGATCAGTGGCCTACAAATAGATGGTTTATGATTAGAAAAAGCGATAGTCCAGGCAAAAATCCAATGTCCACCATCCATTTCCGACGGTTCTGATCATCTAACTAGGAGCCCCACTTGCAAGATGAACGGCACTAATTAAGTTTATAAAGTCATGGGTCTAAAAGCTCGTGGAGAGTCATACGTGACGCGTAAGCAGTTCTCCCAAGAGGGATTTTTTGTCAGCTAGATGATACTGCAACAAACAGAAAAATTTTATACATCAAGCAGAGGATGTAAACTCCTGATTTTAGCATCAGGTGGGCCACACTGTTTTGCATCTTTCTCATGTAAGGAAGTGGATTGCATGCCGAGTAAGCCAGTATGCTACGGGGTATTGAGTAAGCTCTGCAAGCCCATCGTGATGAATGTTTCTTATCTATTCCGTACATCCATTTTATCATCTCATTTTAGGGCGTGACCTCAAAATTGAACATGTCCAAAGTTCAAGTGGTCCCTATTATAAAAAACAGTGGAAATTAAATGCCTACCATTGAAAACTCTTTAAGGGTTACAGAAGTTTTAGATCAAGCTGGCGTTTGTGTTTTCACTTCATCCATGCTTGAGCTTTGAATAAGCTTCTATTTTAGGCTCATCTCCTACAATGTTATGAAAAAACAGATGGATGGTGTGGATAAGATCTCCTACAATGTTATGAAGAAAGGGATGGATGATGTGGATAAGACAAATACATCCACGGTGGTCCCATAGAGTTTAGTCAGAAGGCAATCTGCTTACCTCATGAAAAAGCAGGGCCTTGTACACGACTTGAACGACCTTGGCCTAGCTCGGCTTAGCCCGGTCAATAGGCTACCCTAGCTTGAACTAGGCTCGGCTCAGTCCTCAAGTTTAATTGGGCAGCCCAGCTTGACTCGGTCAGTTGTTCTGGCCAACCGGAGCCAAATTCGAGCTGAACTTGAGCTCAATTTTTTGAGCCAAGTTTAAGCTTACGAGCTGAGTTTAAGTTTTTGAATTTTTAATATATAATATATATAATTTATTTAAATATATAAATATATACAAAACATTTATATTAAGTGAACCCAATTTGAATCGAATTTATTCAAACTGTGTCAAGTTTGGAGCCGAATTGAGTCAAGCGAGTTAACTGAGCTAACTCAGTTCGTGTCAGCTCCGCCTACTGTGACTTAAAATACAGAACAACACGCACACATGGCATGGATGCTTACGTGTTCAGATGGGAGGCCCATACGCACACATAGGCTTAGCATATCTCTGCATCATGTACCCGGTGCTGGAGTACTTGTATGATAATCTGGCAGTGTATGATACTGGTACTTAGAATTTGTACACGTGGCATAATAATTCAATCTAAACTGATCAACGTATCGATCCCACTGCTACTTAACTTACAGTCCTAAGTTGAGGTGGTTTGAACAATCTTAACCTCTAATTAGTGGACACTTGTATTTTAACCGTCCAATAATTGTCTACCAATTCATTAGTTAGGCAATAAAATAAGCACGGATATTGTTTAAAAGAAAGGAGTGTTTTCACCACAGGGCTGCACGTGAAGTTTTAGTTGTGTAAATGTTTTTAGAGTCGCGATCCTCTGTTATCTGGCCAACAGGGATTTCTGTTACCCTAATCATAAAGGGGTAAACCTGCTGGAAGGGTTGTGGGTTGTACAAACAACACATGGCCCCCACAATCCTCCACTCCACTCTTTAGAAGAAAAAGTGGATGAGAATATTTTGATTATTTTAACCTCAAAAATCATGTTGTGATCATTTCAAAACGCCAATGCAGTTTCTGGCCCATAAAGCATGCGTGTGTGGCATCAAAACCGTGCATCCACCATGAAAGTTGGATGAACCAAATATCAATTCAATTATAAGGCAGGACACACCATGAAAAACAATTTATACCACCCAAAAGCAGTCAAATTTAGGAACAGCCCATGTGATGATTTTACCGACCAGATTTTGGATACCACCAAACAATTTACTACTTTTTGAAGAAAAGATAATCAAAGTATTTTGGTAATTTCTCTCTAAATATTTGGTAAAAATAAATTTTGGGGCAAAAGGGCAACCGAGTTTAGTGGGCACAACTCGACTCGGCTCGGCTATTTGTTGACCCCAGGTTCGGTCAGCAGCTTGGGCCAATTCAAGCCAAGATCGAGTTAAGTTCGCCTGTACAGTATTTTCATAAACACTTGAACTGCACCTTCAAAATCTCACTATATTTAAGACAACAACAATGGTTTTATAGGTATTTTATCAAACACCTCCTAAGCAACATAAAAAAGCAAGAAAAAAAAGGATATTTATTTCACAAACATACCTTCCTTGCCACCAACCACACTTCGTCAAGTCATTTTATTAAACACTTGGTGAGCAACATCAATGGTAAAGTAACCGAGTCACCAAACTGGTTCAGTTTGAGTTCGATTCGAGCTGAATTTGATCTAAGTTGAGTCAAGCTCGTGCAAGCTTGAACTTGGTTGAAATTTTTCGAGCTAAAAATCAGCTCGACTCGGCTTGAACTCAATTTCAAACCAAGTTGAATCAAGCGGAGTTTGAGTCGACTCGAGTGAGCTAACCGAGCTAACTCGATTCGTGTACAGCTTTACCACAATGATAGGACTGGCAAAAGACCCATTAGAAAATCTAGGAAAAAAAAATGCCTTGTCTTTTTTTTTTTTTTTTAAATTTTTATAAAAGAAGTGAAGTCATGCATTGGAAATCGGATTGCATGCTTAGTATCCTTTTATCGTACCGAGTTGGTGGCCCACAGTGAATGTATATGGTTTATCCATCTCCATTCATTTTTTCAGCTCATTTTAAGAGTTAGAGCGTTGGTGGCCCACAGTGAATGTATATGGTTTATCCATCTCCATTCATTTTTTCAGCTCATTTTAAGAGTTAGAGCTAAAAATTAAAGCATATCTAAAGCTCAACTGTACCATAACATAGGAAAGAATAGGAGTAATGATTTCCACCCTTGAGACCTTCCTAAGGCGGACAGTGATGTTAGTAAAATCACATACATCAATGAATGTAAAACACAAATATCAGCTTGATCCAAAACTTCTATGGCCCTCAAGAATTTTTCAACAGTAAATATTTAATTCACAATGTTTTTTGTGGTGTGGTACCCTTGAGCTTTGGATATGCACTATTTTTGTATTCAGGCCTGGAAAAATGGATGAACGGAGTGAATAAAATACATAAATCATGGTTGGCCCCGTACTGAGTTACTCAGAACCCTATCTGCTTCCCATGCAGTGAGGAGTTAGTGTCGCTCTTTCATCTCAACGTTCAGTTCTAGTTAAAATTTCTATTTTCATTTTTATTTTATTTAAGATGTTAGCAAGCTAGGCTAATCTCTTAGCTAAGGTTAAGAGATGAACCTTTTGATGAATTCTGATATTTAATTTCATTTTTAATTCAAATTAATGATTTTTTAAGTTGAATTGTGATTATGTATGATTGAATTTCTAACCCAAAAAGAAAAAGAAAAAAAAAAAGTTCAAGTATTCTTAGTAAAATTGTATCCAGTACATGCAGTAGGTGGGCCACGATTTTAAAAGCAGTTATAGGGGGGGGGGACTTCAGCCAGGTATTTTTCTGCCATATATTTGTTTCTTAGACTATGGTACACCCTGAGGAGTGATTCTTGGGTAGCACATCTAAATAGTAACATCGTGGTCATCATCTTCATCTGAGCAGTATATAAATTGATCAGTATTGAGAAATGACATTTCTACCCCTCAAAATAAATATGACTAAATTGCCTCTCCCAAGTTAGAAGTAACAGTCCTCGTAAGTAGGGCTGTCAGGCATACAGTTAGCTTAGGCCCAGATTTTGAAAGATTCAGGTTAGGCCTATTTAAAAATTTGATTTCTCGAGGCCAGGCAAGTGTTCCCTACCATAAACTTACTAGAATTTGCTTTTTGATTGTAGGAGGAGGTGTAGAAAATATCACATCCAAGGTGAGAAAAAAGGATCTGTGGACGACTTCGTCGATAACTTGCCTGGATATCCGGATAACATCAGGTGTGATGGCGACGGTCATTTTTGGATAGGAATTGCAACGGTTCGTTCTTTCTTACCCTAATCCATGGCTGCATTTTTATTTTTTTATTTTTCACAAGCACCAAATAATGAAGGCCCAGTACTAGAGGTGGCGATGCTGGCCCCACCATCCAGATTGGATTTGTTTTAGAACTGATTTTAGGCCTGAGCTTATATCTAGGCCCACAAGTTTTTCATTGGGCTGATTGCTGACCAGCCGAAAATCAACGGCGTGGATAGTACCCAGATTTAACCACGTTTCAATCGAGGCATGTGCAGAGCCTAGCTCCAGGCTATTTCCAGGCCTTACAAATAAATGGGTCGTGCTGAGATTGATGATGAGATGTCCCATTTCTACCCCCATTAGTTCCAACCTGCAGATATTGGCCTAAGGTCTTACTAGCACCAGGTTCATGGACTGTACACATGGTCATGTGCCTTTCATTTTTTATTTATCTTGGCCTTTGATCTTGTAGGGAAGGACATTGTTTTATGATTCGATGATGATGAACCCATTCATAAGGAAGACAGTCGTGATCATTGAGAAGTTCGTAAAGATGCCTCACATGCAGCAGGACGGCGGGGTATTGGAAGTCAGCTTGGAGGGTGAACCACTTGCCTTATATTCGGACCCCGCGCTCTTTGGGGTCACCGGCGGGCTGAAAGTAAGAAACCATCTTTACTATGGCTTGCTTGCCGGAAGCTACATAGGCCGCATCGATCTCACCCGACATGCAGCACGTGCCAAATGAATCTCCATGTGTAGGTGCATTATTTTCTTAATAAAAGAAAAGATGGCGTGCTTGGGCTTTGTATGGTATTAAAGAGAACAATCGAAGGACCATACGTTGAACATTTCATGTATGATCTGCCTTGCTTGGTAGCAAACGCCCCCTAACATGATAAAGGCTCTAGTTATTATCGTACAGCTGCATGTAGTCTTACTGCCTGGAGTACTCTTAGAGAGGTTTATTTTGGAGATATAGTTTAATCTGCGGTTGAATTATTATTATTAGAGTTAGATTCCTGGGTTATTTAGTTGCCAAACCTGGGCCCAATTTTGTGGGTGGTACAGTCTAGGCCGTCAGACACACGCTAATTAGCTTTGGCTTGGAAATCTACTTTATCTAAAATTGTAGAAAAGCAATATAATTAATAAAAAAATCTCTTTTTAGCCTAGCTGGAATTGTACTAGGATAAACACAATTAGATTCTTGGGTTATTTAGTTGCCAAACCTGGGCCCATTTTTGTGGGTGGTACGGTCTAGGCCGTCGGACACGCTAATTAGCTTAGGCTTGGAAATCTACTTTATCTAAAATTGTAGAAAAAAATAAAATAAAAAATGCCTAGTAGCTAAAGTGTTTGATTTTCAAGTGGAAGTCACATGTTCAAGTTTTGATTGATTGATGTAGTAGCATTTATGGGCCTGTTTTAGTGGCCATTCCGGTTTCAAATCAATTCAATTAATGATGATTTCTAGGGTAATAAGAAAATAGTGGTATTCAGAAATTGACTTTGGTTTAATTGGTATGAAAAATCTCATATTTACTGGATAACCAAAATCTCGTATTTACGTTAGAGTAGTGGATAGAGTAATGATTGCTTTATAGAATTGATAGTTTTCTTTAGAAATCTAACAGGATAAAATGTCTAATTAAGGAAAGGTGTTTTCTTTTTCCACATGTACACTAAAGGGAGGAGCCTGTAGAGTTGTGCTAGGATTATTACAAATTTCTTGTAAATGTAAATATCGATTGAATGAGCAAATGTGGAGCTAGCAAACATAAAGAATCCATATGCAAGGGACCCTTGTTTCTCAATCCAAACCATTAATCTAAGGGGGCTGGCTATGGATGGAGAATAGCTCTAGAATAAGAGAGGACGTCAGAACCCATGTCATTCTCTCCTTTACTCTCTCTCTCTCTCTCTCTCTCTCTCTCTCTCTCTCTCTCGTCTTCTTCTTCTTTTTATTTCTCTTATCAACATGAGATCTCATTCAGGCCTTACCTCTTTATTGTTAGTTTTGCACATGATCTTAGAGTGTTGATCCGAATCAGAGCTCTGGCATTTCTTGAAGACGTCGATCCTTGCTATATTGAAGTGAAATCGAAAATTGGTAGTGTTGATTAGGTAAACTCGCTTCCTTCCTTCTTTAATACTTGGAAAACCAGTTGGGTTCCTACGGATCAGCTGCATGAGATTGTCAAGGCCAAATCTTAGTGACGAGTTGTTTGTCGACTAGTTGGGTAACAATCTGGTAGTGAAAAGCCAGATCATATTTGTGTAACGTCAGTTGGATCTTGCAATGTGCTGAAAATCTAGCCGTTACATAAAATTTAGGTGTGAAAACGATCTAAGTATTGGAGACCAGTTGAGCCTGTGTAGAGACTAATTGTTACCGCTTTTCTTTCATTTGCAACAAGACTATTTCGTTAAAACTTGAATTTTCTACTCCTACATTGTGTCGGTGGTTAAATTGAAAGAATTTTTGTCAAAAGTGGCGTAGTTGGTGTAACGACCCATATTTACGATCCTAAATTCCAGCTTACAAATAAGATCAACAACTCTTTTCCTACCATCATAAACAAACATAAACCCATTAGCAAGACTCCAACAGTAAAGAAAGTCCCATCACACGTTGACACACCTCATAACTGTCAATAAACACATTGGAACAAAAACCACAGTCAGATCAACGATAATCAACAATTAGCAGTGATAAATCCCCTAGTGTGACCCACCTAACCTTTAGGACCTACTGACCTTTAGTCAAGGGCGCTTAGTGGGCCTTCCAAGATAAATGGATGGCGTGGATTGCACTTATCATCACCTGGACCCCACTTTCGAACCCGTGCTTGTGCACGGATTGTGTACACCCACGATGCATGGGACCGTGTACTCTTTTTTTTTTTTCAAAAAATTCTTGATTCATATAAAACTTCTAAATAGAAACTTACAAAACCGGGCCCTCCCAGAAGAAAAAGGACTTGGCGAGGACCAAACGAAACAACAAAACCGGGCCACACTAATCCCACTATTCACAAAACCCGGAACAAACCAAAACCAAAAAAAGAAGGAAAAACCTCCCTCCAACAGAAAAGAAGGCTGGAAAGTTACTTCCTCTCCCTGATAGAACCAAGCCCTACGCTGTCTAAGACAAGAAGCCCATGCACCTGTTGAGGAAGCTCAGCCCAAGAAGTACTACAAATCCGAGATTGAGAGGAGCTCCCCTCGCGGGCAAGTGCATCAACCGGAGCGTTCCCTTCCCTGAAAATGTGCTCAAAAACTATCTGCCCTTTTTGACGAAGGTGGTTTGTTCTAGCCATCCAGCCTCTCCATTTCCAACCCAGCTTAAGTTCTCGTTAAACACCTTGACCACCAACTCTGAATCCGATTCTACCACCACTTTACAAAAACCTTTTTCTATACACATAGCTACCCTGTCGTGGGCTGCTCTGATTTCAGCCCTAATGTTAGACATCACCCCATATCCTATCGAGAAAGCAAAAATGAGATCACCTTTGTCATTCCTACAAACTCCGCCACCTCCAGCTAGACCCGGGTTCCCTCTGGATGATCCATCAACATTAACTTTAACCCAGCCTACAGGGGGTCTATGCCATTTAACTATATTCTGGGTTCCATTCTTGACACCGCTTGTACCTACAGGGGGCTGATAGGAAACATTAGAAACCGTACTTGTCCTTCTCCCTTCCACTTTGTGTTCCTATCAGGATAACCACCTAGCAACGCGAGCGATCATTAATCCTGCCACTGGAGCTATACTTTTGAACACCGCCTTGTTTCTTGCTTTCCACAGTTCCCACCAGATGAAAGCTGGCGCTAGCATTTTGTTGATATGGTGAGAGTTGCTGACCGAGTATGCCATTCTCCATTGCGAAAATCTGGCTTCCGCTGTGGGAGCTTGCATAATTCTGATGCTGAACGCCCTCCCAAAAAAATTCCACACTGCTGCTGCTACCTCGCCATCCAGAAAAAGGTGGGCCAAGGATTCTGTAGCTGGCTCCTAATCTGACTCTTCTTTGCAGCACACACACTTTGACACTAAATGAATGCCCCTTGATTGAATTGCATTCTCTACCGGGAGAGAGTTGTTAAAGAGTTTCCAAACAAACAACGAAATTTTTGGAGGTAAGTGGTCGTGCCAGATCCACCTCGCCCATTCTTTCGTAGAAGAAATCGGCCTGCTCACTTCCCATGCCGATTTTGCTATGAACTTTCCTGATGTAGTGAATGGCCACAGAGGGGAATCCGGGCCTTCTGATAGACAGAAACCCCCTTGAAAGATTACATTTACAACTTATTGAGGAAGCATCGAGAGTACCACTGTTGGAGGGAGAGGTCCTGCTGGACCTAAAATTTGCTTCACCTTTAAATCTTTGATCTCTTCTAGAATGTCCCCCGACACATAATTTTGCAGAGGACCAAGACTGGTCCAATTTTCTTGCCAACATCTACATTCCCCCTCTCCAATGCTCCATTGGACCTTTTCATTTAGAAAAGGCATCAAGTTCCTCATTTTCTTCCAGGTTGGAGAGCCGACTCTATCGTTGATTGTTGAGGTCGAGTCCTGCATCGTACCATACTTAGCCGCCATGAACACTGCCCAAAAACTGGAGTCCTTTTGAAATTTCAAAGTCCAAGCCATCTTTATCTGAAATGCATGCATTACTTCTGATAGTTTCCGGATTCCTAGTCCCCCTTCCGTCTTCGGTCTGGTAATTGCTTCCCAGCTTCTCCAATGGAGTTTCCTTTTCCCATCAGCCTACCCCCAAAAAAAGCTAGAGAACCTGCTCTCTAACTCCTTAAGCACGCTCCTGTGAATAGTAGTAGCTGCCATGGAATGAATGGGGATGCTTCCCAGCACATGCTTGATTAGGATCGCTCTTCTGGCTTGAGATAGAAATATGTTTTTCCACCCCCTAATACCCCCTCAACCTTGTCTATGACGGGCTGAAAATCTCTTACTTTCAGCCTTCCCACTGCCAGCGGCACCCCCAAATAGCAGAAAAATCCCCCGGCCCTGTTTATGCCTAGCAAGTTAGAGATGGACCTGATCCTGGACGACATTATCTTATTTGAGCATAAGAAAGAGCTCTTCCGACGGTTTATCCTCTGACCAGAAGCCTTCTGGTAATCTTCCAGAACCGCCATGGTTTTGTGGAGTGATGTGATACTCCCATTAAGAAAAAGCAAAGTATCGTCCGTATATAGGAGGTGAGTAACTCTTGGACAGCTTCTCCTGAGTTTGTATGGTAAACAGTGGCCTTGATCAACAAGCCGATTGAGGTTTCTACTAAGCACGTCTGCACAAATTATAAGGAGGCTTGGAGAGAGAGGGTCTCCTTGCCTCAATCCTGTAGAAGGCTTCAAGAAACCTACAACTTCCCCGTTAACCAACACAGAAATCCAGATATTAGCCCAACAATTTTCAGTAATTCCTATCCACTTAGAGGAGAAACCGAACCAAATTAAGACATGTTTGAGGAACGTCCATTCCACTCTATCGTACGCTTTCTCCATATCCAACTTCAGAACCACATTACATCCTCTAGTCTGCTTATTGATATCTCTGAACAATTCCTGCGATAGAGCAATATTTTCTGATATCGGTCGGCCTTTTATAAAGGCTCCTTGCTCTGTGGATATCAAATGAGGGAGAACCTGACTGAGTCTATTGGCAATGATCTTTGAGAAGACTTTATATATACAGTTGCAGAGGCTAATGGGACGATAATCTGACCATCTCTTAGAAGCAACCCCCTTGGGGATCATACAAATCAGCGTGGAGGACATTGCTCTTGGAATCTTGCCCCCTTGGAAAAAAAGTGATTACCTTGTGCACATCTTGCCCGATTATATCCCAACATGTGGAATAAAAAATCCCTGAAAATCCATCTGGACTAGGCACACTATCAGCCGGGATGGAGTGGACAGCCTCTTGAACTTCACGTAAGGATGGGGGAGCCAAAAGTATGTCATTCATCTCCTGCGACACTAAAGAGAGAACAGAATTCAACAGATCAGTTCTTGTTTCTCCTGGGCTACTTGTAAACAAATTCTCGAAATGGCGCATCGAATCTTGCTTTATATCCTCCATCTTTGTTACCACCTGACCTGAGTCTTGCTCTATCCCACTTATCGTCGCTCTTCTTTGTCTTTCCGTAGCACTTACATGGAAGAATTTTGTATTTTTATCTCCCTCTTCTAGCCAGTTTATCCTGGACTTTTGTTTCCAGAATATCTCTTGCTTGATTTCTAATTGATAAAGACGGTCGAAAGCTTCTTGAAATCTGATCTGATTGTTATCCTGATTTTGACCCTGCAAATCTTGCTGCATTTTTAACTTAAATTTTGCTATCTCAGCTTCTGCTAACTTTATTTGTTCAAATATGTTTCCAAATCTTTCCCTATTCCAAATCTTTAACTCCGTTTTGAGACTTTTCATCTTTGCCAAAAAATTATATACCGGGTGATATGACTCCACTTTGTCCCAAGCTGCCTTAACTACTCGCAGGAAAGAGCCATCCTTCGTCCACATTCTCTGAAACCTGAACGACTTTGGGCTACTAGAGGATTGAGGAGGGAAAGACAAGAGCAGCGGATTGTGGTCAGAACTCATGCGGGGAAGGTGGCCGACTTTAAATTGAGGAAAAGTGGAAGCCCAGGGAGTGTTGATGAGCACTCTATCCAGCCTTGCCCAAGTTCTAGTGGCACCTGATTGATTGTTGCACCATGTGTAATGGGACCCAGAGAAACCTGCGTCTGACAGACCCGCGTTCTCTATCTCATCCGAGAACTCCCTTGCACTCCGAACATCAAAATTCGCTTTGCTCCGTCTCTTTGTAGCTTCTGTGATAGCGTTGAAATCCCCACAAACTCCCCACGGGCTAAGCAGTGAAGTTGAAAGATTAGCTACTTCCTCCCACAGAGATCTTCTGAGCATCCTGGAGCAGCTTGCATATACACTAGTTAAGTGGGCTGACAGCTGAGGATTTTGCACATTGTATACTCAAGTTGTTGAAAATCTGAAGGATTGAGTTTCTATTGTATTTTGTTGTACATATATAAGGACTTTAAATAGACTTTGAATAGAACAGAACTGTAACTGTTATCTTACTTAGTTGCCTATACAAAGTATGCATTCAAAATTGAAAAGTTGTTAGCTATACTCCTAAACAAGTGGAGTTTGTTGAGGTGCTTTGAACTCCTGAAATAGAGGAGTCTTCTGTGGATGAATTGGTCTCATTGACCTATTCTTCTACATGCCCCCTTTGTCAAAAGGGTAAGGAACGAACACTGAGAGTGTCACGCAGAAGAAGAAATCTACTAGAGGGCAGTGGCTTCGTAAGTGCATCTGCATACTGATCCTTGGTAGAAACAAATTGGACATGAAGTTGACCATGAAGAACTTGATCACAAACATAGTGAAAGTCAATTTCAATATGTTTCGTGCGAGCATGAAATAGAGGATTACTTGTCGAATAGGTAGCTCCCATGTTGTCACACCAGAGAATCAGAGAATGGACAATTGGAACACGAAGATCAGTTAGCAAAGACTTTATCCACTGAATTTCTACAGCAGCATTTGTAAGAGCTTTATATTCAGCTTCTGTGCTACTACAAGCAACAATTTGCTGTTGTTTACAGCCCCATGAAATGAGATTGTTGCCCAAATAAACACAATAAGCACCAACTGACCTTTTGTCGTCATGATCGGATGCCCAATCTGCATCACTAAAATTTTAAAGCTTAAGATCAGTAGTGGGTTGGATTAGTAAAGCATGAGAAATGTTGTTCTTCAAATAACACAATATGCGTTTGACGGCTACCTAATAAGGCTCTATAAGATTTTGCATATACTTGTTAACTTTATGGACTACAAAAGCAAGTTCAGGCCGAGTAAAAGAAAGATATTGCAGCCCTCCAACTACACTTCGATACAAATGAGGGTCATGAAAAGGGATGCCATCAGATTTGGTTAAGGGCTGTGAAGTCGACATTGGAGTAACATAAGGCTTTGCTTTGTCCATTTTACTACGTAGAAGGAGATCAAGAATGTAGCGACGCTTAGATAAATACAGATCATGATCACTTCAGATGGCCTCAATGCCCAGAAAGAAACTAAGGTCACCCATGTCTATTACTGCAAATTTGTCCTATAGCAAGCTTATCACTCGGTTAATGGCATGTATATCTGCACTAGTTATAATTTTGTCATCGACATAAATTAAAAAATAAATAAGAGTGGAGCCATGGTGATAAACATAGAGTGAATGATCCGCTTGACTTCCTATAAAACCAGTGGCTTGTAGTTGATCAGTCAAGCGAGAAAACCATGCTCGTGGTGCTTGACAAAGACCGTAGAGTGACTTTTACAGCTTACAAACATGTTGCGAAAATTGAGGATGAATGAACCCTGGAGGCTGAGTCATATAGACATCTTCTTGCAAGAGGCCATGTAAGAAAGCATTTTGGACATCAATTTGTCGAAGATGCTAACCACGAGAGACTGCTAGAGATAGAACCAACCTTACGGTGGTAGGTTTCACCATAAGACTGAATGTCTCGCCAAAATCAACACCCTCCTGTTGATGGAAACCTTTAGCGACTATGCGTACTTTAAATCGTTCAATACCACCATCAGCTCTTCGTTTAACTTTGTACACCCATTTGCATCCAACAAGATTGGCATTAGGAGGTTTAGGAACCAAAGTCCAGGTTCCATTAGCTAATAAGGCATCGAACTCTTTATTCATAACCTCCCGCCAATTGTGATGTTTAACTGCAGTTGAATAGCAGGTTGGTTCTTTTTCTTGGGGTTGGATTGTGGCCATAAGTGCTTTCAGAATGGGATATCAAATATAGGCTTGGGGATGGGTGTGAGGTGATGTGTGCTTCTTGTAATCATGGAGTGTATAATCTGAAGTGGCAGGCGAGGTGGAGAAGGTAAGGGAGGAGGTGCTGGACTGTCTTCATGCTGAGGTAGAGTAGTATCCCTGGCAGGAGAACCCGAAGCAATATGAAGATCAGTTTGAGGACTAGATGTCGAGGCCAAATGCAGAGGGCTTGGTGTAGCAAACTGAACATTTGTATCTACAGAAATAGAGGAGCTAGAGGGTGATAGATTGAGATTTGGTCGGAGGACAGCAAGAGCAGGTTTTGGAGTAGGCTCGATAGACTCAGGGATAGTATATGGATAAAGAGATTCATCCAAGACAACATGACGTGATACGAAGATTTTTCCTGTAGATACATCTAAACACTTGTAACCTCGATGACCAACACTATACCCAGTAAATATGCAGTTTTTGGATCGAAAGTCCATCTTGTGTCGATTATATGGACGTAAATAGGGCCAACAAGCGCAACCAAAGGCACGTAAAAAATTATAATCTGGTTTGTGATGATGGACCATTTCATATGGTGAGCGATGCTGTAAAATTAGAGTTGGCAATCTATTGATAATAAAAACTGCAATTAAGAAGGCATCTTCCCAAAATAATTTTTGGTAAATTAGAGTGAGCAAGTAATGCCAAACCAAGTTCAACAATTTGCCTGTGACGCCTTTCAATGGCACCAGCTTGCTGATGTGTATATGGACAGGTTATTCGATGACTAATTCCCTGATTTTGTAAATGTTTAGTTATGCTGCGATATTCACCACCCCAATCGGATTGGAGAGCCTTAATTTTTGTGTCAAATTGGCATTCTACAGCAGCTTGAAAACATATAAAGGTTTGATATGCATCAGATTTGAGTTTCAAGGGAAAAAGCCATAAGAATTTAGTAGCATCATCCAGAAAACTTATGTGATAACGTGCATTAGAGGTTGATAAAATAGAGCTGGCCCCCAAACATCAGAATATATGAACTCCAATGGTTTAAAAACAAAAACATGCACATTGTGAAAGGGCATAGCATGGCTCTTGGCCAGCTGACATTCATAACAAATAGAAGTATTTTTATTTTGGACAGGTAATAAAATAGCCTTATTGATAACTGGAAGGGAAGCATGACCGAGACGACGATGCCAAATATTCGCAGACACACGAACACTAGATAGAGCTTGTGGCTGAAGACAAGCAAGAGAAGCCGAGAAGTTGTAAAGACCATTACTGAGTGGTCCTCGATGCAGGATGTTCCCCAAGTAATCCTTCACAAGGAAGAAAGAAGCATGAAATTCAAAGAAAACATTATTGTCTAGACAAAAACACTGAACAGAGAGAAGATTTTTCTGAATATCTGGGACAAGCAAAATTTGATTAAGTACAAAAGACTAGGAAGGAGATGAGAGAGTGGAAGTTCCACTTTGGACTATTTTCAGACCTGCACCGTTAGCCACCTAGATATGATCTTGACTGCCATGGTCTTCATTTTGAAGATGAATATTGTTCACATCATTGGTGAGATGATGGGTAGCTCCTGTGTCAGGATGCCACTCATTATTAGTATGTTGATAGTGCGCAGCAACCATGGCTTGTGGCCGATTTTTGGGAGTTTGTTGGTCCTGATAAGAAAGATTAAAACGATGATAGCATTTTCTGGCAGTATGTCCTGGTTTGAAGCATATCTGACTTATAACTAAGTTTGATGGACCCTGATCATGGGAGGTGAAACGACCACCATGTCCTCTGCCACGGTAGCCACCGCGACCACGGTTGGATTGTTGAAAATTTGCAGCCGTGCAAAAAGTGGATTGATTTTACTACTGAGGTTGCTTGGTGGCCATGTTTACTGAAGCAGCAGCTTGAAGGGACTGATTATTATGATTAATTCGTGACTCACAGATTAGAAGGAGTGAGTAAAGTTCCTCTAAAGTGACAGGATCAGATCGAGAAGTAATTGTTGAAGCCAAGGAATCATATTCCTGGCCAAGTCCCGCAAGCACATAGGTGATTATGTCATCAGGTTTTAGTGGTTGTCCAGCTAGAGTAAGTTCATCAGCCATTCGCTTGATGGAGAGAAAATATGCATTAGCGGACAGAGCGCCTTTACGAGCATTTGCCAGCTGAGTGCGAATCTGAATTGCTTTAGCACGGGAAATTGAAGAAAAGGTTCGCTCTAGTGCAAGCTAGACATCCCGAGAGTATGTATAAGACATGACTTGAGTGAGGATATCTTCAGTGAGCGAAGCATTAATGGTGGCGAGGATTAAAGAATCCTGACGAAGCCATTGAATATAGTGAGGATTGGGAATCTTAATAATAACACCTGTGTTGGGATGAGGAGCATCAATTTCTTGAGGTGGGGTTGGGATTGTGCCATCAAGGTAGCCAAAAACAGCTTGACCTCTGAAGTAGGGTAGGGCCTGAGCTTTCCATACAGGATAGTTGGAGGAGTTGAGTTTGACGCTAATAGTAAATGGAAGATTGGAGAGGGATGGGACAGCAGTAGTAGGATCAGTAGAATTATTTGAGGTTTCAGAGGATGAGGAGGCCATTGAGGATTGGAAGGGAGTAGACGTTGGTCTTTTAGAGGAGCACTGATTTCTTATAGAATTATACTCAAGTTGATGAAAATCTGAAGAATTGAATTTCTATTGTATTTTGTTGTACGCATATAAGGATATTAAATAGACTTTAAATAGAACCGAACTGTAATTGTTATCCTACTTAGTTGCCTATACAACGTATGCATTTAAAATTGAAAAGTTGTTAGTTATACTCCTAAACAAGTGGAGTTTGTTAAGGTGCTTTGAACTCCTGAAATAGAGGAGTTTTCTGCGGATGAATTGGTCTCATTGACCTGTTCTTCTACAAGGAAGAACACTCTCCCATTGTGATTCTCAGTCTCACAACACTCTTTTCTTCATTTGGGTGAGTGAAATGAAAGAAGATCGGCACCGTTGATTACCACCCAAATGAATAGTGTTGTGAGGCCCATCTCGCAAGATCTGGACCGTCTGTTAGGTTCAGTAGAGTCCACCAACCATAACCATGGTGGAAGCCACGGACGATAGGCACCCACGTGAGCACGATCAGAGATTGATACGGGGTTGCACAAAAGAACGTTAAACGAAGAGAGGAAATCCACGTCACGATGGTTCGTTGGTAAATCCATTCATTCAAGAATGTTGGACACCTTCCACACATTGCGGTAGAGTCCTCGCCACGCCAGCTGTTTTCAAAAATATCTTCGCCCATAGATGGGAGCGGAAGGAATTATCCCATTTTTGAAAACAATGCATCCTAACTGTGCGTCATTGTTGAGGGTCAAATATTGCATATTATCCTCCAGTTCTATCTTGGTTTTACAAACATAATATGACTCAGTGAGTTATTCTACATGTGTTTGTGTTGCAAGATGAATTTAAGAGCTTGGATTGATTATGACCATTATTCCCTGCTCACTATTGGGAGGGACCCACAAACCTTCTGAATGACATTTGGACCCTCTGAACATCCCAGATCGTTGGATCAACTAACCAACATAAAAAAAACATGGCCGATGGATCATCTTCACCGATCGGACCAAAGGAACCAAATTGCAAAAGATTAACCCTTTCACTCATCCAAGATGTCCATCGTGCGGCCCACCTCACCAGAAATTCATTAGGGATGACCGTATAGACCTATGCAAACAACCAACTAAACAAAAGAACACTATCAATGGGATTCTCGATCCTTGATAGTGTTCTATAAATAGCCGAATTTTTAGGGCGAATTTCAAGGAAGCACAAGAAAGGAAAGAGATAGAGAGAGGGAAAGAGAGAGAGAGAGCCAGCCGCTAGAACGAGTTCTAGCTACTGTTGCGACCTAACTCAGTCCCAACAAGAATTGAGTCAGAATCGGATCCGACTCGTTCCATTCTAGAGAAGAAGAAGGTCTAGAGGAGTAGATGTTGCCGGTGTAACCTAGATCGATCTGAACCAGCTGAGTTGACCCCGCACCAACCCGCTGTCTTAGCCCCATGTCAACTCGCTGATTCCAACTGCATCATGTTCTATGAAGCCAGCCGTCCCAGACTCTCGTCTCATCACTCCGATGGAATCAGGCCTGCTTTGCTCCAAACTCGCTAGAACACGTCCCGATCAACTAGACCGAGTCTGAAAACGAGTTCCTTGACTGGGACAAACTCAGATCAAGATATAACTTATCTTAACTCCTTCAACAGCTGAGAACAACCCTATCTAAGCGAGTTCCCCGACCAGGACGAACTTGGATCTGGCAATCCCCACTCATCCTCCTTCATTAATATAAAAACGGCCCCCTACTCAGGTATGAAACCAAAGCCCCTACTACCTTTTGTAACATTACTCTCAACCCAAAGGTGAGTTGACTCGTTCGGTCATTCAACTGAGTCAAAACTAACCTATCTATAAACCAATACCAGGGATAATCTAAGGAGAACTTGGGAGGCCTCATTAGAACCAGGAAACCAGAGATTTTTGTGCTACAATAAGAAATTTCCTAAACTCTAACTCATTCAGCTTATTGTTTGGAAATCCGATCTGAGTCGACTTAGTAATGACTCACTGAGGCTTGTGACAAGTCAATCAGGTACTACCTATAATTGTTTACCTTAAGGAATACTCTCCCTTCAACCAAATCCAAAACAAGTAAGAAATTGATAAGGTTCATGTACTTAATGGCTCATATCTGAGTAGTAACTAGAAATCTAACTTACACTTACTTGGATTTTTAGGACACGCCCCAAATTCGGAGATCGGACTCACAGAATCCCGATCGCCGAATTCGATGCCGATAACTTCCGTAGTACCCCATTCTCGGTTCCTAGTACCCATACCAGATTCAGATCATGGGATCCTACAAGGAGGATTTTTCAACATAAATTTATCTCGTAAGAAACTTAACCACAAGTTTACCCAAATCACAAAGGCAACATCATCATAACATAACCACTAATATAAACATTTGAATACAATGCGAAAGGGAAATACATATGTCAAAATTAAAGCACCAGTGAAGACCGCCGCACGCTCCATGCTCAATGCTACTACAACCTAACGCCACCGCACGCATCTATCGTGCATAGCTTATATAAAGCTTAGTGGGTGATGAAAGTGTGTGTACAAGGTAAGTGCTAAGTAAGCAATATCAAAGAAATCGAGTAAGTGAAAATACTAACAAGCTCATAAATCATATAATATCGAAATACTGCAAGTTCATAAATCATATGATATTAGAGTAATGCGAAAACATACCGATAGGCCCATAAATACCATCACCCTTATTCAGGCTATGTGATGTAGAAATATAATAAAAAATATCATATACTGATGAAGCAATGTAGATCACTATGCAATGCGGACATAGAAAGCCAAATATCATATGCCGATGATACAATGCAAAATGCAAATCTGATGAGTCCACGAATACCATCATCGTATCTAGGCCGTATAAATGTAGAAACATAGTAAACCAAAATGTTAAGTACCACGGATGCAATACAATATGCGGTGTGAATGAAATGACTAAGCCGGAGTGAAGTCGGGATGATAATACGTAGTATCGCAGCTATAGGGTCCACAAGGGACTTCTATCCAAACTAGTTCCATAGCCGGACTCAATGTAGTAGATTCCCGATCTTAGGTTAGTCACGCGCCCAACCAAAATCCTTTCCATGCGAAGGTACATAATAATTAGTTGTACACCACTAGCCCAAATGGATAGTGAATGAATGAATGGATGAGTATGTAACTCCTACTCAATAAGTCCACATATTAGTACGGTTCCTTTCTGGAGAAATCACCGAGGTCTATTACACTTCAAACCATTGCCGCCACATCGCGCGTAATAAGGTGAGCGGAAGAGACCTCACTATTCGCCCGCCAATATCGGGCCCGGCTCGTCGATAGCGGACCTATTCCTCGAGCCGGTCAAACTCAGCCTACTTCGCCTCCTCTCGTGCAAGTAAGGTCGTACCCCATTCCAACCGACCACGACACGATGAGACGCGGCCTAACGATATACGGCCCTCATGCGCTCATGCATCCACTTGGTCTATACGTTGAAGCAACCTCGTAACCAAGAGAGTTTAGGGACTTTCACCCAGGGATATCTATAGCAACCCATGTAGAAACATTTCGGTGTCCCATCCGGCCATCCACGATATGCCGTGGAGGCTACGACCTTGATGTCTTTAGGGCGTACAATAATCATAACACACAATGTAAGATGTATGAGTCACACACCCAATCATGCATCAATCCTTCACATACCGTGTGCTCATGTGGGGCAACTCGCCTATCAGGGAGTCCCATGAACAACCTGCCATATGCAATAGCTAACCATATCTCATAATCAAATATGCAGATGATGCGTATGGGCATGTATCATGATGTTATGATGTCACATACTCGAATCGGCCTCGAGAATCGAAATCGGCCTATAACAATCGAATCGGCCTCAACAATCTAATCGATTTCAATAATCGAATCAACCTCGATACTCTAATCGGCCTCGATAATCGAATCAGCCTCAACTGGAATCGGCCTCGACAATTAGAATCGGTCTCAATACTGAATCGACCTCGACATATGGAATCGGCCTCGTTGATCGGACACGGCCTTGACAATTGGAATCGGCCTCGATTATCGAAGCCTCTTCAATCGAAATCGGCCTCGACTAAATGCACTGGCCTCATCAATCGGCTCGACCTCGACAATCGCCTCGACCAATGAATCGGCCATGTCAATTAGCCTCGACTAACGGAATTGGCCTCGTCAATCAGACTCGACTCGACAATCGGAATCGACCTCGACAATCGGCTCGATAATCAGAATCTCGACAATCAGACTAGGCCTCGACAATCGGAATTGATAATCTAATCGACCTCGACAATCGGCCTCGACATACGGAATCGGACTCGTCAATCAGACTCATCGACAATCGAATCGACCTCGATAATCACCCTCGACACAACCTCGTCAATCGGACTTAGCCTTGACAATCGTAATCGATAATCGGCCACGACAAACAATCGACCTTGACAATCGACCTCGACTAACGGAATCAGCTTGGCCTCGATACTCGCCTCGACAATCGGAATCGACCTTGATAATCGGCCTCGATCGACGAAATTGGCCTCGACAATCACCTCGACATACCTAATTGGTCTCGCCAATCGGACTCGCCAATCGGCCTGGTCAATCGAACTCGACAATCGGCCTCGACTAATGGAATCAGCCTCATCAATAACTGGTACCGACAATCGACAATCGGCCTCGACATACAATCGACCTCGTTAATCGAACTCCTCGACAATCAATAATCAGAATCGATGATCGAAGTCGACAATCGAAATCAGCCTCGACAATCAGCCTCGATACTTAGAATCGATAATTGGTGAGAATGGGCCTAACAAGGCGTAAGGGAAGGTCACAATGTGGACATCCAACCATCATTGCTCATCAATGTGGACATTCAACCAACATTGCTCCCAAGGAGTGGCCCACATAAGGTTAAACATATAGTGGACCCATGACCTCACACAAAGGCCTAATATACATCGCAATGGGCCTCATACAAGGGCTACATACACATCACTATGGGCCGCATCACATGGACCTTGAATACATCATAATGGGCCTCACTCATGGGCCTTAAATGCATCACATTGGGCCTCGCCCATGGGCCTTGAATATATCACAATGGGCCTCACTCATGAGCCCCGAATACATCACATTGGGCCTCTCCCATGGGCCTCAAATACATCACATTGGGCCTCGCCCATGGGCCTCAAATACAAGGCAGATGGGCCTCGAATACATCACAATGGGCCTCGCCCATGGGCCGCACCAATGAGCCTCATATACATCAAGTGGGCTGCATTAATGAGTCGCGCCAATGGGCCTCATATACATTAAGTGGGCCGCATCAATGGGTCACACCAATGGGCCTCAAATACATCAAGTGGGCCTCACCAATGGGCTTAGAAAAGTGGATGAACCGTGTGCATGCAACACACACATCATGGTAGGCCGCACAAATGAACGACATAGATATAC
This sequence comes from Magnolia sinica, assembly GCF_029962835.1. NCBI lineage: Eukaryota > Viridiplantae > Streptophyta > Magnoliopsida > Magnoliales > Magnoliaceae > Magnolia > Magnolia sinica. Next base: position 44,344,213 of record NC_080574.1, on the reverse strand, counting down.
AATACATGCATCAATGGTAGGCCCCACGTGGCACCATCCAAAGGTGGACGGTGTGAATATAGAATACGTACACCAAGGTGGGCCCCATCACATGGGCCTAATATACATAACAGGTGAGGCCCGCATACACAGCAAATTGGCCCCACCAGATGGGCAGCGTGGGTACAACATACATTGGTGGGCCACATCCAAAAGAAAGAGAAATAGATGGACGGCTTGGAATAAAACACATATATCATGGTAGGCCCCACATGGCACCATGGATGCATGGAGGGGACACAACACTACATCCAAGTGGGCTTCACGCGCCCTGTCCAGATGGATAGCGTGGATACATACATGACACATACATTAGAGAGGGTCCCACATGGACGGTGTGTATAAGACACATACACTGCAGTGGAGTCCAAATAATGTTATATGGACATTGTGGATATAAAATAAATGCATCAAGGTGGGTCTTATCCCACACGTGTAGCACATGTGGGGTGGGCCCCACACGGCTGATGAATGGGCAATGTGTATGGGATACATGCACCATGGATGGGATCCCATTGTCCTGCACATATGGACGGTGAGGATGGGACCATACATCATGGCTGGCTCCACATGGCTAGGATGGGACATATACATGGATGTGGGGTTCCACACCACCGTCCAAGCAAGTGGATGGAGTGGATATATAACATATATATCAAGGTAGGTCCCACCCACACGTGCAGGGGTGGGCCATGTCCTCCAGATAGATGGATGGTTTGAATATAACAATACATCATGGTGGAGTCCACCGTCCTCACCAATGGACGGCTGGATGAAACCATACATCATGGTGTGTCCCACCATTGGATGAATGGTTGGGATATGACCCATACCTCATGATGGAACCATGGAACTTGCTGCGTCAATGCAGCAGCAGTTGTAGCTGCATGAAGGTACTCCAGCCAATCCACACCTAAGGTAGGTTCACATATGTGGGACCCCCCAGTCCAGCAAGGTGGACTGATGGTTGGGTTATATCTACATGCCTCATGCTGGGACCCACAGAACTTGCTGACGTTAGTGGCAGCAGCAGCTACTGCATGGGGTCCCACAACAGATGGACAGTGTGGTCTGAAACACATACATAAAGGTGGGTCCACACGTGTGGGACCCACCAGCTTGTAAGATCAACCTGATATTTGTGTTATGCCTACGTTTAGCTGTGTCTGCTGCTGGATGGGGTACATACAACACATATATGGTGGGGTCCACGGATCTTGTTGGCGTTCTATAGATGGACGGTGTGGGATGTACGACCAAATCACCACCATAAAAATGAAAGAGAGAAAGAGAGATAGAGAGAGAGAGAGAGAAAGAGAGAGAGATAGAGAGAGATGTGAGAAGGGGAGGGACCCCGCCACCATGGGCCCTCCCTATATAATGCATACATCAAGATAGGTCCCACTACATGTGGGCCCTCAAATCATCAAATCCAAACTAAAAATCACCCACCTTTGATATCCTCTTCCTTCTTCCGCCAACGGGTTCTAGAGCTCCAAGGAAACAAGACTCAATGGTTAAGATGATCTTTGGATCGTGAGATTGGGTGGTAGGGAGGTGGGCCACACCTAGCTTTCTCCTCTCCCTTGGACGTTGGATTTTCATGGGGTTTGCTTGAAAATGGAGAACTGAGAGAGATAGAGGATGGGATGTAAAGAGAGAGAGACAGAGGGATGGGTGAGTGAGTGATGGGTGATGGGTGTACTTGACATGTATGGGTTGTAAGAGAGAGTTTGACTTTGGGGTTGCTTGGGGATGGGCGTGAGGTGATGTGTACTTGACATGAGATGTGATTGATGTGATTGATTTGAAAGCTCTCTCTTGGGTTTTGCAACTGCGTAGCATTTTTCCTCGAACTGAACGCGGGCTCACATCTCTTGGCCCGAGTATCGCCTCGGTACGCGAGATGCAGCATTGGAATCGTGGCGACGGCGCGGTCCCTAGGGTACAAATCTCAGGTCGAGCCGACTCTGAAATACGGGATACAACTCAGGATCGGGTGCAACTGCCATCTACCCGTTGCACGTCGCCGGAATTTGAATGGGAGGACCGCGGAAGCCTATGGAATAGTACGAGATAAGATACGGGTATCAAACTATCCGTACAAATGTACAATATATACTTCACAAAATCTCACAAATAATTGGGGGATTAAGGGTAGCTCTTGTAAACTACTGATACTGAGTTGTGTAAAGTCGTGTTAAATACAAAGCATACGACAAAACTGTAACTTCATTTGGATAAACTCGCCTTGATTGCCCACTTGTTTGAAGTGATAACTAACTAGTCCAAATTTCTAACGGGCAACTACTTGTTGAAGTAATAAACCAATCTATCTAAATTTTTGATGGACATGATCCAATATATTGGTAAGCTATAGAGTATACGTTTGATTAGATCCTGAGTTGGCCTCCTACTTTGGCAAGTGGACTCCACACGTGAGGACTCCTGCATCCTGGTTACTTCATTGTTGTCTTCGAATCCGGTGCCGACACCTCCTTAGTACCCCATTCTCGGATCCCAACACTCATATGCAGGTTCCGACCCTAGGATCTTACAAAGAGGATTTTTCAACATACATTTATCTCGTAAGAAACATAACCACAAGTTTACCTAACTCACAAAGGCAATATCATCATCACATATCCATAATATAAACATTTGAATACAATCTGAAAGGGATCCAGCTTGTCAAAATCAAAATTTTAAAAGACCGCACGCTCCATGCTCAACGCCGCCGCAACCTAACGCCACCGCACGCATCTATCGTGCATAAGCTTATAAAGCTTAGTGGGTGGTGAGAGTGTGTGCACAAGATAAGTGCTAAGTAAGCAATATCGGAGAAATTAGAGTAAGTGATCAATCACTCATAACAAGCATATATATGATGTGTATGGGCATGTATCATGATGTAATAAAGTACATAGGCATGATTATCTACTAGGGCAAACAATAATAATCCATAATCAACCATCACTGGTATACCACATACAAAGAGTAGGAGCTAAACGACATGCCCCTTTTTCAATTATAGGAGTCCATATGGTATGTCCTATGTTAGACTAACATTAGCCTCCAAAAGCATTAATATATGATATATCCCAAGATGGGGTCTACTAGAAGGACGGATAGGCCATATAAATGTAGAAACATAGCAACCTAAAATGCAATATGTCGCGGACGTAAAGCAATATGTGGTGTAAATAGAATGACCAAGCTGGAGTGTGAAGTTGGGATGATAGCACGTAGTATCGCAGGCTATGGGGTCCATCACAAGGGACTTCTATCCAAACCACCAATACCTAAATTTGAATAGCCGGACTCAATGTAGTAGACTCCTAATCTCAAGCTAGTCGCGTGCCCAAACGAAATCTTTGTCATGCGAAGGTACATAATAATTAGTTGTACACCACCACCCAAGTGCATAGTGAATGAATGAATGGATGAGTATGCAACTCCTACTCAATAAGTCCACATATCGATACGGTTCCTTTCTGAAAAATCACCGAGTTCTATTACACTTCAAACCAGTTTGCCGCCCTATCACGTGTAATAAGGTAAGTGGAAGAGAACTCACTATCCGCTCCAATATCGGGCCCGGCTTGTCAATAGGGGACCCATTCCTTGAGTGGTCAAACTCATCCTAGCATCGCCCCCTCCTCTCGGGTAGGTAAGGCCGCACCCCCTTCCAACCGACTACGACACGGTGAGAGGAGTCTAATGGTATATGACTCTCATGCGCTTATGCATCCACTCGGTCTAGATGTTAGAACAACCTTTAGAACCAAGAGGGTTTTGGGACTTTCAACCATGGATATCTATATCACCCCATGTAGAGCAGATTTTTGGTGTCCCATCCGGCCATCGATGATATGCTTGTGGAGGCTACGGCCCCGATGTCGCTAGGGCGTACAGTAAACACAACACACAATGTAAGATGCATGAGTCACACTTCCAATTATGCATCAATCATGCGCACACCGTGCGCTCATGTGGGGCAACTCCACCTATTAGAGAGTCCCATGAACACCTGTCATATGCAATGGCTAACTATATCTCATAATCAAACATGCGATGATGCGTATGGGCATGTATCATGATGCTATGTTGTCACATACTCGAATCGGCCTCGATACTCTAATCGACCTCGACAATCGGAATTGGCCACAACTATCAAAATCGGCCTCAACAATCGGAATCGGTCTCGATAATCAAAATCGGCCCTCGATAATAGGAATCGACCTCAATAATCGAATCGACCTCGATACTCTAATCGCCTCGAGAATCGTAATTGGCCTCAATACTCTAATCAACCACGACAATCGGCCTTGACATATGGAATCGGCCTCATTGATCGAAAACGACCTCGACAATCAGAATTAGCCTCGACTAATGGAACCGGCCTCGTCAATCGGACTCAGCCTCGACAATCGAAATCGACAATCGGAATTGGTCTCGACTAACGAAATCAGCCTCATCAATCAGACTCGGCCTCGACAATCGGAATGGAATCGAATCACCAACCAATGGAATCAGATCGCCAATCACCTCAACCAATGAAATTGGCCTCACAATCGGACTTGGCTTCGACAATCGAATTGGCCTCGACAATCGCATCGACTAACTAAATCGACTCACAATCTGATCCGCCGACAATCGTAATCCACAATCGAATTAGCCTAGATAATCACCTCAACATAAAGAATCGGCCTCATTAATCGAACTGGCCTCGACCAATGGAATCGGCCTTGTCAATCTGTACTTGGCCTCTACAATCGAAATCGACAATCGAAATCACCGACAATCGACCTCAACTAAGTAATCGACCTCGCCAATCAAACTTGGCCTCGACAATTGGAATCGATACTCGGCTTCGACAATCGTATCACATACTCAGTGTGTATACCAACATAATCGGAATCGATGATCGGCCTATATAATTGGCCTCGAAAAATTGGAATCAGCCTCGACAATCACCCGAACAAGGCCTAAGGGAAGGTTACAATGTGGACATTAAACCATCATTACCCATAAATGTAGACATTTAACCAACATTGCTCCAAGGGAGTGGCCCACATAGGGTTAAACATATAGTGGGCCCATGGCCTCACACAAAGGCCTAATACACATCGCAATGGGCCTCATACAAGGGCTATATACACATTACTATGGGCTGCATCTCATGGACCACGAATACATCACATTGGGCCTCACTCATGGCCCTCGAATACATCACATTGGGCCTCACCCATGGGCCTTGAATACATCACATTGGGCCTCACATATGGACCACACATATATCACACTGGGCCTCACTCATGGCCCTCGTATACATCAAGTGGGCTGCATCAATGGGCTGCACTAATGGGCCTCATATACATCAAGTGGGCCATTATCAATGGGCTGCACTAATGGGCCTCATATACATCAAGTGGGCCACATCAATGGGCTGCACCAATGGGCCTCATATATATCAAGTGGGCCGCATCATATAGGCCGCACCAATGGGCCAATATACATCAAGTGGGCCGCATCAATGGGCCGCACTAATGGGCCAAGAAAAGTGGATGAGCCGTGTGCATGCAACACACACATCATAGTAGGCCGCACAAATGAACATCATAAATATACAATACATGCATCAATGGTAGGCCTCACATGGCACCGTCCAAAGGTGGACGGTGTGAATATAGAATATGTATCAAGGTAGGCCCCATGATTTGGATGGTTTGGAGAAAACACATACATTGCATAGGTTCCACCGTCCATACCTGGATGGTGGACTACATGGATGAATGCATGCATCATGATAGGGCCCACCGTCCAGATCATGGTGGGCCACGTCCAAAAGAAAGAGAAATGGATGAATGGCTTAGAATAAAACACATATATCATGGTAGGTCCCACATGGTACCATGGATGCATGGAGTGGATACAACACTTCATCCAGGTGGGCTTCATAGTCCTGTCTAGATGGACAACGTGGATACATACATGACACATACATTAATGAGGGTTCCACATGGACGGTGTGTCTAAGACCCCTACACTGCAGTGGAATCCACATAATTAATGTTATATGGATGCTGTGGATATAATCTAGATGGACAATGTGGATACATGATACATAAATCAGAGAGGGTCCCACATGGACGGTGGGTATAAGACACATGCACCATGGATGGGATCCCACCGTCCTACACATATGGATGGTGAAGTTGGGACCATGCATCATGGCTTGGCTCCACATGGCTGGGATGGAACACATACATCAATGTGGGGTTCGACACCACCATCCAGGCAAGTGGATGGAGTGGATATATAACATATATATCAAGGTAGGTCCCACCCACACGTGCAGGGGTGGGCCATGTCCTCCAGATAGATGGATGGTTTGAATATAACAATACATCATGGTGGAGTCCACCGTCCTCACCAATGGACGGCTGGATGAAACCATACATCATGGTGTGTCCCACCATTGGACCAACGGTTGGGATATCACCCATACCTCATGATGGAACCATGGAACTTGTTGCGTCAGTGCAGCAGCAGCTGTAGCTGCGTAAAGGTACTCCAGCCAATCCACACCCAAGGTGGGTCCACACGTGTGGGACCCACCAGTCCAGCAAGGTGGACTGACGATTGGGATATATACACATGCCTCATGTTTTTTATAAACAAGCCAGCGTCTAGACCCTAGACACTGGACGGTGTGGATTCTAACACAAACATCACGGTGGGTCACACCTTCTGAAGGATGGCGGGAATGAAACACATATCATTGTGGGTCCTGCCTTCTGATGGACAGCGAGGATATACAACATATGTATCAAGGTGGCCCATGTCCGTGTAATGGATGGTGTGGATAAAGCCCATACATTCGGGTCAGCCCTACCTAGCACATCCAGATGGACAGCTGGATGGCATGAATTTACTGATCAGGTGGGCCACATCATCACCACAGAGAGAGAGAGAGAGAGAGACGGTGTAGTGGAGGGACCCCGCCACTATGGGCCCCTCTAGCTTACAATCACATATATCAAGATAGGTCCCACCATATGTTGGCCCTCTAATCATTAAATCCAAAAAAAAAATCACCCACTGTCGATCTCCTCTTCCTTCTTCCGCCAATGCGATCTAGAGCTCCAAGGGGTGCGATTCAACGGTCGAGATGGACTTTGGATGGTGGGATTGGGTGGTGGGAAGGTGGGCCACACCTAGCTCTCTCATAGATCTTGGACGTGGGTTGCTTGGAAAATGAGGGAGAGAGAGATGAGAGAGAAAGAGGATGGGATGTAAAGAGAGAGAGAGGGATGGGTGAGTGAGTGATGGGTGTACTTGACATGTATGGGTTGTAAGAGAGAGTTTGACTTTGGGGTTACTTGGGGATGTGGTGTGAGGTGATGTGTGCTTGACATGAGATGTGATTGATGTGTACTTGATTGATGGAACATGTTGTAGAGATTCTCTTGGGATTGCAAATGCGAGGCATTTTTCTTAAACTGAATGAAGGCCCACATCCTTGGCCTGGGTATCACCTCAATGCGCTAGACGTGGCATCGGAACTGCAGCGACGGCGCGGTCGGTAAGGTACAAGTCTCGGGTCGAACCGACTCTGAAATACGGGATACGTCTCAGGGTCGGGCACAAATGCCGATTATAGATCGCAGATCACCGGAATTCGACCGAGAGGACCGTGGAAGCCTACGGAACGGTACGGGCTAGGATACGAGCCTTACATTTTAGGACTCTTGAACTCATCTTATAAGAATGTCCAAATCTGGGACAACACCCACCCAAGGTGAGGAATTACCCTCCTTGCTTCTTACATTCATTAGTTTCCATCATAGTTTAATCTAACGTATAAATAACGTTTTGGAACATTGAGAGTATGGATTCATTTTTACTATTCTTACATGGTATTTATAAACATGATATGTGTGACTTCAATCCTAGCACTTCGAGTCCATATGGATTAGACTTGCGAACAAAATTACATTCATATTATTCCTGTAATGCATTAATGACCTCTTGAACATAAGTATGCTTTTAATGTTCATGTTAATGACTACATTTTACTCTATCTTATAAATTGTAGAATAAGGATTACATGTGTGTTATCCTACCTCGTAGGGAAATTTGTGATGTGCTCTTAAAAGTTCCAAATAATATAATCATACTTGAAACTAATATTCTGTATTTGTGGGTCCTTATCTAAATCTAAGAATAAAGGAATTATAATGAATTATGTTGAAGCCATATCAAACTCTGGATGTTGAATATTTTGCCAAGGACCTTAAGTTTTGATAATGACCACAATTTAAGGGACATTGTTATTAAATCTAAAAGATGTACGTGGAAATCATGGCGCATTGCATCCATGCATAACATATGAGCTTTACTGGATGCTTGATGTAAGCCATATCATGTTAAGTCTAATAAGAATTTTATCATTCTAGTATAACCCTTAGGTCGAGTGCATTCATACCACTATGGGCCGCTCTCTTTACATTAGGTTTTTTCAGATTTTTAAGACCTCCTCGAGTGTATCCTAAATATTTTTTCGGGAAGTTAAATTTCCTTAGGCACTCTCACTACATGATCTTTTGCAGGTAGTTAGTCTACTGTGGGTCAACCTTTCTTTTTACAGCTGGATATGCATCCCCAGGTCTGTGACTTTAGACATACATTCATACATCCATGCACATGTTCATATTATATTACTCTCATTATGAAATGCTAAATTGGTTGAAACTATGTTGGAATACTATGACACGCATGAATCTTTAAGAGAAATTCTCATTGAGTTATCACTCACCCTATCGTGCGGTTGCACCAAATAGATGCAGGTTTAATGATAGAAGAATACCCCTCAGTTGAGATCTCAGAGATGCCGAAAGAAGAGTTCGACGAGGAAGGACTCTATGCTAGCATAGTTGAGCTGTTTGAGCTCAATTAGTACTCTATGATTTACATGCTTTCGTTATTTGGACATTATGCTTTTAAATTTCCAGGATTGTAATTAAGATCCCCCGCTGAGGGATTTCATTTTGCTTTTAGTAAACTTCTTTGTTATTACTAATGATATCCTTAGCTTATGCAAAAGTTGCCTTTATGTTATGGGATTTACTATTAATTAGATGTATAATAGTTCACTTTAAGACATAATACTCGGGTTCTCAACGAGGAGCAATCAACCTCGTATTGTAAGAACCAGGGTGTTACATTCAGTGTCCGGTCGCTTGAACACCAACGTAGCAAAAGTGAACTTGAATCTAATGTATACATTCTAGAACAGAATGACCTCTCTAGCAACTCAGACCATAATGGAGCCCAAGTAATGATGAGCAGAGGAGGTCGGCCGACCTTCATTAATGGTGGTGCGTGATAGACGTTTTGTGCGTATATTCACAATTCGATCTTGAGACGCAACATGTGGAAGATAAAGAATGCTAGACTTAAACTTTTCGCGAATAAAATGACAATCCACCATTATCCATTTTGCCCTTTCATGAAAAAGATATTAGAAGTAATTTGGATCGCACTTGTATTATTGACATGAAGAAGAGTCGAGGTCGAAAGAGGAATTTCAAAATCTAAAAGAAGTCTATGAAGCTAAATGATCTCACTACTGGCTGAAGACATAGCGCGATACTCAACTTTAGTGCTAGATTTGGAGACCGTTTTTGTTTTTTGCACTTCTAAGAGATAAGTAATGTGCCTAGAAACAGACAATAACCTGATGTGGATCGTCAAGTGAGAGAACATCCTGCCCAATCAATATCAAAATATTCGATATGCTCAAGAGGAGATGTTGAAGAAAAAACAAGGAACGATCAATGGTGCCATGCAAATGTTGAAGTATTCGTAAGACCATATAGACATGTGCAAGGTGTGAGGCTCGACAATAAACTAACTAACCACCTAGACATCATATGCAATTTCAGGTCTTATCATTATTAGGTAAACAAGACTACTGATGAGGTGAGAGATTAGGGTAAGTTGCTCAAATAGATCACCATTTTATTTGTCTTAATGAATATTCAACTCCATTACTATCTCAATTGTTCGTTGATAAAAAATATTGGTGACATTGATGAGATCCTGGGTATATTTACACTGGCTGATGAGTATACCTCGATCAGTCCATGAGACTTCCAAACCTCTAAAGTATATAAGATTGTCTGGATCTTTCATATGAAAGGATGATTGAAAAACATTCTAAAGTTCTGGTATTCCAATTTTATCATTGCCAGTGAGAAGTATCATCAACATAAACTAACAGGATAACAATACCATGGGAGAAAAATTGTATAAAGAGAGGGGTTACAGTTGCTCTGCTCAAACACAACCGTAACCACAAGTTCATGAAACCATTGAAACTAAGCACGAGGAGCCTGCTTTAGTCTATATAATGCTTTGTGAAAACTTGTAAATTAAAATTTTTGGATCGGTAGAACTGGGAGCTTGGGCCATGTAAATGATCTCCTATAAGTTCCCATGAAGAAATGCATTTTTGACGTATGTCTGGTGAATAGACCAATCACAAGTAGCCGCAACAACAAATGGTGTTTGAAAATTTTTTATTTTTGCAAGAGGAGCAAATATTTCTTTACAGTCAATACCATATTCTTGTTTATAACCTTGAGCGACACGATGAGGCTCATACTAATCAAGGGATCCATCCAATTTGAGCTTGATTGAGTATACCTATTTACTTTTAATCACCTACTGACCAGGGTGATGAAGAATGAGATCCAACATATGATTATCTGCAAGAGCTTGTAATTCTTTTGTTATGGCATCCCTCCAACACTGGTGTATAGAAGCCTGAGAATAAGATGTAGGAACGAAGACAGACTCAAGAGCATAAAACATAGAACAAATGAGTCTGTCAAGAAGATGTGACGTTTGGCTAGATCGACATACCTCTAGAAGTGATGAATCGGCCACAAATTGAGTAGCAGGAGGGAATGGAAAAGGTAGCACTTCTACCTCTTCTTGTTAATAGGCCTGTAAAAGAACATGAGATGATCTTGCAACTGGTGGGATATCAAGAAACTGGGTTAATCATCTAAAATCATTAAAAGTAGTCAAATTGGGTGAGACTGGAGTATGAAATGGGATATTTTCTAAGAAAACAACATTCCTTGATACACAAACACGATAAGTAATGAGATCATAGTAATAGTAGCCCTTATGAGTATCTCTAACTCTAAGAAACATGCAATGAATAGATTTTAGAGAAAGTTTATTACGTTCATGTGAAGGAAGATGAACATAACAAACACAACCAAAAATATGAAATAGTGAGTAAGTAGAGAGCGAACCAACTAGAACAAAATATGGATAGACATTACCAAGAATTTTTATAGGCATGTGATTGATGAGATTAATCGAGTGTAACATAGCCTCAACTTAAAAAGTGTGTGTAACAAAAGTGTCTGCCATCAACATGTTGGGAATCTTGACAACGTGTTTATTTTTTCGTTCAACAACACCATTTTGTTAAGTGTATTTGGACATATTTTCTGATGAATGATTCCGTGATCACGTAAATAGGCTTTTAAATTTTAAAAAAATATACTTCCCCCTGAATTTGAATGTAGGACCTTAATCTTTTTCTCAAATTATGTAGCCACTATAATGTAGAACTATTTAAAGATTGTGAAAACTTGTGACTTGGAGTGCAAAAAACATATCCATGTATATCTTGAGAAGTCATCTATAAATATCACATAATATCTCATGCCAGACTTAGATAAAGTCGAAGATGGTCCCCAAACATCAGGACGCATAAGCTCAAAAGGAGTGGTGGATCAAGAAGTACGAGGGGCAAGAGAAATCAATAGAAGTTTTATTAACTTTCATTTTTTTCTAAAATAGTAAAAGTAAACAAATGGGATAATCTATCTAAATAAGGATGGGTAATGTGACAATACCAAAGTTTTCACATTTTATTTGCATTACTAATATCAGTTGAATAATGAAAAAAGAAACAATGAAATAGAGTAACCGCACTGTCAAGATCAAGAAAGAAGAGTCGTCTATCTCTCCTACTCTTCCCAACTACTTTCTCTATTGCCAGATCCTGCACAAAATAACAATCAATAAAATAGATCACTAAGCATTAGATCTATACAAGCTAACCAACAAAGATAATATTGGTAGACAAATTTAGGACATGAAAGACGTTCGTTAGAGTAAATGTAGGATGTGGAGAAGGAGAAAATGGTAATTACAAAACAGAAGAAATTGGTAACAAGCTCCATTAGCAATAGAGATAACTTGATTAGCTTTGTACAACTACACATTATGAAGATAGGCGATAATACATGTCATGTGGTTGGATGCATCAAAATCAAAATACCAAGGAGACTAAGAACTTGTATCTGACAGTCCAACAAATAAGGCTTGCACAATCTGTTGGATCATCTTTAATGAAAGAGGTCCACTTGGACAGGTAGTAGCCGAATCCCTGACAAATGAGTCCTCAATTGCAGTTAAATATGCTTTTCCTTTGCCCTTGATCTTCTTCTTTCTACATTCATGTATACTATGGCCATGGATCTTGCATTATGTATAAAGAGGTCTTGCTTTGCAAGTCGTCACTAGGTTACTGAATTTTAACACCAATGACATTGGATGCGAGATTACAATGCTTTAAATAATAAAACGCAAATTTTAATTAAAAGTTTGAATTTGACTAAACTAGTATTTACCCAAAATAGTAAAATTTGTAAAATATACAAAGTTATAATTTAATCATACAAGATGATTCTTGACAAAATTAGAAGCAATTCCTAAGAAAAATCATGTACTAAAATGCTAAAATGAAAGACATACATCCAACCTAAAACTTACTAAAAAATAGTAAGTTTTTATGTAAAACTACAATTTTGAGTTGAAATAAGTCATTTTCTTGCGAAACAGATTGACGCAACCTATTATGGGTTGGTTCAATTCGCCCCGAATGGCCTGTTACAGTAAAAATTTGCCCCGGGCATCCCGTAACAATACCTAGATAAAAATAGGGTCGTTTTCAATTCACACTTCGAACATTAATTTCTCCTTATTCAAAATGAATCTCTTTGATCCAAACGCGCCTAAGGCCCAGTTACATTATGCCCTACGAAGGACTGGGCCCAGATCTGATGAAATACGTTCACTTTCGTTTGGTGTTCTTTCAGTCCATCTATGCTAAGAATAAGTCTACAACTTGTTCTACATCACTACAATGGACATTTGAAGTGACCGCAATGATGGCTCTTATAATAGAGAGAGAGTGAGACAAGACCGTTTAGAGAAAGAGGACACTTGATTTTAGAAATTTTATGGGAAATGGATTGCATCCTATCCCCGCCTAGAGCATTAAACGCTTAGGGCCTGTTTGATTTTCTAATTAGAGAGGTAATTCAAAGTAAATGGGTAATAATTATTTACCAATGTACTTCTAGTTGGATTTTCAACGTGATGTTACCGCCACCTTTCATTTATAACACTCCTCATGTCACCCGATGAGAAAAATGTTAAATCATGGGGCCCACTATGATGTGTGTGTCTTATCCACACCGTCCATCCCTTTAGCCAACTCATTTTAGGGCATGAGCCAAAAAATGAAGCAGATCCCAAGATCAAGTGGACCACAACACAAGAAACAAGGGGAATTGAACTCCAACTGATATTTTTTCCCCTTTATCCATGACTGTGTGACCATATGAATAGGTTGGATGACAAATAAACATCAATGTGGGCCCTAGGGAGAAAATAGCTTTTAACCATTGACATCTTAATGATCATTGTTCCTTAAGGTGTGGTCCACTTGAGCTTTTGATTTTCTTAATTTTTGGGTTCATGCCGTAAAATGTATTTTTTAAAAGGATGGATGGTGTGGATAACTCACATATATCATGTTGGAGCCCACATATTTAAATCAGTAATGATAGATATTGTATGGACCGCTTTTCGAAATGTAATTCCTGGTGAATTTTGAAAGAAGTGGGGTAAGTAATAATTACTTATTTCCCTGTATTTACCAGGGAAATTAAAAATCAAACGACCCCTTAATGCATCCAAGTAGGGGCTCTGTGGGGCCCATTGTGATGTATGGGTTTTATCCACACCATCCATTTTTTAAGATCATTTTAGGGTATGAGTCTAAAAATTAGGCCGATCCAATGCTCAAGTGAACTACACCACATGAAGCAACAACTATAATGATATGTATCGTTGGAACCTTCTTGGGGGCCGCCGTGGTGTTTACTTACCATCCAACTAGTTAAAAAGGTTGTATAGACCTGAATGAAGGGAAAACATAAATATCATAATGATCTAAAACTTCTGCCACTCACAAGAAGTCTTTAATGGTGGGAATTCAATCCTCACCATGTGGTCCACCTCAGCCTTAGATCCTAAAATGATCTGGAAAAATGGATAGACAGCTAAGATAAAACACATACATCACGGTGGACCCCGCAAAGCCCTACCTGAATGGATTATCATGGAGGCGAGGGTAGGACACGGACACCTTATAATTTTATAGGGTCAAGTACTGGCCCATTGAGTTGAACATTGGTGATTCTATTGGCGATTCCCCTAGTGTTTTAATCCTACCCTTGTCCCCGGATGGGGGATCGGGCAGGCCCATCAATGCGGGATCGCAAGAGATCTGGAGCGAGGTGCGGAGGAAGAAACCATCGACCGAATGCAGATTTTTTATTGGGATCCTTCCATTCACGACATCAATTGAAGACATTCGAGCCAGATTCAGACAGTTCAGCACCCTAGTTGATGCATTCATACCCTCTTTCTCGGTATTTGGTAGAAGCAAAGGATTCTCATTCATCACATTCAAGCACTGGGACGATGCGAAATCAGCGCTGAACCTCCTCAATGGGCGATTTCTGGGCCGACGTCGAATGACGGTCAGCTTAGCTAACAATCAGCCATCTTCCAGGGCCGTTGATGGCAATGTAGGATGCAACAACACACGGATTGGACCCCAGGTACTCTCTATTCCTCACCCTACCCCTTCCTCTTTTCTAGCTACGAACCAGTCAGAACAAACCCTCGGAATCCCAAATAGAGACAGTAGCAACAGGCCTATTCCCCGATCCTTTGCAGAGGCCACTACGCTCCCCACCCCCCTGCCGCCCACTAGCCGTACCATTATCGTGCCTAAGTGGATCTCCGACAAAGGTAGAGTAGATTTTTCTTACGCCTTGGTTGGGGAGGCCATTGATTTGGTCGTTAGCCCCACTTCCCTGCATGAAGGGATCAACTCGTCCTCCTTTCATTCCACCCCGATGGAGATATTCCAATTATCAGAATTTGCCTTCTCCTTGAAATTCACCTCCAGAGAAGTTGTGGTCGCCTTCTCGCATGACAAACTCCTTCACAGTAAGCTGGGCTTGGCCAATATGCGACCATGGGGACTAATGTTGAAAGTTCCGGGTAGAGGAGTTTGGTTTCGTATTGAAGATATCCCTTTACACACGTGGACCGAGCAAACTATTGGACAAATTGCCGAATAGGTTGGAGAGGTATTAGAACTGGATCTGCTCTCTTTATCTGGGTTTAACAGATGGTACGCTAGGGTCTGGATAATTCCATGGCAGAATCTCGATCCCTGTATGAAGCTAAATCTCATGGTAGAAGGAAGACCCTTTCCGATCCTGGTGTTGCTTGAGGCTTCACAAGTAAAGGACCTAGATCTGGGTGGGAAGGAAACGCGTAATGAATCACGCCTGGAGGGAACGAAGCAATGGGTTATTAAATCATTTGGGCACCAACAGGCCACTGTTATCTCAGATGAGGGAAGGGATTCTACCACTTTGATCACTATAGGAGGGGATGAGGGACTATGCCCTCCTGATGCTCGACCAATTGCCTCTTCGAATCCTCAACTGTCTCAGCTCCATCAAGCACAACTGATTGAGAAACCGGTCAGCCAAATGGAAGCTAGGTTGGCCTCTGCTACCCCAATCCTCGCCTAACCCACTCCTTAATAGATGGCACAATGTGCTTCTAGAGATGGAACAGGGCCCCTTGCCGTCCCACAGGGGAGTCCTCACCCAATCCCTCGTTCTGACCCTTCTACTCTACCTCCCCACCCTCAGCTTCAGGGTGGCCTGGACTCGTCTTTACATGAGGGCCTACAACTATCTCTACATACCTTAGCCTCCTTGCCCTGTCCCACACTACATCTCAACCACCTTTAGACCTTCGCCCCTGCTAACCTCCTTGATTTTCACTGTTTTGGATTTCCAAAAATCCATCAATTTTTATTTTTATTTTTATTTTATTTAATTAACCTAAACATTACTTAATAACCATTAGCACTTAATGTCAGTTTATACGGTGTACCAGTGAAGAACCGCACAAGTCCTGTTAATCATGTAACGCCCCGTCCAACCGAACATGTACCGAGGCGTCCCTCGTAGGAATTGTCGCAGACCGCTCGCTTAAACTACTCATGGTTTGGTGTCATAACTAAATTAAGTTAGATTAGCCCATTAAAGTAGACCGGGTTGTGATTGGGCCAAGTGCGCGCCGTCAAGCCAAATGATTTACACTTGGCAGCGGCCCGTGCGGGCTATACCGCAACATGGGAAGGTCGAAAAATTATAAAAATTGAGGGGAACATAGATCTCACGGGCTTGGGGACCATCGCGGACCATGGACCCAATGGACACCGAGAAGTATAATCGCACTTACCGATGCGCCCACCAATGGCAAAATTAAAATCGCACGTGTAAATAAAACTGAAATGTAAGACATTTCAACCATCAGATTTCTTCATAATTTACGATGAGGGTCTAATGTATTTTTCTACACCCGCCCATAAAATCTGGGTCCCGATCGTGGCATGGTGACCGTTGATTGCGAATCAGACTCGTGCGACCAAACCCCATATCTGATCATCCCTAAATTTTGCATGGCCCTTCATCGGGCCATGGAGCACCTATCCTATAAGTTTCATGGTCAGAGGGCCACCAGAACTACCTCGGTTATCCAAACAAGCTTTATATCGCTCGTTGGTGGACCACTAGTTCCAAAACTATAGAATGATGTCCGTCTCATTGGGCTTGACGTCCATCGCGGGAATCGGACCTGGGTACGGTCCAGAACCGGTCAACTTGAGCTGAAGGACGAGTGCATGAGAAGTGCAAATACCCTAAAGGAAGGAGTTGGAACTTAAGTGAATTGAGTCATCCACTCTTATGCAAAGTTGAGGATTTCGGACCGTCGGTTTGCGACCAAACTTTACCCATAGAGTAAGGATATTTCTTTGCTCATATCCGTATAGCCGCGGGCCTGATCGACTATCGATGACCGTTGAACAGACTTCTTATCATATCTGTCGATCGGCGCATCCAAATGGCAGGCCGATCATATCCATACGTAGATCCTCATTAGGGCTAACTATCCTACGGTGTATATTGACTTGTACACCCCATAGTGGGCCCTAGAGGCTAGAAAGACCTTCTCATAGGTCTAGCATAGTGAAAACCCATCCCATAGGGCCATTTACACCAAACCTGACACTATATAAAGGCCTCATTTGGGGCACCCCTCTCCCCATACGAATTTACCCTAGAGAAAGGAAAGAGAGGAGAGAAAAGAGAGAAAGGGAGAAGAGGAAGAGGAGAAAGGAGGAGAAAGAGAGAGGAAGAGTGAAGAAGGGAGTGAAGGTGGACCCTAGATCGAGGTGGGGCCCAAAGAATCAAACCCCACAACTCCCTACCTCTTCTCCAAGAAAAATCCCTCCTCTACAACCACCCATTCATCCCGTTGATTGTCTAGGTAAGACCCATCACCCATTTTTTTCTTAAAATCCTCGTGATGAGAAGGGATTTCATAAATTTCTAACATGCAAATGGTTGTATTAGGGAATCCGGCCGTCCGACCCCAAAAGCCCTCATTCCTAGGTCATTTCCAAGATCTCAATGATCCATAGGTGCGGACTATTACTCTTAGGTGACCTAGCACCAATTTTAATACGAGATTAATGATTTTGATTGCTTGGATGTTATTTTTGAAAGCCTAGAAAATCCTACGAATTGTATGTTGGTTGAAATGGTATGGATTTATATGTTTGACTCTCTCTCATGATGTCGTTTATGTTTCTCACATGATTTGATGTATGGATGATCATATGCTCATGCCGTGTTGATTTTTATACATTGTTGCTTCATATTTCGTATGATTTCATTACTCTTGTGTGTATGATTTCTCAACATGGAGGAAGTGTTAACTTCCTCAATAACCCACACCACACACATACACTTTATTTATAATATTAATGATTTTGCTTGTAGGAAAATTTGAATTGTATGTTGAGCAATATGAGATCAAGGTGTTGAATATGTTTGATGTTACATTGGTAGTTGGCATGTTATAAGTCACTATTCCTACCCTTGGGTTGGTCAGGAACATGAGGAGAGCGAAGGTGGTTCCGTTGGTAGGACCACCTTGAGGCTAAACCCATGGGTTTGGACGAGTACGTGTGGGCGGCAGTAGTTAGGCTACATGGGTCGCTTGTACCCGATGTCGTTCCGCCACATACTTGCCTGAGCTCGTGCGGTTCAGTCCACTGGCTGACCCACCTAGTTTGTTAACCTTGTTTGCTCACACATGTATGGAAACTGGAACACCCCACCACCGTTGTAGCCCATCGATACCGGATAGAATATTGATCCACAGTCTCGTGAGCCGGGCATGGTGGAATGGGACACTATGTCCGAGCTGTCGGCCTACGCTGGGGTGACGCGCCTCCCCGTAGTGACCGCGAGCGACCCCACATTCAGCACCCCCATGTGCTTGAAGTCGGGGATGGGGGAAACCCGACGGGGTCAAGGATCGCGGGGTCTCGGCCTCACACATTGGGGGGTCTTGGCCTCGCAACTAGTTCAGGGCATTTGATACGTGGGGTGTATCAGATTCCCAAATCTGCTGGATGAATGGACTTAACTAAGAACCTGGTTAACATCATCATTGCATGACATTAGCTAGGTTGGCGACTCGGCAGTCGAGGTCGCACTGAGGGAGTGTTGCATTGGCGATCGTTAGATGTTGTCGCACGAGGGAGCGTTGTGGTGAGGGCATACATCATATCATCCTGCATCCATGCACATTAACAAGACTAGATAGATGTTTATGATTGATTGCTTTTCATTAAATTCTTATTATAATTGATGCTTGATGCGACTTAAGGCTAATAGCACCCACTGAGTTGATCACTCACTCCCACTCTGGGACGGTGTTTTAAAACACCAACCAGACTCGTTCATAGATGCAGGTAATACAGATTTCATGGAGTCTGGCGATGCGAACCTCGAGGAGGAGGACGAGTTCCCTTACTTCCAGTTGATGAGCAGGACCCCGTCGGATCAGTAGATGGGTCGTTGGATCGCTGCGCAGAGGGCTCAGCTTTATTCCTTTTGGCATATTATTCTTTGTGATTTTGTTGGGTGACACCATGTGTGACCCTTTATATTTTTCTTGGTCATGTATATGTGTGTATATATATATATATATGTATGCTAGTTCTCTTTCATTTCAGTCGGCAGGTGCATTTGTGCTTCATGTTCCAGGAAGTTCCAGAATGCGCATTTAGACTGGATTAATCGCATATTAATGAAAACCGGTTGTAAGTGACCCCGGGAACTCGGGAGTCGAGCGTATGCACGACCCCCGATTTTCAGGGTGTTACAAGATGGTATCAGAGCAATAGTTTGGAATTCCTTGGGCCATGGGTCATGAACTCACTAACGCGTTCGCTGACTTGAGAGGAAACGCAATAGACGACACAAAAATGCTAGGAACCACCCTAGTCCCTGAACTGTCGCTCCTAGACGGAAGGTAAGACTCCTAGAGTGTTAGGGTTGGGTAGCGAGAGTAATTAGTGACGCTAGAAAAAAGGTCCGAGAGCCTTACGAAGGGCTTGGGTTGAGGAGAGAGAACATAACAATATTAGAATTTGAACCGATAGCCTTACGACACGTTTCAGCCCATTCCTGGGCAAGAAGTTGGGAACTTAATGACGAGACCCGATCTGACTAACTAGGAAATTTAGGTAGTCTAGGCCACCTAATACCTAAGGGCCCGTTTGGCCAACTGCGTTAGGTGGGATTAAGGTGAATGGAATAGTAAGAGTAGCAATACATACATGTCTTAGGTATTGTCCCTAGATTGTCTGTATCCCATGTTTTCCTATACCAGGCTTGGGATGCAAGCAATCAAAGGTAAATCGTGGGATTTCCTTTCAAATTACACTTGAAAATCCTATATCACACCTTCTAACACAAGACTCATTCTACAAAGCCTATAAAATAAGTTTTAAATTTCGTCCTACACCCATTCCTCACATGTTATTCCCAAATCTTGAGTTGGGAGTAGCATTGCAACCCCATTTAGTACAACTAAATGCCCTTAGCCAGACAGGCATAAGTCGAAATCTCTCTTTTCAACATATCTCTTTAAATATTCACCTGGCATCACCCTATTCTTAAATTTCCCGGGTACATTGGTAGGAACGAGTCAGAAATTGAAAGATTTGACAGTTGAAAACATCGTTCTAGACCAAATGAGTGAATACTAGGCCAAATTTAATCATTCCAACCTGCTCTGGGATGAAGACTTAAGGGTGAATGAAAATTTACCAAAAATGGGAAAAACTATAGAAAAATTATATTTTGACTGCTAAACAGGAATAATCTCATGAAACTATTAGGCTCATTGCGTAGATGCACTCCTCCTACCCCAAAATCATATATAGTACTTTCCTGGGGGACTTACCGGTGCCCGGGAAATCGAAAAACTAGGAGTCCCAAGCAGGACCCCAGCGTGCCCACGCCCACCGGGTGTTCCCACGCCCAAAATACATCGTGGGCCGGCGTGGCCACGCCCACCGGGCGTCCCCCACGCCCAAAACTCCAGGGGCCCGGCATGGCCACGTTAGAATTTTCTGGTATTTTACGCCAACTTCAAAAATTCATATCTCCCTCGATATAAATCTGATTTAGGTGATCTGAAAGCAAGATTGAAGCTTAATAAGTCTAGTTTTATATAAAAATAAAATAAAAATTATAATATAATTATATTTGGAATGAATTGACAACTATCTAAAAAAATTGTTGGTTTTAGATGGTGGTTACTTTTAGAATTTTTATAATTTATTTACGACTCCAAATTATATGAAATTTAGTGATATGACTTAAAAATTAATGATAAATCATTATAAAAATTTTAAAAATATTTCAGTTACTAAAAGTATAAGAAACGTTGCAAAAATTAGGGATATGTAGAGCCCATTTCCCTCTACTCCCCCTCCAACATCCTCACTCTCCCATCCTCAAACTCATCTCTTCAAAATCCATCTTCTCCTCCTACAAACTCCCCATCTCCTCTTCCTCATCTCCAAACCACCTTCCCAAACTCTTTCTTAACCATTTTTTTTTCTCTTAACCCTGTTCTTAAGTCCATCTACAAAATCTCATTTACAAAGCTAACATCAAACCTACTCTCTCCAACTAACTCCCATCTTTTTCTTTTTTTCATATCCAACCCAAACCTATTTCCAAAATACATTCCCCAAAAACCAACATCACACTTCATTCCTAAATCCCACTCCATTCACTCAGTCACTTTCAAAACCCATTACAAAAAAAAAAATCCCTTCTCCTTCTCCATTTCTTCAACTTTTCTCAAATCTCACTACCCACTCTCTCAAATTTGCATCTTCTCAAATCATATTTTTCAAAACCTATCTCCAAGACCATTCTTAAAACCCCTTTCTCAAACCCACTTCTAAAACCCACTCTTAAGAACTGTTCACAAAAAAAAAAAATTCTAAAGGTCATTCCCCAAACCCTTTTCTAAAACTCAATCTCAAGCCCCTTTTCAAAATCCCTTCCTCATATCCAATCCACCTTTAGCTAAGAAAGATAACCTTCCTTGCAACCATTGCTTCTTTTTTTTTTTTCCCTCCTGGTGATCCTTTCTCTCATGGGAAAGAAAAGACCGGCTCGCGAGGAGGCGGGCTGAGCCAGGAATCGTCCTATATAATTAAATTAGATTATTTTTAGTATATATATATATATATATATATATATATATATATATATATTTATTCCAAGTAGTTTCTAGCATGGTTGGATTACAACTCCGTAGAAGGATTGAATTTTATTACTTAAGATCTTGTAAGATCGTATTCGATGCAAACTTCGCTAAAACATTATGAGTTCCTAAAACTTTTTCTTCCTTCCCTTTTGCATCGTTCTTAGCGTCATTAGCCCTCCAAATTTTTGAGATATCTCAAAACTTTTGATTCTTTCTTTACCCGAAATCAATGAAAGCAAAGGGTGATTTGGTCATAGCCCACGCCCATAAGATCAAGATGATAATATACAGAAACATGTTTAGGCCTTTAGGGGTGTTTAGCACATGGTATTTGATAGGATTAGGTGGAATGAAATTGCATTTGGTCTGTGTAATTACATCCAACATTTGAAGAGGATGGAAAGGGTAAGATTAGGTGAGATGGAATTGCATTTAGTTCCATGAAATTGCATTTGATCCCATGCATGAATTCCATGGATTTTGAAATCTACTACACATATAGGCCCTACATTGAGGTATGCATTAAACCATGCCATCCATCCATATGCACCATTTACATGTGACATTCTGATTATATACGTGTACAAATGAACGACATCCGTTGTGAATTTGGTCTGCTGATTACAAATTTCATGGTCCACCAAACATGATTTAGCTTAATCCGGTGTTTTCCGTGGAAATTTTTTTTATCCCAAACATGGGATTGGATGGCTGCAATACCATGGTATTTCTAGACATGCAATCATTGTGAAATAATGATATTAATCCCATCTAATACAATTCAACACTATTCAATTCCACTAACCAAACAGGCCCTTAGGCTTCCAAATCCCACCCCATTTCCTCCCTATTCCACTCACCTCTCTCAAATCCAAGGGCTTCGTGGGACCAATGTCATATATGGATTGTATCCATGCCGTTCATTCAGTTTTTCCGAATTATTTTAGGGTATGAGCCAGACAAATAGACGGCTAAAGTGAACCACACAGTGAGGACTGAACTCCCACCACTAAAAACATTTTTGAGGTATATGTGAAAAACGGCATGTCAAAGAATGCACTCTACATGTTCCATAATATGGGGAGGTGTGGATGAGGCCTATTTTGAGATCCTGTAACAGCCTCTTCAATAATTTGGTTAGGAGCCGTGAAGCCCGTGAAGCGATTCATGTGTATGATCAGATAATTTGAGTTGGGATCATGCCTGATCTTTTCACTTTTACAACGATGGTGAAGGTTTGCTTTAAGAATGGGATGATGCATAGGCTAGCTGAGCTTGTTGCAGGTGTAGAAGATAAGGGGTTTGAGCCAAAATGCGGTTACTTTTAATTCATTGATTGATGGATGGTGTGAGTTGGGTAAGACAGAAGTTGCATCAGACATTTTGTTGATAATGGGTGAGAAGGATATTTTGCCGAATGGGGTTAATTATACTTCGTTGATTAAAGCCTATTGTAAAGAAAATGAGATTTAAAATATATATTTGTATATACATGATATAACTCATTTGACTCTATCGCCTAATTTGCTTGCTCGGCTTTACCATTTGAGGTGTGCATGTAATAGTTGTGTTGGGTTTAGTACTAGATGGGACCATGTCAAGATGCGAGGGTAGTCAATGTGAGGCTCCGCCATGGCCGGCTCCTGGATCCTAGTGTCATATCTCGAGTATTTCCCTAAGTGCAGACTATGAAGCATTCACACACACCCTTGTTGCGAATGAGTCAGCCTACCACTATAGTGTAGTCACGCTATTTTGGAGAGGAGTGTAACATAAGAGAGCCTTCAAGGTAAGCGAATTTGTTATACTAGGACTGAAGAATGAGGTTTATTTGGTTAGTTACAAATGAGGACCCGTATTCCTTATGTAGACCTAAGATCTTTTTAGCTACCTTACATAGATAGTTAAGATAAGGCTTACGATGTCATCCCGCGGCTTTTCTAGGGTCACCATCCCTTCTAAACCCTAGAGAGAACTCTTTCATTCTAGATCTACTTCAAACCCATCTCCAAAAACCCATCTCAAACCCCCATCACAAGTCCAACACTAAACCCATTTCCAACAATCCATCTCCTTGCCAAGGGAAGTGGCATTCCTAGCAACTGTTGCCTCCTCCTCCATTCTGTGATTCTTTCCCTCATGGGGAAGAAGCACCCCCACCCTCATCCAACCCAGAAGAATAGAAGCTTAACACATGGATAACTAGTAGTTGTTTTGAGTCAGTTGGGACTATTTCCATGTGTTGAAGGATAATTAGAACTTTTGCTTGACTAGGTTATATTTCCCTTACGTTTGGAATATCTATGCTGAAATCCATACTGTAGGATGTAACTGGCCATACTAATGGCACTTTGAATCCAATATGTATGTATGGATTGCCTTGAAATTTTCTTGTTGCCTTGTGAATGCTTGTATGTATGATTGCCTTACTGCGTCCTTATTAACGTTATTAGCACTTTAAACCACCAGAATACTTTAAAAAATTTCAACTATTCCTTAATTCTTGAAATTTATGAAACTATAGTGCAGTCTGCTCTTAACCCACTAGACATGAGATCGAAATGGTGATATACATATAAGATTTTATACTACTAGAAACCTTTTTAGGATAATCATTTGACCATAGGCACCGTGGGAGATTTAAATCACTAAGTTAGACAAGAATTAAAATGAGAACTCTCTCGGACCAAGACCTAAAGGATAACCTTATAAATAGGAGATTTAAACTTTCCAATAATGGCCGTTTCCTAAACATTTAGATTGATCGGACTACGGAATTACGGAAGTATACACCTGCGAAGCATTCGCGGCTTGACTCAATTCTCAATCCTGGGCGACTACCAATGGACTCACTGCTTTGGCCGAGCAGAAGACCAGGATCCACCAGGGCGAAGAAGGGATACGATGAGCCTTCTACCCTGATCAGGTAGATGATCGACGTATCGGGTTCAAGCCTACTACAACCGTCTCTCCGTATTGGTCTACCATTGAAAACAAATATTTTTACTTTAGATAGAGGAAAACCGTCGCCATGAATCTAAATCTTTATAAATAAATTTTAGTAAACCATCAGAGTGAAAAAGTTTTAAGGGGGGTAGACTAAAATGAGCCAGCCTAGCATAGATAGTATACACCCTACCATGCATATAAACTTGAAATCAACAAACCTAGGCAAATGAAATAATGAAGTCTTTACTTACTACCCTTAGGCAATTTCGGGGACGAAATTATTTTTAAGGGGGGTAGATTGTAACATCCTTGATTTTCACTGTTTTGGATTTCCAAAAATCCATCAATTTTTATTTTTATTTTTATTTTATTTAATTAACCTAAACATTACTTAATGACCATTAGCACTCAATGTCAGTTTATACAGGGTGTACCAGTGAAGAACCGCACAAGTCCGGTTAATCATGTAACGTCCCGTCCAACCAGAACAGTGTACTGAGGCGTCCTCGTAGGAATTGCCGCAGGACCGTTCGTTTAAACTACTCATGGTTTGGTGCCATAACTAAATTAAGTTAGGATTAGCCCATTAAAGTAGACCAGTCGGGTTGTGATTGGGCCAAGTGCGGGCCGTCAAGCCAAATAGCCATTTACACTTGGCAGCAGCCCGTGCGGGCTATACCGCGACATGGGAAGGTCAGAAAATTATAAAAATTGAGGGGAGCATAGATCTCACTGGGCTTGGGGACCATCGCGGACCACGGACCCAGTGGACACCCAGAAGTGTAATCTGGCACTTGCCAGATGCGCCCCACCAATGCCAAAATTGAAATCTGGCACGTGTAAATAAAACTGAAATGTAAGACATTTCAGCCATCAGATTTCTTCATAATTTACGATGAGGGTCTAATGTATTTTTCTACACCCGCCCACAAAATCTGGGTCCCGATCGTGGCATGGTGACCGTTGATCGCGAATCAGACTCGTGCGACCAAACCCCATATCTGATCATCCCTAAATTTTGCATGGCCCTTCATCGGGCCATGGAGCACCTATCCTATAAGTTTCATGGTCAGAGGGCCACCAGAACTACCCCGGTTATCCAAACAAGCTTTATATCGCTCGTTGGTGGACCACTAGTTCCAAAACTATAGAATGATGTCCGTCTCATTGGGCTTGACGTCCATCGCGGGAATCGGACCTGGGTACGGTCCAGAACCGGTCAACTTGAGCTGAAGGACGAGTGCATGAGAAGTGCAAATACCCTAAAGGAAGGAGTTGGAACTTAAGTGAATTGAGTCGTCCACTCTTATGCAAAGTTGAGGATTTCGGACCGTCGGTTTGCGACCAAACTTTACCCATGGAGTAAGGATATTTCCCTACTCATATCCGTATAGCCGCGGCCCTGATCGACTATCGGTGACCGTTGAACAGACTTCTCATCATATCTGTCGATCGGCGCATCCAAATGGCGGGCCGATCATATCCATACGTAGATCCTCATTAGGGCTAACTATCCTACGGTGTTTATTGACTTGTACACCCCATAGTGGGCCCTAGAGGCTAGAAAGACCCTCTCATAGGTCTAGTATAGTGAAAACCCATCCCATAGGGCCATTTACACCAAACCTGACACTATATAAAGGCCTCATTTGGGGCACCCCTCTCCCCATACGAATTTGCCCTAGAGAAAGGAAAGAGAGAAGAGAGAAAAGAGAGAAAGGGAGAAGAGGAAGAGGAGAAAGGAGGAGAAAGAGAGAGGAAGAGTGAAGAAGGGAGTGAAGGTGGACCCTAGATCGAGGTGGGGCCCAAAGAATCAAACCCCACAACTCCCTACCTCTTCTCCAAGAAAAATCCCTCCTCTACAACCACCCATTCATCCCGTTGATCATCTAGGTAAGACCCATCACCCATTTTTCCTTAAAATCCTCGTGATGAGAAGGGATTTCATAAATTTCTATCATGCAAATGGTTGTATTAGGGAATCCGGCCGTCCGACCCCAAAAGCCCTCTCAAAGAATGGAAATCTCATCTTAAGGTGCGGACTATTACTCTTAGGTGACCTAGCACCAATTTTAATACGAGATTAATGATTTTGATTGCTTGGATGTTATTTTTTGAAAGCCTAGGAAATCCTATGAATTGTATGTTGGTTGATATGATATGGATTTATATGTTTGACTCTCTCTGTCATGATGTCGTTTATGTTTCTCACATGATTTGATGTATGGATGATCATATGCTCATGCCGTGTTGATTTTTATACATTGTTGCTTCATATTTCGTATGATTTCATTACTCTTGTGTGTATGATTTCTCAACATGGAGGAAGTGTTAACTTCCTCAATAACCCACACCACACACATACACTTTATTTATAATATTAATGATTTTGCTTGTAGGAAAATTTGAATTGTATGTTGAGCAATATGAGATCAAGGTGTTGAATATGTTTGATGTTACATTGGTAGTTGGCATGTTATAAGTCACTATTCCTACCCTTGGGTTGGTCAGGAACATGAGGAGAGCGAAGGTGGTTCCGTTGGTAGGACCACCTTGAGGCTAAACCCATGGGTTTGGATGAGTACGTGTGGGCGGCAGTAATTAGGCTACATGGGTCGCTTGTACCCGATGTCGTTCCGCCACATACTTGCCTAAGCTCGTGCGGTTCAGTCCACTGGCTGACCCACCTAGTTTGTTAACCTTGTTTGCTCACACATGTATGGAAACTGGAACACCCCACCACCGTTGTAGCCCATCGATACCGGATAGAATATTGATCCACGCCTCGTGAGCCGGGCATGGTGGAATAGGACACTATGTTCGAGCCGTCGGCCTATGCTGGGGTGCCGCGCCTCCCGTAGTGATCGCGAGCGACCCCACATTCAAGACCCCCATGTGCTTGAAGTCGGGATGGGGAAAACCGACGGGTCAAGGATCGCGGGGTTTCGGTCTCACACATTGGGGGTCTTGGCCTCGCAACTAGTTCAGGGCATTTGATACATGGGGTGTATCGGATTTCCTTCTGGATGAATGAACTTAACTAAGAACCTGATTAACATCATCATTGCATGGCATTAACTAGGTTGGCGACTCGGCAGTCGAGGTCTCACTGAGGGAGTGTTGGCATTGGCGATCGTTAGATGTTGTCGCACGAGGGAGCGTTGTGGTGAGGGCATACATCATATTATCCTGCATGCATACACATTAACAAGACTAGATAGATGTTTATGATTGAATGTTTTTCATTAAATTCTTATTATAATTGATGCCTGCTGCAACTTAAGGCTAATAGCACCCACTGAGTTGATCACTCACTCCCACTCTGGGACGGTGTTTTAAAACACCAACCAGACCCGTTCATAGATGCAGTAATACATGGAGCTTGGCGATGCGAACCTCGAGGAGGAGGACGAGTTCCCTTACTTCCAATTGATGAGCAATTCTCCATCCGGTTCAGTAGATGGGTCGTTGGATCGCCGCGCAGAGGGCTCACTTTATTCCTTTTGGCATATTATTCTTTGTGAGTTTGTTGGGTGACACCATGTGTGACCCTGTATATTTTCTTGGTCATGTATATGTATGTATATATATATATATGTATGCTAGTTCTCTTTCATTTCAGTGGAGTGCATTTGTGCTTCATGTTCCGGGAAATCCCGAATGCGCATTTAGACTGGATTAATCGCATATTAATGAAAATCGGTTATAATACCCGGGAACTCGGGAGTCAAGCGTATGCACGACCCTCGATTTTCAGGGTGCTACTAACCTCACACCCTCAGTCCCTTCTATCCTATCTCAGCAGACTCTGCATACCTCAACTACCTTGCCTTGCCCCCTGCCAACCCACACCCACCTTCAGACCTTTAACCCTGCAAACTGCACCCAATTCCTAGGCCCTTAGACCCACCCAATATGCCAACCCTCCCATCTCCTCTGCCCATCTCAACCCCCCACCTGCTCTGTAAACCCCTCTGAATTCCCAAGCCCTCAGACCCACCCTCACTGCCAATTACCTGATCCCAGACCCTCGGACCCATCCACTTTGCCAACCCTCCCATCTCCTCAGCCTATCTCAACCCCCCAATAGCCATTTGCGCCAATGAATCATCCTGGTATGCCTATCGATGGCAATGTTACGTATGAGTGAGAAGGCTGGCTTTCTGGTGTTCAACGATTGTTTAGGGACACCCCTACTCTACCGAAATCGAATCTGGCTTCTCTCAGTC
The DNA here is from genome assembly GCF_029962835.1 of Magnolia sinica. Taxonomy (NCBI): domain Eukaryota; kingdom Viridiplantae; phylum Streptophyta; class Magnoliopsida; order Magnoliales; family Magnoliaceae; genus Magnolia; species Magnolia sinica. Next base: position 44,314,871 of record NC_080574.1, on the reverse strand, counting down.
TGATTGCCCCAGCCACTCATAACAATGAAGAAAATCAGATTCTACAGACTTGGGAGAACCGATCAGACCTTGCCACTATCAGAGTGGAAGCTATGTTGTTGGAAACCAATAACACCCACCAGGTGTGTTGTGATCCTTGTGAGGATGGGGCTAATCCAAACACCTTTGGTCAGGGAACAATCAGGCTAGAATGCCCACCGGTCAGTCATCTAGCTCAACAGGCTGCCATTAACGTTGAGAACGTGATATCTGTATGGGTAGACATTGAAGCTGAGGGGGCATCCGTTGAATCTGAAACTCATGTAGATGAAGAAAGTGCTACACCTACGAAGATAACCAAAAGGCGAGGACGAACAACCATTTCGGTGCTCAGCAGAAGGAGTAAGAGACTGAAAAGTATTCGTAGAAGGGTCGAGCAAAAAGGATGGGTTTTCGATGTTCAGCATCCTCTCTTGGAACGTGCGAGGGGTAGATAATGCCCAAACTACCCTCCATTTAAGACATTTAATCAAGAAGCACAAGGTTGCAGTTCTAATTCTCCAAGAGCCAATGATTAGAGCTAGTAAGAGAGACTCCGTGGCTATGAAGCTGGGGTTCGAGTTTCATTTAATGGAAGAAGCTTCTGAAAGTAGAATTTGAGTCCTTGCAAAACAAGGCATTACTGTCCAATTAGTCCGAGCTTCCAAGCAATGTGTCACACTTATGCTCTCCCTTGTTAATTCTCCTCCTGTTATGATATCGGCAGTCTATGCTAGCTACGACAAGGAGCGAAGAAAGGAGCTGTGGGTAGATCTTCGTCTGATTTCTCGTCTAAACAATGGGCCATGGCTGGCTTATGGTGACTTCAACGCCACTGTTAGCACTGATGAACGAATGGGTGGAGTCCCTTCCTTTTCAACATCGATGAGCGACTTCCTTGAAACCATTAACGATTCATGTCTTCTTGATGTGGGGTTCAATGGGTCTATTTTCACGTGGTGAAACAACAGATCAAGTAGAGGGCGAAGATGGGCCAGACTTGACAGGATGCTTGTAAACGCAAGTTGGATCAGCACCCTCCCAAATTTAAAGTTGATCACCTCACGCAGGCCTATTCTGATCATTCCCCGTTGCTCATGAGCTTTCAGGATGACAACGCTAATTTCCCTCGCCCATTTCGCTTCCAACGCATGTGGACCACCCATGAGGATTTCAAGAGGGTTGTAAAGGCTGCCTGGGAGATTGATGTTGTTGCAACTCCCATGATCAAGGTCCTTCTCAAGATGAAACACCTGAAAAGGGTCCTTAAAGAGTGGAATCACTCCACCTTTGGTGATGTGCACAAGAAGGTGCAGTAGGCGGAGGATGAAATCGCTCGAGCCGAAGCCTCCCTCCTCTCTTCTACCTCGGATGCAGGAATTGAGAGACTGAATACAGCTAGGTAAAGTCTTAAGTTGGCCCAGTTACAGTAGGAACTATTTTGAAAATAGAAATCTTGGATTAAATGGCTTCAGGAAGGGGACAGAAACACCAAGTTTTTCTATGATTCAGTGTTGGCCAAGCGTAGAAGGATGACTATTAACAGAATCAAGCTCTCATCAGGGGAAATCTTTGACAATATTGAAGACATTGGTAGGACAGTCATGGACTATTTTAAGGACCTATTTTCATCACAGGTTAGGGCAGAGAACGAAGCCATCCTTTCTTGTATTCCTATTTTATTCACCCACCAGATGAACTCTGATCTAGCTGCCCCTATCATGATTAAAGAAGTCAAGGCTGCAGTTTCCTCAATCCCGATTGATAGTGCTCCTAGGCCGGATGGATTTGACGGTGCATTCTTTTCCTCTTACTGGGATCTCATTGGCAATGATATTTTTGAAGCAGCAATATAACGCCCTGAAATTCGAGGGTCGAACAGAAGCTTAACTCCAGAGTTCCAATGCATCACTTATACAACATAGACAATGATGATTAAATGTTGTCCGTATTAGTGCATTAAACATGAGTGAGATTGTACCAAATTAGCATATCATACCCCAGAGACAGTTAAATTACGCAAGTGGAAGACTGTGCTAAATCTATAGAGCATATAAGCGATTGTAACTCTCCAGAGTATGAATGTCACCAGGTTAAATAATTACATGTATAATTTTAAAATTTACAAAATGATAAAGTGTAATGTCATCTAATCCATATCCCTGTAGCCCCGATCGCCGAATCCGGCGCCGACAGCCTCCGTAGAACCCCATTTTCGGATCCCGGCACCCATTCACCAGGTTCCGATCCTGGAATACTATAAGGAGGATTTCAAGTCATCAGTCTGATTCATAATGAGCATAACAAAAGCATAACCCACAAACAATAACCACAAGAACACCACCACAAAATCCACTAAGATCAAAAACTTTTGAGTACAATGCGATAAAAAGGAAAATACAATGTGATAAAAGAAACAAAACTCCAGAAGCTCGTCTGCACGGTCCAACTACGGCGAGACTATGGCTGTGACTGCGTCCTGGCGTCACCTGCACGCATCAATCGTGCATAAGCTTATGGAAAGCTTAGAGGGTGGTGTAAGTGTGTGCGCAATATAAACGTGCTCAAAATGCAAGGTCAGAGTGATGCGGAATCATGATGATGAGCACATGAATGCAATCAGCCGTACCAAGGCTATGCGGTGCAAGATATGAATGCTATCGGCCATAACACGGCCATGCGATGCAAGATGCAACTCAAGCATGCCAATTCTCAACATGTATCAGTACAGTTTTCATTCTGGATAATCACCGGGGTTCAATACACTCCAAATGGCACTGTCGCTCTCCTAGCCGCACAGCCCAAATGAGCGTAAGAAACCTCACTATCCGCCTGACCAATAGTCTGCCAATACCTATCCGGCACGTCGATAGCGGACCCATTCGCGAGCTGGTCAAATTCAGCCTAGTATTGCCCCTACCCTCGGGCGAGTAAGGCCACACTCCTTTCCAACCGACCACGACACAGTGGGAGACGCGGCCTCCTGGTATTCGGCCCTCGTGCGCTCATATATCCACTCGGTCTCGACATTGGAGTCATCCTCTGGTACCATCGGGTTTAGGGATTTTCACCCAGGGACATCTATGGTGCCCGTATGCTAGAATCAATATTTCCGGTCTCCAATCCTGCCATCCACGATGTATCTGTGGAGGCCATGGCCCTGATGTCGCTAGGGCATATAGTAACTATAATCACACAAATGCAAGTGCATGAGTCACATTATCAGTCATGCAACAGTTTGTATGTACCATGCACTTATATGGGGCAACTCCGCCTATCAGGGCCATAAACAGTTCGCCCAAAGGCATATGCTATGATCGGTCACTCCTCACGTCAGGCATACATATGATGCGAATGATCATGAACCATGGATCTATACTAAACATGCATATAGGGATGGGCTCTGCGTATCACAGAAATGGGCCTAGACGGCCTGCAGAGTATAAGTATGAACCTATCAGTGGCCTTAAGGAGTGTGACAATGCGGACATTTAACCAACATTGTCCTTACAATGTGGACGTCAAACCAACATTGTTCCCAAGGCTTAGCCCGCCATAAAGCACCATTACACAAACCATATGAAATCACACATTGCAATGGACTAATATACATCTCATTGGGCCTCGACCCATAGTTCTCAGATACATCAAATGGGCCATCTCATATGGGCCTTATATAAATCAAGTGGGCCGCATTAGTGGGCCTTATGTACATTGCAATGGGTCATACTCCATGAGCCTTTGAAAACATCACAATGGGTCTCGTAACATGGCCCTTATATATATCAGAGTGGGCCTCGACAACGGGCCACCAATACGTCGAATGGGCCTAACCTCATGGGCCTTATATATATATCAAGGTGGGCCTCCCCAACGGCCAGAAATACATCAATATGGCTCCATCACATGGGCCTAGGGCCCACCATAATATTTATTTGAAATCCAACCTATTCATAAGGTCACTTGAACCTTGGGTAAGGCCCACTGAAATGTTCATTTGAAATCCAACTTATTCATAAGGTCACACGGGCCAGGGAGGAGGGGAACAAAAATTTTCAGCTTGATCTGGAACTTCTGTGGACCCAGAAAGGGGTTTCAATGGTAGAGTTCAATTCACACTGTTTCTTGTGATGTGGGCCGCCCGAGCGCTGGATTGGCCTGATTTTTGAGGGGGGGGTCCATGTCAAATAGTGGCCCACCAAATGGGCGGTGTGGATACAAAATATACATCATGGTGGGGCCCACGGACGGAGCCGTGGGTCCCTGCCTCTTGGCCGCCCGCCCGCCAGCCGCAGGCGCTGCCTGCACGTCCTGCAGCAGCAGTGTCAGCGCTGGCTCTCTCTCTTTCTTTCTTTTTTTTTTGTTTCGGGGCCCACCGAGATGTGATTTACAATCCAGCCCATCCAATATGTGAGTCCCACCTAATTGACCGTTCAGACCAAGTTTCAGATTCATCCAAATTTCAGGTAGGCCCCACCAAGTGTTTTTATATGCTTAGGAATGTCTTCACATGATTTTTGATGGTATGGCCCGCCTGAGCTTTGTTTATGGCTGATTTTTGGAGTGGACGTGTGGGCTGAGGGGACCCATCAAATGGACGGTGTTGATCAACAAAACACATCAAAGTGGGGCCCACAGCTGGGGCCGTGAGCCCCAGCTCGTCCGTCCGTCAACCGCGAGCGCAGGCGCTGCCAGCGCCTGCTGTCAGTAGTAGCAGCAGCAGTGCTGCCTTGAGTCGCTGTGTTTTTTTTTTTTTTGAAAAATATCGTTTTTCTGCGGTTTTTCATAGACGGGGCCCGCATCAGCAAGATCCATACCAGCCATTGGATTCCTTGGTCCAAGACCGACCAAAAGAGTCCAATATGCGCCCCGTTTTGGGCGAATAGAAGCTTCAAAGTGTGTTTTAATGGTATACACTACTATTCCCTATGGTATGGCCCGCCAGAAAATGGGATCAAATTCATTTTTCGGCTCAACGCCTAAAATGAGTTGAGGAGCAATATGGACGGTTTGGATCTTACATATACATCAAGGTGGGGCCTGCATGAGTGGCCCACCACTCCCTTTCCCTTTTTTTTTATAAAGTCCATTGTTGCAACGTCCAGCGTCCAGGGACGCTGGACGATTTGTATATATTCACAGAAATGTAGTGGGTCCCACGTGAATGTGGCCCACCAATATTTATCTTATATTGTATATATATATAAGTACATATTATATTATATATATTTTATATAACATATATGTATATACATATATATATATATATATATAAAAAAGCATTGGGCCATCTAAACAATGGATGGTGTGGATCATCACCTGCAATAGAATGGACCACACCGTCTGATGTAGATGGACGGGGTAGATGTAACACATATTGGTGGGATCCACACCATTACAAAGAAAGAAGGGAGAGAGATAGAGAGAGAGATATTTCGTGAGGTAGAGGAACCCCGCCACTATGGGCCCTCTAGATTAAATCACATACATCCAAATGGGTCCCACCAACAAGTGGGCCCTAAACTTTAAAATAATGGCCAATCACCCACCTTATCTTCCTTTTCCTTGCTCCCTTGGACTCCTTAGCTCCTTACCTTCACTTTTAATGGAGGATGATGGGGGATTAATGGTGTGGATGAGAGATGGGAGGGTGTAGATGGAAGATGGAAGGTGGGCCACACTTGAGAGGGAGAGAAAGCTTGGACGTGAGGGGGGTTGAGTTGCTTGGAGAGATTTGAGAAAATGAGAGAGAAAATGAGAGGATGGGAGTGATATGAGGTGATGGAGTGATGGGTGTAATTAATGAGGCATGGGTTTGTTTGAAAAGTGAGTAAAGGAGGGATGGGTGAGGAGAGAGAGAGTTGACTTTGTGAAGAAAGAGGGATGGGTTGTTGTACTTGAGATAAGGTTGCATTTAATGTTGATTGATGGGACTTATTGTGTAGAGATTCCCTCGAAATCCGCAACGCGCGGTGTTTCTTCGGAATAAACGCTGATCGGCATCTTCTTGCCTGGGTATCGGTTCGGTGCGCAAGTCACGGCGTTGGAACCGCGGCGACGGTGCGATCGCCAAGACATAAGTTTCAGATCGAGCCGACGTCGGTGCGCGGGACCTGGCCTAGGATCGTGCGCAAACACCGAATACGGTGCGAAGGTTGCCGGAATTTGACCGGAAGGACCGCGAAAGCTAATGAAATGGTACGGATTAGGACACGGGTCTTACACGGTTTGTGTAACACAAATTTAAGGTGGGCCCCACCCACAGACATGCTACCAGGGTGTGCCACCAAATAGTTGGATGGTTTGGGTAAGACACATATCGAGGTGGGGTCCATCATCTAAAACTATAACAATCTGGTTGATGTTTTAAAACATCGTCCCAGAGTGAGAGTGAGTGATCAACTCAATGGAGCTATAAGGCAAAGGTTAACATGTTGTCAATTCAGTCGAACAGTAATGATAAAGCAATATAACAAGCATTCATAAGTACTCTAGTTAATGCAAGGATGGTATGTATTAATGATATATGCCCTCGCCTACACTCCCTCTATGACATCATCTCACGGTCGTGCATGTAATACTCCCACTGTACGCAACTCCAACGCCAAAGGCACATGCAATGCGGTGCATGTACATGATTAGCCAAGTTTTTAATTAGACATATTCATACAATAGGTTTGAGAAGCTATCATTTACCCATTTATATCATTTACCCAAACAATTATCCATCTAGGGTCGTCAATCCTAGTTAATCACATACGATAGGCAAGTTCGAGAGTTTACACTCTAGGTCACTATGAGAGGTTCGTTACCATCAACGTAGGCCTATTTTGTACTCGAGGTCACACCACCAATGCCCTACTAACTGGTAGTCTATTTTCGAAGGCTCGTCACCAACTCAACTGGGGACCACAGCCAGGCTGCACCGGGGTAGGCCGACAGCTCTAATACAATGTCCTAAACCACCGTATTCGGCTCACAAGTTTGGGTTACTCACTAGTCACTACGGGGAGGCTCGTCAACCTAGCGCAGGCCGACAGCTAGACCACGGTGTCCCATACCACCATGCCCGGCTCATGAGTCTTAGTAGATCGTGGTACCATAGTTGAAATGGGTTTTATATTGGTAAACGATACCTTAGATTCAAACAATAACGTCCATACATGGTAAACACACAATAGGCCCATCGGTTTATTAGACAAGTTCGACTGGTACAAGCGTACGTTGAATTACTCTGCATGGCCTAACCACTGTCGACAAATAGCGTACAACTCGGATTCATCGAACGTGTCTTGTGTGGCGAAACGACCTCGGCCACTAATTCGGGAATCATTACCGATTGCCTGGACTACGCAATAGTCCCAATCATATTTAAACACAATAAGCATTCATATGTGATAGTCAAACAGCATATGACAAATAATTCAAATATAAATCTCATTTGAGGATTTTAACAAACACATCGTACACATATGGTCATACATAGGCATTTCATCCATAAAGCACATAGTAGTAAGATAGGTTACATGAAGGAAACTGTAACTATAGATAAGGTAATTGAAAATCCTATCTCAACACCCTCATTAAATACATTTCAACAAACATTTTCTCATTCAGGCATTTTATCAAACACTTAGACTGTACATATCAACATGCACGTAATAGATTAGTTATAACGTATATTATAGCAAATCCTTTCACTAGGGAGTTACCACATATACAACAATCATGTATTCTCAAACAACAATCATGGCAAGCACAAATCATAATTTCATATTCATACAAACATTTAAACAAACACATGGAATACATTAATTTCAACATAGTTCATATATAAATGTAATACGAGAAAAATATCACATCTAAGCATATATGATAGCAATCAAGTCATTCATAAATCATTAATTAACATTGAAAGCCTTGAAAACCATAACCTAAATGTTTACATTTTGCATCTTTTGCCGGTACGTCGATTACGAACTCGGTTCGAACCCTATGTCTTTGTCTACAGTACAACGACTACCTAAATCACGAAAGAGGTTAGATATTTTGCTGATTCTCCTACTTCGATTCCTAAAACGAGATTAGGGTTAGGATTCCTTATCCAAATTGAAGTTGGAGACGATCGTGAAGCGATGTGGAATGGTGAATCGAGGCATGGAGTTGTGGAAGAGAATCCTAACAACGATCTCTCACTCTTTATCTTCTCTCCTCACACTTTTCCCCTCTTTTCTCTCTTCTCTCTCCTAGGGTTTGGAGCAAATTCGTATGTGAAAGAGAAGGGGTGGGTTAAGGGTCTTATATAGGCCCAGAATTGGTTCAAATGGCCCCAGAGGCATGGCATACTTAGGTTTTAGCTAAAGAGAGTTTGTTTCTAACAAACGGGGCCCATTTAGGTCTATTACTCACTTATAGCGTAAGGTAAGTTTTCCGGCAATCGATGTAGCCAGGTTAAGATTTCAGTCCGATCGAATTTGTAGATTGACTGTGGAGGACCAGTTTTAGTTCAACGGCTATTGTTACTCCATCAGGGCCACAAGTATACTGACTTGTGTAAGAAAATTTCCCTAATCAAAGGGTGTAGTTGGGTCAGAATCTGATGGTCTAAAACATTAAATTTGGCCTGCAAGTGAACAGCCCAAATCACTTAAGTTTGAGTTCATTTTCTAAAGATATCCGCGTTTCTCACACACTTCGCTCCAGGTTCAAGTTGTGCATTTTTGGATACTTTTTAAACTCGATTCCCGCAATGATTGTCAAGCCTAGTAAGGTGGTCATAATCATATAGTTTCGCGTTAATCAGACTTTCGACGTGCGGTCCAGGTCTGATATGGAGTTTCAATGTGCTCCCGAGAGCAACTGGGTTTTGAGATTAATCCTAAGTTTCTAGAAAATGTTGGATTATCGATTCTAATGGTTTTAGGTCTTGCAATTCGTATAGAAAGTGGTTCGAGCTAATTCCACTGATTATTTAGTTTAGTACTTAATCAATTTTTGTCTAATTTTTAAAGGATTCGGTCCTTAGTGATTTCTACCTGAGGTGGTACACAGGTCTTTGTATGAATTTTTTCGAGACGTTACAAGCAAAGGACTTCCTCCAAGGTGGACCTATCCCTAGATCATTCCAATGCACCCTCATTTGCCTCATCCCGAAGAAGAGCAACCCAGAAACCATGATGGATTTCCGGCTCATCAGCCTTTGCAATGTCATAATGAAAATATTTTCTAAGATAATCGCCTCTAGGCTGGCTTCCATCCTTCCCTCCATCATTTCTGAAGAGCAAGGGGCTTTTGTTAAGGGCAGATCAATAGTGGAGAACATCTCCATCGCAAGGGAAATGATCCATGAGTTAGACCGGAAAGTGTTTGGTGGTAATATGATCATCAAGTTGGATATGGAAAAAGCCTATGACAGGGTTGAATGGCCTTTCCTCACTCAAGTGCTTAAGAAATTTGGTTTCGACCAACATTAGATATTCCAAGCTCAGCGGTGTTGGATGGGCAACTGGTTTTCGATCCTCATAAATGGTCGAGCCTTTGATTTCTTTCCCTCATCCAGAGGCTTACGACAAGGGGATCCCCTATCTCCTTCCCTCTTCATTTTGGCCGTTAAAGTCTTTAGCCGGGGTATTCAAGACCTCTTCCTGACGGGAACGTGCCAGCCATTCAGGCTCCATTCTAACTATCCTATTCTAACCCATTTATTTTTTGCAGATGATGCAATCTTATTTTTGAACGGCAAGATAGGGACGGTATGACCTCTCCTCAGGTTCATTGCTGACTATGAGCAGGTGTCCGGCCAAAAGGTGAATGTCAACAAAACAGTCTTTATTCTGCCATCGAAAGCGTCTCTTGCCAAAACTCACCAAATCAGGAATACGACAAGGTTCAAGCAGGCCACCCTTCCTTGCACTTACCTGGGCATCCCCCTGATGAAAGGAAAAATTCGGGCCAACCTCTTGCTCCCGCTCGTCCAGAAAATTCTACACAAGTTAGAGGGCTAGAAATCAAGAATTCTCAATCCGGCGGCCATAATGGTCCTGATCAAACACGTCTTATTCAGCATTCCTATCCATGTTTTGTCGGCGGTGAACATCCCTAAAGCAACCTGTAGGCTGATGGAAGCTATCCTTTCTAATTTCTTCTGGGGGAATGCGAACGGACAGAAAAAGAAGCACTGAATTAAGTGGTCCAAGCTATGTTATCCACCGTCAGAGGGAGGTCTGGGTTTCAGGACTATATATGGAGGATATTATGACAGCGTTCAGGATTAAAATGGGCAGGAATTTCTTGGAGGGGAGATCTCTTTAGGTGAGATTAATGGTGAAGAAATATTTCAGCAAATTCGTCAAACCCAGGGGAATGACTTCCGCAGTTAACTCAACAGTTTGGAAGGACTTGCAGAAATCTCTTGTGATTGCCACCCTTCATTCGAAATGGCTCCTTGGCGAGGGTGATGTTAATTTCTGGAACCATAACTGAATTGGCAGGGGATTCCTGGCCAGCCTTGTGGAAGGTCCCATTCTAGTCCATCTCAGGGAAATGATGGTAAAGAACTTCTACTCTCCTTCTGGCCGATCACACTGGCATGCCATTTGGGACATCCTCCCTGCTGCTACATTCTAGCTCCTGACGAACACCCCTGTCCATCTGTCGAGAAGAAAGGACATCCTGGCTTGGGACCTTTCAACGTCCAGCGAATTCTACCTCTCTCTTCGGCTTGGAACGAGATCTGGCAACATCGGTAGACTCTGCGATGGACATGTTGGGCTTGGAATAAGGTCCTTCCGCCTAAGATTGGTTTTTTTCTCTGGAAAATTATGCACCAGGCCATTCCGGTGGATGCGGCGATCCAAAATTCTGGTGTGCATCTAGCCTCTCGTTGTGAATGTTGTTGCAATGTAACTAGGCCATCGATGGGCAACGTGGAACCGCACGTCGTCCACTTGCATGGCCCTGTCTCGGTCATGTCTGCCTTGCCTTCCTTCCAACAATCTTCTCCTTCCTTTGGGGCAACATCTTTGCATCAGTGGCCTGGGTCAACCCCTACTTCAACGTTGTCTACTACTGCTCCTCTGTCTCCTTCTCAGCCCCTGGTTGTTGTGCCTCCTCAACTGACCAGGCCCTCCGCCTTCAGTGAGGAGAACTTGGATCATCTTCTCTGTTTCGGGCACACAGCCTCTGTTGGGTGGAATCATTTCCATCGCCTATTTGATGTCCCCTATATTCCCTCCCACTCTATTCAGCAACAGATCAAGTTCTGGTCTTCCAAGGCCTCCTCCACATCTCGTCAGAAGTTCTTATTGGGCCTGATTCCTGCCCTTTTAACATGGGATTTATGGTTGAGTCGAAATGCGTTCAAGTTTGATGGGATTCAGATGTCAGCTCGATCAATTATATCTTGGGTCTCTAGATGGCTGCAGGAACTCGGCAGCCCCATCAGCAGTCATCCTCCCCCGATCGACTCAGGTATTTCTCAATGCCACCATTTTCTCTTTCGCAAGGGGAATCCTGGAATCAAGCCCTAGATAGTTTATTGGAATCATCCCCCTCCCAGATGGGTCAAGCTGAATGTGGACGGCTCCTCTCGTGGAAACCCAGGAGAGAGTGGTGGAGGAGTCTATATGGATTCCCAGGGTCGATTGCCTTCGACCAGTACTATGGTTCTATAACGAATACGATAGCGAAGGCTCAGGCTATGCTTGACGGCATCGTCCTTTGTAGCAAGTTGGGTTTTTCGCATATTATCGTTGAATCTTACTCGAAGATGGTGGTGGAAGCAGTTGCCAACCCTTCTCGCCATTGCCCCTAGAACATTTGGCACAAGATGGGGACCATCCACCATATCAGCCATTCCCTCAACCTGTCCTTCAGGCATATCTATTGCGAAGGGATTGCAGTGGCGGATGCCCTTGCAAGAGCGACTAGTGAAGGCTGTGCTAATTCCTTCTTTCACTCTCCTCTAGGCTTGCCTAGGCGCATCAGAGGCTCCCTGGTCTTGGATAAGGCATGCTTGGGAAACCTGCGAGTCTGATCCCTCTTGGTGGGGGCTGTTTCCCTGCATTGGGTCAGCCGACCCGGGCGTTGTGCCTTGTCTTTTAGTCCTTTGTCATTGGTTTTGTTCAGTACATGACAGGTGAGCTCCTTTCTTTTTGTTGTTGGAGCTCCCCCGGAGCGCTGTACAGCCTTTTGCCTTGATATCAATACAATTAAGCTTTCCTTCAGAAAAAAAAAAAAAGTACTGGCCCCAGGTACAACTGGTTACATGATCCCCTCACGGGAGGGTGGATGAAAATGGATTTTTTACCCTCAACCATGAAGCATGTGGCATGATTTAGTAAATATTGGATTTAAAAGCATTTAATGATAAAATTAACATTTCACGTGAATTTTCTCGCAACAATTCCATCAACTCAGGAGTGGATTAGGTGAGGTCCCGGGTAAGAGCTTGCTCGATGAGGCCCTTTTATAACGGGGCTTACCTTAATGTATGTGTTGTATATCCATGCCATCCATCCATTATTTCAAATCATTTTAGGACATGATCCAAAAAATAAAGTAGATCCAAATATCAAGTGAACCACACCAAAGGAAATAGCGGTGATTGGTCATTAAATTGCTTTTACGGGCCACAAAAGTTTTGGATAAGCATATATTTATATTTCCCCTTCATCCATGTCTACGTGACGTTATCAATAGGTTGGATGACAAATAAATATTATGGTAGGCCTTAGGAATGTTTTAATGGTAGGCGATCAGTCACTCACGTTTCTTGTGGTGTGATCCGACTGATATTTGGATCTGGTTCATTTCCGGCCGCATGCTCAAAATTAGCTGGAATAACAAATGGGGGCGTGGATTGGAAGCGGATTGCGTACTGGGTAACTCAGTACCCTTTGCGTACTAAGTAAACAGTGTGGGGTCCACTGTTATTTATTTATTTTATCCACTCCGTTAATACATTTTAACAGATAATTTTAGGACTAGATCCCAAAAATGAAGCAAATTAAAATCTCAAGTGGACCACACTACAGGAAACAGTTTGATTGAGCCTCTACCATTGAAAAGTTTTTGGAGGCCAATTAAGTTTTGGATCAAGCTGATGTTTGTGGTTTCTCTTCATCCATGTTTTTATGATCTTATAAACAGGTTGGATGACAAATAAAAATTAATTTGGACCCTAGGAAGGTTTCAACGGTGGAAATCATTATTCCACACTGTTTCCTGTGTAATGGTCCACTTAGGCTTTGGATTCACTTCAATTTTGATATCAACCACTAAAATTATCAGTAAAAATGGATGGACGGTGTGGATAAACCATATACATTAACAGTTTTCCCAACTGAGTTTACTCAGTATGATAAAAGCATACTGAGTAACTCAGTACGCAATCCGATTTCGCGCGGATTAGGTGTTATCCAGGTAGCAGCTTACTGGGTGTTATCTTTACAGTGGGGCCCACATTGATGATTTGTTGTATATCCATGGGGTCCATCAGTTTCTCCAGGTCATTTTAAGATGGGGTTCAGAAAATTACGCCGATTCAAATTTCAGGTGGACGGACCACATCACAGGAAACAGCGGTGATTGAGTGTCTCACTGTTAAAAATTCCTAAGGGCGCGCCTATTGTAAGGTTTTGGTAACGTTTATAACAGGTTGATAATGTAAAGATATAAAGATCAGCTTGATTCAAAACTTTTGTAGCCCACAAAAAGATTTAAATGATCATTCATCACTATTTCTAGTGGTATGGTCAACCTGAGATTTGGTTCTTCTTAAGGCTTGACATCGCATCCTAAAATGAAATAGAAGAACAAATAGGCCCCATGGATACACAACAAATAGATCAAGGTGGGCCCCACACGGCATGGGTAACATCGGCTGAGTTGTTACCCGGGTAACAGCTAATCAGTTCCCAATGAATGGACGGAGTGAATATAAAACACATACATCATGAGCCCTTTCGGAAAGCCGACTGGCAACGGAGCCTATGGGGTTGTTTCATGCATTCAAAGTACTTGCAGGGCAAGCCAACAGTTCTCTCTCTTGGCGGGACAGGTCAGTCCTCCCCCTTTTGGAAAGCTCTGCTTCGCCTGTTCCCTATTTTAGATGAGCATGTGCAACTGCTCATTGGTAGTGGTTCCAACAGTATGTAGGGCAGCAATTGGTCTAGGTTAGGCCCGTTGACGTCGTCTGACTCCTTAGACATTCCTGCGTCGTCAGCTGACAGACGTATTGCAGATTTTTTTGACTCTAATAGGCTGAAACGTATCATCTCTATCCCTCTCCCTGACTGGCTACCTGAGATTATTGTCCAAGGAGGATTCTGCACTTCTAACGGCGATGATAAACTTGTTTGGCCTCCTAACCCAGCGGGGAAGTTTTCTGTTTCTTCCACTTGGAATGTCATCCGTTAGCGGAGAGCTGTGCTCCCTTGGCCGAATTTTGTCTGGAATTTGGTGATTCCCCCAAAGATTTCCCTCCTAACATGGAAAATTTTATACCGGTCCCTCCCCATCGATGTTCTCATCGAGCAGAAGGGGGTTCACATGGCTTCCAAATGTTCCTGTTGTCCTGAACAGCACACCTCTGGTCCTTGTGCAGAATCCCCATACCACCTCTTCATGGAAGGTGCGCTCGCCTCGTGCATTTGGCGCCAAGCTGCGGCTATGTTTAGATTGCAGGTTTTCAGTCACTCATCCATCCAGGATCGCCTTCATTGGTGGTGGATTGGGCCCCTGCCTCATTTCATCAACCGCAATTGTTTTCGACTAGCCCCGGTTTTCATCTTGTGGGAAATTTGGAAAGCGAGAATTGAGGCGAGATTCGACAATAAACGGATTACTGCGTCTGTGCTGCTCTCAAGGGTGAAATGGTGGCTTTCCACTCTCTTCCCGACCTTATCTTCTGCTATGCCTTCTCCTTCTCAGCCCAGGGCTGCGGCAGCCAATCATCCTCGTTCCCCTGGAATTGCTCGTATTGTTTTGGTTGTCAAATGGATGAGACCGACAGAGGGTTTTCTTAAGTTAAACGTCGATTGATTGGCCTTGTCCAATTTCGGACCTGCAGGTGGTGGTGGTATTGTTCGAGACCACCTCGATAATGTGCTTCCCGCGCTCACTAACGGGTACAACAATGCCTCAAACAATTTGACTGAAGTGAGAGTTGTCCACGATGGCATTCTTCTTTGCTTGAACAGGGGCCTTCACAATATCATTGTTGAGTCGGACTCAGCCTAGGTAGTGCATTGTCTCCAAATGAACTGCACCCCCTCCTGAAAGTAGGCATATTGGCTTTCCAGAATTTCTTCCCTCTTGGGTAGAGGTTCTTTTCGTCTAGCACATGTTCTCCGGGAAGCTAATGGCCCTGCTGATAATTTGGCAAAGCTCGGCGGCAAGACGCAAACCAACAATGTCTTTGCTACCATTTCCTCCTTGCCCTGTATCACCAGAGGCCTATCTCTTCTTGACAAGGCGGGCCTTGGCTCCATCGGAGAACAAGCTCCTAGGCCTCAGCACTGGTCTTTCCTTCCCTTCTGATATCGGGTCCCTATTGGTTTTTTGGTTTTTGTTTTTTGTTTTCTTGTTCAGTTGGTTCATTGGGTTTTTTGTATAGCAAATGATAGGCGGGGCAGATTCTTTTTCTCTGTACCCCGCCGGAAGTTTCTACGCTGTAATTTCGCCCCATTCCAATCAATACAATCTCAGTTTCCTTTAAAAAAAAAAAAAAAAAAAATAATAATAATAATAATAATAATAATAAAGAATAAAAAAAGAAAAAAAGAAAACAAACATCATGAGCCCTCATGGAGCAAGCTGTCACACCCACCTTAGCTAATCCGCACTCCCCACAGCTCGGAGTGTTGAACACTCAAACCGATACAAAAGCGAACATGTAATCACAACCCTCATTTCTTATCATTCTCAGGGGGATAGCCAAAACCATGGTGGATGCAACGACCTCTTCTCCCACGCCATCCACTACCATATGGCTCGGGCTTCTCTTCTTGGTGGTGATTCCGGTCGTGGTCCTTACCCTGCTCCGCTGCCCTACCACGGCTCGTGGCCGTCCAGAGCCGCGCCGGCCCACAACGATCGGATACTCAAGGTGGTGGATAAGTTGGGTGATGGGCTACTGCATGGACCCGAGGACATGGCCTATGACGCTGAGGCCCATGTTCTCTAAACCGGCTGCTATGATGGGTGGATCAAGAAGATCACGCTTGCTGACGTGGCATTGTCGGTAACCGTTGATAACCGGGCCCATGTTGGTGGCCGACCGCTAGGTGTTGTTTTTGGACGTGATAAGGGGCTCATCGTCGCCGATGCCTATAAGGTAGATTTTTCCTTTATTATTATTATTATTATTATTTTATAACTGGCACTAATTTTCCATTGCTTTCCAGCGAAAGGTTTGGCATACGAGTTGTCATGTGATACTAGACTGCGTATGAGGGTGGTGCACGTGTAGAGAGATGAGAGATGGAGTGAGATTTTCACATGCTTCTGGATCTTTACACGCGCACCACCCTCCATCTACACGTGTGACATGTTACCAAAGAAGTTGACTAGTTGAGACTTGAGAAAGAAAAACACTGTTGGGAATGGGAACGACGTCTCATGAAAGGCATGTAAATCAAACTGTGTGAGGGTGGTGCACGTGTAGAGAGATGGAGTGAGATGTTCACATGCTTCTAGATCTTTACACGCCCACCACCCTCATCTACACGTGTGACATGTTACAAAAGAAGTTGACTAGTTGAGAAAGAAAAACACTGTTGGGAATGGGAACGACGTTTCATGAAAGGCATGTAAATCAAACGGCACGACGGTGGTTTACGAGTCCCATCATTATGTATATGTTTTATCCAGGCCATTCATCCAATTTGGATAATTAATTTAGAGCATTATCCCAAAAATTAATCAGATCCAAATATCTGGTGGACCACATTACAAGAAAACAATGGTGATTGAATGCACACCATTAAAAACTTCCTAAGGCCCACTATAATGCTTATTTGCCATCGAACCTGTTGATTAGGTCATACATATCTAGATGAAGGGAAAACAAAAATATCAGCTTGACCCAAAACTTTTGTGGCCCCAAGAAGTTTTTAATGGTGGGCCTTCAATCACTACTATTTCCTATGGTGTGGTCCGCTTGAGATTTGGATCTGACTCCTTTTAATGCTCATGCTTTAAAATGATCTGAAAAAATAGACGGTCAGGATGAAGGCACTCTTAGCATGAGCTTAAAAAAGCGAGTTTCCTTTTCTCGCACACCTCTCCATCCACTCTATAAAGGATGTGGCGGAAGCTTTTTCACATAAAATTCTTCCGCTGGAATGCTAGGTGGGTCCCACCAAGATGTTAGTGCTAAATCTTTGCCGTCCATACATTTTTAAAAATAATTTTATAGTATGAACCCAAAACTGAGGTAGATCAAATTCTCAAGTGGGCCACACAGTGTTGATTGAACTCTCACCATTAAAAACTTCCTGGGGCTACCAAAAATTTGGATCAAGCTGATATTTGCTTTTTTTCCATTATCTAGGTCTATATGACCTAATCTACAGGTTGGATGTCAAATAAATATCATGGTGGGCCCTAAAAAATATTTAACGATAAGAATCATTATCACCGCTGCTTCCTGTGGTGTGGTCCACTTGAAATTTGGATTTGCCTCCATTTTGGGATAATGCCCTGAAATGATAAGGAAAAATGGATGAACGGGGTAGATTTCTCAAAAACATCATGGTGGGCCCCACCTAGATTTTTAACAAACTTCGCAAATTGTGTGCGTCATTAGGGGACGCAGACTGGATATCGACAGAGGGACGCCGATTTCCTGTGAAAGCCTTTTGCAGGAAGTTCCTGTGTTGGGAACCCAAGTGAGCCAATTGTCATATTTGTGAGAAATCCTCTCCACCCATCTGTTTTTTGAGATCATTTTAGGGGATAAGACCAAAATTTATCAGGATAAAAGACTCAAGTGAGCCGTAATAAAGGAAAAGGTAGTTAGGGAAATTTCTATCGTTGAAACCTCCTTAAGTTCGACAGTGATGTTTACATGCCACCCATACCGTTAATAACGTCATTTGTACTGGGATAAACTGAAAAAACAAATAATAGCATGATTTAAAACTTTTTTGGCCCCACGAACATTTCAACTGTGGACATTCAATTATCATGTTTTCGGCTCACTTGAGAATTGGATACAGTTCATTTTTGGCATCATATCTTAAAATGAACTCAAAAAATGGATGGGCGAATAGGATTTCTCAAAAATATGACAGTGGGCTCCAACTAGGTTCCCAGCGCAGGAAGACTTCTGTAGGAAATTCGCATCCTCGGCAGAGGTTGAGTAGCTGACACGGATTGGATACTGATATAGGTTGAGTAGCCAGAGTCGCTACTGAAGTGACGTCACCAAGTTATGTGTGCCTCACATGATGTATGTGTTATATCCCTACCGCCATACATTTGGAGAAATCATTGGGTGTAGGTGTACTCGCACTTGCGCTTTTTCATTTTAAGCCAGAAAGATGACTGTTCAGTTGGTCACACTTGTTGAGTTTAAACCCAATAGACCGAATCCTTTTGAAAGGGCGCTTAACGCACTATTTCGGAATCCAAAGACTTCCGATTCATCTTTAAACATAACAAAACTCTCTCTGTTTTGGTATACAAATTTTTTGTTGTTGCTGAGTTCATTACCGAGTTAACTCAGCACTTTCGGGTTAAACTGCCCGCGTACAGTGAATGCACCATTGGAACCAGGTCATAGTCGATGTATCCTGGAGGTCAATTGCTATGGAAACTTGTTGCATTTAGAACGCTGTCTAAGGGGAGCAAATTCGATTTCAAGCCAAGTAATTCACATCACGCCTCGACTCAATTCAATAAGTCTTCTATCTTTAAATTTTTATTTTTTTCTTTTCTTTTGTATTCTCAATTTTTTAATAATATATTTGATTCAACCAAAATAAACCTACACACTTATGCACTAAAATGGGAAGTCCAACCATTGAAATTATCCAAATTGTGTTTGAGTCCACCGTACTGTGAATGTTCTATCCAATCCACTCATATGACTCACTGCAGGAGCATGAAAGGCTCCCCACGTATCACCACTACATTCGAAGACTCATGCATGTGAGCCACACCGTGTGAATTTAGAGTTATTTTACACTATTCCCTATGTTGTGACCCACTTAAGTCAGGCCACAGCAAACTCAGTTGGGTATAAAGAGGGGATGAAGTCCAAACAGTTGGACCACAAGCTATATTCTACCTAGCCAAGAACGTCAACTTTGTAAAGGTTAACGTGACATCCAACTCCTTCAATAATAATATACAAGTGTGGTCCATTGGTTGAGAGGATGTGGCTGATTTTTATTTAAATTGATCATCATCATGAGTTCAACATATTGGACGGCTTGGATGTAAAGTAGTTATAATAATAATAAAAGGTGAGAAGTTATTCACTGTGTGGACAGTAATTTATACTCCAAACCTACTGGACTTCAGACCTCCTACATAAATAATTCTTTGCCATTTTTGGCATCTTGCCTTTTAATATCTCCATCATCGTCTTGGAGTCTTCAACTCCGAAATCGACCCAAAACCATACAACGAAAAGGCCACCGTGTGATCAAAACCACTCATTTCTCACCATCTTAAGCGAAGACCCAAAACCATGGCCGGTGCAACCACCTCCACCACAACATCCACCACCATATGGCCCACCCTTCTCTTCTTGGGGGTGGTCCCAGTCGCCGTCGCGATCCTTCTCTACCGAGCTGACGGGTTCGACCCGGCTCCGCTGCCCGACCACGGCTCGTGGCCCTCCAGAGCCGTGCCGGCCCGCAATGATCGGATACTCAAGGTGGCGGAGAAGTTGGGTGATGGGCTATTGCATGGACCCGAGGACATGGCATATGACGCTGAGGCCCATGTTCTCTACACCGGCTGCGATGATGGGTGGATCAAGAAGGTCACGCTTGCTGATGTGGCATCATCGGTGACCGTTGATAACTGGGCCCATGTTGGTGGCCGACCGCTCGGCGTTGCTCTTGGACTTCATAAGGACCTCATCGTCGCCGACGCCAATAAGGTAGTTTCTTTTCTTCTTCTTCTTCTTCTTCTTCTTCTTTTTTTTTTTATTTTTTCTTCAGAACTAGCCCTAATTCCCCGGTAACATCTTGTGGGGCCCACCTTGATGATCAATTATATATCCACACCGTCCATCCATTTTTCCAGACCATTTTATTGGATGATATTAGAAATCAAGCATATACAAATCTCAGGTCGACCACACGGTAGGAAACAGAGGTTATTAAACTCCTACCATTAAAAACATCCCAAGGCCCAACGTAAGCGGATCCGTAATGTTTAATTTCCATCCAACCCCATGATAAGGTCGAACAGAACTTGATGAACGAATAATGGAAAGTTGAAATTGATCTAACGCTGTTGTGGCCTACAAAACGTTTTAGTGGTAATTCACCACCTTTTCTGGTTGTGGTCCACCGGAGAATTGGATCAGTTGAAATTTTGTTTCCTAAAATGCGCTGTAAAAACAGATGGGGGGCTTCCGCATACAACATATTTATGAAGGTGGGCCCCACACTGTAAGGGGTGTTACCCGGGACGCGATTTAGCTACTGAACCCGACAGTAGCGAGTTGGCTACTGGGGTGACGTCATCGCGTTCTTTGGGCCCACCATGATGTATGTGTTGTATCCACACCATCCATCCACTTAGAGATAATTTTAAGTCATTAGCCAAAGAATGAGGTAGATGCAAAGCTCAAGTGGACCCACCGTAGAAAATCGGCGTCCGCTTTGAATGGGAATACCTGACCAACCAGAAGCCT
Source organism: Magnolia sinica (assembly GCF_029962835.1). Classification (NCBI taxonomy): domain Eukaryota; kingdom Viridiplantae; phylum Streptophyta; class Magnoliopsida; order Magnoliales; family Magnoliaceae; genus Magnolia; species Magnolia sinica. Next base: position 44,293,975 of record NC_080574.1, on the reverse strand, counting down.
TGATTCTACCTCCTATCACGTTTTCTGCGTGTGGGGCGCTGCCCGTACAAGCGTACACCACTACGCTGAAAGTCTGTGATTTCCCAGAATTCCATGGGTAGTACCATTATTTTAAGATTTTTGGGTAATGACCTGATTTTTGGGTCCGAAGATCTAATCAGCACATGTGTTTTAGGGCTGCTTGGTTCAAGCAAGGTTATATCATTGATAAGCAGTTGTCCATGGTTTGTAAACGCATGATTATCCGCGATTATTACGATTTCGTGTGGTACAGGGCCTGGTAGCCCACGCCCAACCTTATTAGCCTGACCTGCTTTTAAGTAGGGCTTGGTCTACAAGCCAGCCAGGCCTGGATTTAAATTATTTTATTCCGGCCTAGCTCAGCCTAACCCCACCTAATCTGAGTTTATATTTACATGTGTTATATCTTACGAATACACAATTCCAATCCTCGATTAAACAATCCATCATTGATTTCATTCCTCTAAAATATTTATTTCTTTGTGTATGTGTGATCCATTTGATAAATGCAAAGTTCATTCAGTACTGTTTCTTATAATATGGTTCACTTGAGATTAGGATATACCTCATTTTTGGTCTCATAACCTAAAATGATTTATAAAAATATGTGGACAGCATGGATGAAAAACATACATCATGATAAGGCCCACAGAGCACCGACCACCAGCCATTCATGTCAGGGGAGTAGCCAATCCGTTTCCACTTTAGGAAGGTTTAACGGTGGTCATTGCTCTTCTCACTGCTTTCTTGGTGTGATCCATCGGAGTTTTTGAGATGGCTGATTTTAATATTCTTGTCGCAAAGTGGTTGTTCAAAACAGATGGAAGGTTGGATTTATCACTGAAATCTCTTTAGACCCCATGCGCAGGGATATTTTTTCTGGCCAAGTCACCGGCAAACCGCTCCAGACCTCAGGGTACACAAATATTCCTATTTCCTACGCCCGGGTGCATGGACCCACGGAGATGTCCGTGACATCCACTCCGTTTATCTCAATAGGAAGCGGATATATAACTCATGCCGGACATACCACACGAAACAGTGGGAGTCGAACGCCTGAGGTTGATAGAAGTTTCCTATGGGAATGGTATTTGTTCTTACAGTTTATCTCCAGGAGGACGAACCAGATAATTGCATCAACAATTATGGTCACCTCCAATGAGTTTTCAACAGGGTGCGCTTTTGTTCCCAGTATTTTGTTGGTGTGGCCCACCTGATTTTTGGATCTTCCATTAGTTGTGTCCCATCTGAGTTGTGGGTCCAGCAGATTTTTGGTCCTATTGCATAATTTTGACGATAAAACCTGATAGATGGTCCGGATTTTAGTGGACCTATGTACCCGGTTTATTTTTATTTTTTATGCACTGCGATTAAAACAAGGAGCTGGGGAGGATTCCGGTCCCACTTTTTATGGGACACTGATAACGTGGAAACGTTGGGCCCCACCAATACAATTACTTGGGAAGAAAATAATGTTCAACTCATTAGGTGGGCTACAAGTTTGAAATTAATGACCAACCGACCGTCCGAGTCAGCATACAGGTGTGGCCCACCTATTGGGATTTCCTTGATTTCTGAGAAGCTTATGATCTTCATGATGGAGCCCACCATTTTGACGGTAGTGATATACTACACAAGTCGAAATGTTGGCAGGAGAGACCCTATATACGGCTCCGCAAGTTGTGTCCTTAGCCTTTATGCTGTCATTTCTCTTTCTTTAATGTTCTTCTTAAAAGGTGGCAGAGATCAGTTGGAGGACTTGTTCTTATTAGTTTAAATAATGTGATATGTGCCCATCAGGTGATATGATATAAATTTAATTACTTGCTGGGATGGCCCACCACAGCAGTTCGCTGCTGGAGCCATCACACGCCGCCCATTTGTTGGACTACATGCCTGGCGCACTCGGAGTCGGTAGTGATCACTCCAGTACTGAGATGGGTATTAGTTGGTGCTGGAAAAGCGCCATTGGTTCCACCATGATCAATGTGTTTTATCTATCCTATCCATCCCATTTTTTTCAGCTCGTTTTAGAGTATGAGCTAAAAAATAAGGTAGATCCAAATCTCAGGTAGAGCACACCAAAGTAAACATTGGTGCTTGAATGCCCACCATTAAAAACGTCTCGGGCCCACAAAAGTTTTGGATCAATGACTTAGGGAAGAGTGTCAAATGATGATGAGAGAGATCATCGTCTTTCCCAAGTAGTTAAAATTTTAAATCCACAAAAAATAATAAGAGAAAATTTAAATATTTTTATTGAATAATCTGTAATGTGTATTATTTATTAATTAATTATACCACTAATAAAAAAAAAAGAGAGTAAAATCCTAATTTGAATCACTTTCTAATTTTAATAGAAGTCATAATTCAATTAGAATAGAGTTTACCTAACATAGCAAGATTTGCGAAAATTAGAAAGTCATAACTTGACCCTTCAGAGAATTCCATACATGATTACAATCCATCTCGAAAAAAGATAGAAATGTAATTCTCTAAAAATAAGGAAATACGATAAAAAAATGAAATTATTAAAATAATAATTTTTTCTAAAATTTTATTTTTGAATGGTAAGCATGCATTTTCTCACGAAGTAGACGGATGTGACTCACATTGTGGATCAATTGACCTTAGATGACTTGCTCCATAAAGATCGATAGATTGTGCGTCCCGTAACGATACCTAGATCAAAAGTTATAACCGATTTGTGGTTTACATTCAAATGTCAATTTCTTCCTATTTGAAATGAATTTCTTTGAACCAAATACACCTAGGCTCAGTTACACCATGCTCTACATATGATTAGGCTTAAATTCGACAAGCTATGTTTGCTTTTGCTTCCGCTTGACCTTCTTTTGGCCCAACCATGCTAAGAATATATTTGTGCCACATCCTACATCTATCAAGGCCTGTGTGAACTAATTTATAACTTCAATGACTAATAAACATTACAATAGCCACTCAAAAGCTTTTAATGGTAGGCATTCAATCACCACAGTTTCTTTGGTGTGCTCCACCTAAGATTTGGAATTGCCCTAATGTTGGGATCGTAACTTAAAATAAGCTGGTAAAATAAGTAAATGACATTAATGTTAGTGCATCAGTTTGTCAATAATGTGAGCTGAGGAGTCTTGAGTCAGTTGAGCCCCCTTTGGAAAATATTAGAAAGACCGAAGACTTGAAGACTTGAAGTATCAAGGCATGCAGACAACAAGTAAATTGAGATGCCTTGGCAATCCTAGCCCTAGACTCCTTAAGTTTCAAAACAATTTACCTCTAGATAATACATTCCCAATAGAAAACAATGTATCTATCATCTCAAGCCTTTGCCTTAAAATAAACATTATAAACTAGTATTATAAAACTTCAAAGCCACTAGAAACCATAAAATCAAACAACAACTTTCTACAAAATATCAATCGAATCAACGAGTCATCGATCAATCAAATATTCGATTGGTTGACCTATCAAAAACGGTCAAAACTGTCTAAGGAGATTTATTAGTAAATCACTAATTAGTTCGATTGATCAACTCGCCATTATAAATTTATTAGAGTTTTTCTTTATATAATTTGCAACCGGATCTGTGTAAATGATGGATATTTGTGAATTAGAAGCCCTAGTATATTCCACTCTTCCTCAACACTCTTAGGCTTTATCCTAAAGAGTTTCATGTCTCTCCTCTTGTGATTAATCACTCTAATGAACATTTCAGGTTCCATTATGAAGATGTGCATGAACTCCTCAAATTTTCTAGATATTAAACACCATCCCAATAAGTAAATTCTTGTCTATAATATCTAGAATATCCATATAGGTGAATCTCCTTATTAGAACCAATTATCCATTAATTGTAGCAGATTTTGCCATCCTCCCATTGCCTTCGTAGCCTCATATGTACATAATGTGCAAGATATCTAATCGTAGGAGCTGAAACATCCGCATCAAGATTGAGAGAGCACATGAGAAGCAGATTCAAGAAGAGAAAATGCGTCTCAAGAAGATGAATTAACAAGGATCAATCCAACAGGTATGTTGTTATTTTAAAGTCCACGTACTATGTTATGTAGGATTGGGTATAGAGTTTGTAACCCAAACTTACATAGGTCTTTGTGTAAGATCGTATTGCCACCAGATATGGGTGCGTATGTAGGCCATCAACACTGGTGTAAACATGTAAGCCCTTGTATAGGATCGCCTCCAACAAGAGTGTACGTAGGTCCTTTGATTAAGAATGAAGTTATTGGTTAATTAATAAAAAACTAATTAAGTCTCCATGGGAGCCATCGATATAGGTAAAAATGTGTTCCACCAACACAGGTGAGTACATATAGGTCTTTGTGTATGATCGTCACCAACACTACTGTATAAGTGTAGGTATGTGGTGAACCTATAAAACTATTGTGAATATTAGATGTGAACATATTGAAAACCTTTGAGATAGTAAAATTTGATACACTCAAGGAGAGTGTGTTCGTTGGCAGTGGAGTAGGCAATTAGCCGAACCACTATATATCGTTGTCTTTGTGATTCTGATTTGAGTATAATATTTTATTTGTATTTGTGACTTGAATGGTTTAATTCATATGAATGCATAATTAGATTGTATGTTATGTGCTTAATTGATTACACACGCACACACAAAATATTTATCTCTCACATAGACTATTACACTCTATTAGTTGTATCTTAATTAGTCTATATTTTTTGTTTATATTTCCTAATTACATAAATTGGTAAAGAATTTTAAAAAGACTTATTCCCTCCCCTCTAGGACATATAGCCATAATTCTAAGCTCTGTCAAGCTTCCGTACATAGCGTGTGGTGTCATGTTAGACTATTTATGCAATTTCAATGGATAAATCATACATATCTTGACAAGGTACATAAAGCTTTTTCCAGCACCAACACAACCTCAATACTGGAGGGTTATAACTGAATTTGAGTTCATGTTTGACACACACTAAGCGATAAATAAATAAATAAAGATACAATAGAAGAAGAAGAAGATGGGTGTGAATTAGGTGTTATGCAGTAACAGCTAAGAGGGTGTTATCTTTATCGTAGGGCCCACCTTGATAATATGTTGTATATCCACTCTAGTCATCCATATTTCCAGCCCATTTTAGGACGCAGTCCCAAACATTAAGCATATTCAAATCTTAGGTGTAGTATAAAAAACTATAAGAAAGAGTGATGATTGAATGCTTACCATTAAAATTTTCCGAAGGCCCACTGTAAGAAAATCCATAAAGTTTATTTGTCATCCAACCAGTTGATAAAGTCAAACAAAACTGAATGAAGGGAAATCACAAACATTAGCTTGATCCAAGACTTTTGTGCCTGAAAAAGCTTTTAATGATCATTCACCAATTTTTTCAGTGGTGTGGTCCAACAAAGATTTGGATCTGCGTAAGTTTTGGAATAACATTCTTAAATGAGCTGAAAAAACGTATGGATGGAGTGGATATGAATTACATTCATGAAGGTGGGCCCAACACGGTAAGGGTAACAGCTTATCCGCTCTCGAAGAAGATACCTTCACCCTCCATTTAATTGACTATCTTACCCGTCATGTTTGTGTAACAGATCGCGACTCATTGGGCATCCTAGAAACAAAAGGATAAAACAGTCATTCACAAACAGCACACGTATCTTGAAAAGATTACCTTTAAAAATCTCCCCTCCTGAAGGGCCCGCATGATGGAAGCGGATTGCAGTCTAACTCAGTACGCTACTGACTAAAGTCTGTGGGCCCATCGTGATTCGTATCTTTATCCACTCCGTCCATACATTTTACCAGATAATTTTAGAACTTGGGTAAAAAAATAAAGTATATCCAACGCTCAAGTGGACTACACCACGGGAAACAGGGTGAATTGAATGTCTATAAGGCTATCCATTTGGTAGAGCAGACTATGTACGGCTACGTAATCATATGTTAAATTATTTTTGCTCGATTTTTTCTTTTCTACTTGCCTAATTAACATGAAAGGCTATTTAGTAGGTGTCAATGGACCGAGCTCGGGCCTGAAAAATTAAAATTTTGAATAGGCCCTACCTAATGGCACGGCCTAAAACAGTTCAAAATCCGAGCCAAGACCTACCAGCTCCAGCCTGTTGACAGCCTACTATTTAGGCATGAATGTGTGTAACCCAAGATGTCGCGCATCACTTGGTAAACCTACTTCAACAAGAATAAATCTGTGGATTAAGGAATCACTTAAGTAGGTGGATCCATGACTGTAGGAATATCTATCATGATGTATGTGTTCTATATCCATGATGTCCATCCATTTTGCTAGCTCATTTTAAGGCATGAGCTCAAAAATGAATTAGATGCAAATATCAGGTGGACCACATCACAGGAAATAGTGGTGATTAAACGTCCACCATTAAAATCTTCCTAGGACCCACAATAATGTTTATTTGCCATCTACCCATTGGTAACATCACATAAACCTGGATGAAGGGAAAACACAAATATCATCTTGATCCAAAACTTTCGTAGCTGGGAAAGAAGTTTTAATGTTGGGTGTTCAATCATCTTGTTTTTTATGGTTTGATCCACCTGAAGGTTGGATTTGCAATGAGGTAGTAAAATAGATGAATGACATGAATATACAATACATGCATCACTTGGCTCCCACAGTCATGGATCCACCAAATCTAAATCCATCGCAAGGGAATTGCCTAATGAGCCTGCCAACACATTTTAAAATATGGGCGCAAAAAATTAAGCAAATCCGAAGCTGTAGTAGACCACATCACAAGAAATAAGGTGATTGAATGCTTATCATTAAAAACTTTTTGAGAGCTGCAAAAGTTTTGGATTAAGTTAATGTTTGTGTTTTCCCTTCATCGTGACCTCATGAACTGGTTAGATGTGAAGTAAACATCATGAAAGCCCTAGGAAGGTTTTAATGGTGGTGTTATTATCAGTAGGCGTCATTATCGTAACTATTTCCCAACATTAATGTTCTTTTCAGTACATATTATTTGCACAGTTCACCCTACGTATGAGTGGACCATCTCTAAAATATGTACCACTTGATGGTTGATCCAATATGGTAGATTCCACTCCCTCAAATTGGATCTTCAGTATCCCAAGCATTTCTAAAAGTAGGCGTATTGCGGTAAATTTAAGGATGAGGATGGGTTCAATTGTAGACTCACGAGAGTTTCAACACTAAGGTCTTAGGTTCGAGTACCCAAAAATGAAAAAAAAAAGAAAAAGAAAAAAAAGAAAAGAAAAGATGAGGATGGTCATTGGTAGTTGACGATTTAGCATATTCAATTCCATCCACCTCATACTTTCTTCGTCTTTTTAATTCTTGAATTCATTAATCTTATGAAGGCAGCAGAGATCAACCCTCACCCTCCGTAAAGACTCTTTCAACCCCATACATCCATCTATATCTATGTTGTCCTTGTCATCATCATCTGTATTAAATATAACTTACTAACATTGGATATTTTGCCCTTACACTTATTTTAAGAACTTTTATCACTAGAGGATAAAATTGTCATTAGAAATGCAAGTGGTTAATAAAGGATAGTTGCACCATTTACAAGCAAAATCAAACTTGCTTCCTTTCACTACTTGTAATGTGTAGTTCACGTAGATTTTTTTAATCTCTACGTGTAGCTCCCATCATGATGACTATACGACATCTACTTCAATATATTAATTACATCAACTCAACTTGAATGCCAATTTAAAAATTAGGTTGTTCAAAGACTTGAGTATGCTACGGTAAATAAAATAGGAAAAATGAGTTGTCCACCATTTACTTCTTTCTCTTTGCAACATGCAATTACGTGTTACTTTCACATTTCTTCTCTCCCCTTCAAATCTCTCTTCTCTCTCTATCCCTTCCTGGCATGTGTTACAGATAGTGACATATTCCCAACTTCCATAAAGGGGAGCAGATTGGGTACTTACCCCGCTGGGACCTAGCTAGAGATGGACGGACTTGTCAAGGGCTTTGTTAGGCCCATCCTGATATATGTGTTTTATCCAAGCTTAATACAACACGGAAAGCAGTGGTGACAATGGTCCCACTGTTGAAACCTTCATAGTACACACATTGATATTTATTTTCCATCCAACCTATTCATAAAGGTTGCATAGACAAGTATGAAAGGAAAACATAAATATCAGCTTGATTCAAAACTTCTTTGTCCCAGTAGGCTTTCAGTCCCAGGGGCTTTCAGTAATTGTTATTCAGTTACAACTATTTCCTATGGTGTTGTTCACTTATACATTAGATCTGCCTTATTTTTTAGCATATCGCCTAAAATGATTTTTCAAAATGGATAGACGAAATGGGTAAAACACATACATGACGATGGCCCCAGTTAGGGCCTGACAGGACTGTCCGTCTCCATCGAAAACGGATTGGCTACTCCACTCCCCTACCACTAGCCGATGGCTTGTGGTCGGTGCTCTCTGTGGGCACCAGCATGATGTATGTAGTTCATCCATGCCGTCCATTTATTTTTGTAGATCATTTTATGATCTAAGAATGAGGTATATGCCAATTTCAAGCAGACCACATTGCAGGAAACAGTGTTGATTGAACCTCGACCATTAAAAACTTTCTGGGGGCTATAAAAGTTTTGTATCAAGCTGATCTTTGTTTTTTTCACTTCTGTTTTTTTCACTTCATCTAGGTCTGTATGACCTAATCAACAGATTGGATGTCAAACAAACAATACAGTGGGCCTTAGGAGGATTTTAATGGTGGATATGCAATCACTATTGTTTTCCTGTGGTGTGGTCCACCTGAGATTTATATCCCTATCATTTTTGGGCTCAACCCCTAGAATAATAGTGGCGCCTGCAGAGCACCGACTACTAGCCACTGGGCTAGTGGCGGGGAGTAGCCAATCCGTTTCCGTCTCCAACCGACGCGGATTGCATCCGACACTGGCCCCAGACGGTGGAAATCAGTCTGGGCAGGGCTCTGTGGGGCCCACCGTGATGTAAGTGTTTCTCCCACCCCGTTCATAGCTTTTTTCAGATCATTTTAAGGTATGATCCTAAAATTGAAGCAGGTCTTACAGATGCAGTACCACACCAAAGGAAACTGCAGTGATGATGACACCCACTGTTGAAACCTTTCCAAGGGGCACCGTGATGTTTTTTTTTTTTACCATCCAAGCTATTCAGAAGGTCACGTAGAAGTGGATGAAGTGGCAAAAAAAAAAAAGTATCTGCTTGATCCGAAACTTCTCAATCCCCACTTTGTGGTCCACTTAAGCCCTGTTCCGGCCACATTGTTTGGTTCATGCATTAAAATGACATAAGAGAAATGATCAACGGCGTGGATGAAACACTTACATCACGGTGGGCCCACAGAGCCGTCTATAACTCCGTCGCGGTGGAGTTAGTATTCAATCCCCGCCGTCGGTAAAGGGACCAGGCTCCACTGGTTCGAACTAGCGGCATAGAAATAAATGAAGGGCAAAACAGTCATTTATAAACACAGTGTGGTGGCAGGGACTGCTGAGGGTCACGACAGAGGGTGCGGTGGAGCTGCTGACCAATGAGGCCGAGGGCCTCAAATTCCGTTTAACCGACGGTGTAGATGTCGCCAGCGATGGAATGATTTACTTCACGGATGCATCGCACAAATACAGCTTGGATGTTGCCATGATGGACATTATGGGGGGCCGTCCATATGGACGGCTGATGAGCTTCGATCCATCGACCAAAAAGACACAAGTCCTTGTTCGTGGCCTCTATTTTGCCAATGGCGTCGCACTCTCCCCACAACATGACTTCCTAGTCTTCTGCGAGACCGTCCTGTAAGTTCTCACTGACTCCAAACCGTTGGATCTTGATCAGATGATGATATTATGTGGGGCCCATGATTAAGTCGTCTAAACCGTTTATCTGATGGGTTCCTCCATAATTGGAATAAATGACCCTTCTGATCAGTGGCCTACAAATAGATGGTTTATGATTAGAAAAAGCGATAGTCCAGGCAAAAATCCAATGTCCACCATCCATTTCTGACGGTTCTGATCATCTAACTAGGAGCCCCACTTGTAAGATGAACGGCACTAATTAAGTTTATAAAGTGGTGGGTATAAAAGCTTGCGGAGACAGTCACATGTAACGTGTACGCCGTACTGATTTTAGAATCCGGATCCTCCGCTTACCCCCTAGCAAGGATTTCTACCAACCCCGTTACATTGCAACGAACAGAAAATTTTCATATGTCAAGCATAGAATATAGACTCTTGATCAGGTGGGTGCTTGCATCTTCCTCATGTAAGGAAGTGGATTAGCTGACTAACTCAGCGTGCTACGGGATATTGAGTTAGCTCTGTAGGCCCATCGTGATGTATGGTTCTTATCCACTCCATCTATCCATTTTATCATCTCATTTTAGCCCATGACCTCAAAATTGAACCATGTCCAAAGTTCTAGCAGACCCTACTATAAAAAAAACGTTTGTGTTTTCACTTCATCCATGCTTGTGTTATCTTATGAAAAGGTTGGATGACAAATAAACATCCATATGGGCATCATTATCCTCATTGTTTCTTGTGGTGTGGTTCACTGGAGCTTTGGATAAGCTTCTATTTTATGCTCACCTCCTAAAATGATATGAAAAAACAGTTGGACAGTGTGGATAAGACAAATACATTCACAGTGGTCCCACCAGCCTTTCATTCATACATACTTAGGGCTTGTTTGTTAACTATGAAAAATAATAATCAACGTGGAATTGAGAAAATGCACGATGTTAAGTGTTGTTGGTTAATGCTGAATTCGAAAAGTACTACGTGATTTTTCATTGATTTTTTTTGGTAACAGAATAGTTTGTGTAACAGAGAATCCAACTTTTAACATGTGGAACTTCTTTAGGCCCTACCATGATTTATGTATTAGATCCACACCATCCATCAACTTTTTCATATCCTTCTAGAGCATGAGCCCAAAAACAAGGCATATGTAAAACTCAAGTGGACCACACTATAAAAACCAACGGATATTGAATAACTATATTTGAAACTTTCATCTGATCCAATTGTTGTATTTTAAATTATTTTAAAATAATTAGTATTTCAAAATGTCCATTGGGACGGGCCGTGGCCGTGGCTATAGGTGCACATGTGCCTCACTGATGTGTCTTTTCACTTAAGTCTGAAAGGTTGCATTCTTTCAAATTTTGTTTTGAAAAGTTGTCTTTTGAAGTCTAAGGGTCGCACCAATTGGGTTTAAATCCAATAGTCACAACCCTCTATGAAAGGGTGTCTCTACACCCTTAAGGGTGTCTTTTCAAAGTCTATAAATAGACTTCTGATTTTAAGTTTTGAAATGGATTAGAAAATCTGGTTTTCTCTTTAAAATATGTTCAAGTATTTTCTAGATCAGGTTAAGACTACAAGTGGTTCGAGCCCGTGTATAGTGGGTGTACCGCTGGGACTGGGTCATAGTCGTTGTATCCTAGATGTCGATTGCTCTGGAAACCTGTTGCACTTGGGACGCTGTCTAAGAGGAGCAAATTCGATTTCAAGCCAAGTGACTCACGTCACACCTCGACTTTTATAAACCGATAAGTTTTCTCTTTTTCTTAATTTAAATCTATTTTATTTGAATAGTTTTTCAAACTCCATATCCCAACAATCTTAAAATCAAATTTGTTTGAAAAACTATTGAAGAATTATGATTACATCTATCTAGTTGGAATAGTCCAAAATGAAACCAAACCAACCTGATTTGTGAGCCATGACCCATATAATCTAGAGTTGTCATATCCCACCTAATATTCATGATCTTGTAGATACTTTTTTTTTTTTTCAAAAAGTGGGCTCCTGCCACTGAATTTTTATTAAACCTGTAAGCTTTACAACCAATTTTCATTTCGGGGCTCCCCTGGAAAAAAGGACCAAGGGAGACCTATCATATGAGAAAGGAAAGGAAAAACAAACCACGAAGCGCCAAAACAACACGCTAAGAGGAATACCCAAAGCTGAACTTCCTTACTCTAATTGAACCCAGACCCACCTTATTGAGGAAGAGGAGACTGCAAATGCTGGACGGGATATCAGAGAACCTGTCATACGAGGAAGAGGACTGGCTCTCGCTGCCCTGGTGTGCCAAAGCGTCAGCAGGGGCATTTCCTTCCCTAAAAATGTGAGCGAATTCAATGCGACCCCTACTTTTCAAAAGCATAATCCGCTCTAGCCAATAATTCCACTTCCAGCTCATTTGGCTGATCCCGTTCAACATCTTCACCACTTGCAGGGAGTCGGATTCGAGGATGATATGCTGGAGCCCCTTAGACAAGACAAGGAGTAAGCCCTCGAACACAGCTCACAACTCGGCATAAGAGTTAGAACCAATGCCATAGCTTGAAGAAAAAGCACAGATGAACTGGCCCTTAGCGTCCCTGCAGATTCCACCTCCCCCAACTAGCCCCGGGTTACCTCTGGAGGAACCGTCAACGTTCATTTTCACCCAGTTAAACATGGCCTGATCCACCTGACTACCTCATTTTCACCCAGGAGGTCGAGCCGTGGACTAGACTCAGCTGCGCACCATTGGACATTGAACCTTTCTTGAGGGCGTTGTCCAGGTAGTTAAGAATGGTATACTCCCACCAAACTACTCTCCCCATCAGCACTCTCGAAGAAATCGTCTTTCCCTCAAAATGTGCAACGTTTCTCGCTTTCCAAAGCTCCCATAATAGACAACCAGTGATGAGCTTACCGATCAGCCGGGGGCTTCTCGAACCTACCATGGCGGCCCCCCATTGAGTCAATCTAGATTCCACCATCAATGCAGACTAGACGCTGATCTGAAACCGAGACCCCAAGCTGTTCCAGGCTAGTTTAGCCAACTCACTGTCCAGAAAAATATGATGGATGGACTCCACCGACGCACCACCATCACTGTGAAGCAAGCAGCAATCGCACTTAGATGCAAGCTGAATTCCCTGAGGCTGAATTAACTCATCCACTAGAATGGCTCCGTTTAACAATCTCCAGAGGAAAACAGAAATCTTAGGAGGCATCTTAGCATGCCACACCCAGCGAGCCCAAACCTTCCTAATCCTGCTGACTCTACTAGCAGACCTAGCCGAGCTTACCGAGAATCTTCCTGACGGGGTGAGAGGCCAAACCGGAACTTCAGGGCCATCAAAAATACAGAATACATGTTGAAAAATATAATCAATTGCATTCTGAGGCAAATAGCAAAAGACCACAGAGGGAGGAAAAGGGTCATTAGTTCCCAAAAGGCTGTTGACCTGTAAATTTAGTAGTTGAGCAGGAATTGGGACCAAAACTAGGCTTTGAAGAGGGCCCAGACCTGTCCAATTAACATTCCAAAGATTGCAATTACCCACACCGAGCTTCCACTGCACCACATAGTCGACTAGGGGAAAGAGATTCTTTATTTTTTTCCACATCGGGGACTGAGCACTATGGGATCTTACATTGGAGTGCACCATCAAATCCGCACTATATTTTGCAGCCATGAACGTAGCCCACTTGGATGAGCCAGTTTTGAAACGGATGGTCCATGCCATCTTGATGCCGAAAGCTTACATGGATTCTAATAACTTCTGAATTCCCAGACCACCTTCCATCTTGATGTAGGAAATACCCTTCCAACTACGCCAATGCAGTTTCTTTCTACCTTCAGCACATCCCTATAGAAAGTCAGCCAAACGCCTTTCGAGGACAGCCAGAAGTTGGGCAGGGATGTGAGTGGCAGCGATAGTGTGGATCGGGATGCTACCGAGAACATGGTTAAGTAAGACAAGTCTGCCTGCTTGAGACAAACATCTGGCCTACCAACCGTTTATACGGCCTTTTATTTTGTCGAAAAGGGGCTGGAAGTGGCTGGTCATTACCCTACCAATTACCAACGGAACCCCAAGATAGACGAGGTGAGTAGTCGCCTTCGAGATCCCCAACAGACCCTCGGTTGCTCTAACTCTGGACGACGTGAGCTTTGAATAAGTGAAAAAGGAGCTCTTTCGAAAATTTATGGCTTGACCCGAGGACTCTTGATACTCATCAAGGAAAGCCTTCAACTTCCGAAGGGAGGCTTTGCCCCCGTTGACGAACAACAGGGTATCGTCAGCATACAATAGGTGGGAGACCCAAAAACAGTCTCTGGCAACCCTAAAGGGCTGGCATAAGCCGCGGTCCAGTAAGCTAGATAAACCCCTACTCAGGACTTCAGAAGCGATAATGAACAGGCTAGGGGATAGAGGGTCTCTTTGCCGAAGACCTCTTAAGGACTTGAAGAAACCCGCCAGGGAACCGTTTACTATGACTGAGAACCAAACATTTGCCCAATAAATCTCAATCATTTGGATCCACCTGGAATTGAAGCCAAAACGGAGCAAAAATTGCTTGAGGAAAGGCCACTCCACCCTGTCGTATGCCTTCTCCATATCAAGCTTGATTACCATATGCCCTCCGCGAACCTTTCTATTGACGTCTCTAAATAGCTCTTGAGCTAGAGCGATGCTTTCCGAAATAGGCCTTCCTTGAATAAAAGCCCCCTACTCTGGCGAGATGATGGATGGGAGCACACGGCTCAGCCTAGCTGCAATAACATTCGACATGATTTTATATAGGCAATTACATAGATTGATCGGGCGGAAATCAACGAACTTAGATGGGGAGGCTGATTTAGGAATTAGTTAAATGAGGGAGGCTAACACAGCCCTTGGGAGATTTTCGCCTTGGAAGAGAAAGGTGGCTGCCTTGAGCAAGTCTCTACCCACCACTTCCCAGCAGGCCGAGAAAAAACCACTAGGAAAACCATCTAGACCCGGAGCCCCATCAACTGGGATGGCCTTGACCGCCACGTGTACCTCAGCAAGGGAAGGAAGGGAGAGCAACTTCTCATTTTCCTCATACGAGACAAGGGAAGGGATGACCTCGAGGATATTTGACTGATTAGCACACCTACCTGACGTGAAGAGATTAGAGAAATAGCGGACTACTTCTTCTCTAATAGCAGACTGATCTTGTAGATACTTATTAAGTAACTTCTTTGGACGCATGTGGTTACTATGCGTATTTATTGTATGGAAATCATCGAGCATAGAGAAGGTGTTTTTCTTGTTTATATATATATATATATATAATTCTTTGGACCACATGTACAAAAGTGAGCATATGCATTGACTGAGAACGATTATAGTACTTTAAATCTTGATATCTATAAATGAGAATAGTTAGACTATGATAAAACAAATGAGAGGCTTGAATTCATCAACAATTGGCCGGGTTCGTTGTAACCCCCGTTAGCACAAAGTATGATTCTCATGTTGTTAGTTGGGTCAGACTAAGGCCATCTTAGGTACTAGAGCTATGACATACATATGGTCTTTATGTCTCAAACATATGTCATTCTATCACACACATGTAAAATCCAAGAAATCTATAGTGCCTACCTCTTGGATAATATTAGGCCCTATTCACTCATAAGAAAGCCTGCATTTAGTAGATTTTCTCAAAATCATGATATGACATTAATGAGCCTTTCTTTTTAGATCTAAAAATTTACAATTTATTTTCTCATAACTTGAGCCAAACGTAACATTTATATGAAAATAAATCAAATTGTTGAACCATACTGAGTAGGATATACAGTAATCTCAACATCCATGTACAATAAAGAATAACCCAAAATATATTTCAAAATGGAATTTTGTGTTGGGATTCCCACTATATTAGGAATTCTTTTTTGTAAACCACCATGCATGATTAAAAAGAAAACTTTGAAAAGAAAAATATAAAAAAAACTTAAAAATGCAATCTTCCAACGTATCTTCTAAAATGCGCTTGATAAGTTAATGGTGTGGTCACTATCCCTTAAGTCTGTTAGTTGCTCACATGCGGATGAGTAATATTCATTATATAGTCAACCGGATGAAGGATCTAAATCCGTCACATACGTGCTATAAATAGAATTCTTGGTTTTGGAAAATTTAGTTGTTAATTATAAGCACTTCCATTATTTTCAAGTTGGTGCAACCCTTAAGAAGGTTCTAACAAGGAGTATCTAGTGGTTATAACCATTCTATCTGAACTTGACATATTGCATTGTTCACTCCCCAAGTATAGGGTTGTGATGTAGTAATAAACTCGGTGAGACCGAGGTCGAATCCCAAGGGACCGAAACCTGTACGTAATCTGAAAATAACTAGAACTAGAACTAGAATAAAATAAAATCTAAATCAGGTGGAATTGAGGAATAATGATGAAATAGTAAACTAAAATATGTAGATTCAAAGGTATGAAACTAGGGATTCAGAGGATCCACTTGTAGAGATCAGGGAGATCTTATGCCTGCATCAAGAATCATGGAAATTAAACTAAACTTGATCTAGTTTTCACGAGATGAAAGGTATATGAATTAGAATGGATTCCATCACCAAACCATGCCCAGGAGACGATGGCGAACAACAGGACTTCCTGACGTCATAATCACAATAAGGAAAAAGAAATACTCAAAGCCATTGCAGACCCATTGTAATTTCAGTCACAACAGATCATTAAAAACTAAAAGCATTCCCTTAATTATCAAACTAAAATCAAAGTTAGTTTATAGATTTAAATTAAATTACCAGCATAAAATGGAGTCTCCCATCTCGCTACAAGCTTCACCTCTTAGTCCTAGCTAAGAGGTTTAGCCTAGCCACATGATTAGGCTAATTCCAAAAAATAACATAAATAAAAAGAAAAATAAATAAATAAAACAATTTCACTTTCTGTCTCTGTGCTCCACGTCCAACCCAAGCTAAGCTTCGATCTAGAATAAATATGCTCTCTCTTTCTGTTACTTTTATAGGCAATGAAGGCAATAGCAGCGTCAGATCCTGCTGGAGTCGGAGAACTTCCTACATGTGTTTTCTTTACGCAACGCAGTAGGCCTGCGTTTTCCTTACGTAAAGCAACGTGCATAAGAGAACCTACGCTGGCTGTTTGGTGGGGCCCATTCCTGATATCGGCGGAAGAATTCAAGCCGTCCATTAGATGAAGAACGAAACATTAGTTAGAAATGACGTGGTATGGCTTGCATTCGGTGTGGCCCACAGAGAGTTTTCTTACACCGTTCGTCTTCTTTTAGACGGTTTGAAAACTGATCTTCATTATCTTCTGAAATTTGGTCACCTAGGCTTGGATGAGAGGGCACGTAGGCTCCTGATAGACGGTCCAGATTAGATCGTTGGTGTACGGTGGTGGCCCACAAGATTCGTCCGCAGGCTCTATTGTGAAACAGAGCCTGCACATTCAGCGCTGTGATGGCTGGTGGGTCCCAGATTGACCTCAGAAGGAAAATCCAATCCGTTCATTGCGTTCCTCTCAAAAAACTAGCTAGAAAAGGATATTTCTGTATGTCTTTTGGTTCGGCCCATTGAATCTTTTCTTTCACCGTCCATCTTGCGTTTGATCACTATTTACACGTGTGTGCACGCATGGGAATAGAAGGACACCTAGGCGGGGGTCCAGCCTCCCCTCTGAACGTAATGGACGGTCCAGATCTTGTAAACGGATGATGAGTGGGGCCCACTGGTGAAAACTTATGGACGATGGTAGGACGCTGTCTTTTTTTTGGTTTGGAGAAGATGGAGTCGGTCAGCATGTGCTGACCAACTTTGAGAGTTATAGTGCACGGCTAGTGCACTTGTCTACCGTGCACACATGATGTACATAAGGTCCCTAGAAGATGTTGGTAAGAAATCTGCTCTGTCCATCTGTATTCTCATCTCATTTGACGCGTTGATACCAATTTTGAAGCATATCCAGATAGCAGGTGGGCCCAAAATCAGAGTTTTAGGGGCTGATCAGCCCCCTACTCTGGCGAGATGATGGATGGGAGCACACGGCTCAGCCTAGCTGCAATAACATTCGACATGATTTTATATAGGCAATTACATAGACTGATCGGGCGGAAATCAACGAACTTAGATGGGGAGGCTGATTTAGGAATTAGGTAAATGAGGGAGGCTAACACAGCCCTTGGGAGATTTCCGCCTTGGAAGAGAAAGGTGGCTGCCTTGAGCAAGTCTCTACCCACTTCCCGGCAGGCCGAGAAAAAACCACCAGGAAAACCATCTGGACCCGGAGCCCCATCAACTAGGATGGCCTTAACCGCCACGTGTACCTCAGCAAGGGAAGGAAGGGAGAGCAACTTCTCATTTTCCTCATACGAGACAAGGGAATGGATGACCTCGAGGATATTTGACTGATCAACACACCTACCTGACGTGAAGAGATTAGAGAAATAGCGGACTACTTCTTCTCTAATAGCAAACTGATCTTGTAGATACTTGTTAAGTAAGTTCTTTGGACGCATGTGGTTACTATGCGTATTTATTGTATGGAAATCATCGAGCATAGAGAAGGTGTTTTTCTTGTTTATATATATATATATATATAAAATTCTTTGGACCACATGTACAAAAGTGAGCATATGCATTGACTGAGAACGATTATAGTACTTTAAATCTTGATATCTATAAATGAGAATAGTTAGACTATGATAAAACAAATGAGAGGCTTGAATTCATGAACAATTGGCCGGGTTCGTTGTAACCCCCGTTAGCACAAAGTATGATTCTCATGTTGTCAGTTGGGTCAGACTAAGGCCATCTTAGGTACTAGAGATATGACATACATATGGTCTTTATGTCTCAAACATATGTCATTCTATCACACACATGTAAAATCCAAGAAATCTATAGTGCCTACCTCTTGGATAATATTAGGCCCTATTCACTCATAAGAAAGCCTGCATTTAGTAGATTTTCTCAAAATCATGATATGACATTAATGAGCCTTTCTTTTTAGATCTAAAAATTTACAATTTATTTTCTCATAACTTGAGCCAAACGTAACATTTACATGAAAATAAATCAAACTGTTGAATCATACTGAGTAGGATATACACCAATCTCAACATCCATGTACAATAAAGATCAACTCAAAATGCATTTCAAAATGAGATTTTGTGTTGGAATTCCCATTATATTAGGAATTCTTTTTTGTAAACCACCATACATGGTTAAAAAGAAAACTTTTGAAAGAAAAATGTGAAAGAAACTTAAAAATACAATCTTCCAAAGTATCTTCTAAAATGGGCCTGATAGGTCAATGGTGTGGTCACTATCTCATAAGTCTGCTAGTTGCTCACATGCGGATGGGTAATATTCATTGTACAGTCTACATTCTGAACGTTAAATCCGTGCTTTTAGTATCCCGATCCAGTCCAAGCTCGCAATTAAACCTTGCAACACAAACATGATTAAAATAAGCTATTAAATGGTACTATGTTCATAAATCCAGGCAATAACTAGGTCTGATATGTAATATTTGACCCTCAACAGCATGAGATCAAATAGCATTCCGATGACCCTTGATCTAGTGCACTGATCTGATGGACCTTACATGGGTACAAAATCGCCTAATATGGAAGGACTCGAATGTCTCAATAATAAGATTTCTTGGATAATCTCATTAAATAAAAAAAAAGTGACGATGGCTCAAATCCAAAAGGGTATAAAATAATAATAATAATACTAATAATAATAATGAACCGATAATCTAACCACTTATTCAGTGGGAATGAAGTAAACAGCTAGAATCATTTATCGTAATTGTTCGTGGGTTTATTCTCTTTTGAATTTGCTCTTATAGGCAACCTTTTAATATTTTAACAGATCATTGTAGTTCATACACATGTAATCTATAATTCTATATGCTATATGTCTTTGGATAATCTAATATAGGCCCAATTTTGATGATCAAGACTATTCAACTAATGTGTTGGACCATGTATAATGTGTGTCACCAAAATATTCTTCCATTGGACAATCTTACATGTCCAACTTATGAACTGTAAGTGGATGGTTTATTGTCTACTTTATGATAAGAGATTTTGGAAAGATATTTGATGGCGACTAATGGTGGGTGGCACAAGAGTGCATGGTTTAAATTGTGAAAAAATGCGGCCTACTATATTATTGGTGTTAGAACAAATATAACATATCATTTTGATCAAGTGCATGTTAAGGAATTAATTTTTATGTGATTGATGCGCATAGAATGAATATCTATATTGATGTTGATCTTTAGAAATGCAGTAGAATGCACGGTTTCACACTAAGGCGTTACTGCACATATGTTTGTAACATGAATAGTTCATTAGTGGGTTATTCTTTATATTTATGGTGACCTAAAAATTAAGTTATAATGTAGATCAACCATTGGTATGAATGACCTTTATGATAATGAGTGCACATAAGGAATAAATCAGTATGTTATATTGAACTTAATCAAATCAATCGGCAAGTCTATCAAACCATATGCCCACTTATTACTGTGTATCTATGGACAACGCACATTATTCATTTTGTATTATTGCATGTATCTTGTGGCCTTTGATCCATCCTATGTGGGTTGATGATTAATATATTCAAATCTTATATTCATGTGTTACATGTACAAAATATATTCTTCTCATTATAATATGAAACATTAAACAATATATGACTCTTGATACATAGATACTCAGAAATTGTACATATCTGGAAAAGATCCAATTTATAAAGATTTTAAATTGTGGGGGTTATGTACTTAGATGCACTATAAGGGTCCAAAGTTATAGATCCATACAGATGTTATATTGGCTCATGTGGGATGATTGTGCTGATATATTTTTAAAATATTACCTTTTGCGGAACTAATAGATGAAAGGTCTAGATCTTGCATGTGTGCTACTTTTCTGAATATTAGGTATTCGATAACTCACATTATATGAATGCTTGTCTCTTTAGAGTTTCATTTACCATGAAGCAAAAGGTGACTTGATTTTCTCAAGTGGACTAGTAGTGAATGTGCCTTAATTCAATGTTAATTCTAACTTACATTTTATTATCTAGAAAGTAATATTATAGAATATTGAGTCCAATAACAGATAGACCGTTGTCATATATCACCTAATTATTTGACAAATTACATTCACTTTGGCGTCGTTTACCATATTTTCTAGACAAAATTATTTGTTTAGAAAGGCGGAGGAAATGTTATTTCCATCCGATCATGTGCCAACGTAGAACACATGTTAGATCTAATTAATTCATATGATAGTTCCTACGAAAGATTTTTCTTTTAAACTCTTGGTTAATGGGTTTATCAGGTAGGATATATAGATAAACCATTTAACTCATGAAGTATAAGTTTAGTCAATAAGTATTTGATAAATGGATTAACATAAAATTAAAAATTTGCACTAAGGAAACTGTATGTTAAATGTTATGGATCAATATGCATATGTGTTACATTGGCATCATGTAGGTTTTGGATACAAGATATCTGGAATCAAACTGATTACATGTTTTAATGATCTAATTGGTAGCCATCAAATAGATGGTTAGAAAGAAAATTATTAGCAGTTTGAATTCAAAGATAATTGTTAGATCAATGAGATTTTTAGGTTATATTTTATTCTCATTGGAGGCTAGATTTAGATATTTGGAATTGGTATTCATATGAGACTATAAGTTTATGTGATGAATTATGTTGTTTTACCATCAACAAATGTATCTAATAACTAAACTTAAGCACCTATGGAGCTCATTGTTCAATCCGTCGATCAAGATACTTGATAATGAACTTGCACATTTCTTCTCCATATTCAGTTGCCAAATATCCATTGATTGTGTTGAATTCTAATCACTAATTGATAAATTGGCCAACCTTTTATATGTCAGGAAACATGTGATAACATGATAATGTTGTAATATGATTACATGAAGGTCATACTCTATTTTAATTGTCATATGTCTATTCATGACAGATTCTCCAGCCTCTTTGTACTATAGATACAATAAGTTCGATTTACTTTACCACCAATTGGTTGAATAGTAAAAGTACATTCAAGACTAAGAAAGTTGGTTGTATTCAGAGCCGGTGATATGACAACTATCATAATAAAAGTGATGCTCAGTATTTGTTGCTTGAGGGAGTCCTAATAATTATTGACTTTGTGAAGTTAGAAATGAGTTTGGTATGCATTGACTTGAGATATGAATAGTCAAAGAGGATGCGACTAACTGCCGAAGACTTGACTAAGGAGCAAAATGAGGAATCTGCCTAAACAGAGGCTCGTTTTTATGTAGCTAGTTAGTGAAGTAATAACTTATCAAGGTGATGATTCGTAGCTATTTCGAAAGGATAATCAGCCACATTGGGAGTAAGACATAGCCTAACTCCTATGGAAGGTAACAATGGTTAATTTTCCGTAATAAGCGAAAGCCTGACAGATAAATGACGGGTGGAGGTAAAAGGCCTATGGGTCATAAATTCTTCGACCAAATGACTATCTAAAATATTAGTCAATGATACATCGAAGGGAATTGGGTTGATCGTAATATATAAGTTACCAGTGTTGGCAACACAATCTATACAAGTAGAGATCTTATGTGATAGGTTTAATAGGTAAACAATAAGATACAAGGTAGACGATTGCACTGATATATGAGCCCTTTCTATGGTGTATAGTGCGAGCAACATTGAAGAAGGATGAGTTTTTGAACTCTTAATGAATCCATAGCCATATATTTGGTGGTGTACCCAATTACTGCGTACACTTGATGGAATTCACCTATATGGGTGTGAAGGTGGAGGCCGCTTCCTATAAGAATGTAGGTGAATTCTCTAGAGCACTCATGAAATCCAAGAAATGGTGCATGGCCAAAATGCACCGAACCATAGAATCACTTAAAGTGAAAAAGTTGTGTGAGGGGCATGTACTTGCGATTTACATCAAAAGGAATCAAGTTCAATACTATGGTGTCACCTAATTCCTATATACCTATCATACTTACTCTAATGTCGATTCAAGTCTATGGTGACACTGACACCATTTCACAACTCTTCCATCTTAACCCGAAATGTCAACAAAATTTGAAACATG
This sequence comes from Magnolia sinica, assembly GCF_029962835.1. Taxonomy (NCBI): domain Eukaryota; kingdom Viridiplantae; phylum Streptophyta; class Magnoliopsida; order Magnoliales; family Magnoliaceae; genus Magnolia; species Magnolia sinica. Next base: position 44,270,987 of record NC_080574.1, on the reverse strand, counting down.
TGGGGGATTGTTGTATTTTAAATTATATTAAAATAATTAGCGTTTCAAAATATCCATTGGAACGGGCCGTAGTTGTGGCCATAGGTGCACATGTGCCCTACGGATGTGTCTTTTCACTTAAGTCTGAAAGGTTGCATCCTTTCAAATTTTGTTTTGAAAAGTTGTGTCTTTTAAAGTATAAGGGTCGCACCAATTGGGTTTAAACCCAATAGTCACAACCCTCTATGAAAGGGTATCTCTACACTCTTAAGGGTGTCTTTTCAAAGTCTATAAATACACTTCTGATTTTAAGTTTTGAAATGGATTAGAAAATCTGATTTTCTCTTTAAAATATGTTCAAGTATTTTCTAGTTCGAGTTAAGACTACAAGTGGTTCGATCCCGTGTACAGTGAGTGCACTACTGGGATCGGGGCATAGTTGTTGTATCCTGGAGGTCGATTGCTCTGGAAACCTGTTGTACTTAGGATGCTGTCCAAGGAGAGCAAATTCGATTTCAAGCCAAGTGACGTTGTCCAACGTTCGGTTTAACTTCTCGGTGTTTTCACTTCATCTAAGTGAAAATGACATTATAAACGGTTTAGATGGAATATAAACATCAAGGTGGTGAGCCTAGGAAGGTTTCAATGGTAGGTATTCCTTTCCCCACTATTTCATCTTGTATGGCCCACTTGAGTTTTGGATCCTTCTAATTTTTGGTATCTTTTCCTAAAATGAGCTCGAAAACCGGATTGACATGTTGGATTTCTCACAAACATAACAGTGGCCCCCACTCAGAATCCTTGCGCAAGAAACTTCTTGCCAATAATGAGAGAGATTGGACAATGCAACTTCTTGCCAATAATGAGAGAGATTGGACAATGCTTATTATGCCCCACTATAACATATGTGTTTTATCCATACTGTTCATCTATTTTTTTTTTAAAGATCATTTTAATGCATTGGCTTAAAAATGAGAAAGATCCAAATCTCATGAAGACCACACCACAAGAAAACAATGGTGATTGAATGCACACCATTAAAAACTTGCTAGGCCCGCTGTAATGTTTATTTATCATCTAAGTTGTTGATTAGGTCACATAGACATGGATGAAGGGAAAACACAAATATTACTTTCATCCATGACTTTTTTGGTCCCAACGAAGCTCTTAATAGTGGTCATTCAATCACCACTATTTCCTATGGTCTGGTCCACATGAAATTTAGATCTTCCTCATTTTTTGGATCATTCCCTAAAATGATTTTAAAAAATAGATGTACGGAGTGGATAAAAAATGTATGTTATGGCGGGGCCACACGATACCGTTCAATCGCCACCTCATTGTAACAACTTTAGTCATTTTAATAAGCAATAGTTGAATTAAATGGAATGATTTTATTTTTACATGATAAAAAATAATTTCTTTGTAATGTAAAACATTTCCAAATAGGAAATAGGGCAAATGTGTCAAATTAACAAATTTTAGACATTTCAGACATTTGTTAACAAATAGGTTGTTTCGAATTCAATACTTAATTTTTAGACTTTAACAATAGTTATCAAACAAGTTTTTTGACTGTAGATTTAGATTTTGTGTTTAGATTTTACATTCAGGCTTCAGATTTCAAATTCAGGCTTTAGACTTCAGATTTAACAAATGGGACCTTAGAGCTGTACATGAGTTGAATAGAGTCGAGCTTAGCCTAGCTCAACTTGGCTCAGTCAGCAACCTACCCTAGCTTGAACTCGGTTCTGCTCGGCTTGGTCAACAGCTCGAGCAACTCAAGCTAAATTCAAACTAAGCTTGAGCTCAATCTTTTGAGTTGAGTTCGAGCCGTTAAGCTGAATTCGAGCTTAGGTTTTTAAATTGTTAATATATATAATATTTAATATATATTATATATTATATATAATATAAAATTTGGGGCAAAAATCTAAAAAAAAAAAAAAAAAAAACAAACAAACAAACAAACAAAACCCCTTTTTACAATAAAGGATCAGAGTGCCTTGGCTTTTTTTCTTTTTTTTTTCAAAAGAAGTGAAGTCATGCATTGGAAATTGGATTGCGTGCTTAGTAACCCATTGTGAATGTATGTGGCTTATACATGCCATCCATCCGTTTTTTCAGCTCATTTTAACAGTTGAGCCAAAAATTAAAGCATATCTAAAGCTCAACAGGAAAAGGTATGAATAATGATTTCCACGGTTGAGACCTTCATAAGGCTGACGGTGATGTTCAGGAAACCACGAAGACATGAATAAATGTAAAACACAAATATCAGTTTGATCCAAAACTTTTGTAGCCCTCAAGAATTTTTCAATGGAAAACATTTAATTTATACTGTTTTTTGTGGTGTGGTACCCTTGAGCTTTGGATATGCACTATTTTTGTATTCAGGCCTGGAAAAATGGATGAACGGAGTGAATAAAATACATAAATCATGGTTGGCCCCGTACTGAGTTACTCAGAACCCTATCTGCTTCCCATGCAGTGAGGAGTTAGTGTCGCTCTTTCATCTCAACGTTCAGTTCTAGTTAAAATTTCTATTTTCATTTTTATTTTATTTAAGATGTTAGCAAGCTAGGCTAATCTCTTAGCTAAGGTTAAAAGATGAACCTTTTGATGAATTCTGATATTTAATTTCATTTTTAATTCAAATTAATGATTTTTTAAGTTGAATTGTGATTATGTGTGATTGAATTTCTAAATTGAAAAAACGAATCAATCTGTAAAGTTGATTGATCTATTGTTAACCTTGAGTATTCTTAGTAAAATTATATCTAGTACATGCAGTAATTGGGCCACGATTTTAGAAGCAATTATACGGGTGGGAGAACTTCGGCCAAGTATTTCTCTGCCATATATTTGTTTCATAGACTATGGCCCACCTGACGAGTGATTCTTGGGTAGCACATCTAAATAGTTCCATAGTGGTCATCATCTTCATCTGAACGGTATATAAATTGATCACTATTGAGAAATGACATTTCTACCCCTCAAAATAAACATAACTAAATTACCCCTCCCAAGTTAGAAGTAACACTCATCGTAAGTAGGGTGGTCAAGTGGCCAGGCATACAGTTAGCTTAGACTCAGATTTTGAAAGATTCAGGTTAGGCCTATTTAAAAATTTGATTTTTTGAAGCCAGGCAAGTGTTCCCTACCATAAACTTACTAGAATTTGCTTTTTGATTGTAGGAGGAGGTGTAGAAAATATCACATCCAAGGTGAGAAGAAAGGATCGGTGGACGACTTTGTCGATAACTTGCCTGGATATCCCGACAATATCAGATGTGATGGCGACGGTCATTTTTGGATAGGAATTGCAATGGTTTGTTCTTTTTTACCTTAATCCATGGCTGCATTTTTTATTTTTTATTTTTTCACAAACACTAAATAATGAAGGCCCGGTACTAAAGGCCCGGTACTAGAGGAGGCGATGCTGGCCCCACCATCCAGATTGAATTTGATTTAGAACTGATTTTAGGCCTGAGCTGATATCTAGGCCCACAAGTTTTTCATTGGGCTGATTGCTGACCAGCCGAAAATAAATGGCCAGGATAGTACCCAGTTTTAACCACCTTTCAATCGAGGCATGTGCAGAGCCTAGCTCCAGGCTAGTTCCAGGCCTTACAAATAAATGGGTCGTGCTGAGATTGATGATGAGATGTCCCATTTCTACCCCTGTTAGTTCCAACCTGCAGATATTGGCCTAAGGTCTTACTCGCACTAGGTTCATGGACTGTACACATGGTCATGTGCCTTTCATTTTATTATTTATCTTGGCCTTTGATATTGTAGGGAAGGACATTGTTTTATGATTGGATGATGATGAACCCATTCATAAGGAAGACAATCGTGATCATTGAGAAGTTCGTAAAGATGCCTAACATGCAGCAGGACGGCGGGGTATTGGAAGTCAGCTTGGAGGGTGAACCACTTGCCTTATATTCGGACCCCGCGCTCTTTGGGGTCACCGGCGGGCTGAAAGTAAGAAACCATCTTTACTATGGTTTGCTTGCCGGAAGCTACATAGGCCGCATCGATCTCACCCGACATGCAGCACGTGCCGAATGAATCTCCATGTATAGGTGCACTATTTTCTTAATAAAAGAAAAGATGGCGTGCTTGGGCTTTGTAAGGTATTAAAGAGAACAATCGAAAGAGCATACGTTTAACATTTCATGTATGATCTGCCTTGCTTGGTAGCAAACGCCCCCTAACATGATAAAGGCTCTAGTTATTCGTACAGCTGCATGTAGTCATACTGTTTGAAGTACTCTTAGAGAGGTTTATTTTGGAGATATAGCTTAGTCTGCAGTTGAATTATTATTATTATAAGAGCTAGATTCTTGGGTTATTTAGTTGCCAAACCTGGGCCCATTTTTATGCGTGGTACGGTCTAGGCCATCGGACACGCTAATTAGCTTAGGCTTGGAAATCTACTTTATCTAAAATTGTAGAAAAGCAATATAATTAATAAAAAATCTCTTTTTAGCCTAATGGCTAAAGTGTTTGATATTTAAGTAGGAGTCACGTGTTCAAGTTTTGATTGATTGATGTAGTAGCATTTATGGGCCTGTTTTAGTGGCCATTTCAGTTTCAAATCAATTCAATTAATGATGATTTCTACTGTAAGAAGAAAAGAGTGGATTTAAAAAATTGACTTCGTATGAAAAATCTCATTATTTATTAGATAACCAAAATCTACGCTGGAGAAATGAATATAGTAATGACTGCTTTATAGAATTGGTAGTTTTCTTTAGAAATCTAACCGCATAAAATGTCTAATTAAGGAAAGGTGTTTTCTTTTTCCACAAGTACATTAAAGGGAGGAGCTTGTAAAGTTGTGCTAGGATTATTACAAATTTCTTGTAAATGTAAATGTAAATGTCGCTTGAATGAGCAATTGTAGAGCTAGCAAACAAGAAGAATCCATATGCAAGGGACCCTTGTTTGTCAATCCGAACCATTAATCTAAAGGGGCTGGCTAAAATAGAGGACCATGCAGACCATATAATGAAAGCCCGCCACATTCAACACTGTTGAAGAACGATTTGGGCCTTTTCTGGGTTGGATTGTATTTGGGGCCAGTTTGGCCCAGTGACAGGCCAGATGGAATTTTCCTAATTTGCATCACATTATTAATGAAATAAGAGACGAGGTCAGAACCCACGTCATTGATCTCTCCTTTACTCAATCTCCCTTTCTTTCTTTAATACTTGGGAAGCCAGTTGGGTTCTTACGGATCAGCTGTATAAGATTGTGAAGGCCAAATCTTAATGACAAGTTGTTTGTCGACTCGTTGGGTAAGGATCTGGTAATGAAAAGCAACGTCACTACAAGAAATATGATTTTTACCGACGAAATTTTTTTCATTAGTAAAAAGGACTTTTACTGACGAAAATAATTTGCATCGGTAAAAGTAGACTTTTACCAATGAAATTCTAAATTCGTAGGTAAAAGTCCCTTTTACCAATGAAAATTTTCATCGATGAAGATTGTTTTCAATTTTCGGAAAGTTTACTTTTACCAACGGAAATTTTCGTCGATAAAGGCTGTCCGTAGATAAAAGTTGTTATAAATTTTTGAAAAAAAAAAAATCAAAAAGTTTACTTTTAGATGAGACTTTTACCTACAAACATTTTCGTCGGTAAAGGCTGTTTTCAATTTTTCAAAAAACAATCGAAAAGTTTACTTTTACCGATGAAACTTTTTGTCGGTAAAAGTTGTTTTAAATTTTTCAAAAAAAATCGAAAAATTTACTTTTACCTACAAAAATTTTCGTATGTAAAAAATGTAGATAAGACTTTTACCTATGACCATTTTCATTGGTAAAGGTTGTTTTCAATTTTTGAAAAGAAAATCAAAAAGTTTACTTTTATCGACGAAACATTTTCATCAGTAAAGATTGTTTTAAATTTTCAAAAAAAAAAAATCGAAAAGTTCGCTTTTACCTACGACAATTTTCGTAGGGAAAAAATGTGGATGAGACTTTTACCTACGAACAGTTTCGTTGGAAAAGCCTGAAAATTTTACTTTTACCGACGAAACTTTTCGTCGGTAAAGGTTATTTTAAATTTTTGAAAATAGATTCAAAAAGTTTAGTTTTACCTACGAACATTTTCGCAGGTAAAAAACGTAGATGAAACTTGAAACTTTTCATTGGTAAAGGTTGTTTTCAACTTTTGAAAAAAAATTCAAAAAGTTTACTTTTACCTACGAAAATTTTCGTAGGTAAAAAACGTAGATAACACTTTTACCTTTTCAATTTTTCAAAAAAAATTCAAAAAGTTTACTTTTACCGATGAAATTTTCATCGGTAAAGGTTGTTTTAAATTTTTTGAAAAAAAATTCGAAAAGTTTGCTTTTACCTATGAACATGTCTTAGGTAAAAAATGTGAACGATACTTTTATCGACGAAACTTTTCGTCGGTAAAGGTTGTTTTCAATTTTTGAAAAATGATTTGAAAAGTTTACTTTTATCAACGAAAATTTTCATTGGTAAAGGTTGTTTTAAATTTTTGAAAAAAAAAAATCGAAAAGTTTACTTTTACTTATGAAAATTTTCGTACGTAAAAAACGTGGATGAGACTTTTACCTACGAATTTTTCAATATTCCAACACAAAATTCCTGATATACACCTATTACAATATATTCTTCCCGATATACACCTGTTATATAATATATTTCATCATATCTACATTTACATCCATCTAAACCCAAACTACGTAAATCCATCCAAACATAAACTACATCCATCCAAACACAAACAATCTTCCACATCACATTCATCCATGCATAAATACATATAAGTTTAACATCGTAAATAAATATAAAAAATTATTCATAGCCTATTTCCTGGTGGGGCTCACAAAATTCAGTGTGGTGAACACATCGCCGACTGTGCACACACACCTAGGTCCTTATTCATGCCTTTATGGTAGATTCAAAATAGTTTCAATACAAGGTCACGAGTTCAAGTACCCATTATGGTCGTAAGCGACTCTGATGTGTGAGTGTGTTAAAAAAAAAGAAAGAAAGAAAATACTGATTTATCTTTTTTGTTAAGCCTAAAGGTACTTGGTGATTTCTCATCAGGTAGAAATTATTATTAGTTATTTTTAAAAAGGTGAGATTAGGCCACTTATAATTATATTAATATGATAAAATGTTGTACGTATATTTGAGCAGACACCACAAAATAAACAATCCTATGGAAAAAAAAAAACAAATGAAAAGAGAGAGAACATATGAGAGATGATCCTTATCTCCTTTGATGGATTCAAGCTGCATGTGCCCTACCCAACTTCCTATAAGGAGAAGTTATATGAGTCTTGAAATAATGTTGGTGACAAATCCACCTTGTCTATTAATATTATCATATTGTGTTAGAACATGACTCTAAAAATGAGATAAATCTAAATCTCAAATAATCTATACTATAAGAGATAGTGGAGATGGAAATAGATGTATTGTGATGCTTGAGTTCGAGTATGCTTGTCAACAAAGCAAGATTTTCTTGTTTGTTGCCATGTGATTGGGTTACATTATTACATCAATCGGGTTCGAGTTCGGGATCGAGTTTAGGTTTGGGTTTTCAAGTTTAGGTTTAGGTTTAGGTTAGGGAGTTGAGATTAGGATTAGGTGTAGGTTTAGGTTTAGGGATTTCAGAATACATTTAGGTTTTAGATTTAGGTTTAGGTTTAAGTTATAAGTTTATATTTAAGTTTTAGGTTTAGGTTAAGGTTAGGTTATAGGTTATAAGTTTAGGTTATAGGTTAAGGTTTAGGTTATAGGTTTTGGTTTAAGTTTAGGTTATAGGTTTAGGTTTAGGTTATAGGTTATAGGTTATAGGTTATAGCTTTAGGGAATTGAGAATAGGTTAGGGTTTAGGTTTAGGAAATCGGGTTTAGGTTTGAGTTTTTAGGTTTAGGTTTAGGTTTAGGTTTAGGCTAGGGAGTTGAGATTAGGATTAGGTGTAGCTTTAGGTTTAGGGATTTGAGAATACACTTAGGTTTTAGGTTTAGGTTTTGGTTATAAGTGTAGGTTATAGGTTTAGGTTTAGGTTAGGTTATAGGTTAAGGTTTAGGGAATTGGCTTTAGGTTAGGTTATAGGTTTAGGTTTAGGGAATTGGCTTTAGGTTATAGGTTATACGTTATAGGTTAAGGTTTAGGTGATCGGTTAAGGTTTAGGTTTAAGTTATAGGTTTTGGGATTTGAGAATAGGTTTAGGTTAATGTTGTAGATTATACGTTTAGGTTATAAGTTTATGTTAATATTGTAGGTTATAGGTTTAAGTTTAAGTTTATGTTTAGGAATTTGAGAATACATTTAGGTTTTGGTTTTAGGTTTAGATTTAGGTTTTACGTTTAGGTTAAGGTTACAGGTTCAAGTTTAGGTTTAGGTTTAGGTTATAAGTGTAGGTTATAGGTTTAGGTTTAGGTTAAGTTATAAGTTAAGGTTTAGGAAATTGAGTTTAGGTAATAGGTTATAGGTTTAGGTTATAAGTTATAGGTTTAGGTTTAGGTTATAGGTTTAGGTTTAGGTTATAGGTTTTGGGATTTGAGAATAGGTATTGGTTATAAGTATAGGTTTAGGTTAATGTTGTACATTATAGATTTAGGTTATAAGTTTATATTAATGTTGTAGGCTATAGGTTTAGGTTATATGTTTAGGTTTAGGTTTAAGTTTACGAATTTGAGAATGCATTTAGGTTTTAGGTTTAGGTTTAGGTTTTACGTTTAGGTTAAGGTCATAGGTTTAGGTTATAAGTTTAAGTTTAGGTTATATGAAATGACCCACCCAAGGACACAATATTGTCCGCTTTGCCCAAAGGGCTCACGGCTTTGTTCTCGGGGTTGCCCCCAAAACGCGTTATATCCTTAAAGTGCGAACCCCACATATAACCGCCACAACTTCCTACGACTCTTTCGATGTGGAACAAGTTCAACCCCCACTGCGTACACAGTGACCTGCCAACCACTGGTAGCTCGCTCAGGCCCTTAGGCCCCGCCCACATCAGCGTCCGCCCATGTGTGCCCGCCCACATGTGCAACAGTGATGTGGCGTCACATTATAAGTGTAGGTTATAGGTTTAGGTTTAGGTTAGGTTATAAGTTAAGGTTTAAGGAATTGAGAATAGGTTAAGGTTTAGGTTTAGGAAATCGAGTTCGGGTTCGGGTTTAGGTTTGGGTTTTCAAGTTTAGGTTTAGGTTAAGAAGTTGATATTAGGATTAGGTGTAGGTGTCACGCCCCAAACCCGAAAATCGGATTCACAGGAATCCCGATCGCCGAATCTGGTGCCGAGAACCTCCATAGTACCTCATTCTCAGCTTCCAGCGCACATATGCCAGGTTCCGATCCTGAGATCCTACAACGAGGATTTTTTTTTCAACATACATTTATCTTGTAAGAAGCATAACCATAAGTTTACCCAAATCACAAGAACGACATCATCATCACATATCCACTAACATAAATTTCGAATACAATACTGAAAGGGAAAATACATATGTCAAATAAAATCAAAGCTCCATAAGTCAGCTACATGCTCCAAACTCCACACCGCCGCAACCTAACATCACCTGCACGCATCTATTGTGCATAAACTTATAACAAGCTTAGAGGGTGGTGTAAGTGTGTGCACAAGGTAAGTGCCAAGCATTCAACATAATGTCATATTCATACAATATCCGAAATAGTAGTAAGATCATGAATCATTTGATATCAGAGTAAGAAGAAATACTGACAAGTCCATAAAGAAATCATCAACCTCATCCAGGATATGTGATGAAAAGACAGCAAGCCAATGTCATATAATAAGAAAGTAATGTAAATCGACTATGTAATGCAAAAACATAATGAACCAGATATCAGATATCGAGGATGCAATACATGTCACGCCCCAAACTCGAAAAACGGGCTCACAAAATTCTCGATCGCCGAATCCGGTGCCGACAGCCTCCGTAGTACCCCATTCTCGGCTCCCAGCGCCCATACACCAGATTCCGATCCTGGGATCCTACAAGGAGGATTTTCAGTATGAAATTTTTTTTTGTAATGGGGTATAATCACAAGCATAATCAAGTCACAAAACAACAATACCACATATCCACTATATCAAAAACTTTAAGTACAAATGTGTATGAAAGGGAAATACAATATAATGAAAGTAAAAGAAACTCTAGAAGCTCGGCTGCACGCTCCAAGCTCAACGCAGCTGCAACCTAACGCCACCTGCACGCATCTATCGTGCATAAGCTTATAGAAAGCTTAGAGGGTGGTGAAAGTATGTGTAAGGCGAGTGCCAAGTGTATAATATCAGAGTAATGCGGAAATATGCGGTAAGTCCATGAATGCTATCAGCTATATCAAAGCTATGTGATGCAAGGCATGAATGTTATCGACCATACCAAGGCCATGAGATGCGAGGCCTATGTAGCCAAATGTCATATGCGAGATGCAAAGCAAGCGTGCCAGTACTCATCATATCAATACAGTTCCTCTCTGAATATCACCGGGGTCTAATACACCTCACACTGACTACCTCCTCAATACACCTCACAAGCAAGTGGAAGAGACCACACTATCCGCCCGACCAGTAGTCTGCCAAACCTACCTGTGTCGATAGCGGACTCATTTGCGAGTGGTCAAACTTAGCCTAGCTTATAGCCCCTCACTCGGGCGATAAGGCCACACCCCCTTCTAACCGACCACGAAACATGGGAGACGTGGCTCACCGGTATTCGCACTCGGGCGCCGTGTATCCACTCGGCTAGACGTTGGAGCATCTCCCGGTACCAAAAGGGTTCTGGGACTTTCACCCAAGGACATCCTAAGTGCCCACTATGCTAGAGCATATTTCCGGGATCCGATACGACCATCCACGATGTGTCCTGGCCACGACCCTGATGTCGCTAGGGCATGCAGTGATCACGACACACAATGCAAGATGCATGAGTCACACCGTACAATCATGCAGCAATCCTGAGCGTACCACGCGATCATGTGGGACACTCCGTCTCATAAGGAGTCCCGTAAATGTCTCAGCCCAACGGCTTATGCTATGATCAAACATTCCTCATCTCAAGCATACATATGATGCGTATGGGCATGAATCATGGAAGTGCACTAAGCATGTTATAAAGTAATGAACTATCAACAAGTATGGGCCTATCAATGGGTCCTAAGGAGAGTCATAATGTGGACATTTAACCAACATTATTCTTACAATGTGGACGTCAAACCAACATTGCTTCCAAGGCATGGCTCGCCATAAAATACCATTACACAAACCATATGGAATCACACATTGCAATGGACCCTAAGGACATCCCATTGGGCCTCGACCCATGGGCCTTAGATACATCAAATGGGCCGTATCACATGGGCCTTACATTCATCAAATGGGCCGCATTAATGGGCCCCCACCAACGGGCCTTATGTACATTGCAATGGGCCATATCCCATGGGCCTTTGAAGACATCACAATGGGCCTTGTAACATGGGCCTTATGTACATCAAAGTGGTCCTCAACAACGGGCCATAAATATGGGCCACAAATACATCAAGATGGCCTAATCACGTGAGCCTTATGCATACCAAATGGGCCTAATCATATGGGCTCTAGATATATACCAAGGTGGGCCTCAATGGACGGCCATAAGTAAATCAAGATGGGCCCCAAACATATGCCAAGGTGGGGTCCATTTGAACTATAGATCTATCTTATTTTTAGTCTCAAGCCTTAAAATGGACCTTCAAAATGATTGGATAGCTTGGATGCAGCGCATGCATCATGGTGGAAGTCCACATGAAGGCCCACCATCAGGTATGTTATAAAATATAATATATTTAATATATTAATATATATACAATGTAATATATACACACACACACACACACGCATGCACACACACACAAGGCAGCTATAGGGGTGGGTCCCACCATCCGGGGTGGACGGTGCGAATAAAACATATAGATCATGGTGGGGTCCACTGTCCAGAGAGTGGACAGTTTGGATAACCACATAAATCATGGTGGAGCTCACCGTCCACTGCCGTGGACGGCCTGGAGAGAACACATACACGGTGGGTTCCACCGTCCCATGCTGGGGACGGTGTGAATAAAATACATACATCACTGTGGGTCCCACGTGGGGCCCACCATAACGTTTGCTTTCCATCCAACCTGTTGATAAGGTCACAGTGACCTGAATGAAAGGGAAAAACAAATTTAAGCTTGATCCAAAACTTCTGTGGGCCCAAAAATGGTTTCAATGGTAGAGAGTTCAATCCCACTGTTTCCTTTGATGTGGGCCAACTGAGTTTCAGACTGGGCCGATTTTTGGAGGGGGCCCACTTCGAGCAGGGTCCCACCTAATGGACGGATTGAATGGCAAATATACATCACTGTGGGGCCCACGGCTGGAGCCGTGGGTCCCTGCTGGCCGCCCGTCAAAGAACGCAGCAGCGTGCTGCTGCTGCTGCTGTGTCAGTGGCAGCAGGCGCTGCCCCTTATATTATATATTATATTTATTTTTTGGAAAATCGGTATTTCTATGGTTTTTCACGTGTGGGGCCCGCTTCAAGGTAATCCACTCTAACCATCAGATTTCATAGTCCATAACAAGTTCATCAAGCCCAATATTGGACCTGTTTCAGCGTGTAGAAAAATCCGGAGAACTTTAAACGGTGGAGATCACTGTTTTGAAAGGTATGGCCCGCCAGAAGCTTGGATCAGTTTCATCTTCTGGCTCAACGCCTAAAATGATTTGGAAAATGGAATGGACGGTGTGGATTAACCCCATACATCAAGGTGGGGCCTACATGGATAAACCCCTTCCAAAACTCATGAACCAAGCTCATATTTGTGTTTTCAATTAACGTCCCGGGACATCCCTGGACGTCTGGACATTACACGCACATTGGGGTGGGCCCCGCTTAGGCGGGCCATCACATGGTGGGGTTGTGTGGATCACATACACATGCAAGATGGGCCTCACCCACAAATGGATTGGGTCCAAACCATGCCTCATGGTGGGGTCCATTCGGGTGGACCATATGGCCATTCCATCATACATAAAATACATACATAATAAGAGAGGGAGAGAGAGAAAAAGAGAGTGGGACACGTGTGATGGAGGGACCCCGGCACTATGGGCCCTCCGTTTCAAGCATCCAATTGTACATCAAGTGGGTCCCATTGCATGTGGGCCCATTAAATTGAAAATCAACGGTGGAGATCCTTTCTCCACCAAAATAGACGGTCTAGATGACCCTATGCATGCAAGGAAGATAAACATCATGATGGGGTCCATGGAGAATGGCCCCATCATGGAATGATCATGAGCATCAAGGTGGGCCATCGGCCACACCTAGTGGTCCAAAATGAGATCCATGCCATTGATTCGGTAGGCCTCACTTTGCCCATCATAAAACATGAAAAATCTAGTCTAATAAACACCCACCGGTCGATCTTCTCGGTCCGTTGGAATGCCGGTCTCCTTGAGCTTCACTTTGACGGTGGAAGATGAAAAATGAAAGGCTAGGATGGAGGGTTTGGGATGGGAAAGTGGGCCACACTACTCACTTCTCTTTTTCTCTCCTTGGAAAAATGTGGACGTGTGAGGCTTATGGGTTGCTTGGAATTGAGTTGAGAAATGAGAGAGAGAGAGAGAGAGAGATAAGGAGAGGTGATGGGTGTGATGGGTGAGTGATGTGAGGTGAGGGATGGGTGAAGTGAGAGGTGGTTTGACTTTGGTGAGAAAAAGCATGGGTTGCTTTACTTGTGGAGAAAGGTGATGTGTACTTGACATGAGGTGATGGATGGGATTGATTGATGGGATTGATTTGACACATTGTAGAGATTCTCTTGGGATTGCAAACGCGCGGCGTTTTCTTCGAAATAAACGCCGGCTCACATCTTCCTGCCAGGGTATCGGATCGGTACAAGAGACGCGGCGTTGGAACCGCGACGATGGTGCGGTCGCAATGGTACAAGTCTCGAATTAAGCCGACTCAAATCTAAAACATACGACTTAGGGTCGATCGCAACGTCGATTATACATCACAGGTTGCTGAAATTCGACATGAAGGATCGCGGGACTTGATGGAACAGTACGGACTAGGATACGGGTCTTATAATACAATATGCAATTCAGAAGAGCTATGAATACCATCAACCTCATAAATGTCGAAACATAGCAACCCAAAATACTATATGTCGCGGTTGTAATGCAATATATGGTGTGAATGGAATGACCATGCTGGAGTGGGAAGTCGGGATGATAGTCGTAGTCTCGCAGGCTATGGGGTCCATCACAAGGGACTTCTATCCAAACCAGTCCCATACCTAAATTTGGATAGTCAGACTCAATATGGTAAACTCTTGATCTCGGGTTAGTCATGCGCCTCAACTGAAATTCTAACCATTGCGAAAGTACATGTAACAAACAGTTGCGCACCACCAGCCCGAATGGATAGTGAATGAATGAGTATGCAACTCCTGCTCAATAAGTCCACATATCAGTACTGTTCATCTCTAGGATCATCATCGGGGTTTAGTACACTCTAAATGGCACTGCCCCTCTCCCAACAGCACAGTTCAAGCGAGCGTAAGAAACCTCACTATCCTCCTGGCCAATAGTTTGTCAATACCTATCCGACATATTGATAGCAGACCCATTCATGAGCTGGTCAAACTCAGCCTAGCTATGCCCCCTACACTCGTGCGGGTAAGGCCACACCCCCTCCCAACCGACCACGACACATCGGGAGACGCGGCCTCCTGGTACTTGGCACTCGGGCGCTCATGTATCCACTCGGTCTTGACGTTGGAGCGTTCTTTAGTACCAAGAGGGTTTAGGAATTTTCACCCAGGGCCATTATGGCAGCCTGATGTTAGAATAAATTTTCGGTGTCCCGTCTGGCCATCCACGATATGCTTGTGGTGGCTACAGCCCTGATGTCGCTAGGGTGTACAGTAATCATAATGCAAGATGCATGAGTCATACAATCCATTCATGCATCACTCCTGCGCATATCATGCGCTTATGTGAAATAACCTCTGCCTATCAGGGAGTCTCATAACAACATGCCCAATGACATATGCAATGGTTAACCACATCTCATAACAAACATACAGATGATGCGTATGGGCATGTATCATGATGTTATCCTGTCACATACTCATAATCGGTATTAATATCCGGCACTAATAATCATCATCGACAATCGGCATCGACAATCGGCCTCAACAACGTAGACATTTAACTAACATTGCCCCCAAGGAGTGGCCCACATAGAGCCTAACATATAGTGGATCTATGTCCTCACACAAGGGCTAAATATATACAACACCGTAGGCCTCACTCAAGAGCTTAACACATCACGATGGGCCTTTCACATGGGCCTAACATACATCACAATGGGCTACATCGCCCGGCCCTCAAATGCATCACAATGGGCCTCATCACATAGGCCTCATATACATTACATTGGGCCTTAAATATGGTTGAATACACATCACAACGGGCCTCAAATACGGGCCGCATATACATTATATTGGGCCTCGACAATCAGAAGCAGTATCGACAATCGGAATCAGAATCAATAATCGGAATCAAAATCGACACTTGGAATCGGCCTCGACAATTAGAATCAGAATCGGCCTTGATAATCAGCCTCGACAATCGGAATTAGAATAGGCAATCGGTCACGACAATCGGAATAGGATAATCAGAATCGGCAAAGCGGTCACGTCAATTGCAATTGGCAATCGGTCATGGCAATTGGAATCGATTAATAATCAGAATCAGCAAATCGATCACGTTAATTAGAATTAGCAATCAGTCAAGGCAATCGAAAACGATCGATAATCAGAATCAACAAATCGGTCACGTCAATCAGAATCGGCAATCAGTCACGACAATCAGAACCGATCGATAATCAGAATCGGCAAATCGATCACGTCAATCAGAATCGGCAATCGGTCACGACAATCAGAGTCATTTAATAATCAGAATCGGCAAATTGATCACGTCAATCGAAATCGGCAATCGATCACGACAATTGGAATCGGTAAATCGATCACGTCAATTGGAATTGGCAATCGGTCATAACAATCAGAATCGGCCTCGATACTCGGCCTCAACAACCAGAATCGACCTATACAATCGGCCTCGACAATCAGAATCGGCTTATATAATCGGCCTCGACAATCAGAATCGGAATCGACAATCGAAATCGAAATCGACACTCGGAATCGGAATCAGCCTCGATAATCGGAATCAAAATCAGCCTTAATGATCGGCCTCGACAATCGGTAATTGATCTCGACGCAAGGCACGGTCCATGGATGAACGATCGATGATGGACCAAGAAATATCAATGGGGCCCAATCGTTTGGGGTAACCCACTAGATAATAACGAGAATGGGCCTAACCAGGCCTAAGGGAAGGTCACAATGTGGACATCAACCATCATTACCCTTCAATGTGGATATTTAACCAACATTGCTCCCAAAGAGTGGTCCACATAGAGTCATATATGTCACGCCCCAAACCCAGAAATCGGATTCACAGGAATCACGATCGCCGAGTCCGGTGCCGACAGCCTCCGTAGTACCCCATTCTCGGCTCCTAACGTCCATACGCCAGATTCCGATCTTGGAATCCTACAAGGAGGATTTTTTTTGTACGTTTAACTCTTAATAAGCATAACCACAAGATAACCCAATTCACAAAGGCAACATCATCATCACATATCCACTAATATAATCATTTGAGTACAATACTGAAAGGGAAATACATAAATCGAGATCAAAGCTCCGGAAGACAACTGCACGCTCCAAGCTCAACGTTGCTACAACCTAATGACACCTGCACGCATCTATCGTGCATAAGCTTATAGAAAGCTTAGAGGGTGGTGAAAATGTGTGCACAAGGTAAGTGCCAAGTAAGCAATATCAGAGTAATCAGAGTAAGCGGAAATACTGATAAACCCATAATGATACAATATCAGAAACACTAGTAAGATCATAAATCATATGAAATCAGAGTAAGCAGAATTATACTGGTTGCCCATGAGTCATACGATATCAAAGTACACAATTCAGATCAGCCATATATATTAGGAGTCAAAGAGAACCAAATATCAGATACTGAGGGTACAAGGCGAGATGTAATCCTACTAAGTTCGTCTAGGCCATATAAATGCAGAAACATAGTAACCCAAAATGCTAAGTACTGCGGATGCAATGTAATATACGGTGCGAATGTAATGACCATGCTGGAGTGTGAAGTCGGGATGATAGTACGTAATATCACAGACTACGGGGTCCACCACAAAGGACTTCTATCCAAACCAGTCCCATACCTAAATTTGGATAGTCAGACTCATTGTAGTAAACTCCTAATCTCAGGTTAGTCGCGCGCCCAACCAAAATCCTGGTCATGCGAAGGTACACGTAACAAATAGTTACGCACCACCAGCCCAAGTGGATAGTGAAGGAATGAATGAATGAATATGCAATTCCTGCTCAATAAGTCCACATATCAGTACGGTTACTCTCTGGGATCATCACCGGGGTCTATTACACTCCAAACCAGATTGCCGCCCCATCGCGTGCAATAAGGTGAGTGGAAGAGACCTCACTATCCGCCTGCCAATATCGGGCCCAGTTCGACGATAGCGAATCTATTCCTCGAGCTGGTCAGACTCAGCCTACCATTGCCCCCTCCTCTCGGGCAGGTAAGGTCGCACCCCCTTCCAACCGACCACGACACAGTGGGAGACGCAGCCTAATGGTATATGACCCTCATGTGCTCATGCATCCACTCGGTCTAGATGTTGGAGCAACCTCTGGAACCAAGAGGGTTTAAGGACTTTCACCCAGGGATATCTATAGCACCCCATGTAGAACAAATTTTCGGTGTCCCATCTGGCCATCCATGAAATACTTGTGGAGGCTACGACCCTGATGTCGCTAGGGTATACAGTGATCACAATGCCAGATGCATGAGTCATACAATCCAATCATGCATCACTCCTGCTCATACCATGCGCTCAGGTGAGACAATCTCTACCTATCAAGGAGTCTCATAACAACCTGCACAATGACATATGCAATGGTCAACCACATCTCATAACAAACATACAGATGACGTGTATGGGCATGTATCATGATGCTATGCTGTCACATACTCATAATCAGTATCAATAACCGGCATCGACAATCGACCTCTACAATGTGGACATTTAACCAACATTGCCCCCAAGGAATGGCCCACATAGAGCCTAACATATAGTGGACCCATGGCCTCTTACAAGGGATAAATATACAACACCATAGGCCTCACTCAAGAGCCACATATACACAACAGGTGGGCCCTGCTCATGGGCTTCAAATACATGACATGTGGGCCCTACACATGGGTCACAAATACATCAAATGTGTCATACATCCTGGGCCTAATACATATCACAATGGCCTTGCCCATAGGCCACGAATACACCACAATGGGCCTTGCCCATGGGCCATGAATACATCACATTATGCCTCAACTATGGTTCGCATATACATCATAAAGGTCTCGACAATCGGAATCGACACTCGGAATCAACCTCAACAATCGGGGTCGGCTTATACAATCGACCTTGACAATCGAAATTGGCTTTAATACTCGGCCTCGACAATCGGGATCGATCGATAATCAAAATCGGTAAATCGGTCACGATAATTAGCCTCGATCGCTAATCAGAATCGGTAAATCGGTCACGACAATCGGATAGATCGATAATCAGAATCGGTAAATCGGTCACGACAATCGGGATCGATCGATAATCAGAGTCGGCAAATCGGTCACGACAATCGGGATCGATCGATAATCAGAGTCAGCAAATCGGTCACGATAATCGGGATCGATCGATAATTAGAGTCGGCAAATCGGTCACGACAATTGGGATCGATCCATAATTAGAGTCAACAAATCGGTCACGACAATCGAGATCGATCGATAATTAGAGTCGGCAAATTGGTCACGATAATCAGGATCGATCCATAATCAGAGTCAGCAAATTGGTCATGATAATCAGATCGATCGATAATCAGAGTCGGCAAATCGATCACGATAATTGGATCGATCGATAATCAGAATCGGCAAATCGGTCACGACAATCGGATTGATCGATAATTAGAATCGGCAAATCGGTCATGACAATCAGATCGATCGATAATCAGAATCGATAAATCGATCACGACAATCGGGATTGATCGATAATCAGAGTCAACAAATCGGTCACGACAATCGGATCGATCGATAATCAGAATCGGCAAATTGGTCACGACAATCGGATCGATCAATAATCAGAATCGGCAAATCGGTCACAACAATCGGATCGATCGATAATTAGAATCGGTAAATCAGTCACAACAATCGGATCGATCGATAATTAGAATCGGTAAATCGGTCACAACAATCGGATCGATCGATAATCAGAATCGGCAAATCGGTCACATCTTATAAGCCTAAATACATCTCCATGGGCCATGACCCATGGGCCTCAGTACATCATGATTGGTCACAACCAATGGGCCTCAAATACATCAAGTGGGCCGCATCGATGAACCGCACCAATGGGCCTCATATACACAAAGGTGGGCCCTGCACATGGGCTTAAATATATAACATGTGGACCCTCCACATGGGCCTTATATACATCAAGTAGACTACATCAATGGGTTGCACGAATGAGCCTTATACACATCAAGTGGACCCCAAATACATCTCAAGTGGATATAAAACAAATACATCAGGGGTGGGTCCCACCGTCCAGCCATCTGGACGGTGCGGATAAGACATACATCATAGTGGAGTCCACCTAATGGGCGGTGTGGATCAAATCCACACATAACATAGATGGACAGTGTGAAGCAGCATATACATCATGGTATGCGCCGCACAGTAGGATTGGAACACATACATCATGCATGCCCCATCGGCGTGGATGCATCAAATACACCAAGCAAGGGCCCACCGTCCAGCTCATCAGCACCATCCAAATTATCTGGATGGTGTGAATGAAGCAGATACATCACGGTGGAGCTTGGTAGCACCATCCAGATGGCCGGGACGGTGTGGAAGAAAAAAATATACATCACCGAGGTCCCCACATTGGACCTATGGACAACATGGTTGAAACACATATATTAGAGTGGTCCCCACCACCACACGTGCAGAGTGGGTCCCTCAAAATTTGATGACGTCACACAACAACATTATAACTGGTGTGAGGTATACCATCCAATTCGTCCAGCAGGTGGGTCCAACATGGGGCCCACCATTCACGTACATGTATACATTACTTATATAATATAATATTATATAATATTTTATTTTATCTCATTGCTTAAAAAGGGTCCAGCATCCAGACCTTTTGGACGCTGGACGGAAGGTTTAGATTTAGGACGGGTATACCGAGGTGGGGTCCATGTGCTAGATGCACATGACTTCAAGGTGGGCCCCACATCTAATGAGCCACACGTGCTGCTCTACAGCATGAAAAAAAATAAAATACATACATCGTGACGTGGCCTGTCAGACGGATGACATGGAGAGTACATACATCACGGTTGGCCCCACCATCCTTCCACTGGATGGTAGGGACAAGACATCATGGTGGGCCCCACGTCCATGTGTGGACGGTGTGGGTGGGGCACATACAACACGTGTGGGGATCCATAGATGGACGGCGTACATCACACATCACAGTGTGATTTCCACTGCATCGTCCAGACATCTCTGGACGGTGGAAACATAAATACATGCATTTAGTTGGGTCCCACATGCCACGTACAGCATGCCCAGCATGCCTAGCACGTGCAGCACCGTCCTAGTTGGACGTGCAAATATACACATCAGGGTGGGGTTCACACGGACGGCTGGATGAGGCACGTTTATCGTGGTGGCCCACGGGTCTTCTGATGTCCATCCAGCAGCCATATGCTACAGGGACCCACTGTCCACGTGAAAGGCATAATACATATCTCAAGATGGCCCCACCCTCACACGTGTAGCACGTGTGAGGTGGGTCCCATACCCAGAAAAAAAATGGATGGGCGAAGGGGATAAAATACGTAGATCATGGTGGATTCACCACTACCGTCCAAACAAATGGACGGCTGGAATACTACATATACATCACAAGGGGCCCACAGGGCTAGCTGACGTCATCAGCTATGTGGCTGGTCAGGTATACCAGCCAACCTACTTCTCCAGCGGTGGGTTCCCATGCCAGCGTGGACCCACCAAAGTTCTGAATCAAACTGGTATCTGTTTTTTTTTCATCAAGGCCGTCCACACAGACCGGCAACAAAGTGGGTCCCGCAGTCGGATGGCTGGATGAAAGTGGCCCTATTAAGGTGGGTCCATTTGTTTAAATGGTCAGGACTCCCTAGGCACTCAAAACGGATGGGTAGTGTGGATTTCCCACACGCCAGTGAGGCCGCCAAGCTGGGAATCCACTTTGATATTTGTGATTCCCTTCATCCATGGCCTGTCTGAATGGATAGCAAGGTGGGCCCTAGCTAGACAGGGGGGACGTCCCACTGGATGGATGGTTAGGGTACTACATTCATCATCAGGTGGGCCACATAACATCATAAAAAGGAGAAAGGAGAGAAGGAAGAGAGAGAGAATCACCCACCGTTAGATCTCTTCTTCATTCTTCCGCTAATGCAGGCTAGAGCTCAAATGGGTGAACTTCAACGGTTGAGATCGGACTTGGATGGTGGAGATGGAAGGTAGGAAGGTGGGCCACACTAGTTTCTCTCCCATGGAAGCCATGGACGGTTGCTTGGAGAGAATGAGGGAGAGAGAGATGAGAGAGAGAGGTTGAAAGAGAGAGATGGGTGAGTGATGTGGTGGTGTACCTTGTGTAAGAGAGAGTTTGACTTTAGGGGTTGCTTGGGGATGGGGTTGTACTTTAACATGTGAGGTGATGTGTAATTAATTGATGAGATTGATGGGATTTGATGTGATGTTCTCTTGGGTGGATTGATGAGATTGATGACATTTAACCAACATTGCTCCCAAAGAGTGGTCCACATAGAGTCATACATATAGTGGCCCCATGGCCTCCCATAAGGGCCTAATATACATCATCATGGGCCTCACCAAAGGTCATGAACATAGCACAGTAGGCCACATGATATGGGCCTTATACACATCAGGTGGGCTGCATCAATGGGCCTAATACCATGGTCTTCAAATACACAACAAGTGGTCCTCATGGGTGGGTCACAAATACATCAAGGTGGGCCTCACAGATGGGCCATAAACACATCAAAGGTGGGCCTCATGGATGGGCCATGAACCCATTGAGTGTGGGGTCCACGTCCCATGGACGACATGGAGTGAAACACATCCATCAAGGTGGTTCCCACCTATCAAACAGATGGATAGTATTGTAACGCCCTGAAATTCGGGGGTCGAGCATAACCTAGCTCCCGAGTTCCAAAACATCACTTATGCAACATATGCAATGATGGATGTATATTGTCTGTAATAGTGCATAAAACATGGAGTAGATTAAGCCAAACTACAAACATAGTCCAGGGATAGGTGAAAGATGCAAGTGAAAGACTGAAGGAATATATGTGTATATGTATAAGTCCCTAAGATATGTATGCTCTGCCAGGTCATAATTACAAGTGTTTGTCTCAAAATATAAGTATCAAAATGACATAAACCATTTCAAAATAAACCATGAATCCCCGTAGATCAGGACACGGCTCACATGAACCCGCCTGAGAACTGCATAGAGGAGAACGCCTCCTCATCAACCTCATACTCCTGCTTTGCCTCAGGGGTCGCATCATCATCTGCATCTAAGACAGAGTCTGGTTGGTGTCGAAACACCGTCCTAGAACGTAGGAGTGAGTGTTCAACTCAATGGAACTATACACTAAAAGTTAACATATTATCAATTCAATCAAGCAGTAATGATAAGGCAATACAATTAAACATGTCCTAATTACTCTTGTTAATGCAAGGATGTATGTAGAAATAATGCATGCCCTCGCTTGCACTCCCTCAGCGTCTTCATCTTATGGTAGGCATGACAACCTCCCGCAGTGCTCCACAATGCCAAGGCACATGCAATGCGGTGCATGAATATGATTAACAAGTTGATATTAGTCCTTTTCATACAGCAGGATTGGGAAGCTAAGGTACCTTCCTTATATCGGTTCCCAAACAGTGATCCATTCTAGGGTCGTCGGTCCTAGACAGTCTCATACGATATTGTGGTTTTAGGTCGCTGCAAAAGGCTCGTCACTAATCAATGCATGCCTAATCATACCTTAGTTGCTACAATAAGGCTCGTCGTCTTAATGCAGTATCAAGGTATGCTCGAGGTCACTACAAAGGGCTCGTCACTAATTAATGTAGGCTGACAGCACGAATATAGTGTCCCATACCACCATAATTGGCTCACGAGTCTGAAGTGTTTACTGGTCACTACGGGGAGGCTCGTCGCCCCAGCGTAGGCCAACAGCTCGACCACGGTATCCCATACCACCATGCCCGGCTCATGAGTCTTAGCGGATCAAGGTACAATGGTTAACAGGATTGCACTGGTAAGTTTGGTACCCTAGATTCAAACAGTAGCGTCCATACATGGTGAACATCCACCGGGACAATCGGGTTACTTAACGAGCTCGACTAGCATGAGCACACGTTGAGTTGAATGACATAAAGTACGTGAACACTCTGTGTGGCCAAACCACTACCGACAACCCTAATACGACTCGGGTTCGTCAAACACGTCCTACATGGCGAAAACAACCTCAGCCACGAACTCAAGCTCATTACCGATTTCCTAGACTATTTCATAGTCCCAAACACCTTCAATTATAACAGATATTCATACGAGCAATTTAGAATAGTAAAGGAACAACAATCCCAATCATACAAGTATGTGAGCATTTGATGGATTTCAACTTAACATGAATTCACACCTAAGTAGTGCCTGAATTTAAACAAGCAAAGAATGTAAATTGCAAGTAGAAAATCATACACATCAATAAGATAATTGAGAATCTCTTCCTAACGTCCATAAACAGGATAATATATTACACACTTGATCATTCAGACATTTCTACAAATACTTAGACTACATGTTCCAACATATATGACGTATGTTGGTGATAACACACATTGGACAATTCCTTTCGCCAAGGAGTTGATACACGTACAACTAGCACAAACATACAACAATTAATCATAGCAAACACATGCTCATATGTCATATGTATGCGATACTTTCTACCTATACATGGAATACACAAATCTTAATATAGTTCATATATATAAAAAACGCAATATAAACATCGCATTTGGCATGTGAAATTTCACCCACAACAATAATAAACCATCAACCAACTTTGAAATCTTTGAAAACCATAACCTATACGAATATAGTCCGCACCTTACACCAGAAAGTGCGCAACAGATCTGATTTAGACGATAAGTCTTCGTCAACGGTGACTAGACAACCTAAGGCATGAATTAAATCAGCTACATCAACACTTAGACTATTCTAAGCTCCAAAACAGGTTAGGGTTTGATTGACTTACCCAAGAATGAGATTAGAATCGTCGGAATAACGATTCGGATGCGATGGATTAAGTACGTCAAGTAACAAGAAAGAATACCAAGATGATTCACCAACTTCTCTCTCACTTTCTCTCTCTTTCTAAGCTAGGGTTTAGAAAATTCGTATGGAGTTTGAGAGTGAGGGTTTAAGGTCTTTATATAGGCCTAAAATTGATGGAAATAGCCCCAGGACCAAGGTATACTTAGGTTATAACCAAATCGAGTCTATTTCAATCCAATGGAGCGTTTCAGGAGGTCTTTTTTCTGAGTGTGGTCAGACTTAAGCTCACTAATATTGGATATTAAGCAAGTTAAATTTTCAATCCGATCGGGTTTCTAGATCGCTCATGGCAGACCAATTTCAATTTAACGGTCACCGAAACTCGATCAGGGCCACAGGCACTTTGACATGTGTGGGCCATCTTCCCTGATCCAAGGGTAAATTTGGGTCAGAATCCAATGGTCAGAATGCTTAAAATCGGCACGCAAGCAACACGACTCAGATTTCTAAAATTCATATTTAATTTCTAAACAATTTCACCTTTCTCACACTCTTTACTCCGGACTCAAGCAAATCGTCTCAGGACATCATCTGGACTTGATTTTTGAGGTGATTGCCAAGCCCAACAAGGTGATTATAATTGTCTAAGATCATTGCTATCGGACTTTCGACGTGTGGTCCAGACCCGATACAAAGTTTTCAAGTACTCCTGAGAGCAACTGGACCAAGTACTCCTGAGAGCAACTGGATTTAGCATTGAATCCATGATTTCAGGGTAACGTATCGCTAATGATTCTACAGGCTTTGGGTCTTATAGATTGAATTTAAAGTGATCGGTACCAATTTCACAGGTAATCAAGTTTAGCGCTAGTTAACCCACATTTAACTTCTAAAGGATTGAGGTAGTACTCGGGTCTTTGCACGAAATTTTCCAGGATATTACAAGTTTGGAGTGAACGACGTACATCATGGCAGGCCCACCGTCCCATGCTGGACAATGTGGCAGATACATCACCAAGGTGGGCCCCACATCCAGGGATGGATGATGTGGATATAATAAATACATCAAGGTGTGGCCCATCTTCTAGATCCGCTGGGTGTGAATACAGTAAACACATCAAGGCGGGTCCATGGCACCACTGGATGGTGCAGGAGAAACACGTACATAACGGTGGTGTTCCACCATCCCACGTCTGGATGGATGATATGTACAAGCATCATGTGGGTCCCACTAATCTAGACGGTGTGCACAGCGGGTGGGTGTCCACCGTCCAGACTATGGATGGTATGAATACAACATATGCATCATGGATGGGTCCACGCACATGGCTCACCAAAGATTTGAATCTACCACATTAGATGGTGTAGATGTGCACATCAAGTGGGGCCCATGACCTAGACGGTCTAATAAAGCACAAACGTCACTGTGCAACCCACCATCCAAAGAGATAAAACACATGTATCATGGCATAGTCCACGGGTTAGATGGACGGTAGGGATAAAACACTTACATTATGGTAGAGGCACACCAGGTAGGTGGCATGGATGCTAAGGTGGGACCTACACAGCACCGTCCAGCAACTGGACGGTGCATATACAAACATACATCATGGTGAAAGCCATAACAATGGACGGTGTGGATTTATTCCCACGTACAGCAGCCCAGTTGCTGACACCGTGGGTGGGTCCCACGTGGTGCCCACCATCCTAAATATATATATATTGGGTATATATAATATGTATATTATATTATTATAGATATTAGTTATATTATTATTATTATTAAACAACAACCAGTGTCCACATAGATGGACGCTGGATGAAACACATACATTCATGTGGCCCACCGTCCAAGCCATGGACGGTGAGGATCCACACGTGCATCACGATGAGGTCCACCATGATATGGACGATGTGGATGAAAGCCACACATGCCGGGTGGGTCCACACGCTGGATACAACATATACACCAGTGGGTCCCACGTAGGGCCCACCATAACGTTTATTTTCCATTCAATCTGTTAATAAGGTCATGTAGACCTGGATACGGAGGAAAAACAAATTTCATATTGACCCAAAACTTCCGTAATGCCCAAAAAGGTTCCAATGGCAGCCATTCAATCACCACCATTTCCTATGATGTGGGCCACCTGAGCCATATATATGGCTGATCTTGGGGCGAGGGCCCACCTTGATGAATTGATTCTATATCCACATGTGTGGCCTCACCATGTTTTATGTATTTTATCAGTACCGTCCATCTGGACGAGTGGCGTGGGGACCACATGATGCTTGTGTTTCTCCTAACCATCCATCTGGATATGTGGACCTCACCTTTGATGTATGTGATTTACATCCACGCTGTCCGTTTTACTGGACAAGTGGAGCCCCCACCTTGAATGTATGTGTTTTATCCCCCGTGAGGGACACCGTGATGTATGTACTGTATATCCATGCCATCCGTTAGTGCGACCCGCCATGATGTATAAAGGCTGCCCATTCGTTTTCCTGAGTTATGGGTTGCCCTATTAGGCCCACTTTGTGTATTTGGGCCCATGTGCAGGGCCCACCTGTGATGTGTATTGGACCCATGTGCAGGGCCCACCCGTGGTGTATTAAGGCCCATGGATTGTGGCCCATTGTGATGTATGTATTAACTGTCCATCTTGTGTGGCCGTTGAGATCGTACATGAGGCCCATTGGTGCGGCTCACCTTGATATATAGGAGGCCCATGTGATACGGCCCATTTGATGTATTTGTGGCCCATGGGTTAAGGCCTATTGAGATGTGTTTGGGGCCCGTGGGTTAAGACCCATTGATGCGGCCCACTTGATGATATGATGGCCCATTGCTGTGGCCCATTGATGCAGCCCATCATGATATATTTTTGGCCCATGTGCGGGGCCCACCTGTTTATGTTTTTAGCTCATGTGATGGGGCTCACCTATTGTGTATTTATGGCCCATTAGCGAGGCCCATTTTAATGTAATTTCGACCCATATGTCGTGGCTCGTTATGATATATTTCCAGCCCATTGTGATGTAATCAAGGCCCATTGTTGTAGCCCACTTGATGTGTATAAGGCCCATGTGTAGAGCTCACCTATTGTGTATTTGAAGCCCATGGGTTTTGGTCTATATGATGTATTCGAGGCCCATGTGATGCGACCTATAATGATATGTATTAGGCCTTTGTACAGGCCATGGGCCAACTTTATGTTCACCTCTATGTGGGCCATTCATTGGGAGCAATACTGGTTGAATGTCCACATTGATGGGCAATGATGGTTAGATGTCTACATTGTGACCTTCCCTTAGGCCTTATTAGGCTCATTCTCACCGATTATCATAACCGATTGCTGATTCCGATTGTCGTGACCGATTTGACGATTCCGATTATAGATCGATTTCGATTATCGTGGCCGATTGCCTATTAGCGATCAAGGCCAATTATCATGACCGATTGCCGATTTTGATTGTTGTGACAGATTTACTAATTTCGATTATTTATTGATTCCGATTATCGTGGCCGATTGCTGATTAGCGATCAAGGCCGATTATCATGACCGATTTGCTGATTTCGATTATCGATAAATTCTGATTATCATGGCCGATTGCCGATTAGTGATCGAGCTGATTATCATGACCGATTATCGATTTTGATTGACGTGACCAATTTACCGATTCTGATTATCAAGGCCGAGTGTCGAGGCCCAATTGATGTATATGCGGCCCATATTTGAGGCTCGTTGGGATGTGTATTCAGGCTGTGCTTAAGGCCTAATGTGATGTATACAAGGCCTATGTGATGAGGCCCATTGTGATGCAATTGAGGGCCTGACGATGGAGCCCATTGTGATGGATATTAGGCCCTTGTGTGAGGTCATGGGTCCACCATGTGTTAGACTCTATGTGGGTCATTCCTTGAGGCAATGATTGGTCAAATGTCCACATCGCCGAGGTTAATTGTCGATGCCGGTTATTGATACTGATTATGAGTATGTAACAACATAGCATCATGATATATGCACATACGCATCATCTGCATATTTGTTATGAGATATGATTGACCATTGGATATGTCATAGTGCCGGTAGTTTATGAGACTCTTTGATAGGCGGAGATCGTCTCACATGAGCGTACGGTATGCACGGGATTGATGCATGTCTGGATTGTGTGACTCATGCATCTTGCATTGCATGTTGTGATTACTGTGTGTCCTAGCGACATCAGGGCCGTACCCTCCACAGGCATATCGTGGATGGCCAAATGGGATACCGAAAATGTTTAGTTCTAGCATATGGGTGTCATACATGTCCCTGGGTGAAAATTCCTAAACCTCTGTGACCAGGAGACGCCCCAACGTCGAGACCGAGTAGATATATATAAGCGCATGAGGGACATATACTAGTAGGCCGCGTCTCCCACTGTGTCATGGTCGGTTTGGAGGGGGTGTGACCTTACCCGCTTGAATGAGGGGGCAATGTCTAGGTTGAGTTTAACCACTTGAGGAATGGGTCCGCTATTGACGAGCCGGGCTCAATATTAGCAGACAGATAGTGAGGTCTCTTTCACTTACCCAATTGTGTGCTTGGATAGGGGCAGCAAGCTGGCGTAGAGTGTAATAGACCCCAGTGATGATCCCAGAGAGGAACCGTACAATTTGGCTCTCTATGACTCCTCATTTGCATAGTTGATTTGTATTGCATATTCTAATATTGTATGACTCATGGTCTTCTCAGTATTCCATTTACTCCATTATCGTATGATTTATGATCTTGTCAGTACTTCTGTTTACTCTGATAAGTCCTGATCTTATCAGTATTTCTACCTGCTCTGATAATTCATGATCTTGTCAGTAATTCTACTTATTCTGACATTGTATGATTTATAGATTATCAATATTTTCGGTATTATATGATTATGGCATTGTATTGAATACTTCGCACTTATCTTGTGCACACACTTACACCACCCTCTAAGCTTTTTATAAGCTTATGCACGATAAATGCACTCAGGTGATGTTAGGTTGCAGCAGTATTAGGCTTGGAGCGTGCAGCGGTCTTCTGGATCCTGATTTTCGATTTATATATTTTTCCTTTAAGCTTTGTACTCAAATGATTATATTAGTGGATATGTGATGATGATGTTACCTTTGTGAATTGGGTAATCTGGTAGTTATGCTTATTAGGAGTTAAATGTACATTAAAAAAAAATCCTCCTTGTAGGATCCTAGGATTGGAATCTGGCGTATGGATGCTAGGAACCAAGAATGGGGTACTATGGAGGCTGTCGGCACCGGATTCGGCGATTGGGATTTCTATAAATCTGATTTTCGAGTTTGGAGCGTGACATACAACATTAACCTAAACTTATACTTATAACCTAAACCTATTCTCAAATCCCAAAACCTATAACCTAAACCTAAACCTTAACCTAAACCTAAACCTATAACTTAAACCTAAACCTTAACCTATAACCTAAACCTTAACCTATAACCTAAACGCAATTCCCTAAACCTTAACCTACAACTTTACCTAAACCTAAACCTACAACCTAAATGTATTCTCAAATTCCTAAACCTAAACCGATAACCTACAACATTAACATAAACTTATAACTTAAACCTATAACCTACAACATTAACCTAAACCTATACTTATAACCTAAACCTATTCTCTAATCCCAAACCTATAACCTAAACCTAAACCTATAACCTAAACCTAAACATTAACCTATAACCTAAACCTTAACCTATAATGTATAACCTATAACCTGAACCTAAACCTATAACCTACACTTATAACCTAAACCTAAAACCTAAATGTATTCTCAATTCCCTAAACCTAAACCTACACTTAATCCTAATCTCAGCTCCCTAACCTAAACCTAAACCTAAACTTGAAAACTCAAACCTAAACCCGATCCCGAACCCAAACCCGATTTCTTCAACCTAAACCTTAACCTATTCTCAATTCCCTAAAGCTATAACCTATAACCTTTAACCTATAACCTAAACCTAAACCTTAACCTAAACCTATAACCTAAACCTAAACCTTAACCTAAACCTAAACCTATAACCTTAACCTAAACCAAAACCTATAACCTATAACCTATAACCTATAACCTAAACTTATAACCTATAACCTAACCTTAACCTAAACCTAAACCTAAAACCTAAACCTAAACCTATAACCTAAAACCTAAACCTAAAGATATTCTCAAATCCCTAAACCTAAACCTACACCTAATCCTAATATCAACTCCCTAACCTAAACCTAAACCCGATCCTGAACCCGAACCCGAACTTGATTGATGTAATAATGTAGCCCAATTACATGGCAACAAACAAGAAAATCTTGCTTTGTTGGCAAGCATACTCGAACTCAAGCATCACAATGCATTTATTTTCATATCCACTATCCCTTATAGCATAGATTATTTGAGATTTGGATTTATCTCATTTTTAGAGTCATGTCCTAACACAATATGATAATATTAACAGACAAGGTGGATTTGTCACCAACATTACTCCAAGACCCATATAACTTCTTATAGGAAGTTGGGTAGGGCACATGCAGCTTGAATCCATCAAAGGAGATAAGGATTACCTCTCATATGTTCTCTCTTTTTTCATTTATTGTTTTTCCATAGGATTGTTTATTTTGTGGTGTCTACTTAACGTACAACATTTTATCATGTTAATATAATTATAAGTGGCCTAATCTCACCTTTCTAAAAATAACTAATAATAATTTTCACCTAATGAGAAATCACCAAGTACCATTAGGCTCAACCCAAAAGATAAATCAACATTTTCTTTCTTTCTTTTTCTTTTAACACACACTCACACACCAGAGTCGCTTACGGCCACAATGGGTACTTGAACTCGTGACCTTGTATTGAAACTATTTTGAATCTACTGTGAAGGCATGAGTAAGGACCTAGGTGTGTGTGCATAGTCGGCGATGTGTTCACCACACTCAATTTTGTGAGCCCCACCAGAAAATAGGCTATGAATAATTTTTTGTATTTTATTTATGATGTTAAACTTATATGTATTTATGCGTGGATGAATGAGATGTAGATAAGATTGTTTGTGTTTGGATGGATGTAGTTTATGTTTGGATGGATTTATGCAGTTTGGGTTTAGATGGATGTGAATGTGAATATGATGAAATATTTTATATAATAGGTGTATAGAATATAATGAAATATATTGTAAAAGGTGTATATCAAGAATTTTGTGGTGGAATATTGAAAAAGAAAAAGAGACTTCTACCTACGAAATATTTCGTAGGTAAAAGTCTCATCCACGTTTTTACCTAAGAAAAGTTTCATAGGTAAAAGTATCATGAAATATTTTTTAAAAATAATTTTTTACTTATTTTTTCCAATGAAAAAATTCATTGATAAAAGTTTTGTAAATATTTTTACCTACGAAAATATTCGTCGGTAAAAATTTTTTACCAACGAAAAAATTCACTAGTAAAAGTTTTTTAATATTTTTACCTACGAAAAAATTCATCGGTAAAAGTTTTTTACTTATTTTTTACCGACAAAAAAATTCGTAGGTAAAAGGTTTTTAATATTTTTACCTACGAAAAAAATCGTCAGTAAAAGTTTTTTACTTATTTTTTACCAACGAAAAAATTTGTCGGTAAAAGTTTTGTAAATATTTTTACCTATGAAAAAAATCGTCGGTAAAAGTTTTTTACTTATTTTTTACCAACAAAAAAAATCGTCGGTAAAAGTTTTGTAAATATTTATACCTACGAAAAAAATCGTCGGTAAAAGTTTTTTACTTATTTTTTACCGACGAACAAAATCATCGGTAAAAATCTTGCCTTTATTAACGATTCAAATTTTCATTGGTAAAAGACTTTACCGTCGGTCTTTTACCGACAAATTTACTGGTGAAAATTTTCATCGATAAAACCTTTTACCTATGAAAATTTGGCTTTTAGCAACAAAAATTTTCATCTGTAAAAGTGGGATTTCTTATAGTGCGTGCTGAAAATCTAGCCATTACATAATTTAGGTGCGAAAATGATCTAAGTTTTGGAGACCAGTTTAGTCTATGTCGAGACTAGTTGATCCTGCTTTTCTTTCATTAACACTAGACTATTTCGTTAAAACTTGAATTTTCTACTCCTACATTGTGTCGGTGGTTAAATTGAAAGAATTTTCGCCACTTGTATTCAGTGTCCGATCACATGAACACCAACATAGAAAAAGTGAACTCGAATCAGGCGATGTATCATGTTATCATTTATGGTGATGACTCAAATAAACTCTTAATGTATGTGTTCTATAAGAGAATGGTAAAAGAATTCACCCCTCTAGCAACTTGGACCATAATGGAGGCCTAAGTAACGATGAGGGGAGGAGGTCCAAAGTTAACCAGACTCTGGGGATGAATGATCCTCTTTCACCGTCCTCAGTTTATAGTTTTCTTCCTTAGAATATAATCGATTTTGTAAGACCCGTATCCTAGTTTGTACTGTTCCGTCAACTCCCGCGATCCTTCCCGTCGAATTTTGACAACCTACGACCTATAATCGACGTTTGCGCTCGACCCTAAGTCGTATCCCGTAGATTTGAGTCAGCTTAATCCAAGACTTGTACCATTGCGACCGCACCGTCGCCGCGGCTCCAATGTCGCATCTTACGTACCGATCCGATACCCTGGTCAGAAGATGTGGGCCCGCGTTCAGTTCGAGAAAAACCCCGTGTGTTTGCAATCCCAAGAGAATCTCTACAATATGTCACATCAATCAATCAATCAATCAAAGTACACACCCATACTTTCTTTCTCCCCAAGTCAAGCAACCACCAAGTCAACTCTCAAGTCAAGTACATCATCACCTCACATCCATCACCTCTCTCTTACAACCACCCATTCTCTCTCTCTCTCTTCACATTTTCCAAGCAACAAAGAGCAAAAGTGGTGGATGTCCAAGCATCCCAAGTGAGAGAAAAGTGTGATGCATGTGGCCCACTTTCTCTTCCAAAATCCTTCATCCTAGCCATTCATATCTCATCATCTTCCATCAAAGAGAAGCACAAGGAGATCGATGTTCCATCGAACCAAGAAGATTGAATGGTGGGTGCTTCTATAGGCCTAGATTCCATTTTTTTTAATAAAGGGCTAATTGAGGCCTACCGATTGATAGTATGGATCTCACTTTGGACCTTAGGTGTGGCCGATGCCCCACTTTGATTCTCATGATCATTCCATGATGGGGCCATTCTCCATGAACCCCATCATAATGTTTATTTTCCTTGCATGAACAGAGGTCATCTAGACCTTCCATTTTGGTTGAGAAGGAATCTCCACCGTAGATCTTTGATTTGGTGGGCCCACATGTATTGGGACCTACTTGATGTATGATTGAATGCAAGGGAGGGCTCATAGTAGCGGATCCCTCTATCATCACGTCTCTCTCTCTCTCTCTCTCTCTCTCTCTCTCTCTCTCTCTCTCTCTCTCTCTCTCTCCTTCCTTTATTTTGTGGCCCATTTAGTGAGTGTATGTGGTGTCCAAACCGTCCATCAAATGGACCCCATGGCCGTCCAAGACTTGTGGTCCCTACCCTTTGGATAATGGGAAAACACAAATATCAGATTTATCCAAATCAAGTGGGGCCACGATAGTATATATATCAGGTGTAATCGGGATTAGAGTATTCTAAATGAATGTTAAGATGTTCCTAAGATGTTTCAGAGAAAAGATAGGGTTTTGAGAATGAATTTTGGGATTGTTCATATCAATAAATTCATCCATCTCTTTTAATATCGTTTCATAGTGGATTGCTTGTCGTTTTGCACTGTAGTTTTTTTTCTTTTTAAGGTTTTTCCATGTAAAAATCATATGATCTCTATGTGCTTTTATTTACATTTGATTTTACCTTGTTTGATTGAATTTGGGTTTGCTTTCTTATGATCCCTTAACAAGTGGTATCAGAGTTAACGTTGGGGTTTCGAGTTCTAATCTAAAACATGTCGATGAAAGGGTCTAATGAGAAGTACGAAATAGAAAAGTTCACCAATAAAATTAATTCCGAATTATAAAAGGTGAAGATAAGAGACCTTCTAGTTTAACAAGCATTGCAATATGCTCTCCTTGGTAAGACAAAACGTCATATGTCTATGAGCGATGAAAAGTGGGATAAACTTGATGAGATGACTACAACCTCAATCCAATTGTATCTAACGGACAATGTTCTCTACAACATGCTGGATCAAAAGACTGTTGTAAGAGTATGGATTGAACTAGATAATTTATACATGAAGAAATCCCTAGGTAGTCGTCTTTATCTTAAGAAATAGTTATTTTAAGTGTTTTATCAGTGGCGTCCCGTTCGCTGGACGTGTGGAACACCTGATGTATGTGTTGTACATACATGTTACTCATCTGGTGGGCCCATTTGGAATGAGCAAGGCCACCCCCAACATAATGTATATGTGGCCCGTACGAGAGGCCCGATCTAATGTATATAAGTCCCGTATGTGAGGCCCAATCTGACGTTTATGAGGCCCATTAGTGTGGCCCATTAATACGGCCCACCTGTTGTATGAGGCCCATTATGATGTATTTGGGGCCCATGGGTTGAGACCCATTGTGATGCATTGGGGCCCTTTGTGATGCATATGCGGCCCGTGTATGAGGCCCATTGTGATGAACACGTGGCTCGTACGTGGGGCTCATTGTGATGTATTTGAGGCCCCTAGGATGTGGCCTATTATGATTTACTTGAGGCCCTTGTATGAAACCCATTTGATGTATATGAGGCCCATGTATTGCGGCCCATTTGATGTTTATGAGGCCCTTGAGTAAGGCCCATCATGGTGAACATTAAACCCTTTATATGAGGCCCATTATGTTGTGAGGCCCTTGTATGAAGCCATGAGCCCCACTATACGTGTGGCTCTATATGGGTCATTCCTTGGGAGCAATGTTGGTTAAATATCTGCATTGATGGGCAATGATGGTTAAATGTCCACATTGTGACCTTCCCTTAGGCCCTTTGTGAGGCTGATTATCGATCCTGATTGTGAGCACGTGATAGTATAGCACCATGACACATGCCCATACGCATCATTTGCATGCTTGATATGAGGTGTGGTTGACTATTACATTTGCCATTGGGTAGATTATTATGGGGCTCCTTGATAGGTGAAGTTGACCCACATGAGTGCACGGTACGCGCAGGATTTCTGCATGACTGGATGGTATGACTCATGCATCTCACATTTTGTGATATGACTACCGTACGTCCTAGCGACATCAAGGACATGGCCTCCACAGGCATATCATGGTTGGCCAGATGGGACACCGAAAATGTTTGGTTCTAGCATACGGGCATCATAGATGTCCCTGGGTGAAAATTCCTAAGCGTACATGGCCAGGAGACACCCCAACGTCTAGACCGAGTGGATATATATGAGTGTATAAGGACCATATACCAGTAGGCCGCGTCTCCCACTGTGTCGTGGTTGGTTGGGAGGGGATGTGATCTTACTCGCCTGAGTGAGGGGGCAATATCTAGGTTGAGTTTGACCATCTCGAGGAATGGGTCTGCTATCGATGAGCCGGGCATGATATTATCAGGCAAATACTGAGGTCTCTTCCACTTACCCAGTTGTGCACTCGGATAAGGGCGACAAGCTGACATAGAGTGTAATAGACCCCAGTGATGATCCCAGAGATGTACGGTACTGATATGTAGACTTATTGAGTAGGAGTTGCATACTCATTCATTCATTCACTATCCACTCAGGCTGGTAGTGCGCAACTAATTATTATATATCTTTGCAATGGCTAGGATTTTGGTTGGGGTGCGTGACTAACCTAAGATTAGGAGTTTACCACATTGAGTCTGACTATTCAAATTTAGGTATGGGACTGGTTTGGATAGAAGTCCCTTATAGTGGAACCCATAGCCTGCGGTACTACATTTTATCATCTGGACTTCACACTCCAGCTTGGTCATTTCATTCACACCGGATATTGCATTACATCTGTGGCATATAATATTTTGGGTTGCTATGTTTCTACATTTATATGGCCTAGATGAGATTGACGGCATTCGTGGACTCGTCAGGATTTGCATATTGCATTGTATTCTTAGTATATGATATTGGCTTATTATCTTTTGCATTGCATAGCTTGGATAAAGCTGAAGGTATTTATAGACTTACCAGCATATTTTCGCATTACTCTGATATTGTATGATTTATGGATTGCCAGTATTTCTACTTACTCTGATATTTATATGCTTGGCACGTACATCGCACATACTTACACCACCCTCTAAGCTTTCTATAAGCTTATGCACGATAGATGCCTGCAGGTGATGTTAGGTCGTAGCAGAGTTGAGCTTGGAGCGTGGAGTTGTCTTCTGGAGCTTTGATTTTTTATATATGTATTTCCCTTTCAGCACTGTATTCAAATGTTTATATTAGTGAATATGTGATGATAATGTTGCTTTTGTGATTTGGGTAAACTTGTGGTTATGCTTCTTACAAGATAAATGTACGTTGGAAAATCTTCCTTGTAGGATCCCAGGATCGGAATCTGGCATATGCACGGTGGGAGACAAGAATGGGGTACTACGGAGGCTGTCGACACCAGATTCTGTGATCGGAAATTTTGTAAGTCTGGTTTCCAATTTTGGGGCGTGACACCATAGGTCTTCCAAGCAGCAATCCATTGGTACTACGCCTACCATATATAATGAAACTTAGTGGACACGTTTAAAGATAAGTCGTTAGAAATCTACTACTGGCAAGCTGTAAAGACTTGTAGGAGGGCTGAGTTCGATAAGTTAATGCATGATATTGAACTTGCCAAACTCCCCGGTACATGCATGGCTTAGGGAAATAGGTTATGAAAAGTGGGCATCTTCGCACTTCTCAAGAAAAATATTCAATTTGGTCACTACAAACATAGGTGAGTGTGTTAGTGCTCTATTCAAAGAAGCACGAGAATATCCGATGACTATGCTAATAGAGACGGTCAGATTGAAAATTCAAGAGATGTTTTATAAAAGAAGAGAATCAGCATCATTATTCGTTGGACCATTGACACAATGGGCCGATAAAAGGATCTCATACCGAAGGCACAAGATGTTCGCTGCCACAATTTCCTGGGATGAATACTATATTGTGGGAAACTACAATGATACCGTCAAGCTCAATGAGCTTTCATGTACATGTCGTGAGTTTAAAGTAAAGGGATTACCTTGTTTTCATGTTCTTTTAGCATGTATAAACTATATATATTCTTCCTCATTATTCGTATTACTCCCTATTGTACATGGCGAGAAATTACCAGATCACGTATGAAAATTCCGTGTACCTAGCACAGGACAAGAGTCAATGGGAAATTTCTTCTGGATTCAAGGAGTATTGTTCGAGAATCAAGCCCCCACTACAAATGAGGTCAGCTAGAAGACCAAAGAAGGCACGAATCCTTTCCCGTCGAGAGGAACGAACAACAAAAATACGCAGACGTTGCAAACAAATAGGGTATAATCGTCGGAGTTACAAATTTCCAATACCTCCAGAATAATGTAATTTAAAGTGCATTTTTTGTAATACGACTATGAATGTTGTATATTAAATACATCTGTTACTTTCTTTGAAATTGTGAGAGCAATTGAATACACTCACTCCACGGTCAATTCCCTTCACTTCACGGTCATTTCCATGCATTTCATGGTCAATTTCCTTCACTTCACAGTCAATTCCCTTCATTTAACAGTCAATTCCCTTCACTTCAAAAGAGTAATTATGGAAATAATTTAATAAAATCATATTGGTATTTGGAATTCGTCTGAAATGAACTTTATTCACTTCTCTCTTTACTCTTTAAGATGTTTTCATGGTGCGCGTGTGACCAAATCAAGATGCAAATTTTATACAATGGTAAAAGCAAGCATTTTCAATTTAAACACAATTTAAATGACATGGTCTTTGGTCCCATACAGGTACAAAAGTTATTTTGATGTGACCAACATAACAAACTAGTGTTAACTTATAAGTGGTAAGCATAAACCGAGCAGATCAAAAAGCATAAACTAAATCGCTACCCAAGCCCGGTCGGAGTACATTTTATGAGGTTTACAGTAATCTTAGAGTGCAACAAATTTCCAAGTCTATGTATTTCAATCCGACTTCTTTCTCTAATCACGATAACCTCGGGAGGGTTGATCCGAGGGATGGGTTGATTGCAAAATGGCTGATTAAAACTATATTGGGTTATCTTTTACGCTTAATTTCGGTGATTCCGTTTCATTTCACGGTCATTTCCTTGCATTTCACGGTCAATTCCCTTTACTTCACAGTCATTTCCATGCATTTCACGGTCAATTCCCTTCACTTCACGGTCATTTCTATGCATTTCACGGTGAATTCCGGCTATCCCATTTCATTTCACGGTCAATTCCCTTCACTTCACGGTCATTTCCATGCATTTCATGGTCATTTCCGGCGATTCCGTTTCATTTCACGGTCATTTCCATGCATTTTGCGATCAATTCCCCTAGCTTCACGGTCATTTCCATGCATTTCACGGTTTCCCTTCATTTCAAGGTCATTTCCATGCATTTCATGGTCAATTCCCTTCACTTCACGGTCCTTTTCATGCATTTCACGGTCAATTCCCTTCACTTCATGGTCATTTCCATGCATTTCACGGTCAATTCCGATGATTCCGTTTCACTTCACGGTCATTTCCATTCATTCCATGGTTAATTCCCTTCACTTCATAGAATTCACGGTCAATTTCCTTCACTTCACGATCATTTCCATGCATTTCACGGTCATTTTCGATGATTCTGTTTCATTTCACGGTCATTTCCATGCATTTCGCGGTCAATTCCCTTCATTTCATGGCCATTTCCATGCATTTCATGGTCAATTCCCTCTATCCCGTTTCATTTCACGGTCATTTTCATGCATTTCGCGGTCAATTCCCTTCACTTCACGGTCATTTCCATGCATTTCATGGTCATTTTCGGTGATTCTGTTTCATTTCACGGTCATTTCCATGCATTTCACGGTCGATTCCCTTCACTTCACGGTCATTTCCATGCATTTCACGGTCAATTCCCTTCACTTGATGGTCATTTCCATGCATTTCACGGTCAATTCCCTTCACTTGACGGTCATTTCCATGCATTTCACGTCAATTCCCTTCACGGTCATTTCCATGCATTTCATGGTCATTTCCAGTGATTCTGTTTCATTTCACGGTCATTTCCATGCATTTCACGGTCGATTCCCTTCACTTCATGGTCATTTCCATGCATTTCACGGTCAATTCCCTTCACTTCATGATCATTTCCATGCATTTCACAGTCATTTTCGGCAATTCTGTTTCATTTCACAGTCATTTCCATGCATTTCACGGTCAATTCCCTTTACTTCACGGTCATTTCCATGCATTTCATGGTCAATTCCCTTCACAACCCGGTCATTTCAATTTATTTCACGGTCAATTTCCTTCACTTCACGGTCATTTCCATGCATTTCACAATCATTTTCGGGGATTCCGTTTCATTTCACCGTCATTTCCATGCATTTCACGGTCAATTCCCTTCACTTCACGGTCATTTCCATGCATTTCACAGTCAATTCCCTTCATTTCACGATCATTTCCATGCATTTCATGGTCAATTGCGGCAATTTCGCTTCACTTCACGGCCAATTTAGCACATTTGCCACAAAAGAGCTAGCCCTGAGAAAGAACGGATATGCCTTGAATTGCTCCTCGCACTTGAGCTTCAAGCAATTGTTGATTTTCTTTTATTGCCATGAAGTCACAAAATGGTGATATGATTGATATCATCGACATGAATGATGGAAATCTACCTTAGATGTGCTTGTATGGGTGCAGCTCGTGTAATGCAATGCTTGAGAAATAACAAAGAAAAATGTTGTTATTACATCATTACTAGAGTTTTGAAGTAAAATTTGAGACAGAAATGTAAAATTTGCATTGTTTCCTCGTCATTAGTGACTGGTCATGATGCAAAGATCGAACTGAGCTGAATATCATAGCCATCTGATTTAATGGCATGAAAATTAGGAACTATAGATTAAGGTTTTAAGTCTATTATAAAGCGTTGTGCGACTTTTCCGAGTTGACTCAGAGCTGATTAGATCAGATCCCATTTGACACTGCGATTCAACAATGCAAAAAAGGGTGACTCAATTAACTTAACCAGGTAACCTCAAGTAGGGAAGCGGATTAGCTTGTGTACCATACACCACCAGCCTCAGTGGTGAGTTGACCTAACCAAGTTCTATGGACCCAACCATAAGGCATGTGTTATATCCAAAATGTCCACCCATTTGGATATATTGTTGTAAAGCTTGAGCCTAAAATGAAGATAGATCCAAAGATCAAGTGTACCACATTGCAGAAACCTGGTTGACCGAGTCAACCCGGTCAACACGGACTCACTGTTTGAGTGACCTGGTTGACTAGGTTGACCTAGTCAACCCCACTTTAACCTGATTTGGCATATTTGGGGTCGACCGGGTCAAACTAGTCGACCCTGAGTCACTGTCCGTGTGACCTGGTCGACTAGGTCACACGGACAGAGAGTCGTGGTCAACCAAGTTTCTGTTGTTCAATCTCTTCTTCTTTTTTTTAGTTTTTTTTCTTTCTGTAAGATGAAAGTTATGGCAATGCATAGCGACCGACTGCTGACCTAGTGCAACCCTTCTCAATCCACACTTCAGACTAGCAATGAGAGCAAAAAACTCCCATAGGTGCATCGCAACAGATTGATTACAATCAATCCATATCTAATTGTATATTATATACATTGACTATAGCAACAAATATTCTCATTAGAAAACATTTCCTACAATTCCAACTGATCAATTATTAAGGTCATAGTGCCAAGTAAAGCCAAGAGGGTAAAAGAAGATCCCAGAAAGACAGAAGGTTGAAAGAGTATAAAAGTTGTTTTTCCCATACCATTTCAATTGCATGCTCGAACATCTCTTGTGCCCGCTCTAGCTTTGTTTTGCCATACCTTTTAATAAATTTGGTTAGGTATGTGACCCAAATATTCTTGACATGGGGATATTTAAATATCTTTACACCTCTTTCATATACCTTGAATGCATCTTCAAAGTATATATTCTCCTGAACAAAAAATAACACATTTATAGAATATCCAAATATATAAGCAACGAGAAAGGATCACAAAAGCTGAACATTATTACAAAGGTTTATACCTCTAGAAGCTGAACATTATTATAAAGGTTTATATCTCTAAGTTCATCTACACAGGTTCATGCCCATCAGGGGTCAACTGGGTTGACCCAGTCGACCAGGTCAACTAGTCAGTGACTTGGGTTGACCGGGTTTACCTGGTCGACCAGGTCAATGGGATAGTTGGATGGTTGTGTTGAACCTGAACAACCACATTTTTCAAAAGGATATGTGGAAACAAGGCTGATTCCCATTGTAGCTTTCTCACTAGAGAATTCACCACCCCCAGACCCCTTGGACCTGCATCGAATTCCTTGGCAGTACCCAACCATTTCCCATTCTTGGAAAAACCAATAACAGCAAATGGCTTATTTTCCAGGTTCACAGCACAAACGACACACATGCTGCTGATCCAGGGGAGTGTCCTTCATAACGACTGGCTGCGCAGAAATGACTTTGCAGCCAAAACAATACTTCCCTCCGGTTATTCCAACATTTGGACAAGCACCAGACCAGTAGTATGCAAATCAGTCTTTTTGAAGTGCATGACCTTGAAGAGCACTTCCTTCTACATCAAAATCTAGTAAAAGAGATTCAATGCACCATGAAAAGGAAAGCCATTTTCCTGAAATTTAAGTTCCTTAATATATTTAGAGATTGGGCTCCTTAGCTCTTCTTTTTGTTTGGGGTTAGAGTTGTTGTGGAGCAAACTTAGTCTTCTTTCCTTTTCTATTTTCTGTCTGTTCGTTTAGTGTGCTTAGTTTTTCCCTATTTTTTCCCTATTAATATAAATCTCATCTTTCAAAATAAAATAAAATAAATACATATAGGGTCCATGGATCAGTGATCCAAGTCATTCATCTGATGGCCGCACCATGAATGGGCGTTTACCTAAATAATTCATAGATTAGAAGATCCTAACCTTGTTTCAAGTTCGATCGATCGAAGCTAGCCATTATAGATCTGTTGGAGCCCTTTTTCTATAAATCTAGAGTGTACGTTGCAATGTAATATTCAGCTCTTCAGAGATTACCTGAGAATATGAGAAAAGGCACTTGAAATGATATGCAATGTCTCAAACTTTTCCTCGAATATATGGACTACAATAGATTATTTGAAATGGTCTCTCTTTGTAAATCATTTAAGTCAAATAGCACAACAAGTTTATAAGCTTAAATCGCGGCCCATGATCGTTATCTAAACCCTCAGTCGTCGATGAAAGGTAACCTAGGGTTAATAGCAAAAGCAAAACATAACAAGACATCAATTGCCACTAATCAAGTAAATATCCAAGCACAAGACTAAAAAATTATCAAAGGCTAGGGCAATTTTCTCCCATCCATACACATATCATGAAGAGCCTTGTTAATCATTTGGGCCCTGATAGGGAGAAATGGAGGGGAGTTCGGATTCTTACCTTGGATTAAAAGTGGCTCTCAATTCCGGCGATAGGGTCGAGATTTTGACAATGCACCCACACACACTCCTTCCATCACTTTCTATCTCTTCTCTCTCCTCTTCCTCTCTCTCTTTCTTTTTGGAATTGTTGTAGGAGTGAGTGAGAGAGAGAGAGAGAGGTTAAAGGGTTTTATACCCTAGTTTTAGGTGAGTTGGCCCCGGGTTCCGCTAATTCATCAAATGGCCGTGTGCGACCCATTTCTGGTCACTGTTTCTCGATCAAGGGTCAGATATGGCCGCCCCACCGCAGGCACATATCTTCAATCTTCAATGTGTAAATTTAGATGAAATTTGACAGCTAAAATACCCCAATTCACTGTCCCAATTAGAAGGGTCATTTGTTTAAAAAGCACAAGATTCTATTTCAAGGCTAGGGCGATTTACACTTTACAAGTGCTGACTGGACGGCGCGATTCATTCATTTCTAGATGTGGTCCGAATCTGTCATCCGCGATGTACCACAAGCCTAATGAGCCCCATGACCTCCCATTCAGTCAGATTTTTTTGCCCTTCATTGGGCGATGCACAGCCTGAAAAGACAGTTACCAAGTAC
Organism: Magnolia sinica; assembly: GCF_029962835.1. Classification (NCBI taxonomy): domain Eukaryota; kingdom Viridiplantae; phylum Streptophyta; class Magnoliopsida; order Magnoliales; family Magnoliaceae; genus Magnolia; species Magnolia sinica. Next base: position 44,227,103 of record NC_080574.1, on the reverse strand, counting down.
AATTTGTCCAAACTGGCTCTACGGTCAATTCCTTTAACTTCCATGCCAATAATATTACAATATCATAATACCAATCAAAGAAACAAAGTATCTAGATGGATGGATTTACTTTCTAGTGTTTTGCCCTTCATAGGGGATTGCATGGAATGCACTTACTTATATGTCATAATTCATGCAAATATGATGAGATTGCATAAGAGTTGGTCAATAATCCATTGCAAAAAAAAAAGTAATGAGAGCTCAAATAAGGTCTTGCTAACTCTATCTGACTCATGTATGAACAAATCGATCGACGTTTGGATATTCAATATGCTAAGGTTGCATGGAAGTTGGGATAATGTTGTTGTCACTTGTAAGTACATGAGCAATAGTATAGTACTGTTTGTGTACTAGGAAGTTATTTGAGATGGTAGCAGCTTCAATCCCTGCTTACCTCAACACACCAAAAAATAAAGAAAAAAATGAAACCAAGGTCTGAGATGTAAAATGCTTGGTCATTCAAAAAAGGAAAAAAAACTTTAAAAAATTAAAAATTAAAAAAACTAAAAATAAAAAAAATAAAAGAGAGGATATAGAAGTACAAGTTAACCCAGTCGACCCCGAGTCACTGTCCCATCGACCCCAACTCGCTATCCACCTCTTGAGATCAGGCCACTAGCTACGGCTATCTATGGCGACGGATTATAACCGTAGCCATTACCGTATCCCTATGCACTTTTTAAAAAAAAATGGAGAATTTTATTCTAACTACATTTTTCTCTAATACATATTCATATAAATATGTACATATAAGCATATAAAAAAAATTTCCTCTCTTTTTTTCCTTTCTTTCTTTATTCATATAACAAGAATGTCTTCTAAACCAAAATTAGTTACTTGACGTAGCATATATGATTTTAGGGTTGAAAGTTAGGCAGGTTCAACCCGACCAACCTGTGACCGACCCGGCATTGGGTTGGGCTTGAGCAGGATGTATCGGGTTTGGTCTCGAGGTTGGGCCATACAAACACGAACCCGATAAAACTTGGGTTGGGCTTGGGTTGAGGTCTCAGGTTGCCTGACCCAACACGAACCCAATTAATATATAAGTTCCTTATAAACTAATTATAATTGAGTGTAGACATTTGTGTTGAAGGCACAGGAAATTCCAATGCCGTATGCTTTCATTGGTCCACATCATTTTTGATGACTCAAGCTAACAAGATATGCCGGATTTCCCTCTCCCAAATAAATTGCTTGATACAAAATATGACTTGTAATGGAGTAGTTGTTCTATATTTTACCTTGTTTGTTTAGAAAAAAATGAACTTATTATGATAAATAACTACATATGTAATTAATAAAATTATAGGTACAAAAAATAAGATGTGTAAGGCCCATATCTTAGATCGTACCGTTCCCTAGGCTTCCACGGCCCTCCCGGTCGAATTCCAACGACCCGCGATCTGTTACCGGCATTTACGCGCGATCTTAAGTCGTGTCTTGTATATCAGAGTCGACTCGACTCGAAACTTGTACCATTGCAACCGCACCGTTGCCGTGGTTCCGATGTCACGTATTACGTGCCAAGGCGATACCCGGGCCAGGAGATGTAGGCTCACGTTCAGTTCGAGGAAAACACCGCGCGTTATAAATTCCAAGAAAAAATTCCATCAAATGTCACATCAATCCATCAATCAAAGTCAAGTACAAGCAACCCATACCTTAGCTTACCTCTCTCTTACACAAGTACCTTACCTCTCATGTCACTCCACCATCTCTCTCTCCCATCATTTCTCTCTCTCATTCTCTCTCATTTTTCATCCCAAGCAACTCACGTCCAAGCTCCCCATGAGAGAGCTAGTGTGGGCCACCTTCCTACCTCCCATCTCCACCATTCAAAGTCCATCTCAACCGTCGAAATCGTTTCCTTGGGGCTCTAGAGACTATAAGCAGAAGAAGGAAGAGAAGATTAAAGGTGGGTGTCTCTATTATTCTCTCTCTTTCTGTCTCTCTCTTTCACTTTTGTTGTGTGTGACGATATGGCGGTGTGGCCCACCTAGATGTACCCCACTTGATGTATGTCTTATCCAACCGTTCAAACCATTTGGGCCCTACCTTAAGGAGATGGGAAAACACAAATATCAAGTTGGTCCAAATCAAGTGGGCCACGTCCACGTGTGACCCACCAGCCATTGCCATGGTCCCCACACGTGGGACCCACCTTATGCATGTGTTGTGTGCAAACCGTCCAGCGTCCAGGGACGTTGGACGTGGGTGAGAAGTGAAGAGTGAAGTGAGAGTGTTGTGTACTAACAAGCAATCAAGACAAAAAAAATGTCAATTTGATTTTAAAAAAAAAAAAAAAAAAAACTTTAGGAGGACCACTCATACAAGCCCCGCCTCGATGTATAAGTTTAATCTACGTCGTCCATCCTATCTCTTAGATCATTTTAAGCGTTGAGCCAAAAAATGAGGTTAATCTGACGCTCAGACGGGCCCTAGAGTAGCAATTAGTGTGTCTACCACTGAAATCCACCCTGTTGTTTTGATGCACCAAAAATATAGTGAATATTAGACTTGTTTGGTCCATCTCGGGCCATGGAATACAATGGGTGGTGTGGATCTGCCTAATGTTGGGCCTACATGCAAAAAACCACACAAAAATCACTTTTCAAAAAAAAATGGCAGCAGCAGCTGCTGCTACTACTTACCGTCAGAGGACGCCAGCGGCGTCCTGTTGCGTAGGCGGACGGGCCAGGGACCACGGTCCCAGCCGTGGGCCCCACTACGATGTGTGTTGTATATCCACACCATCCATTTTGTAGGCCCTCTCCAGGCAGTGGGCCACCCCAAGAATCATCCATATACAAAGCTCAGGTGACCCACATCATATGAAACAGCAGTGATTGAACGGCTGCCATTGAAACCCTTTTCTGGGTCACAGAAGTTTTGGATCACCATGAAATTTGTTTTTCCTTTTCATCCAGGTCCGTGTGACCTTACCAACGGGTTGGATTGCTAGTAAGCATTATGGTGGGCCCCAGGTGAGACCACAGTGATGTATGTGTTTTGGACACACCGTCCACAGCCGTGGACGGTGGAGCCCACCATGGTTTATGTATTTTATCCACCGGTGGGACCCACCGTCCACACCTAGATGATGGGACCCACCATGATGCATGTGCTGCATCCAAACCGTCCATCCATCTTGAAAGCTCATTTTTTTTTACATGAGCTAAAGAATGAGTCAGATTCATAGTTCATGTGGACCCCCCACCATGATGCATGTGTTGCATCCAATTTGTCCAACCATTTTGAAAGCTTATTTTAAGGGCTTGAGTTTAAAAAAAAAAAAAAAAAAAAAAAAAAAGGCAGATCTGCCTATCAAGAGGACCACACAGCAAAAGCAGTGGGGTTGGACGTCTGCCATTGAAACTTTCTTAGTCCTGAAGTTTTGGACAAATATAATATTTATTTATTTATTTTGTGGGTTTGTGTAACCTTATCAACAGCTAGAAGGAAAATAAACGATATGGTGGGGCTCACTTGGGACCCACCTGTGATGGGATTAGATTGGCAAGTGTACCACACACTAGCCTATAGCTGCTGTTGAAGCAGCAGGTTCTGTGGAGCCCACCTTGGTGACGTGTGCACCTCATATGTGGGACCCTCTTTGATGCATGTGTTGCATCCAAGCCATCCATCTAATTGGCAAGCCATCTTAGGCTTAAGACTAAGAACGAGGCTGATTTATCAGGTAGACCACACCACAAAAAACAGTGGAGAGACGAACGCTTACCATTGAAGTCCCTTTTTGGACCATAGTAGTCTTGAGTTAAATTGATATTTATTTTTCCTCCCAACCAAGTCTTTGTAACCTTACTAACAGACTAGATGGGAAATAAATTTGATGGTGGACCTTGGAATTGTAAACGGCGAAAATCATTATCTCCACTGCTATTTGTGGAATGGTCCAGATCCCTCAATATGATCTTTTTTTTTTTGGAATGTATGAGGCCCACCTTGGTATATACATAAGGCCCATTTGAGGAGGTTCACCTTTGAGGTGTTTATGGCCCATCTATGAGGTCCACCTTTGATGTGTGTATGGCCCATCCATGAGGCCCACCTTTAATGTGTTTATGGCTCATCCGTCAGGCCCACTTTGATATACTTGCAGCCCATTAGCGCGGCCCATTGGTGCGGCCCAATGATGCAACCCATCGTGATGTGTATGTTATACAGGCCGTTCTTTGACTGGACAACTGGTAGGCCCAGCTGTGATGTGTGGGCCCACTTGCTACATGTACAAGGTCCACCTTTGATGAATATTCGAGGCCCACCTATTGCTACTTAAGGCCCACTTGTTGGATATTTGAGGCTCACCTATTATGTATTTTCGGCCCATATGGCATGGCCATTGTGATGCTTTGCAACCCATTTAGCGAGGCCCATTATGACGTGCATTGGGCCTACGGGTTGTGGTCATGCGATGTATCTGAGGCCCATATGCAGGGCCCACTTGTTATGTATAAATCCTTTGTATGAGGCCCAATGCGATGTACATTAGACCTTTGTGTGAGGCTATGGGCCCACCTTATGTTTAACTCTACATGGGCCACTGCTTGGAAGCAATGTTGGTTGAATATCCACATTGATGGGCAATGATGGTTAGATGTCCTCATTGTAACCTTCCCTTAGGCCTTGTTAGGCCCATTCTCTTCGTGGATTAACCCAAATAAGTGGGCCCCATTCGCCATAAACAGATGGCTCCGTGCTATCAGATTGATACAACCACGGCCGAGAGCCGATCTTTACATTATTGTTGATTAGTTGTTTATCTATGAACCTCACCTTGTTTATATATGCTGGTTGTCGGTGCTGATTATTGATGCTGATTGTTAGTGCTGATTATAGATGTTGACTATCGATACCGATTATTGAGGCCTAATATCGAGGCCGATTGTTGAGGCCCAATGCGATGTATATGCCGCCTGTATTTGAGGACCGTTGTGATGTGCATTCAGGCCGTGTTTTAGGCCTAATATGATGTATATGAGGCCTATGCGATGAGGCCCATTGGGATGCATTTGAGGACCAGGCTATGGAGCCCATTATGATGTATGTTAGGCCCATGAGAAAGGCTCATTACGATGTATGTTAGGCCCATGAGAAAGGCTCATTGTGATGTATTCATGGCCCATGATGCATGGCCCATTTGATGTATTCGAGACCCATGTGTAGGGCCCACATGTCATGTATTTGAGGCCCATGAGCAAGGCCCGCCTGTTGTGTATTTGTGGCCCTTGAGTAAGGCCCACTGTGTTGTAAATCAGGCCTTTGTGTGAGGCTGTGGGCCCATTATATGTTTGGCTCTATGTGAGCCATTCCTTGGGGGCAATGTTGGTTAAATGTCCACATTGTCGAGGTCGATTGTCAATGCCGGTTGTTGATACCGATTATGAGTATGTGACAATATAACATCATGATACATGCCCATATGCATCATTTGCATGTTTGTTATGAGATGTGGTTGATCATTGCATATGTCATTAAGCATGTTGTTATGAGATTCCCTGATAGGCGGAGGTTATCTCACATGAGCACGCGGTATGCGCAGGATTAATGCATGACTCGATTGTATGACTCATGCATCTTGCATAATGATTACTGTACGCCCTAGCAACATCAGGGCCGTAGCCTCGACAGGCATATCGTGGATGGCCAAATGGAACACCGGAAATGTTTGGTTCTAGCATACGGGCGCCATAGATGTCTCTGGATGAAAATCCTTAAACCTCTATGGCTAGGAGACGCCCCAACGTCGAAACCGAGTGGATATATGAGCGCCCGATTGCCGAATACCGAGAAGCTGTATCTCTCACTGTGTCGTGGTCAGTTGGGAGGGGGTGTGGCCTTACCCGCCTGAGGGTAGGGGGCAATACTAGGCTGAGTTTGACCAGCCCATGAATGGGTCCGCTATCAATGTGCCAGATAGGTATTGGCAGACTATTGACCAAGCGGATAGTGAGGTTTCTTACGCTCACTTGGACTGTATGGCTGGGAGAGCGACAGTGCCATTTGAAGTGTACTAAACTCCGGTGATGATCCCAGAGATGAACTGTACTGATATGTGGATTTAGTGAGCAGGAGTTGCATACTCATTCATGTATTCATTCACACACTATCCACTCGAGTTGGTGGTGCGCAACTATTTATTACGTGTACCTTCGCAATGGCCAGGATTTCGGTTGGGGCACGCGACTAACCTGAGATCAGGAGTTTACCACATTGAGTCTGACTATCCAAATTTAGGTATGGGACTGGTTTGGATAGAAGTCCCTTGTGATGGACCCCATAGCCTGCGATATTACGTACTATCATCCCGACTTCACACTCCAGTATGGTCATTCCATTTGCACCGCATATTGCATGACATTCGCGGCATACGGCATTTTAGGTTACTGCGTTTCTGCATTTATATGGTCTAGATACAGTTGACGCTATTCGTGAACTCATCAGGAATTGTATATTGCATCGCATCCTCGGCATCTGATATTTGGCTTTTTATGACTCCTTATTTGCATAGCTGTTCTATATTGCTTACTCTGTTATCTTATGATTTATGATCTTGTCAGTATTTCTGCTTACTCTGATAATTCATGATCTTGTCAGCCTTTCTGCTTATTCCGATAATGTACGATTTATGGATTACCAGTATTTTCGGTATTGTATGATGATGGCATTGTATTGAATACTTGGCACTTATCTTATGCACACACTTACACCACCCTCTAAGCTTTCTATAAGCTTATGCACGATAGATGCATGCAGATGATGATAGGTTGCAGCAATGTTGAGCTTGGAGCGTGCAGCGGTCTTCTGGAGCTTGACTTTCGATTTACGTATTTCCCTTTCAGTATTGTATTCAAATGTTTATATTAGTGGATATGTGATGATGATGTCTTTGCAAATTGGGTATACTTGTGATTATGCTTATTACCAGTTAAATGTGAAAAAAAAAAAGAAAAAAATCCTCCTTGTAGGATCCCAGGATCGGAATCTGGCGTATGAACGTTAGGAGCCCAGAATGGGGTACTAGGGAGGCTGTCAGCACCAGATTCGGTGATCGGGATTCCTGTGAATCCGATTTTCGGGTTTAGGGCATGACAAGATGTGTATTGACAATGCAATAGACTAATGTAATAATGAAAAGATTAGCATATATCTACTCGACCAACCCGATAGAGCCCACTTGGGTTGGGCTTGGGTTCAAAATTCCCAACCAGAAGTTGGGTTGGATTGGGTTAGGGTTGAGGTATAGGAACCTTGGGATGGGCTACGGTTAAGCACCAACCCGCCCGACTTTCAACCCTATATGATTTTGGGGTAGGAGAAGCTACTTTAGCCAACCAACCTAGTTATTTTCCAAGATTCCATCAGATCATGGTCGAAAATCCATTTCATTCACTTCGTGGTCAATTTCAATCAGTTCACGATTAATTTCATTCACTTCACGGTCATATTCATGCATTTCACGGCCAATTCGCTTCACTTGACGGTCATTTCCATGCATTTCACGGTCATTTGACCGTGAAGAGAAGGGAATGGACCATGAAATGCATGGAAATGACCGTGAAATGAAATGGAATCGCTGGAAATGACCATGAAATGCATGGAAATGACCATGAAGTGAAGGGAATTGACCACGAAATGCATGGAAATGACCGTGAAATGAAACAAGATAGCCGGAATTGACCTTGAAATGCATAGAAATGACCGTGAAGTAAAGGGTATTGACTATGAAATGCATGGAAATGACAATGAAGTGAAGGGAATTGACCGTGAAATGCATGGAAATGACTGTGAAATGAAACGGAATCGTCGGAAATGACCGTCAAAAGCATGGAAATGACTGAAGTGAAGGAAATTGACCGTGAAATGCATGAAAATGACCGTGAAGTAAAAGGAATTGACCGTGATATGCATTGAATTGAACGTGAGGTAAAGGGAATTGACCGTGAAATGCATTGAATTGACCGTAAAGTAAAGGGGAATCACCGAAATTGACAGTGAAATGCATGGAAATGACCGTGAAATGAAACGAAATTGCCGAAAATGACCATGAAATGCATGAAAAATACCGTGAAGTGAAGCAAATTGACTGTGAAATACATGGAAATGACCGTGAAATGAAACGGAATCGCCAGAATTGACCGTAAAATGCATGCACCATGAAGTGAAGCGAATTGACCGTAAAATGCATGGAAATGACCGTGATATGAAACGGAATTGTCGGAAATGACCATGAAATGCATGGAAATGATAATGAAGGGAAGCAAATTGACCATGAAATGCATGGAAATGACCATGAAGTGAAGGGAATTGACCATGAAATGCATGGAAATGACCATAAAATGAAACGGAATCGCCGGAAATGACCGTGAAATGCATGGAAATGACTATGAAGTGAAGGAAATTGACTGTGAAATGCATGGAAATGACCGTGAAGTGAAGGGAATTGACTATGAAATGCATGGAAATGACCGTGAAATGAAACGGCATAGCCGGAATTGACCGTGAAATGCATGGAAATGACCGTGAAGTGAAGGGAATTGACCATGAAATGCATGCAAATGACTGTGAAATGAAACAGAATCACCGGAAATGACTGTGAAATTTATGGAAATGACCATGAAGTGAAGGAAATTGACCGTGAAATGCATGGAAATGACCGTGAAGTGAAGGGAATTGACCGTGAAATGCATGGAAATGCCTGTGAAATGAAACGAGATAGCCGGAATTGACCATGAAATGCATGGAAATGACCGTGAAGTGAAGGGAATTGACCGTGAAATGTAAGGAAATGACCATGAAGTGAAGGGAATTGACCGTAAAATGCATGGAAATGACCATGAAATGAAACGGAATTGCTAGAATTGACCATGAAATGCATGGAAATGACCATGAAGTGAAGGGAATTGGCCATGAAATGCATGGAAATGACCCTGAAGTGAAGGAAATTGACCGTGAAATGCATGGAAATGAACGTGAAATGAAACGGAATCATCGGAATTGAACGTGAAATGCATGGAAATGACGTGAAGTGAAGGGAATTGACCGTGAAATGCATGGAAATGACTGTTAAGTGAAGGGAATTGACCGTGAAATGCATGGAAATGACCGTGAAGAGAAGGGAATTAACCGTGAAATGCATGGAAATGATCTTGAAATGAAACAGGATAGCCGAAATTGATCGTGAAGTGAAGGGAAATGACCATGAAATGTATGAAAATGACCGTGAAGTGAAGGGAGTTGACTTGAAATGGAAGGAAATGACTGTGAAATGAAATGGGATCGTCGGAATTGACAGCGAAATGCATGGAAATGACCGTGAAGTGAAGGGAATTGACCGTGAAATGTATGGAAATGACCGTGAAATGAAACGGGATCGCCTGTAAAGACCATGGAATGCATGGAAATGACCATAAAGTGAAGGAAATTATCGTGAAATGCATGGAAATGACCGTGAAGTGAAGGGAATTGACTGTGAAATGCATAGAAATGACCATGAAATGAAACGGGATAGCCGGAATTGACCATGAAGTGAAGGGAAATGACCGTGAAATGCATGAAAATGACTGTGAAGTGAAGGAAATTGTCACACCCCAAACCCGGAGATCGGATTCACAGGAATCCCGATCGCCGAATCCGGTGTCGACAGCCTCCGTAGTACCCCATTCTCGGCTCCTAGCGTCCATACGCCAGATTCCAATCCTGGGATCCTATAAGGAGGATTTTTTATTTTTTTTATATATTTTAACTTGTAATAAGCATAACTATAAGATTACCCCATTCACAAAGGCAACATCATCATCACATATCCACTAATATAATCATTTGAGTACAATGCTGAAAGGGAAATACATAAATTGAAAATCAAGCTCCAAAAGACCACTACACGCTCCAAGCTCAACATTGTTGCAACCTAACATCACCTGCACGCATCTATTGTGCACAAGCTTATAGAAAGCTTAAAGGGTGGTGTAAGTGTGTGCACAAGGTAAGTGCCAAGTATTCAACGCAATGACATAATTATACAATGTCGAAATAGGCACAAGGTCATAAATCATACGTTATCAGAATAAGCAAAAATACTGACAAATCCATGAGTTAAACAATATCAGAATATGCAATACAGATCAACTATACAAATGAGGAGCCATAAAGAGTCAAATATCAGATGCCGTATCTAAACCATATAAATGCAGAAACACGGGTAACCCAAAATGCCATATGTTGTGAATGTAATGCAATATGCGATGCGAATAGAATGACCATGCTAGAGTATGAAGTCAGGATGATAGTACGTAATATCGCAGGCTATAGGGTCCATCACAAGGGACTTCTATCCAAACTAGTCTCATACCTAAATTTGGATAGTCAGACTCAATGTGGTAAACTCCTTATCTCAAGTTAGTCACGCGCCCCAACCGAAATCCTAGCCATTGCGAAGGCACACGCAACAAATCGTTGCGCACCACCAACCCGAGTGGATAGTGAATGAATGAATGAGTATGCAACTCCTGTTCAATAAGTCCAAATATTAGTATAGTTCCTCTCTGGGATCATCACCGGGGTCTAGTACACTCTACACCACCTTGCTGCCCCATCAAGCGCACAACTGGGTAAGTGAAAAAGACCTCACTATCCACCTGGCCAGTAGTCGGCCAATATCTACCCGACACGTCGATAGCGGACCCATTCACAAGTTGGTCAAACTCAGCCTAGTTATGCCTACTCCCTCAGGTGGGTAAGGCCACACCCCCTCCCAACCGACCATGACACAATGGGAAACGCGGCCTACTGGTATACGACCCTCATGCGCTCATATATATCCACTCGATCTCAACGTTGGGGCGTCCTCTGGTACCAAGAGGGTTTAGGAGTTTTCACCCAGGGTCATCTATGGCAGCCCGATGATCAAACCAAACATTTTTGGTGTCCCATCTGGCCATCCATGATATGCCTGTGGAGGCCATGGCCCTGATGTCACTAGGGCGTACAGTAATTACAACACACAATGCAAGATGCATGAGTCATACAATCCAGTCATGCATCAATCCTACGCATACCGTGCGCTCATGTGAGATAACCTCCACCTATCAGGGAGTCTCATAACAACATACCTAATAACATATGCAATGGTCAACCTCATCTCATAACAAACATACAGATGATGCGTATGGGCATGTATCATGATGCTATGCTATCACATACTCATAATCGGTATCAATAACCGGCATTGACAATCGACCTCGACAATGTGGACATTTAACCAACATTGCCCCCGAGGAATGGCCCTCATAGACCCTACATATAGTAGACCCATGACCTCACACAAGGGCCAAATATACAACACCATGGGCCTCACTTAAGAGCTTAATACACATCACTATGAGCCTTTCACATGGGCCTAACATACATCACAATGGGCCTCAACTATAAGTCGCATATACACCATATAGGTCTCGACAATCGGCCTCGACAATTGAAATCGGCCATGACAATCGAAATTGACACTCAGACTTGACAATCGGAGTCAGCCTCGACAATTGGAGTCAGCCTTGATACTTGGCCTCGACAATCGAGATCGATCGATAATCAAAATCGACAAATTGGTCACGACAATCGGGATTGGCAATCGGCCTTGACAATCGAGATCGATCGATAATCAAAATCGACAAATTGGTCATGACAATCGGGATTGGCAATCGGCCACGACAATCAGGATCGATCGATAATCAGAGCCGGCAAATCGGTCACGATAATCGGGATCGATTGATAATCAGAGTCAGCAAATCGATCACATTAATCGAAATTGACAATCAGCTACGATAATCGAAATCAATCAATAATCAGAATCGGTAAATCGGTCACGTCAATCAGAATTAGCAATCGACCACGACAATCGGGATCGATCGATAATCAGAATCGGTAATTCAGTCACGACAATCAGATCAATCGATAATCAGAATTGGCAAATCGGTCATGACAATCGGGATTGATCGATAATCAGAATCGGTAAATCGGTCACGACAATCGGATCAATCGATAATCAGAATTGGCAAATCGGTCTCGACAATCGGGATTGATCGATAATTAGAGTTGGAAAATCAATCACGACAATCAGATCGATCGATAATCAGAATCGGCAAATTGGTCACGACAATTGAGATCGATCGATAATCAAAGTCGGCAACTTAATCACGATAATCGGGATCGATCGATAATCAGAATCAACAACTCGGTCACGACAATCGGGATCGATCGATAATCAGAATCGGCAAATCATTCACGACAATCGGATCGATCGATAATCAAAATCAACAAATCGGTCATGACAATCGGATCAATTGATAATCAAGATCAGCAAATCGGTCACGATAATCGGATCGATCGATAATCAGAATCGGTATCGAACAAGCAAAATCGGCCTAACAACGGGCATGAGAAAAGGTCACAATGTGGACATCTAACCATCATTGCCCATCAATGTGGACATTTAACCAACATTTCTCTCAAGGAGTGGCCCACATAGGGCCGAGCATACAGTGGGCTCACGGCCTCATACAAGGGTCTAATATATGTCGCAATGAGCCAAATACACGGGCCCAATATACATCACTATGGCCACGACCCATGGTCTTCAAATACATCATAATGGGCTACGACCCATGGGCCTCAATATACATCATGTGGACCACATTAACGGGTCTCATATACACAACAAGTGGGCCCTGCACGTGGGCCTCAAATACACAGCATGTGGGCCTTACACATGGGCCTCATATACTTCAAATGGGCCATGTACCTGGGCCTCGAATACATCAAGTGGGCCACACATCATGGGCCTTAAATACAACAAGTGGGCTGCATTAATGGGCCCCACCAATGGGCCTTAATTACACAATAGGTGGCCTCAAATACATCTAATTGGGTCCACCGTTCTAGGTGAGCTATCTACATCATACATCTATTTTCAGAGATCACTTTAGTGCGTTACTCAAATGAATCATAATGGGAGATCATCTAGACCATCCCACAAATAACCGTGGAGATAATGATTTTCACCCTTTTAAATTCGCAGGGCCCACCATTTTATTTTTCCGTCCAACTTGATCATAAGGTCACAAAGACCAGGATTAAGAGGAAAAACAAATATCATCTTGATCCAAAACTTCCGTGCACCAAAAAAAGGGCTTCAATGGTAGACGTTCAATCTCCACAGTTTTCTACAGTGTGGTCCACCTGATAGACAACGTGGATATAAAAATAAATACATCAGGGGTGGGTCCCACCGTCCAGCCATCTGGACGATGCGGATAACACCCATACATCATATAGTGGAGTCCACATAATGGACTGTGTGGATCAAATCCACAAAAAATATAGATGGACAGTGTGAAGCAGCATATACATCATCGTATGTGCCACACAGCAGGATTGGAACACATACATCATGCATGCCCCATCGGTGTGGATCACAAACACCAGGCCAGGGCCCATCGTCCAGCTCATCAGCACAGTCCAAATCATCTAGACGGTGTGGATGAAGTAGATACATCACGGTGGAGCTTGGTAGCACCGTCCAGATGGTCTGGACGGTGTGGAAGAAACCAATACATCACTGAGGTCCCCACGTGGGACCTATGGACAACATGGTTGAAACACATATATCAGAGTGGTCCCCACCCCCACTCGTGCAGGGTGGGCCCCTTAGAATTTGATGACATCACACAGCAGCGTTATAGCTGGTATACCATCCAATTCGTCCAGCAGGTGAGTCCCACATGGGGCCCACCATTCACTTACATATATACATTACATATATAATATAATATTATATAATATTTTATTTTATATCATTGCTTAAAAAGGGTCCAGCGTCTAGACCTTTTGGACGCTGGACGAGCGGTTTAGATTTAGGACGGGTATATCAAGGTGGGGTCCACGTGCTGGATGCACATGACAAGGTGGGCCCCACATCCAATGAGTCACACGTGCTGCTCTACAGCATGGAAGGAAAAAATACATACATCATGACGTGGCCTGTCAGACGGATAGCATGGATGCAATCGATGGACGGTGTGTGAAAGACACATCAAGGTGGACCTCACCATCCAGGCCTTTGCGCTGGATGGTGCAGATGAAATACATCATCAAGGTGGGTCATGTCCCACGTGTGGCCACCACACACACTGCTACTGCACGTACGACAGTTGTACGTCAGGGATCCCACCGCCCTGTGGTGTGGATAAAACACATGCATTATGGCAGCCCTCAGAACTCTCTGACGTCAATTAAGCAGCTGTGAGCTGCTAGGTTCCTGCCCAGCAGTCCAGATGGACAGTGTAGAATAGATGGGTCCACACACGTGGACACCACATGCCATCAAGACCTTATTGGCTGATGATCAACATGGATAAAACACGTACGTCACACGGCCTCATGACCTAAATGGTATGGATATGTATCATCAGGTGGGCCACATATCAAAAGAGAGAGAGAGGGAGGGAGGGAGAGAGATAGAGAGAGACGTGTGAATGGGAGGAACCCCGCCACTATGGGCCCTCCCTATACAATGCATACATCAAAATGGGTCCCACCATATGTGGGCCCTCAAATCATAAAAAATCAAGATGATGAACACCCACCTATGATTTTCTCCTCTTCTTCCGCCAAAGCATCCTAGAGCTCCAATGGACGAGCTTCAACGGTTGAGATGGACTTTGGATGGTGGGATTAGGTGGTAGGAAGGTGGGCCACATTAACTCTCTCATGGAAAGCTCTCATGGACATTGGGTTGCTTGTTTGTAAAATGGAGAAAAATGAGAGAGAGAGAGAGAGAGAGAGAGAGAGAGAGAGAGAGAAAGGATGGGATGGATTGATAAGGTGTGGTTGTTGTAAGAGATGGAAAAGGGGAGGTATGAGTTAGTTTGAAAATGGTGTAAAAAAAGTATGGGTGGGGAGAGAGAGAGTTGACTTGTGAGGGGTGAGGTGGCATGGAGCATGGGTGGTGTACTTGACTTGTGAAATGATGGATTGATGTGATGTGTCGTAGAGATTCTCTCGGCATTTGCAACGCGCAGCGTTTTCTGAAAACTGAACACAGGCCCACATCTTCTGTCCCGGGTATCGCCTCAGCACGTAATACGCAACGTCAGAACCGCGGCGACGGTGCGGTCACAAAGATACAAGTCTCGAGTCGAGCTGATTCTGGAATACGGGACATGATTCAGGATCATGCGCAAACGCTGATAACAGATCGTGGATCACTGGAATTTGACTGGGAGGACCGCGGAAGCCTATGGAACAGTACAGGTTAGGATACGGGTCTTACAGAAATTGACTGTTAAATGTAAGGAAATGACCATGAAATGAAACGGGATCGCCGAAATTGACTGTGAAGTGAAGGGAAATGACCGTGAAATGCATGGAAATGACCGTGAAGTGAAGGAAATTGACCGTGAAATGTATGGAAATGACCGTGAAATGAAATAGGATAGCCGGAATTGGCCATGAAGTGAAGGGAAATGACCGTGAAATGCATGGAAATGATCGTGAAGTGAAGGGAATTGACCGTGAAATGCAAGGAAATGAGCATGAAATGAAACAGGATCGCTGGAATTGATCGTGAAATGCATGGCAATGACCGTGAAATGAAAGGAAGTCGCCGGGATTGACTGTGAAATGAATGGAAATGACCATTAAGTGAAGGAAAATGAACATGAAATGCATGAAAATGACCATGAAGTGAAGGGGATTGACCGTGAAATGCATGGAATTGACCGTGAAGTGAAAGGAATTGGCCGTGAAATGCATGGAAATGACTGTGAAGTGAAGGGAATTGACCGTGAAATGCATGAAAATGACTGTGAAGTGAAGCGGAATTGTTGGAATTGAGCGTGTAATGCATGGAATTGATCGTGAAGTGAATAGAAAGGACCATGAAATGCATGAAATTGACCGTGAAGTGAAGACACGTCTGTATATTAGGAATACATCATTTGCTACAAAATTTTGACAAAATATACAACACATCATTTGCATCATTCATAATGAAATCACTATTAGGAATACATCATTTGGTACAAAATTTTAACAAAATATACAACACGTCATTTACATCATTTCACCATGAATGTTTTACAAGACATCATTTACAAAAATTTACAACATTTCACAAAATTTCTCGATTCCTCTCATGCGTAAGACAAATATATCATATTTTGAGGTCACTCGGGCAATCATAGGCTATTGATTTCCTAAAGTTAGGAGTGAATTGTTGTAATTCTCTCCCTAACAAAATTTGATCGCTGCACAAAATGTCGATATATTTCATGACAAAAATGTCATAATCTTATCCGTTGATTTGCTTTGGTATAGAAGTATCTTCTCTGACCGTCCAAGCATTTCCTTCCAGCACAGACATATCTCCTATGGCATAAAATAATATAGACAAGGCCTCCTTCATCAGCTCGATATGTTCCCTGTATCGACTGAGTGCCCTCGAGTATAAACTGTCAAGTATAATGATTTCTTAGTCTCGAGAGTGGATGACCATTAGGTACCAATAACTGTTGGCGTGATTGACTAGTACATATGCCTGTCCATGTTTGGAAAGAAAAAGATATTAATATCCAAAAATTATAGAAATGGGCATACCTAGCGTTGATAACTTGTAACGACACCATTACCTCTTCATGCTGCCACATGGCCTTCTGCCCATCACAAGGCTTGACAATGCTGATCACAGTGAGTTTTTCTAGCCCTTTGAATAATAAACGTGCTTCATCATTACCAGCATTCCGATACATTCTTAATATCAACATTTGCATGCCGATACGTGGCTATTACAAACAACATATCAAATTAGAACATATATCATATAATGAAATAACACAATAACCATGATCCAATTCATACAATTACCAGAAAAAATACATGACAGAACTTGCAGTCCTTTGTATATAAAGTAGGAAATGATCGATGCCTTCTATTCAAGAAATCGACGTATTTATCGATAGCCTAATCAATAAAGATGGAAAATTAAGCACTACTCTAATATAAGTGTTCTGAATAAAACCATATATGCATGCGTGTGATTTACTTACCACGCTATCAACCCATGCATATTTCTTCCAAATGATCTTGAACCAAAGAAATGATAGTGATTCTTTGTTTGCGTTGGCCCAACTTTCCAATTCATAGAGTTCGTCCTCCGATATTACCTTAAATGGATTGATCTTGGCCTCAAAGGGTATCGGAGAAGTAGGAAATTCTCTCTGTTTCTCATTGTCGGCGGCGTTGCTTGGAGTGGTTTGCACGGTAGAGATGGAAGTGAATCGAGAATGCTTATAGACAGACGGCTTTAGCACCCTCTTAGGTTTCCTCTTATATACTAGAATGGAATGCAGTGATTTCTCGCATATATCAATGCCTAACGCATCCTCATCCTCCTTTTCAAACTCTTCCTGATTCTCTAACTCCTTTTCCTTTCAAAATTGAATCTTCTCTATACGAAACACCTCCATCTGCTTCTTCAAATCCACCCTACCCTCCTCCAACTCTTTCCTCTCCTTCTTCAGTTCTTCCTTCTCCCTCATCAGCATTTCCCTCTCCTTCTTCAAAACCGCCCTCTCATTCAACTCTTCATTCTCTAACCTCAAGGCTTCTTTCAGTTTTAGCATTAGTTCAACCTCCTTAAGTACTACTTCTCTCTCCCTCTCAAACGATTCTTTTCTCTTTTAGCATCCGTTCAAGAAGCTTCAACTCTTCCCTGTCTCTCTCCAACTGAAGCCTCTGCGCCTCTAGCTCCTCCCTATCCTCCCTCGACTCCCCAGTCAATTGCAATCCTGCTCTCTCTCCCTCTCCCTCTCCCTCATCAGTACTCTCTTCCTCTCCCCCCCTCTTCTCCCTCTCCCTCTTCTTCTCCCTCTCCCCCCTCTTCTCCCTCTCCCTATCACGATCTCTCTTCCATATCTTCATCATCTTCATCTTTAGTGCCCTACAAAATGAAGCAATATATGTATCAATTATATAACATGTCAAATTAAATATAAAATATCAACATAAAAGAAGACGTTTCTGACATCTTACGTCAAATCTATCACGGACCAAACGAACAGCCTCTGTCTCCAGCTCCTTGGTGGTAGGCTCTAAGATAAGAACGATCTCAGTCTGCAAGAGAACATCTTCATTTTCATGCTACAGAAATATATATATATATATATATATATATATATTATATAGTTGAATGAGTGACCACTTAGCTTCATAGAAATTGACTTATATCTTTATTATCTATAATTTGATGAATCTTCTTATATCTCCAACCCTTTCATCCCCGATATTATATGAACCGTGGAATTTGGAAGGGAACGTATGAAATTATACATTGTTAAAGAGTCGGTATTCTCTTAAGGGCCCATATCTGTTACAATAAAATGACAAGATGATGTTAAATAAATATAGTTTGTTATAAACTATGGATTAAAATAGACAAGGAAAGAATCCTTACTTGTAGGGAAAATATACAACCAGTGACATTGTAATGAGGCCCCTAGGATGCCATCAAGGCACTCTCGATCCCTTCCGTCATCGTGGGGAAGGCCAGACTACCCCAATGGTAGATATTAAAGTCTTTCAACAAGTCGACAAGGTCGATAAAGTCTGTACAGCATATAATATTCGTGTCGGTACCCCTAACAAACCACTCTATACATAATATTAGGGCTACCTTCACGACATCTTTGTGCTTATTGCTATCAATTATCCTATTGAACACCTCCTATACATGTTTCTTTAGGATAAGATATTCATTGAAGTATTTTTTCTCTTATTGACTTCTTCGAACAATGGATATTGGGTATAGAGAGGTCACCAGTCTTCAACCCTATTATTAGGGCGAAGTCTATCTCGGTAAATTTTACATGGTTCCCCTGTATCTTGAATACAAGATTGCCTATATATCTCTTAATAAGTGAGTGAAAAATGGCTCCTATAAACCTAAATGATGCAATGTGTAATAAAAATGAGAATGAGGTCTGCCTAAATATATTTAATCTAGTGTTATTCTTCTCCAACCCACTCTTCACACTATCAAACCACCATGTCAAAGAACATCTGCATGAGATGGTGGGGGCCGACTCCCTAAATCCCTTATGCAATGGTTTGTCATCTGCAAGGATGAATTGGAAATTAAATCAATGATAACATTCAATATTTAACAAAACATAATGTGAAAGTTGACTTGTTCTGGTGAAAATTCATAAAGTATGGTGTGAGTTTGCTGAATCGGCGGTCAGTTTTTGGCGAATTCTAAATGAAAGTACAAGACTTATTAGTGAATTTTCACAAGTTTTGGGCCTGTTTCACTCATTTTTCAATCAATTTCATGTAGTTGTTGGTAAATTTATACCAAGGTTGTCAGTCAAAAAAATGTCAATATCAAGCAGTCATCGGCCATTTTGAACAATTCCATGTCAAATGGTCGACTCATAGGTCACATTCAACAAGTTCACGGCCAATTTCACTAAGTTATGGGTCAATTTTCATAGTTATATGTTGCATTTTGGCCGAGAACGTCTTGAAATTGACCATGAGTGGATTTGTGTAAGGACTGTAAATGACCGTTAAGTGAAGGGGATTGACCGTGAAATGCATGGAATTGACCGTGAAGTGAAGGAAATTGTCCGTGAAATGAGTGGAATTAAACGTGACGTGAAGGGGATTGTCCATGAAATGCATGGAATTGACTGTGAAGTGAAGGGGAATCACAGGAATTAACCATGAAATGCATAGAATTGACCATGAAGTGAAGGGGAATGACTGGTAATGACCGTGAAATGAATGGAAATGAGCGTGAAGTGAAGGGAATTGACTGTGAAATGCATGGAAATGACTGTGAAGTGAAGCGAATTGACTGTAAAATGCATGAAATTGACCGTGAAGTGAAGCGAATTGACCGTAAAATGCATGGAATTGACCATGACGTGAAGCGAATTGACCGTAAAATGCATGGAATTGACCGTGAAGTGAAGGGGAATGACCAGCAATGACCATGAAATGATTGGAAATGACCGTGAAGTGAAGGGAATTGACCGTGAAATGTATGAAAATGACCATGAAGTGAAGCGAATTGACCATGAAATGCATGGAATTAATCGTGAAGTGAAGGGGAATGACCGAAAATGAACATGAAATGATTGGAAACGACCAAGAAGTGAAGGGAATTAACCGTGAAATGACGTAGAATGGCCGGAATTAAGTCAGTTGACAGTTAATTTAACTCAGTTCACGGTCAATTTAACTCAGTTCACGGTGATTTTAGCTCAGTTCACAGTCATTTTAGCTCAGCTCACGATCATTTTAGCTCAATTCACAGTCATTTTAGCTCAATTCACGGTCCTCATTAATAACTCGGTCGGTGCTCAGTCTCTTTCATGGTTTTCATTTAGTTTCACATCTTATTTCATTCTTTTGTTTAAAAACCCTCAATGTGAGCCATTTGAGTCCTGATTTTGCTCATTTATCAGGACATGTCATACCATTCAGTATTTTTAAAGAATGAAAATGGATTGGGGACATGCTCATATATAGTACAATATACAGTAGGGTCCACAAAAAGAAAGCTCAATATTTTTAAGAAATGAAAATGGATTGTGGACCGTGCACATATATAATATAATATACAGTGGGGTCCATAAAAAGAAAGCAGGGATTTGAATATACCTGCCATTCGAAGCTTCTTAGATGGGGGGACCATTTTTCATCCTATCTTGGGCTCAAAAAAGTCGAAAAGGATGTGTGTGGGATGTGTCTTCTTGACCAGATAAAAGGAAAATAAGAAAGCGGTGGAGGGTCATAGAGGGAGAGAAGTAATCAAAAAATGATAATCTACGGCTAGGATGAAGGATCAAGGAGAGGAAAGAAGAGAAAACCAAGTTTTTTGGTGGAGACGCGGCTGGTAGCGTGAATAGGGTGCGTCGGCTATAGGAGGGGCATTTTCGACCTTTGGGAAGATGTCCATATGAACATATGGGGCTTATTCTGGTGAAGTAAAAAGAGGTGGGCTTCAACAGGTAAATGGGCCCTAAATGGGTCGCACAGTGGTAAATTTCTCATATCTCCATCAGCAGTTCGGCACCCCATAAATGGGAGAAATTTACCATTGTACGACCCATTATGGCCCATTTACACATTGAAGCCCACCTCATTTTACCTTACCAAAATAAGCCCTAGCTATACGGACGCCTTCCCAAAGGTCAAAAATGCCCCTGCTTTTTCCTTCAAGCGGATCAGCTAGTGCTCGAAGACGAGCGCTGACGCTCCTCAAACTTCAAGTTGTACGAAGGTTCAAAAGAGATCAATGATACGTGGGCCCCACAGTTATGTATTTATTATATCCACAACATTCATCCATATTTCGAGATCATTTTGGAGCATTATCAAAAAAAAAATCATATCCAAAGATCAACAAGACCACACTACAAAGAGCAGTAGAAAATTGATTTTCACCGTTGAAACTTTTGTAGGGCCCACCAAACATTTATTTTCCATCCAATCTATTAATAAGGTCACAAAGACCTGGATGAAGAGGACAAACAAATTTCATAATGATCCAAAACTTCTGTGACCCCTAAAAGGGTTTCAACGGTGGACGTTCAAAGCAGAATGGTAATGTCATATGATACGGACAGACCTATAGCTACGGATTATAACCGTAGCCATAGATACCATAATCCATAGTCATAAAGGTCTGTCAGGAGTGGGCTCGCCGAACTAGCACCCCCACCCCCCGGCCAGTTGCTAGCCTGTCCGACGGGGCTACACCCACCTGGTGGCCCCTATGGCTACGGATTATAACCGTAACTATAGACGGACTACTTTTACAAAAAAAAAAAATTATTTTTTATTTTTATTTATATGGAGAACTTTATTCTACCTATAATTTTCTCTAACACATATTTATATAAATATGCATATAAAAAAAAAATTCTCTCTTTTTTTCATTTCTTTCTTTATTCATTTAACAAGAATATCTTCTAAACTAAAATTAGTTACTTGATGTACCCTATATGATTTTGGGGTAGGAGAAGCTACTTTAACCAACTAACCTAGTTATTTTCCAAGATTCCATTAGGTCGATGGTCGAAAATCCATTTCATTCACTTAGCGGTCAATTTCATTCATTTCATTTACTTCGTGATCAATTCCATGCATTTCATGGTCAATCCCGGCGATTTCGCTTTGATTCACGGTCATTTCCATGCATTTCACGGTCAATTCCCTACACTTCACAGTCATTTCCCTACACTTCACAGTCATTTCCATGCATTTCACGGTCAATCCCAGTGATTCCGTTTTGATTCACCGTCATTTCCATGTATTTCATGGTCAATTCGCTTCACTTCACGGTCATTTCCATGCATTTCACAGTCAATCCCGGTGATTCCGTTTTGATTCATGGTCAATTCCCTTCACTTCACGGTCATTTTCATGCATTTCACGGTCATTCTCGGTGATTTTGTTTTGATTCACGGTCATTTTCATGCATTTCACAGTCAATTCCCTTCACTTCACGGTCATTTCCACGAATTTCACGGTCAATTCGCTTCACTTCACAGTCATTTTCATGCATTTCACGGTCATTCCCGGCGATTCCGTGTTGATTCACGGTCATTTCCATGCATTTCACGGTCAATTCCCTTCACTTCACGGTCATTTCCATGCATTTCACAGTCATTCCCGGTGATTCCGTGTTGATTCACGGTCATTTCCACGCATTTCACGGTCAATTCCCTTCACTTCACGGTCATTTCCACACATTTCACGGTCATTCCCGGTGTGGAAATGACCGTGAATCAACACGGAATCGCCGAGAATGACCGTGAAATGCATGGAAATGACCGTGAATCAACATGAAATCGTCAGGAATGACCGTGAAATGCATGGAAATGACCGTGAAGTGAAGCGAATTGATCGTGAAATGCGAGGAAATGACATTGAAGTGAAGGGAATTGACCGTGAAATACGTGGAAATGACCGTAAAATGCATGGAAATGACCATGAAGTGAAGTAAATTGATCATGAAATAAGTGGAAATGACCGTGAAGTGAAGGGAATTGATCGTGAAATGCATGGAGATTGATGAGGGTCAAATATTGCATATCAGACACCAATTATTGCTTGAGTTTACGTACATGATAATGCTTAATGTCATATTTTAATCGTGTTTTTATTGTAGGGAGTAATTAGGAGCGTGGATCGAAAAAGAGTATTAAAAGCATGGATTTGACAATCCGAAGTCATCAGAGCAGGAGACAGATTCCAGAGGACCAAGATTGATGGATTTACACTCTAGGGATCCGAGGAAATCAAGTCATTCATGTTAAAGAGGCCCGAAATTGGTCCAAAATGCAAGATCACAGGGTTCCCGCCATCTGATTGACTCAAAAATTCATATATGGCCTGGGGGCCATAAATTAACCATACATATTAATTTTCATACATTGGATCACTGAGGAAGTGGCCCAACAGATAGATCAGCCCCTAAACCATTAATTTGGGGCCCACCTACAATCTGGATATGCCTCAAATTTGGACTCAACGCCTTAAATGGGGAGAACGAGATCCAGAGCTGGGGAGAGAAGAAAGAGAAGAAAGAGAGAGAGAGAGAGAGAGAGAGAGAGAGAGAAGGGAAGGATGTTCCTATTGTTTAAATTTTAGTTTTCCTTCATTATAATTGATTTTATGGATTACTAATTTCTTGCCTAGGGCTGAGATGAAGCCCCTAATTTGAATAACTCTTGTATGTGTTGAATTCATCTAATTTGATTGATTTGTTTCTTTCTCTAGTGTGCTTAACTGAAATTTCTGTACTTCTCTATTCTATGAGCTTAATCAAAGTCTAGATGTGAATATTGTTTAGAATCTTATTCTAGGTGTTTGTGTCTGACCATGAACAAGTTTCCTATAGAGAAAGAAATAGAAATTACATCTCTTCATGCCTGACATGGATGGAAAGATGTGATCCTTATGCTTTAAGAGATTATACATTCTGTGTGCCCGACCAAGGACATAGTGTGTGCTTTATTTATTTACATCAATCTAAATTAGGGTGAATCAATAGGTAAAACAAGGGTTAGGATAATTAGGGGTGGATTCGAAAGTCCTAGTCTTCTCCTTGACTGAATTTTTCTTATTTCTCTTGGTTATTTTTCATAGATTTGTGATAGTTTACTTAATAGTTCGCTAAACCCTTTGTTGGATTAGTTAAGAAGAGTCGTAAATTTCGAATTGTGAGAACCAGTCCTCGTGGGAACGATCTCGTAATACGTACTATATCTATATTTGATTCGTATACTTGCGAGTTTAAAATCATTTAAATCAAATTGGTTTAAATAAAACATCAGAGATGACCGTGAATCAACACGGAATCGCCGAGAATGATAGTGAAATGCATGGAAATGACCGTGAAGTGAAGAGAATTGACCGTGAAATGCATGGAAATGACCGTGAAGTGAAGGGAATTGACCGTGAAATGCATGGAAATAACCGTGAATCAACACGGAATCGTCGGGAATGACCATGAAATACATGAAAATGACCGTGAAGTGAAGCGAATTGACCATGAAATGCGTGGAAATGACCGTGAAGTGAAGGGAATTGGCTGTGAAATGCATGGAAATGGACGTGAATCAACATGAAATTGTTAGGAATGACCGTGAAATGCATGGAAATGACCGTCAAGTGAAGCGAATTAAACGTGAAATGCATGGAAATGACCGTGAATCCAAACGGAATCGCCAGAATTGACCATGAAATGCATGGAAATGACCGTGAAGTGAAGCAAATTGACCGTGAAATGCATGGAAATGACCGTGAAGTGAAGGGAATTGACTGTGAAGTCCATCGAAATGACTGTGAATGAAAACAAAATCGCTGAAAATGACCGTGATTTGCATAGAAATGACCATGAAGTGAAGTGAATTGAATGTGAAATGCGTGGAAATGACCGTGAAGTGCATGGAAATGACCGTGAAGCGAAGTGAATTGACCGTGAAATGCATGGAAATGACCATGAAGTGCAGGGAATTGACCGTGAAGTGCATCGAAATGATAGTGAATCTAAACGGAATCACTAGAAATGACTGTGAAATGCATGGAAATGACCATAAAGTGAAGCGAATTGACGGCAAAATGCATGGAAATGACCATGAAGTGAAGGGAATTGACCGTGAAGTGCATCGAAATGATCGTGAATCTAAACGGAATCACTGGAAATGACCGTGAAATGCATGGAAACGACCGTGATGTGAAGCAAAATGATGTGAAATGCATGGAAATGGCATGAAGTGAAGGGAATTGACCATGAAGTGCATGGAAATGACTAAATCTAAATGAAATCACCAGAAATGACCGTGAAATGCATGAAAAATGACCGTGAAGTGAAGCGAATTGACTTCACTGTCAATTCCCTTCACTTCACAGTCAATTCCATGCATTTCATGGTCAATTCGCTTCACTTCACAGTCATTTTCATACATTTCACGGTCATTTCCGATGATTCCGTTTAGATTCACAGTCATTTCCATGCACTCCACGGTCAATTCCCTTCACTTCACGGCCATTTGTATGCATTTCATGGTCATTTCGCTTCACATCATGGTCGTTTCCATGCATTTCACGGTCATTTCCAGTGATTTCGTTTAGATTCACGGTCATTTCGATGCACTTCACGGTCAATTCCCTTTACTTCATAGTCATTTCCACGCATTACACTGTCAATTCGTTTCACTTCACGGTCATTTCCATGCATTTCATGGTCATTTCCAGCGATTCCGTGTTGATTCACGGTCATTTCGATGCACTTCACAGTCAATTCCCTGCACTTCGTGGTCATTTCCACACATTTCATGGTCAATTCACTTCACTTCATGGTCATTTCCATGCATTTCACGATCAAATCCCTTCACTTCACGGTCATTTCCATGCATTTCACGGTCAATTCACTTCACTTCACGGTCATTTCCATGCATTTCATGGTCAATTTCGGTGATTCTATTTAGATTCATGGTCATTTTCATACATTTCACGGTCATTCCCATCAATTTCGTGTTGATTCACGGTCATTTCCATGCATTTCACGGTCAATTCCCTTCATTTCACGATCATTTCCATGCATTTCACGGTCAATTCGCTTCATTTCACGATCATTCCTGGTGATTCTTGGTTGATTCACGGTCATTTCCACGCATTTCACAGTCGATTCCCTTCACTTCACGGTCATTTCCTCGCATTTCATGGTCAATTCGCTTGACTTCATGGTCATTTCCATGCATTTCACGGTCATTCCCGGCGATTCCGTGTTGATTCACGATCATTTCCATGCATTTCACGGTCAATTCCCTTCACTTCACGGTCACTTCCATGCATTTCACGGTCAATTCGCTTCACTTCACGGTCATTTCCATGCATTTTACGGTCATTCCCAGCAATTCCTTGGTGGTTCATGGTCATTTCCATGCATTTCACAGTCATTCCCGGCGATTCCGTGTTGATTCATGATCATTCCACACCGGGAATGACCATGAAATGTGTGGAAATGACCGTGAAGTGAAGGGAATTGACCGTGAAATGCGTGGAAATGACCGTGAATCAACACGGAATCGCTGGGAATGACTGTGAAATGCATGGAAATGCCCGTGAAGTGAAGCGAATTAACCGTAAAATGTGTGGAAATGACCGTGAAGTGAAGGGAATTGACCGTGAAATGCATTGAAATAACCGTGAATCAACACAAAATCACCGGGAATGACCGTGAAATGCATGGAAATGACCGTGAAGTGAAGCGAATAGACTGTGAAATGCATGGAATGACCGTGAAGTGAAGGGAATTGACCGTGAAATGCATGGAAATGACCGTGAATCAAAACGGAATCGCCGGGATTGACCATGAAATGCATGGAAATGACCGTGAAGTGTAGGGAAATGACCGTGAAATGCATAAAAATGACCGTGAAGTGAAGGGAATTGACCGTGAAATGCATGGAAATGACCGTGAATCAAAACGGAATCGCCGGGATTGACCGTGAAATGCATGGAAATGACCGTGAAGTGAAGCGAATTGACCGTGAAATGCATGGAAATGACCGTGAATCAAAACGGAATCGCCGAGATTGACCATAAAATGCATGGAAATGACCATGAAATGAAGTGAATTGACCATGAAATGCATGAAAATGACCGTGAAGTGAAGGGAATTGACCATGAAATGCATCGAAATGACTCTAAATCAAAACAGAATCGCCAAGATTGACCGTGAAATGCATGGAAATGACCGCGAAGTGTAGGGAAATGACCGTGGAGTGCATAAAAATGACTGTGAAGTGAAGGGAATTGACCGTGAAATCCATGGAAATGACCGTGAATCAAAACAGAATCACTGGGATTGACCGTGAAATGCATGGAATTGATCACAAAGTAAATGAAATGAATGAAATTGACCGCTAAGTGAATGAAATGGATTTTCAACCATCGACCTGATGGAATCTTGAAAAATAACCAGGTTGGTTGGTTAAAGTAGCTTCTCCTACCCCAAAATCATATAGGGTACATCAAGTAATAATTTTAGTTTAGAAGATATTTTTGTTAAATGAATAAATAAATAAATAAAAAAAAAGAGATAAAAAAAAAGAAATTTATGCTTATATATACATATTTATATAAATATGTGTTAGAGAAAATTGTAGGTAGATTAAAGTTCTCTATGAAAAAAAAAATGCACATACTGTTGAGATGGTAGTCCGTTTATGGCTACGGTTATAATCCGTAGCCATAAGGGCCACCAAATAGGCGTGGCCCCGTCGGACAGGCCAGCAACTGGCGTGGGAGCCGCTAGTTCGATGATCCCACCTCGGATAAACTTCTATGGCTGCGGATTAGGTTATCTATAGATACGGTTATAATTCGTAGCCATAAGCCTGACTGTAGCAAATGAGTTTACCATTTTGCTTTGAACGTCTACTATTGGAACTCTTTTAGGGGTCATGGAAGTTTTGGATCATTATGAAATTTGTTTTTACTCTTCATCCAGTTCTTTGTGACCTTATGAATAGATTGGATGGAAAATAAATGTTACGGTGGGCCCTACAAAAGTTTCAACGGTGAAAATCAATTTTCTGCTGCTCTCTGTGGTGGGGTCCAGTTGATCTTTGGATATGATTTTATTTATTTCTGATAATGCTCCGAAATGATCTCGAAATATGGATGAACGTTGTGTATATAACAAATACATAACTGTGGGGCCATGTAACTTTGATTTCTTTTGAACCGTTCGTACAACTGGGAGTTCGAGTAGCGTCAGCTCTCGTCTTCGAGCACCTGCCGATCCGCTTGAAGGAAAAAGCAGGGGCATTTTCGACCTTTGGCAAGTCGTCCGTACATCCGGGGCTTATTTTGTTAAGGTAAAATGAGGTGGGTTCCATCGGGTAAATGGGCCATAAATGGGTCGTACAGTCGTAAATTTCTCCGTAGACGGAAACGGATTACGGATTGGCTACTTCCCCCTGCCACTAGCCCGGTGGATGGTGGTCGGTGCTCTGTGGGCCCCACCATGATGTATGTGTTTCATCCATGCTGTTCATCCATTTTTACATATCATTTTATGGTTTGATCCAAAAAAATTGAGAGGGATATAAATCTCAGGTGGACCACACCACAGGAAAACAATAGTGATTGGGTATCCACCATTAAAATCCTCCTAAGGCCCACTGAACTGTTTATTTGACATCCAATCTGTTGATTAGCTCATACAGACCTAGATGAAGGGAAAAAAACAAAGATCAGCTTGATCCAAAACTTTTATGGCCCCCAAAAAGTTTTTAATGGTCAACGTTCATTCAACACTGTTTCCTATAATGTGGTCCGTTTGAGAGTGGTATATACCTCATTTTTTTGTCTCATACCCTAAAATGATCTAGAAAGATAGATAGACGGCATGGATAAAACACATACATCATGGTGTGGCCCACAGAGCACCGACCACAGCCATTGGCTGGTGGCAGGGGGGAGTAGCCAATCCGTTCCCCATGTAGACTATTAAAGTGGCCAAAAAACATACAACAAAAGGCTATCTCACAACCAGCTTAGCCAAGACCCAAAACCATGGCAGATACAAGGACTACCTCTTCCACATCATCCAGCAGCCAATGGGCCAGGCTTCTCTTCTTGGTGGTGGGCCCTGTCATAGTCTCAGTCATCTACTGGGCTGACGGGTTCGACCCGGCTCTACTGCCCGAACACGGTTCGTGGCCCTCCCGAGCCGTGCCGGCCCGCAACGACCACATACTCGAGGTGGTCGAGAAGTTGGGTGATGGCCTTTTGCCCGGGGCGGAGGACTTGGCCTACGACTCTGAAGCCCATGTTCTGTACACCGGGTGCGGCGACGGTTGGATCAAGCAAGTCAGGCTAGCTGATGCAGCATCATCAGTGACGGTTGATAACTGGGCCCATGTTGGTGGCCGTCCGCTCGGCATCGCTCTCGGACATGATAAAGAACTCATCATTGCCGACGCCGATAAGGTAGATTTCTTTTCTTTTCTTTTTTGCCAAAACCAACCTATAGTTTCCCATTTTTTTCAGCAATACTGGTGAACGTTATCCACTGTATGTGGTGCAGGTTTTCAGCAATACTGGTGAACGTTATCCACTAAATTTACGGTCGTATTCGCGCGGGTGCTTTTATAAGATGAGATAAGAGTATTTGATCATTGAATGGTTGTGGGAATACTTCAACCATTACCCGCGCAAATACGACCGTAAATATTGCCTTACTGTAAATCAGGTCAATCCATCCATCAAGAGGACACACTCTAGAAATTTGTTACATGGAGATGCATGGGGGCTGTACATCGAGCCGAGTCAAGTCGAGGTGGGCCAAGCTTGGCTTGACTTGTCCATGCTATACTCGAGTTCGAGCTCGCCCTCGAGCTTAACATTGAAGCTTGGCTTGTTTGCCAAAGCTTTCGAGTCGAGTTCGAGTCGAGCTAGTGGTTCGAGTCAAGTCCAGTTTACCTCGAGTCGAGTCGAGTTTACCTCAGTAGGATAAGGGAAAGAAAAAGAGGAAATGGGGACAAGTTGGTTTGGATAGGATTTTCTAGTAAAAGCTTTTAAGTTTTAACTTTTATATATATATATATATATATATATATATATATATATATATATATATATATATATATATATATATATATGAGTCATGCTCCCCTGCGCACCTACGCACGTGTGCACCTTTGCACACGTGCCATGTGTGTCTAATCTGAACGGTCCATGTGATGCGGAATCCCATAAAACCCCATGTGTCAAATTTTCACGCGGATCTAAAATTCTGGTGGGCCATAGCAAAGAGAAATGCAAATCAAGGGAGGAAACTGTTTTCATTTTTTATGGCCCATCAAAGTTTTAGATCAAAGTAAAACTTGGGCCCAAGGGGTTTCAGGACGTGCTGCTTCACATGAACGGTTCAGATTTTGGATCCAAATCACGTATGATGCGTTCTTAAAAAAGTTCGTACGTAGTACGTAGGAACTGGTTCGCAGTGAGCGTTTCCGTATATATATATATAATTAAAATATACTACTCGAGTCGAGTCGAGCTCGAGCTTGAGCTTCGAGTCGAGCTGAAATACATCATGGTCGAACTTAGCTTGGACTCAACTCGAGTTTTAGTAAACAAGATTGACTCGCCTTAAGTTGGCCTTTCAAGCCGAGTCAATCCGAGCTGAGTCGAGCGAGCTTTCGAGCTAGCTTGACTCGTGTACAGCCCTATGCATGGCCCACCTGATGAGTAAGGATAGTAATGGGCCTGGTGGCCTAACCCTTGACCTGAAATATGGGCCTGGGCTCAAAATTTAAGGCCAATTTCCAAGGCTGGGCCATTAGCCCAGTCAAATTATCAAACGGTCCCTATAATATGAAAAGAATGGATGGTTTAAAAATACTTGTGAGCTTATCAGCTCAACATTTATGTATGTAGATTAAAGGCATTCTTGGAATCGAAATCATGTTTCAATTATCAAAATCATTTAGGGCCTATTTGGTCAACACCAAATTCAGTGAGCAGGCAATTTTTAATTGCTTGCTAATTCATGAATTGGAGAATTAAGGTGTTTGAGAAATCTTTTTTTATAATGAATTCGTTAAGTGAGTGATTAGCACAACTCCAAATAATAAATTTTCTGATTATTGAACTTTAGATTTAATAAAAATACTAATTAGTGAAGTTTTAAATTCATGAATTGACTAAATTCTTGCATCCAAACAGGCCCACTCGTCAAAAACATTCTTACAGCTCTGAAGATAGGCTCATCTAGGGATGTCAATGGGCCGGGCTCGAGCCTGCAAAATCAGATTTATGAACCAGCTCAAAATAGTTCGAAATCTGGGCCGAGACCTACCCCAGGCCCGGCCCATCGACAGACCTAGGCTCCTCGCTATTTAATATAATCCTCGCTAGCGTATCTCGAGAGATAGGTGGAACTTTCATGAGATCCACCCCGTCCATCGGATAAGCTGCATCACATTCACCTTACAACCAAAAAATCATGACTGTCCAGAAATCTCGTAGACCACACCCTGAGGAAACGTTGGATTGCAACGCGGGCAATAGTTATGTTTGGGCCCACCGTGGTGTTCATATACTATCCAACCATTCATTTTACGGGCCTTATTGGTATGAGGGAATTACCGAAAAATCAGAGTATTCCAAAATTAAGGTTGGCCATACGATGTGAATTTTTAGATTTTTCCTATGTATCTTATGGTGTGGCCCACCTGTACTAAATAACCTGATCGAGGGGATGGATTTCATGAGCGATAAGTCGTCTTCGCCACGTTAATGAAAGTGACCCCAATGTATACCTACCCGAAGTGTGCAAGCGTTTTTCTTTTATTATGTAAATAAACAAAGAGCGAAACAGTCATTTGACTGAAATAGGGAGAGGGCTGAAGAGGTACCGGGAAGATGTGGGGACCACGTGATTCATTCATGACATCCAACCCGTCCATTAGATGAGTCAGCTGATGTTACTTATAAATACAAAATATTAGGCTAATAAATATATCAAGTGGTCCACAACAGAGAGGGAATTGCGTACTGAGTAAACTATGTGGGGCCCACCTTGATGTATTTTTTAATATCCACGCCATCCATCCATTTTACCAGCTCATTTTAGTGCATGAACGTAAAATTGAAGAAAATCGAAAGCTCAAGTGGACCACACCATAGGAAAAAGTGAGAATTGAATGTCTGCCATTAAAACTTCTTGGGGCCACAGAAGTTTTGGATCAAGCTTATATTTGTTTTTTCTCCTCATCCATATCTGTGGGACCTTATTAACAGGTTGGATGACAAATAGATATCACTATGGGCCCTAGGTAGGTTTCAACGATGAATGTTATTAACTCCACTGTTTCCTGTTGTGTGGTCCACTTGAGCTTTCGAAATGTTTCAATTTTGGGCTCATACCCTAAAATGAACTGATAAAACGTGGATAAGGTACACACATCAAGGTGGGTCCCACAGAGTTTAGTCAGTACGCATCCTCATCCCATGTAGATGAAGTTGCAACTCAGGTGGGCCCCAGTGCAAATCAACGGTGGACATTCCCTCCCAAGTTGTCCATGTTCTGTGTGGCCACTGAGTTGTACACACATCACTTGGGCCCCAGATCAGTAACGTACCACCGTAAGCTCCACAGCATCACACCTGTTTTACTAATACGGTGGCAGGGACTGTTGAGGCTGACGAGAGAGGGTGCGGTGGAGCTGCTGACCAACGAGGCCGAGGGCCTCAAATTCCGCTTAACGGACGGTGTAGATGTTGCTAGCGATGGCATGATTTACTTCACGGACGCATCTCACAAATACAGCGTGGATGAACACCTGATGGACGTTATGGAGGGACGCCCCAACGGACGGTTGATGAGCTACGATCCATGGACTAAAAAGACACAAGTGCTCGTTCGTGGCATCTATTTCGCCAACGGCGTCGCACTCTCACCACAACAAGACTTCCTAATCTTCTGCGAGACCGTTCTGTAAGTTCTCACAAACTCCAAACCGTTGGATCTTGATCAGATGGTGATAGTATGTGGGGCCCATTGTTAAGTCGTCCAAACGGTTTATCTGATGAGTCCCGTTGTGGAAGCCGTATGCTCTAAAATTTACATTTGATGAGTGGCCTTCAAATAAGCAACAGTCCACAAAACAAATAAATAAATAAAATCCACATACAGGATGGTTGCGATCTTAGAATTTGGACGACTGAAGGAATGTCCACCACCTTCCATGGAGGAGCCCATCATTTTGACGGTTGTGGTCTCCAGACACTATTCATCAACTATATATTGTTGAAGTATTGAGAAATGATGTTTCTACCCCTGAAAATTTTGTATGAGCAAATTACCCCCAATGAATGCAAATAACGATTCGTCTTTAAGCATTTCCCCACTAATCTTACCGTAGTTTCCTCTATGAATTGTAGGAGGAGATGTAGAAAATATCACATTGAAGGCGAGAAGAAAGGCTCAGTGGACAACTTCGTTGATAATTTGCCTGGATATCCCGATAATATCAGATATGATGGTGATGGTCATTTTTGGATAGGAATAACAGCGGTTTGTTCCTTTTTTTCTAAATGCATCAGTGAATTTTTCTTTTTCATTTTTAGAACATTGCTTAATATAATTCCAAGCAATTTGTTGCACTTACACAGTATCACAATGTATAAGAAAATGATCTCGGAGCTGATTTGTGGGCCTAGGTGTTATTCATGGGCTTGATCATTGCTCAATGAATAACAATCAGGATAGTTTTCTAGTTTTTATAACCTTTTGAGCCCAGCTCCATGCCGTTTAAGGCTATATGGACCTGAACTTCCTAGCGTTAGCTTCATGATCATGCAACTCATTGTTTTGATCTTACAGGTAAGGACATTGTTTTGGGATTGGATGATGAGTAACCCATTTGCAAGAAAGACGCTAGTGATCTTGAAGAAGTTTGTAGAGGTGCCCCACATGCAGCATGATGGCGGGATGTTGGGAGTCAGCTTGGAGGGTGAACTGCTCGCCTTATATTCGGACCCTGCCCTGTTTGGTGTCACCAGCGGGCTTAAAGTAGGAAACCATCTTTACTATGGCTTGCTTGCCGGAAGCTACATAGGCCGCATCGATCTCAACCAACATGCAGCACATGCCTAATGAATCTTTATTTATAAATGTACTATTTGAATTTTTTTAAAAATCATGCTCGGGCTTTGTAAGGGATTAAAGAGAACAAATGAAAGAGCATACGTGGAACATTTCAATGTATGCGTTAGGACTCACGCGTGATCTGCCTTGCTTGGTGACCCACACACCTGATGGTCACCCCTTGATAACTATAAGAGCCTGTTATTTGTAAGTATGCATGTAGTCTTATGGCTTCGAGTGTTAGGGAGATGTTTATTTTGGAGATATTGCTTGGTCTGCTTAATTTTTAAGTTATTGCTTGGCTGTTTATTTGAGACCAATGTTTTAAACCTTGATCCGATTTTTGTTGGCCGTCTGGTCCAATCGATATGACCAGCTCTAACCAGTTTCTGCTGCAAGATATACTCCCATCTAAAATCATACAAAAAACAAGAGAATCAACAACCGATCTCTTACTAACCTAGAGGCTAACACCGGTTTGGCCGCACCCTCCAAAAGGACGTTTGAGGCATAAACTTGCCTTTGGACAAACCAAATTTCTGACGTGCATTTGGGTGCAATTTGCAAACCTCCATTTCACCACTTTGCTCGACAAAATAGGTACTAAAATGCCCACTCCACGAAAAACAGTCATTTTGTTTTTCTTTGAATTGCCGAAAGAGGAGATTTCATGTGTCCAAACAGACGAACGAGAGAGTGAGTGTTTGATTTTCATGCAGCAGTTCATGGGTTTTGGTCTGGATTTGAAAAACACCAAGTTATGACTATTAGCACTTGGGCTCGGATTACTGTAGTTCTCTTGTACAATGTAGATGTAAACAGATCAGCGAATGTAGAGATTACCAATGCAAAGAATTCAAGATGGAACCATGGTTCGGCAATCCAAAACATTAATCTGTTGAGGCTCGCTAGAGATGGGGAATGGCTCAAGGATCATGCAGATTGGAAGAGACGCACCCTACAATAAGGAGTGGTATGCAAGTAGACGGCCATGGAGTCCATACAGCAAAAGCTCACACTCAAACGCAAAACAGTTAACAGGAAAAGGAATAGGGTCTTCCAATCCGGTTATAGGTTATCTACTGATGACTTTAAAATTGCACTTCTGTAATGTCTCCGAAAAATCCGTACAAGGACCCGAGTATCACCTCAGTCAGAAATCACTTGGAACCAAATCCTTTAGAAATTAGACGAGAATTAGCTAGTGCTACACTAGAGTACCTGTAAAAATTAGCACTAATCACTTTAAATATGATCTGCAAGACCCAAAACATGCAGAATCATTGTCGCTACTTTACCCTGAAATCTAGAATCAATTTCTAGACCCGGTTACTCTCGGGAGCACCTTGAAAATCCGTATTGGACCTGGACCGCACGTTGAAAGTCCGATGACCGCGAAAATATACAAGTATGATAACTTTTCTAGGCTTAACAACCATATCGGAAATCAAGTCCTAACAGTGTCCAGAAACGCACAACTTAAGCCCGAAGCGAAGTGTGTGAAAAACACGAATATCTTTAAAAAACGAACCCAGATTTAAGTGAATTAAGTCGTTCGCTTGCAGGTCAAATTTAAATATTCAGACCGTCAGAATCTGACCCAATTACACCCTCAGATCAGGGAAAATTTTCAACTCATGTCAGTACACTTGTGGCCCTGATCGAGTACCGGTGACATTGAACTGAAACTGATCCACCACGGTCGATCTGTAAATCTGATCGGACCGAAAATTCAGCTTGACCTTGATCCAATGTCAGGGAGCTTAAGTCCGACCGCATGCTGAAGGGAGGCCACCAGAAGTGCTCCGTTGAACTGAAACAGATGCTCTTTTGGATATAACCTAAGTATACCTTGGCCCTGGGGCCATTTCCATCAGTCTTAGGCCTATATAAAGGCTTAAAACTCCCTCTCTCTCACTCCATACGAATTTGCTAACCTAGGTAAGGAAAGAGAAAGAAAGAGAGAGAAAGTGTGAGGGAAGTTAGGGTTTTGCTACAGAAATCGTTCCCTGCCGCTCTAAGTATTGAAACACTACTACCGTGTCGCTATACCAGCGATTCTAGTTCAGTTCTTAGGTAAGAAATCCTAACCCTAATCTATTTTAGGTTTTCAAATGGTGTATTGATGAAATAGCTAACCTATTTCATGCTATAGGTTGCCGTTGTGTCATAGACAAAGGTTTAGTGTTTAAATTGAGTTCATTACGAGTCTACCGGCGAAAGGTGCGGACTATAAATGTTTAGGTTATGGTTTTCAAGGCTTTCAATGTCAGTTAATGATTTATGACTGACTTGAATGCTATCACATGCTTAGATAAGATGTTTTCCGCACTTTACACATATATATGAACTACTCCATGTGTTAGTTGAAATGATTGAATGCGTATAGAATTTGGACTCGTGTTTGACATGATTATCTGTCATGGATATAGGGTTGTTGTATGTGCGACAGCCCCTTGGCGAAAGGATTTGCCCTAATGCATGTTATGGCCAACATACGTCATGTATGTTATAGTGTGTAGTCTAAGGGCGTGTTTGGATTCACGGTTTCAAGTGTATAGTATCGTATTAGTGGGGTTGATGGGACATGTCCCTCGTTTGGAAACGAACGGCAGGCGACGCATTCAACGCGCACTAATACACCCGAGAACCACTTTGCATCATCGATGGGATTGTACCATGCAACCGGTCGAACGTTCAGTTAGACGTAAACAGGAAGAAAGTATTTTCTTCTTTCACTGTGTTGCTGGTAATGCCCAGTATGGCCGTCTTTTAACAAATCCACACCGTCCATCATCTTCCTCTCGAGATTTAAACCATGAATGGTGAGCTTTAATCATCCGATGATGTGGCCCACTGAGACAATCAAGCTGAAACAATAGCTGAACGGTCTTCTTTTGATCATTGTAGCGATCATGAGGAAGTACATGGCCATGAAAGGTCAACATATTTTTGATGGGTTTTTCTCCCTCTACATGATGAACGGTTCAGATCCACCTTTCACTGCATGATGGTAGCCCACAACGAAAAGACGGAACCTCTATTTCGCAACAGAGTTGACGTACGTCGACTCTGTGAAGTTTGGTGGCCCACTTATTGAAGCTTCTTGGACAATCCACTCCGTCCATTAGATTTAGGAAGAAAAATCATCCGGAAGGGAGTGCTTTTGGAGTGAAATCAGTGTGACCCATGAGGGTGTTAACTCTGTCGTCCATTTCATGTTTAACGGTTGAGATTCTGTAATAGTTTGCATAGAAATGAAAGGACACCTAGACGAAGGCAATGCTCACCCTCTGAAGTGAATGAACGACTCAAATCATTCAATGGAACAGTGAGTGGGCCCCACTACACGAACGTATATACATCGTGTGGCCCTTATCCGATCATTTCCAAACATTGATCTAACATGAAATTATATACATGCTAGAGTAATAGGTCCTATCCAAACATTGGTTAGTAGCACGTCTCCGCTGGATGTATTTTGAATATCGCTGAACGTATACGTGAACAGTACCAGATACAATACAATACAACCAAAATGTGAATCCAAACACGCCCTAAGTGTTTGTTGAAATGACTGAATGAATATGGGATTATGATTTGTGCCTGCCATGTCTATGGAATGCAAATACATGATTGTTGTGTATGTGACAACTCCTTGTTGGAAAGATCTGTCCAAGTATATGTTATAATCAACATATGTTATGTATGTTGATATGTGTAGTCTAAGTGTTTGTAAAAATGTCGGTATGAGTAAGTATTTGGTGCATTGTACTTTATACGGGTCTCGAGATAAGATTCTCAACTACCTTAACTGTGTGTATAAATCTCTCCATGCAACCTGCACTATATTGTCTGTTTACTTATGGAATGCGTATGTGGGAATCCATGTTTATGCTGTATTTCATAAAATGCAAAATGGTTGTAAGATCTGAATTATTTGTTCAATACTGCATTTACTACTTCATGTGATTACTTGTTAGAATCGAGTGTGCTTAGGACTATGAAATGGTTCAGGCAATCCGTAACACGTCCTGGTTTGGCGGCCAAGATTGTTTCTCCACACCAGAAACGTTCGAGGAATCCGAGTCGTACGCTGCTAGTCAACAGTCGTTAGGCCACGCGGAGTACTTACGCGCTCTATGTCAATCGACTCGACATATGCTCGTACCAATCGAGCTTGTCAAGTAACCCGATCGGCCCGATGTATGTTCACCATGTATGGACGCTACTGCTTAAATACCTCGATCCGCTAAAACTCATGAGCCGGACATGGTGGTATGGGACACCGTGGTCAAGCTGTCGGCCTACGCTGGGGTGACGAGCCTCCCCGTAGTAACCACTGAGCAACACCGCCTCATGAGCCAAATACAGTGGTATGGGACACTGTATTCGAGGTATCGGCCTACACTGATTGGGTGACGAGCCCTTTGTAGTGACATCGAGTATACTCGGAGACTGCGTTGAGGCGACGAGTCTTTCCGTAGCAACTAGAGTATAAACTAGGCCTATACTAATCAGGTGACGAGCCCTTTGTAGTGACGTAGAACCGCAACATCGTATGAGATTTACTAGGACTGACGACCCTAAATTGGATCATTGTTTGGAAATTGATATAAGGGAGGTACCTTAGCTTCCCAACCCTGTTGTATGAATAAACCTAAGTAAGAACTTGGTTAACATTATCATAACATTGCATTGCATGGTGCTTTGGTGAGAAAGTAGCATGTGTCTGGAGTGGTGCATGCTGCGATCGTGAGATGAAGTTCGCAGAGGGAGTGCAGGCAAGGGCATGCATCATATCATATCATCCTTGCATTAACAAGAGTATTTAGGGCTTGATTGTTGTACTGCTTTATCATTTCTGCTTGATTGAATTGATAACATGTTAACCTTTGCCTTATAGCTCCACTGAGTTGATCACTCACTCCCACGTTCTAGGATGGTGTTTTAAACACCAACCAAACTCTGTCTTAGTTGCAGATGGCAAGGCGACGTATGAAGCGGAGCCTGACTTCTACAACGACGAGGAAGAGTTCTCTTTTATGCAGTTATCAGGCGGGTTTACTTAGACCGTCCTGATCGACGGGGGCTACAGGGTTTATCATTTGTAGTTGGACTATTTTTTATATTTTGTATTTTGAACTAATACATGTAATTATTTGACCTGGCAATGTATTCATACTCTAGAGACCGGCAATGGTCTATACGTTCCATATATGCTTATATACATCTCTTAGTCTTCCACTTACGTTATTTAACTACCTCTGGAGTATGATATACTGATTTGGTATAATCCCACTCATGTTTAATGCACTAATACAGACAACATTCAATCATCATCATATATGTTGCATAAGTGATGTTTTGGGACTCAGGAGTTGGGCTCTTGCTCGACCCTCGATTTTCAGGGCGTTACAAGTTGGTATCAAAGCATGATTTGGATTAAACTGGACCTGTGTTATGGTTACATGACGCACACTAACTTACTTTGACTTAGGAGGGAGCGACAAAATGTAAGAGCAGGCATAGGATTCCCAGTTTTGCCAATCGGTGAAATTTACCTAAATCGACCGCTGGGATCAGGCCCGTACACACCCGTGATCACTTGAGGCGATCCAGGATCACTTCTAGACCGTTAATCAACAGGTTTAGATGAAGATTTAACCCATTCCAACCTCAAACGACCTGAAAAATACGAATGTACATGAGATAAGACCCGAAATGACTCAAACGGACTCTGAAGCCAAAATCGTACAAATCGGGGGGACCCAGAGTGGACCCCACATGTTTCTAGCACCTTGGGGGGGATGGCATTGCCCAGGGGGTGAGCCATCGCCGGGACCTCCAGGGACCGGCGATGCCATCGCCGGATCGGCGAGGCCTAGCTGGTCGGGCGCACCGGGCCTGACGGGCCGGGCGGGCCGATACAGGTGGGACGCTGTGGGGCCCACGAAATCACATGGGGCCCCCCTTATTTGTTCCATTTGCTCCCCCACTTCATTTTCCACCCCTGCAAGCTTCCCTTTCTCTTCAAAAACCCTTTCTCCTCTCTCAAATCGTCCCTTCATCCTCATATTTCCTCTTTTTCCTTCATTCCATACACCCCTCCACCATTTTCATCAACACCCACCTCCTATCTCTCTCATTTTCTTAGATTTGAGTGCACAAACCTTCCATTTATGACTCATATATCTTTAAGTCCTACAACCCATCCTATTTCCTCATATTATTCCACTTCCATGGCTCTTTTCGAGCTTGTGGCGGCCATCTTCTCCATTTCTACGCTTCTTTTTCTCATGGGAAATAAGAGGACTCTTACGGAGGAGGCCACGCTTGGTCGCCCTACTCATTCAAGGAGACCAAGAAGCGCTATCGCTAGTGTAAGCTTCGATCAAGAGATAAGGACAAAGCGGGACCTCGATCCCCAGGCTACCCTCGAGAGAGCTCTACTAGCAGATCTGTCTCATGGAAGATTCCAGGGCCGTAGGGTTCTTTTTGAAGCACACGTGGACGAGAAGCTCTTTGGGGAATATCTGTTGATGGACCGCCTGGTCGAGGCTGAGTGGAGTCCCATATTTGAGGGCAAGTATCGTGCGAATGTGAACACCGTCCGAGCCTTCTACGCGTGCATTCGGGAGCCAACGCTGGAGCCTTTGCAGTTCAAATTCCCTGTAGGGAGGCGGGATCTTATAGTCAATGTTGCCTTGATAGCCTGAGTTATGGGAATGCAGCTTGGTGAGGTCCATGAAGTGAGAAGAATCTTTGGAGTGCACGTGAAAGAGATCGCCACACGCGATTCCTTTGTGGCCAACTGGCCCACTGGAATCCAAACAATAGCCTCCTAGCGACCAATATGACTGACGACTTCCACCTGCTCCACATCTTCACGTACAACGTGTATCCCAAGTGGAGTAATCGCAGCGAGTGCACACGCCTGATGGTAGACTTTCTGTACCAAGCTGGGCAGGGAGAGAAGTTGTGCATGCCTACGTATGTGCTACTACAGATAGTGTAGACCACACGCTCTTCTAGGATGTCCATTTCACTCCCATTCGGCCGACTTATATGCAAGCTTGCACGCGAGTTCGCCTACAGGCATGGCGCAAAAGTCCCTGTGCCGATCCATTTCCTCAACGACACCACTCTCAACAATATGGAGATTGGGCCACGACAGCATCAAGCCCGACTCGACGAGAGTGAGGATGAAACAGAAAGTGAAGAGGAAGAGAGTGATGAAGAAGGTAGAGATGAAATAGAAGAAGAGCAGGCAGAGGAAGAAGAGGAGGCCCAAGACACTGATGAGGGCTCTCCTCCTACTACGCAAGGCCGCGATGGTGATCGGGCTGCTATACAAGCCCGCTTGGCTCAACTTGAATGTAAGACCCGTATCCTAGCCCGTACTGTTCTGTCAACTCCCACAATCCTTCCTGACGAATTCTGGTAATTCGCGACCTATAATCGACATTTGCACGCGACTCTAAGCCGTATCATGTACAATTGAGT
Source organism: Magnolia sinica (assembly GCF_029962835.1). NCBI lineage: Eukaryota > Viridiplantae > Streptophyta > Magnoliopsida > Magnoliales > Magnoliaceae > Magnolia > Magnolia sinica. The sequence goes on along the minus strand of NC_080574.1, from coordinate 44,185,300 downwards.
CGGTTTAATCCGAGACTTGTACCATTGTGACCGCACCGTCGCCGCGGTTCTAACGCCGCATCTTGCATACCGATCCGATACCCTAATAGGGAGATGTGGGCCGACGTTTATTTCGAAGAAAACACCGCGCGTTTGTAATTTCAAGAGAATCTCTACAACATGTCCCATCAATCAATCAATTAATCCATCAATCAATTACTTCATGTCAAGTACACATCACCTTTCACCCCATCCCCAAGCAACCACCAAGTCAACTCTTTCTTACCCTCTCTCTTACACAACATACATGTCAAGTATACATCACACATCACTCACCCTTTCACCCATCCATCACCTCTCCTTACAACCCATTTTCTCTCTTTCTCTTCACAAATTCCAAGCAAGCCAAGAGGTGCACACGTCCAAGCCTTCCCATGGAGAGAAAGTGAAGTTGGTGGCCTACTTTCCCATCCCAAATCCATCATCCTAGCCATTCAAACCTCATCTTCCACCATCAAAGTGTAGCACAAGGAGATTGGCTTTCCAACGGACCAAGAAGATCGAAGGTGGGTGCTTATTATGATAGATTTTTCATGCTTTGATAATGGACCAAGTGAGGCCTACCGATTGATGATATAGATCTCACTTTGGACCCTTGATGTGGCCGATGGACCACCTTGATCCTCATGATCATTCCATGATGGGGCCATTCTCCATGGACCCCATCATGATGTTTATTTTCCTTGTATGGATAGGGTCATCTAGACCTTACATTTGGTGGAGAAAGGATTTTCACCGTTGATTTTGATTTAATGGGCCCACATATATTGGGACCCACTTGATGTATGATTGGATGCTTGAAACGGAGGGCCCATAGTGTCGAGGTCCCTCCATCATCACGTCTCTCTCTCTCTCTCTCTCTCTCTCTCTCTCTCTCTCTCTCTTTTTATTTATTTTTGTGTGTGAAGATATGGTTGTGTGGCCCACTTGGATGGACCCCACTTTGATGTATGTATTACCACACCATCCAACCCTTTCTTGTGGTGGCCCACGTCCCTAGGTGGGGCCCACCTTAAACGAACGTGTAGGGCCAAACCGCCTGGACGCTGGACTTAAAAAGGAAACAAATATATATATATATATATATATATATATATATTAGTCTTAGTTTAAGGCTATTTGGGTGGGCCACTTGTATAGGCCCTACCTTGATGTATAAGTCCAATCCATGCCGCCCATCCCTTTCCTCAACCCGTTTTAGGCGCTGAGCCGAAAAATGAAGTTCATCCGATCTTCTAGAGGGCCATAGTACATAAAACAATAGTTTCTACCTTTGAAAAATCATCCTGCTATTTTTATACATCGAAAAATATCAGATATTAGGCTTGTTTAGCTTGTCTCGAACTATGGGAACCAGTGGCCGGGGTGGATTCACCTGATGCCAGCCCCACACGTGAAAAAATCCGAAGAAGTTTTCAATATATATATATATATATATATACAAACGCCAGCGCTGGCGGGCGGGCAGACGACTAGGACCCACGGTCCCAGTCATGGGCCCCACCATGATGTTTGTTGTATATCCACTCCATCCATCCTGTGGGACCCTTAGGGCTGTGGGCCACCCCCAAAAACCAGCCCTATCCGAGGCTCAGGTGGCCCACATCATAGGAAACAATGAGATTGAATGGCTACCTTTGAAACCTTTTTCTGGGCCACAGAAGTCTTGGATTAAGATGAAATTTGTTTTTCCCTTTCAGCCAGGTACGTGTGACCTTATCAACGGATTGGATGGCATATAGTCATGATGGTGGGCCCCACGTGGGACCCACAGTGATGTATGTGTTCTAGTCACACCATCCACTGCTATGGACGGTGGATCCCACCTAGATGTATGTGTTTTATCAATGCTGTCCAGTTGTTGGACGGCTAGTGAACCCCAACATGATTTGTGTGTTTATCCACACCGTCCACACCTGGACGGTGGGACCCATCATGATGCATGTGCTGCATCCAAACCGTCCATCCACTTTGAAAACTCATTTTATGGCATAAGCTAAAGAATGAATCAGATCCATAGTTCAAGTGGACCCCCCTATATTATATATATATATATATATAATATTATATAATATATACGTGATGGTGGGCCTTCAGTGGACCCCACCATAATGCATGTGTTGCATCCAAGCTGTCCAATCATTTTGAAAGCTCATTTTAAGGCTTGAGACTAAAAATAAGACAAATCTATAGTTCAAGAGGACCCCACCTTGGTATATATTTAAGGCCCAAGTGATTAGGCCCATCTTGTCATATTTATGGCTCGTTGTTGAGGCCCACCTTAATGTGTATGAGGCCGTTGTTGAGGCCCACCTTAGTATGAATGTAAGGCCCCTGTTATAAGGTCCATTGTGATATATTCAAGGCCCATGGGTTATGGCCCATTGCAATGTATATAGGGCCCATTAGTGCGGCCCATTGATGTGGCCCACTTGATGAATATAAGGCCCATGTGATATGGCCCATTTAATGTATTTAAGGCCCAATGGGATGTCCTTAAGGTCCATTGCAATGTGCGATTCCTTCATGGTTTGTGTAATGATGTTTTATGGCGGGCCGTGCCTTGGGAGCAATGTCGGTTTGACGTCCACATTGTAATAATGTTGGTTAAATGTCCGCATTATGACTCTCCCTTGGGCCCATTGATAGGCCCATACTGGTTATGTGTAGGCCGTCTAGGCCCATCTTCGGTATAAGGATAGTTCATTACTTTATAACATGCTTAGTACACTCCCATGATTTATGCGCATACACATCATATGTATGCTTGATATGAGGAATGTTTGATCATAGCATAAGCCGTTGGGCTAAGACATTTACGGGACTCCTTATGAGACGGAGTGCCCCACATGAGCGCGTGGTACGCGTGAGATTGCTGCATGACTGACGGTTTGACTCATACATTTCGCATTGTGTGTCGTGATTTACTGCATACCCTAGCGACATCAGGGTCGTGGCCTCCACAGGCACATTGTGGATGGTCGTATCAGATACCGAAAATATCGGCTCTAGCATTGTAGGCACTTAAGATGTCCTTGAGTGAAAATTTCAGAACCTTTTTGGTACCAGGAGTTGCTCCAACGTCTAGACCGAGTGGATACATGAGCGCCCGAGTCCCGAATACCAGTAGGCCTCGTCTCCCACTGTGTCGTGGTCGGTTGGAAGGGGGTGTGGCCTTATCCGCCCGAGTGAGAGGGCTATAAGCTAGGCTGAGTTTGACCAGCTCGCAAATGAGTTCGCTATCGACGTGCCGGGTAGGTATTGGCAGACTACTGGTCAGGCAGATAGTGTGGTCTCTTCCACTTGCTTGGCTGTGAAGCTAGGGAGGAGGCAGTCAATGTGAGTGTACTAGACCCCGGTGATATTCAGAGAGGAACTGTACTGATATGTGTACTTGATGAGTACTGGCACGCTTGCTTTGCATCTCACATATGACATTTGGCTACATAGGCCTCGCCTCGCATGGCCTTGGTATGGCCGATAGCATTCATGTCTTGCATCACATAGCTTTGGTATAGCTGATAACATTCATGGACTTACCGCATATTTCCGCATTACTCTGATATTATACATTTGGCACTTGCCTTACACACACTTTCACCACCCTCTAAGCTTTCTATAAGCTTATGCACGATATATGCGTGCAGGTGGCGTTAGGTTGCAGCAGCGTTAAGCTTGGAGCGTGCAGCCGAGCTTCTAGAGTTTCTATTACTTTTATTATATTGTATTTTCCTTTCATATGCATTGTACTTAAAGTTTTTAATATAGTGGATATGTGGTGATGTTGTTTTGTGAATTGGTTATGCTTGTGGTTATGCTCCATTACAAAAAAAAATCATACTGAAAATCCTCCTGGTAGGATCTCAGGATCAGAATCTGGCAGGTAAGTGCCGAAATCCGAGAATGGGGTACTATGGAGGCTGTCGGCGCCGGATTCGGCAATTGAGAATTTTGTGAGCCCGTTTTTCGAGTTTGGGGCGTGACATTGAAGAGGGCCAAGTTACCCTAAAACAGGAGATCACACAGACCCGAGCCAAGGTTGAAGAGACTCAGGCCTTCATGAAGCGGAAATTTAGCAAGGTGTCTCGTACTTTGAGGGATATCCTATGCTGTGTGCAGGACAAGGGTGCACCTCCACCATCGTCGGATTCTGACGACTAGTCGTGCATGGAGTCGTCTTTTATTTTGCTTTGTTTGCTTGTTTCTATGTGTAGCCTCGATAGGCTTAGTGGTGTGGTAGTTTGGTAGTATGTTTTAGTGTTTGAAGCCTTGATTGTATTAGCTCACATGCATCTTCTGTCATGATTCATGTAACGCTGTATCTCATGTATTGTGACAATTTTGTTAAATGAAATGCATTAAGTTTCTTTGAGCCATAATGTGAATGTTGTGTAGTTGAGTTTTGAGTATGCTGAATCTGACCTGGGTTGCACCCTATGTTGTATATAGGAAATGTCACCTAAGGCCACTCGGAGTACGGCACGTCTCACGCTTAGCGAATCATTTGATAGGGCTCCTCCCCTAAGCGATAGTCATACGGACCCCAGCTTGGGCCCGACTCACGAGACTATGCTGGATTCTCAACCGGCCACTGGCCCCATTAATGGGCCGACACCTGCTGCACCACCGATTCCTGAGCAAAATCTTGCGTCCACCTCGACACCTAACATGCTTCAGACGGCCCCTCCTCAGATAGGTTAGAGCAGATGATGTTGTTGATGCAACAGCAGCAGCAGCAGGTACAGCAACAACAGCAGCAGCAGCAGTTTCTGCCTACCATGACGGGGGTCTTTGCCCAGAGTATGGGTGTAGCTCCACCTGCATCACCTGTGCACCCTGCTGGGAATGCGGGTACTAGCGGCCCTTTTGAGCGATTCCAGCGCTTACGGCCTGCTACTTTCCTGGGTACTCACCGACCTGAGGAGGTCGAGTATTGGCTTAATCGCATCTCTAAGATGCTTAAGCCACTGCACTGCACTGAGGCAGAGCAGGTAGAGTTGGTCACCTTCATGTTTGAGAAGGAGGTCAGCTTATGGTGGGACAGTATTCTCTGCACTAGTGAGTTCATTCGCCTCCGACAAGGAGGGATAACAGTGGCAAAGTATGAGAACCTGTTCACGGAGCTGGCTAGGTATGCTCCTCTGATACTTGCCAATGAGCCGATGAGCATGCGGCGATTTTCTGAGGGTCTACGACCCGAGATTCGCTCAAAGATGTGTTGTGCTAGCATACCCACTTAAGCTGAGCTAGTACACATGTCTTTGCGAACGGAGCAGGATGGGGATAGGCTATCCCGCACTCGCGTGCCTATGGTTCCTAGGCCGTGACCAGACATGCCGAGCAAGTCATTCCTCGACAAGAGGCCTCGTACAGATTCACCTCCTGGGCTTGCGGATCCGCCAGTTCAGCTGCGACGGGTAGATTTGTGGTGTGGCTGTTGCAAGAGGCCGGGCCACACAAAGGTGAATTGTTTCACCAAGATGAGGGATAGCGGGTTCTCACCGCCTCAGAGGATCAACCGCTCGATGCCTCAGGCTATTTCCACTCAACCTCTACGGACAGCACCTGCACACCCCTCCTTTCGACCGTCGGCACCTCTCTTTAGGCCGCCTCAACCGCCTATGGTGCCACAGTCGAACCGTCCACAGCAGGCTCGGGTGCACTCACTTACACCTGAGGCATCCGAGGCATCAGACTAGCACCTGTGGCTTTTGAAGTCACAGCTCAGATTCAAGGTACGCCTGTCTTTTTATTGGTGGACATGCGCCGCAGTCAAGCGGCTCGGATTGGTTACTACTCCTACGAGGGGAGTGAGGATCCTCACCGCTACAGGGACCTCGTCGGATGTTACCAGGATGTGTGAGGCGTGTTCATTAGACTTGGGTAGCAGGACAGTGCGTGTCGACCTGATTGTCGCCCCACTATGGCACTACGACATTATCCTCGGTATGAATTGGCTCACCGAGATGAGGGCAGAGATAGATTGCGAGACCAGGGTCGTGACAGCCTACGGACCTGAGGGCACAGTCTTTACTTTCCCAGTTCAGGTTAATTGGCCTTGTCGAGTTGATTGCTACGCTACCTTATTAGAGCAAACACGCTAGTGGCATAGGAGTTCATGGACGTGTTCAGGACGATACCTGGACTACCTCCTCAGCGCGGATCGACTTTACTATCGACCTGACGCCCGGTGCGACACCTATTTCGCTACCGACATATCGCATGCCTCCAAACGAGATGGAGGAACTGAGGAGGCAGATTGATGACTTGTTGGAGGCAAGTTTCATACGACCGAGTGTGTCCCCTTGGGGAGCACTCGCGTTGTTCGTGAAGAAGAAAGACAGTTCACTGCGATTATGTATTGATTATCGCAGGTTGAACCAAGTGACGGTGAAGAACAAGTATCCTTTGCCCAGGATAGATGATCTGCAGTCAGGGTATCATCAGTTGCGCGTCAGGGATGAGGACATGCAGAAGACGGCCTTCAGGACCAGTTTTGGACACTATGAGTTTCTTGTTATGTCGTTCGGCCTCACGAATGCACTGGACGTGTTCATGGACTTGATGAACAGGGTGTTTCGGTCATTTCTTTTCCGATTCGTCATCGTATTTATAGATGACATTCTGATATACTCCAAGAGTCGGGAAGAGCGCGAGGAACACCTGCGAGTAGTCTTGGGTACTCTGAGGAAGAACCAATTGTTCGCAAAGTATAAGAAGTGCGACTTCTGGAAAGAAAAAGTCAAGTTTCTGGGACATGTGGTGTCCAAGGAAGGGATAGCAGTTGACCTCGCTAAGGTAGCCGCGGTTCAGGACTAGGAGCAGCCCGGTTCAGTTACTGAGGTGAGGAGCTTTCTTGGTCTGGCAGGGTACTACCGTCAATTTATTAGGGACTTCTCCAAGATTGCCAGACCGCTATCTCAGTTGACACAGAAGGATCTGAAGTTCGCCTAGAATGAGAAGGCGGAAGCAGCTTTTCAGGAGCCGAAGGACAGGCTAACGTCCGCCCCTATGATAGTATTTTCAGAGTAAGGGGTTAAGTATACTATATACACCGACGCGTCTCGCGTTGATCTGGGTTATGTCCTTATGCATAAGGATAGGGTGATTGCTTACGCCTCGAGACAGTTGAGGAAACACGAGGAAAACTACCCTACACAGGATCTAGAGTTGGCAGCCGTCATCTTTGCACTGAAGCTCTGAAGACATTACCTTTACGGAGAAGACTCCGAGCTCTTTTACAACCACAAGAGCCTCAGATATATATTCACTCAGCGGGACCTGAATATGAGGCAGCGGCGATGGATGGAAACCTTGAAGGACTTCAAATTCGAGGTTTCCTACCATCCGGGCAAGGCTAACCTTGTGGCTGACCCGTTGAGCCACAAGAAGACCATAGAGTTTGCGGCTTCGCTGATGGTGACAAAATAGGGTATGGTAGAGTTCGTGCGAGACTTCGAGTAAAAGCTCACTGTGGAGGAGCCGTTCGAGAGCGTCACGCACGTTCGTGTGCGGCCACTTATTGATGATAGGATCATTGAGGCCCAAAAGGACGATGGATGATTATCTGAACTTCGAGAGCAGGCTAGCGACGATGAAGACACCGAGTGGAGAGTTGGTATGAATGGGGGCTTACGTTACCGTGGCCGCCTATGCGTCCCAAATCTTTATGATTTGAGACAGAAGGTTCTCGAGGCTGCACATTGTTCGAAATTGGCGATGCATCCTGGAAGCACGAAAATGTATCGAGATATGAAGAGATCATACTGGTGGGACAATATGAAGGCCCACATGGCAGATTATGTCCCGTTGTCTCATGGGCCGGCAGGTCAAGGCTAAACACCGCCGACCTCCTAGACTGCTTCAGTCCATGCCTATAGCTGAATGGAAGTGAGATTTCATCGTTATGGATTTTATCTTAGAGCTACCGAAGACGAGGAAAGGACATGACTCTATTTGGGTGATCGTAGACCGGTTGACGAAATCGGCCCACTTCCTCACGATTAAAGTCTCAAACTCTGCAGATGAGTTGGTCATGTTGTACATCAAGGAGATTATGTGTCTGCATGGAGTTCCCCTGGAGATTGTGTCGGACCGAGACACGCGATTCACATCTATCTTCTAGACTCGTATCCAGGAAGCGATGGGTGTGAAACTGAAGTTCAGTGCCGCGTTCCACCTATAGACTGACGGTCAGATGGAACGGGTGAATCAAGTGTTGGAAGATATGCTGCGAGCTTGTGTACTTGATTTCAAGGACAGTTGGGATGACTGTCTCCCGTATGCAGAGTTTACTTATAACAATAATTTCCAGGCGAGTATTGGCATGGCTCCCTATGAGGCCTTGTATGGGCACCCCGTCGAGCATTGAATTGCTGGGCAGAGGTTGGTGAGAAGAGTCTGATTGGCCCAGAGTTAGTACAGGCGACCTTAGAGAAGATTGATATCATCAGACGTCGACCTAAAGTAGAAAGAAGAGTTACGCTGATACGAGGGGCGACCGCTTGAGTTTGAGGTTGAAGACCATGTGTTCTTCAGAGTTTTCCCTATGAAGGAGTCCTTCGGTTTGGCAAGAAGGGAAAGCTTACGCCGAGATTCATTGGCCCATTTCAGATACTTGATCGAGTGGGTGTGGTGGCATACCGTCTTGCTCTGCCCACACCACTTGCGGGCAGGCATAACGTATTTCATGTATCTATGCTGAAGAAATACGTTTCTGATCCTTCTCACATTATCAGATGGGAGCAAGTTCAATTGAGTGAGGACGCTACATATGTACTGCGACCGACACGGATCCTAGACAGGAAGGAACAGGTATTGTGTAGCAAGGTTATCCCACTTGTGAAGGTACTGTGGACGCATCACACTGAGGAAGAGGCTACTTGAGAAACTGAAGCCGAGGTCCATAAGAACTACCCTCAAATTCTCGAGGAGTACGAGAAGGTACTAATTTCGAGGACGAAATTTTTCTTTAAAAGGGGTAGATTGTAACGTCTCAGAAAAATCCATATAAGGACTTGAGTATCACCTCAGGCAGAAATCACTCAGGACCAAATCCTTTAAAATTAGACAAGAATTAGCTAGTGCTACACTAGAGTACCTGTAAAAATTAGCACTAATCACTTTAAATATGATCTACAAGACCCAAAACGTGCAAAATCATTGTCGCTACTTTATCCTGAAATCTAGAATCAATCTCTAGATCCGGTTACTCTCGGGAGCACCTTGAAACTCCGTATCGGACCTGGAGCGCGCATCGAAAGTCCGATAACCGCGAAACTATACGAATATGACCACTTTTCTGGGCTTGACAACCATCTCGGAAATCAAGTCCTAACAGTGTCCAGAAAAGTACAACTTGAGCCCGGAGGCGAAGTGTGTGAAAAACGCGAATATCTTTAGAAAACGAACCCAGATTAGATTCAGACCGTCAGAATCTGACCCAATTACACGCTTGGATCAGCCAAAATTTCCAACTCATGTCGGTGCACTTGTGGCCCTGATCGAGTACCGATGACCATTGAACTGAAACTGGTCCACCATGGTCGATCTGTAAATCCGATCAGACCAAAAATTCAGCTTGACCTTGATCCAATGTCAGGGAGCTTAAGTCAGACCGCATGCTGAAGGGAGGCCACCAGAAGTGCTCTGTTAAACTGAAACAGACGCCCTTTTAGACTTTTATCTAAAGTATACCTTGGCCCTGGGGCCATTTCCATCAGTCATGAGCCTATATAAAGGCTTAAAACCCCCTCTCTCTCACTCCATACGAATTTACTAACATAGGTGAGAGAAGAGAAAAGAAAGAGAAGGAAAGAGAGAGAAAGTGTGAGGGAAGTTAGGGTTTTGCTACAGAGATCGTTCCTTGCCGCTCTAAGTATCGAAACACCGCTACCGTGTCGCTATACCAGCGATTCCAGTTCAGTTCTTAGGTAAAAAATCCTAACCCTAATCTGTTTTAGGTTTCCAAATGGTGTATTAGATGAAATAGCTAACCTATTTCATGCTATAGGTTGTCGTTGTGCCGTAGACAAAGGCTTTAGTATTTAAACTGAGTTCGTTACGAGTCTACCGGCGAAAGGTGCAGACTATAAATGTTTAGGTTATTGTTTTCAAGGCTGTCAATGTCAGTTAATGATTTATGACTGACTTGAATGGTATCACATGCTTAGATACGATGTTTCCCGCACTTTACACATATATATGAACTATGTTGAGTGTAGTGTACTCCATGTGTTAGTTGAAATGATTGAATGCGTATAGAATTTGGACTCATGTTTGACATGATTATCCAATGTAGATATAGGGTTGTCGTATGTGTGACAGCCCATTGGCGAAAGAATTTTTCCTAATGCATGTTATGGCCAACATACGTCATGTATGTTATTGTATGTAGTCTAAGTGTTTATTGAAATGACTGAATGAATATAGGATCATGATTTGTGTCTGCCGTGTCTATGGAATGCAAATACATGATTGTTGTGTATGTGACAACTCCTTGTTGGAAGGATCTGTCCAAGTATATGTTATAATCAACATATGTTATGTATGTTGATATGTGTAGTCCAAGTGTTTGTAAAAATATCGGTATGAGTAAGTATTTGGTGCATTGTACTTTATACGGGTGTTAAGATAAGATTCTCAACTACCTTAACTGTTTGTATAAATCTCTCCATGAAACCTGCACTATATTGTCTGTTTACTTATGGAATGCGTATGTGGGAATCCATGTTTATGTTGTATTTCATAAAATTAAATGGTTGTAAGATCTGAATTATTTGTTCAATACTGCATTTACTACTTCATGTGATTACTTGTTGGAATCGAGTGTGGTTGGGACTATGAAATGGTCCAGGCAATCGGTAACACGTCCTGGTTTGGCGGCCGAGGTTGTTTCGCCACACCAGACATGTTCGAAGAATTCGAGTCGTACGCTGCTAGTCGACAGTGGTTAGGCCACGCGGAGTGCTTACGCGCTCCATGTCGATCGGTTTGACGTATGCTCGTACCAATCGAGTTTGTCAAGTAACCCGATTGGCCCGATGTATGTTCAGCATGTATGGACGCTACTGCTTGAATCTAAGGTACCAAACTCACCAGTGAAAAATCCGTTTAACTTTGGTACCTCGATCCGCTAAGACTTATGAGCCGGACATGTTGGTATGAGACACCGTGGTCGAGCTGTCGGCTTACGCTGGGGCGACGAGCCTCCCTGTAATGACCAGTGAGCAACACCGCCTCGTGAGCCGAATACCGTGATATGGGACACTGTATTTGAGCTGTCGGCCTATACTGATCAGGTGACGAGCCCTTTGTAGTGACCTCGAGCATAATCTGAGACTGCGTTGAGGCGACGAGTCTTTCTGTAGCAACTAGAGTATAAACTATGCCTACATTGATCAGGTGATGAGCCCTTTATAGTGACCTAGAACCGCAACATCATATGAAATTTACTAAGACTGACGACCCTAGAATAGATCATTGTTTGAGAAATGATATAAGGGAGGTATCTTAGCTTCCCAACCCTGCTGTATGAATAAACCTAAGTAAGAACTTGGTTAACATGATCATAACATTGCATTGCACGGTGCTTTGGCGAGGAAGTAACATGTGTCTGGAGTGGTGCATGCCGCAATCGTGAGATGAAGTTCGCAGAGGGAGTGCAAGCGAGGGCATGCATTATATCATACCATCTTTGCATTAACAAGAGTATTTAGGGCTTGATTGTTGTACTGCTTTATCATTTCTACATAATTGAATTGATAACATGTTAAACTTCACCTTATAGCTCCACTGAGTTGATCACTCTCTCTCACATTCTGAGACGATGTTTTAAATACCAACCAGACTCTGTCTTAGTTGCAGATGGCAACGCGACGTATAAGGCGGAGCTTGACTTCTACAACGACAACGAGGAGTTCTCTTTTATGCAGTTATCAGGTGGGTTTACTTAGACCGTCCTGATCGACGGGGGCTACAAAGTTTATCATTTGTAGTTGGACTATCTTTGATATTTTGTATTTTGAACTAATACATGTAATTATTTGACTTGATAATGTATTCATACTCTGGAGACCGGCAATGATTTATACATTCCATATATGCTTATATATATCTCTCAGTCTTCCGATTGTGTTATTTAACTGCCTCTGGAGTATGATATACTGATTTGGTATAATCTCACTCATGTTTAATGCACTAATACAGACAACATTCAATAATCATCATATATATTGAATAAGTGATGTTTTGAAACTCGGGAGTTGAGCTCCTGCTCGACCCCCGATTTTCAAGGCGTTACAACTTCGGAGAAGGGTTCAGATGGACCTGCACTGACCCTCAAATCAGGTTGGGTATATTCACCTGGAAGTAAATCACAGTGGTTCTGTCCAGCACAACATCTACTATATGATAAACTGACATGAGCTTTAAGAAAACCCTTTGCACTTGTTCCTCTTGATAATAATAATAATAATAAACCTAGAAAATGCATTTTCCAATTATTGGATTGCAAGTTTTTAAGGAAAACCCTTTTCTTTTCTTTTTTTCCTTTTCTCAATTTTGCCATTTAAAATGTTGCATCAAGGGGAACCCCTCCAATTGACTTTTTCAAAAGAGAAGTTCTACTCCTTCAAATTCTTTCCATTTCTTTTTCTCAAACGGAGGAAACGTCACATAAAAAAGAAAACTATTTGCTTTCCTAGGGTGGACTTCCAAAGAGGTTCTCATGATGGAGACAGGGATGCACATTCAGATAAACCAAACCATGCATCTGGTTGGTCCTACAATAATGGATGACTAAATCAAATGGGCAATTCTAGCACCTGATTTTACAAACATTTGTCGCCAATTTCTTTTAACCTTGTGCAAAATCAGAAAGGATTGTCCAACGCGATATTTACAAAGTTGCCCATGGGCAATGGGCCACACCAGAAGCATAGTTCAGGTCACTAATCATGCAGCCGCCTGATCTAACCTGAAACTCCACATCCAAAACACAAGAAGAAAAGAAACAGTTGATCATGCATAGTATATCGGCTGCTGCGTATAAATATATGGGCTTAAATGAAAAACTCTACAAATCATGAAACCATCTCCAAATCAACAAAAACAATGACAATCTGGCACCTGATTCTGCAAATATCAGCCACACGGGTTGTTTTGGCAAATTAACAAAATTTCTTTCTCAAAAACCATATGAGAAGAGTTTTACAATAAGACTCACCTGCAGACACGAGATGTGGTAGTAACACTCTCAATGTCGATCTGAACCACAGCTTCACTCCCAAACAACAGCATACAGTTTTCCTCCCTTTCAAGCGAAAGAAAACCAGCCGTCGCTTACGACTATGCATTTAGGATTGGAACCAGTTGTTCTGGCCATTTGGGAAATGCACGTTTGTACAGGCTCATACAGACAGTATCATGCTGCTGAACAACACCATTGAAGACGCACTTCATAGCCCCTGCGAAAAAGTAGAAAGGTGAACCAGCAAAATTCTAAGTCAACATTGCATGGACCTAATATGGCTGGAACCAAGAACTGTGACCAGAAGTCTGAGACAACAGTCCTCAATAACAATACACTACAAGAGAACCCGAAACATGCCACTGTTCTTCTATATTACAGTTTTTTAAGGTCGCTTATTATCGCACTTTCTGCCTAGAGGTATTAGACAATGCTGGGGCTGAGAACATGTGAGGTACACTCGGGTTTTAGTTCGTAAAAGTGGGGCCCATGATCAGTGGTACAACACTCAACTTGGATGGGCCTGTGCACTGAAAATCTGCCAGATCATTAAGATCCAAGCAATCAAATATTTGGCCTCCTTCAGGTTGAATGTGGACTACTGCTGTATTTTCCTTTCATAAGAGTGTATCTGTTGGTCACGAATTGAAGGGTTGGTATTTTCCCATATGGAGAGTACTGCTGCATGGACCACCCACAGTGGGTTCTCATAGTATGAACAGAACTGAACCAAGCACCCTACTGGTTCAGACTGAAAATGGGGAAGGAAAAACTTTCAGCCCAAGCATTCTGATACCACTTTGGCCAGTAGTAGTGTATCATCAGGAATCATTCCTGAAAAAGAAAAGAAAAGAAAAAAAAAACACTGAAAATGAACTTGCGAACAAGTCAAAGCAGCATTTTTGCATTCAGTGACACTGCTATCTTATTTGGCTGTTTCTGTAAACTACAATTTCTGTTTTCTACCAAGACGAATTCTCGGGTGCTGGTGCATCAGGAAGTGTCCTGATTCCCAATCTGTATAAGCAGGGCATGTGGCTCAATGGCCAGATTATTGATCTTGGATGGAGAGAATGATGCCCAAAAACTTTCAGATTGGACTTCCTACTGTCCTATGTTTGGCCTTTCCTTTTTCCAACTACTGTTGTACTCCTTAACCATTCATTTCCAGGCCACTGAACTAGGATCTCCTAATTTAGATGTTACACCAATCCAAGGTGAGAGACTCAACAAACAAATATCTAGATCACTTGCATGGAATGGCTACATCAGGACACTATTCACATAATGATGCCATAAAACCCAAGAATTCCTCTCAAAAAGTGATAGAAACACTGGGTGTAGGAGAACTGCAGTCGTCAAGAAAGGCCAAGGCAGATTGGACCCATTAGCAAGGAATCAAAAAGCACAACTATCCTCAAATTGATGCAGATTAAAGTGAAGATTTATCAGTGATGGGCACCATACCATGGGTACCAACAGGTTCCTTCACGCGACCGCGGCGACCACATTTCGTCCACACATCCACAGGCTGCACAATGACAACCACACAACAAAAACATTATGAAACTTTATTACTTGTGGATGTGACATCAATATGCACTGTGTGCACCAAGTGCCGATGCACACATTATCTTTCACCATTTAAAGATGGTTGGTGGGGATCTAGCAAAATTTGAATTCACAGAAGTCCATTTGAAACAAATTGGTCAAACAAAGCACATTTTGAAATGTTTTGAAGTACCCATCCACCACTTTTGGATGGTAGGACAGAATCTTCTCCCAGATGCTTAATTACTTAAAACACCACAATATCAACATCAGCCGAAATGCTGGCTCATACCTTGAACCATCTGACATCTTCAGGATGGTGAAACATAAATCGAACGGTAGCTTTTAATTTCGACACTCGCTGAGGGTAACTGCATCAAGACAACAGTATTGAAGGAATAAAAAAGGGCAGCTTTGCAACCCTACTAATTCATCAAATGGCATGACATTATACAATAAACATGGTATACTAAAAAACGAGGTGGTCACAACTCCAACTGGTTGGACCACAATGCAGTCCACCCAGCAGATGACTCCCAACCTGTTAAGTGCATTTGAAATCCAACACTTCCAATGGGTTGGCTGATGAAGATCACCTAGTGCAAATAACATCCCCATCTACTCATCGGGTGGGCCACACCATGAAAAAAAAAAAAGTACGGCCATTGATAAATAGCAAAATACAACAGTTATCCACTCAGGATATGACAGATTTTTACACAATGTGACCCTCGTGATGGGGTGAACCAATTGGATAGGTTGCATGTCGCACAAACATGAAACGGTTGGGATGTTATCTATTGGAGAAACCGTAACTTGATAATTGTGCAACCAGTTGGACTTGAGACAACCTTTAAAAAGCCTTATAGAAAGATTGAATTCAGCGAAGAAACTTGCCCAGTTAAAATGATTTTCTTCAGAATTATCCTGTCAGGGTCAACACTTCTTAAGGAACCGACAGCAGCAACAGCAGGTGCAGCAACCTCCCCATGCCCACTCTTCAAAACTATCAAAGGCAAGGAAGGAAAAGAAATAGGGGCATAAACAGAAGCTATGGAAAAGCAGCCCTCGTGTAAAAATCTCTCCATCTTATGCTTTTCTGAGTTTATATTATCCGAAGAAAATATCGGCCTGAAAAATGATGAACAACAAGATTATTCAACTAAAAGGGTGATATTTGCCATAATTGAAAGGTTCTAAACCAGAAGTTAGAGGTTTGCTCGAATACTTCCCAACGTATTGCAGTGTCATACTTCGGGACTTTTAACCTTTGAATCCGGGTCATCTTCCAATGATCGAAACTGTTCATATGACAGTGTTTTAAATAGCGAATAGTGTGTAGTGTAGCGTTCACCCGTCTAAAGAGTAAGAATTAAGCTAAGCTACACACTACTTCTAGATTTTTTTTATTAAGTTTGTGCTTGGCTGCACCAAATATCATGAAATTTCATGATATCTTACACCAAAATAGTTTGATTGATAATGAAATTTAATGACATTTGGTGTAACCAAACAGCCAAAAATAATAGGTAAGATAGACAGATTAAGTAAAAAGGTAAGGAAAGAGCAACTTTACTAGTTTAATATTACTTGTATTACTTTACTAAAATCATTGAAAAGATTTAACTAATTTTTATTTAAAAATAAAAAATGTAACGAATCATTAAAAACATTAATTCATTTTAATGTTTCAACGAAAAATAACTTGTAGCCTAACCTACGTAGCATGTAGCATAGGCTCTGTAACGTGTAGCATATGCAAAATTAGCATGTAGCATAGGCTTCACATGAGTTATTTTCACGAGCTATATGGTGTTAAAGGTACGCTACATGCTACATAACGAAGCCATTTAAAACATTGATATGCAAGTCTCACTTAGAACAATGAAAGACAACAAACAAAATGCTCACAATAGAATTATCTCAACCCTTCGATAATTTGCCTCTTTTCCTTTGTCACCATAACCTTCGTATAATCAATTGATTGAAATAGTCTATCTGACAAATTTTTTGGGGCATTCCCCATCCAAGGGGAGCCCTATCAAATCAGCCAATTTTGTAATTGAGAAAGGGCTAACTCTTACAGCTCAAGTCCCAACGTAACTTATCATCATATATCAGGATGTATTCAAGCAAGCCTCTGAACGTTATGCCAAAAATTGTTAATGAAATGAATATTACTAGAAGTTACCGTGCAATAAATTGGCGGAATCCAACATGAAAAATGAGTGATTCTTTGGATTTGATAGGAGCATCATAAGAATCATGCTTCTTTATGCTGCAAAATGTAGACGATCTTTTAGCTACAACAGCAAAATACTGCTACCAACAACCTAATTAAGCCATCAAACTTCCAGATCTTATGAATAATTAAACGACTGATGACAAGACATGCAGATACTGCGCTTCGCTCTGGTGTGATTATTTTGTGGAAACACATCATCCCATATAGGAGGCCAAAAGTTATTTATAATGCTTGTTCAAACTTAAAATGTTAATATTTCAAGAGGAATGATATTATCCTGAGCCCTACATAGGCATGCAAAAGCTTTCAAATAAATCCAATTGCAGGAGTGCAATGGCTTCAAATAGCACAACTTAGGTATGCAATACATTCCAAACGCTTCAAATAGCAAGACATGCGTGCAAATAGATCTCAAATAATAAAATGATTCTGCTGGCAAAGAATGCTGTCTATTTAATGAAAGAGAGAATAGAAATACCTAAAATGAAGGACCGACATCTTAGACTCATGTTGCAAGAGACCGCATACTAGCAGAGGCAATGTTTTGAACAACATGCATAGTTTAGAAGCAGCATCAACCGGTACTTGCTTGATATGGAGCCTCACGTACGTACCAACTGGTACACAATCATCCATGCTCCCTTGATCTATGTCAAGAGCTTTTGCAAGGACATGCTTTTGTGTTCTTGCAAAATTATCGAATGCAAAAATTCTAGCATAATCGGGAGGCAAAGATTCCTGCAATTCACAAACAATAGATATCATAAAGGTAAAGAGAATTTCGGGAAATGAAACATACTATCAAGGATTCTGGTCCGAGTATCATAGTATTCTGACCTTTGGATCCCATGAAGAAGTCCTGAAAGATTTAAGGCCTCTGTACTTGGCGAAACGCTTACGAGCAGGAATATCTAATGGTGTGTCCACTTCATCTGGAAATTCTGAAACCATAGCAGCTAAATGTAAGAAGTTCAAACATCGACAACCAAAATTCTCAAAGAAACACAAGGCTGGCAGATTATGTTTTTTCAGTTAAAAGAAAAAAATCAAACACCACAGACTAAAAAAAGAAAAGAAAAAGAAAAGGCAAACAAAAAGAAAATAAAGGTGACAGAGCAGAAGAACATTTTTGCAGATAAAAGAATCTAAATGATGATAAAAGTCTATATTGGGTGCTCAAGAATAAAAGCAAACAAATAAATAAACTCGTAAAACTGATTTATTTTTTTATTTTTTTATTTTTATTTTTATTATTTTTGTTTGGAGCCTTCAACTTTTATTCATGAAACATCAGCAAGGTCCAACTTTTATAGGGCTTTCAACAGATCAGGTTTGTGTTGGATACCAGTGTACACATACCAGACACAACTACAGAAACTCCATTCAGCTCCCAGTTCCTGCCAGACTGGGATACGAGCACAATATATGAGGTGCCAGACCCAACTCAGTACAGATTTGGGGTATCCCACCAAACTCTGTCGCATCTGATTTCGAGCACAAAATCAGAACTGGATTGGGGTTTGGATCTAGAATCAGGTCAGGAAACAGAGCCAGGTCTGATCTGGATTCAAGCCCCACACCAGAAACATGCATGCTCATGGTTTTAAAATCATAAATAATTAAATAAAGGATAAAATTCAGAAAATCCATATACTTGAGTAGCAGATGGGTACAAAGGTTTTCCACCTGACCCAATTTCCAATCAAGTCCCAAATCCGTGGACCCAAACCCAAACCAATTACTAATTGGGCACAAAATTTGTATCCTGAACTGATCAAATCAGCTTGAGTACTTTGAGTATCCACATATCAGGGAGCCAACCTTTTGGCAAACTCGAAAGCACCTATATTTGAACTGAGACTTTTCTTTAGATATAGTAAACTCAAACCAGTGTATCTTCGCAAGCACCCCACCACCTTAT
The DNA here is from genome assembly GCF_029962835.1 of Magnolia sinica. Taxonomy (NCBI): domain Eukaryota; kingdom Viridiplantae; phylum Streptophyta; class Magnoliopsida; order Magnoliales; family Magnoliaceae; genus Magnolia; species Magnolia sinica. The sequence continues at coordinate 44,166,295 of NC_080574.1, read as the reverse complement.
TGCCCGCTTTTTTCTCAAGATGTCAAGTATTTGACTCGTTTAGGTATATCATGCCCCACGTGACCACTTTAGGAGAGAAGTCTACCACAAGATCGAGATAGACCATGAAGCCAAACCAGATAAAAAGGATACAGGCCAGGCAGCTGGCCAGCAGGGCTTTCAGGCATGGCTCGCTTTGGGCTCTGCTTGGACTGGAGAGTCAGGCCCGGGCATAAAAATTCAAGCTCAGGCTGTCTAAAAGCCCATCAGCCCGGCCAATTTAGGGGTTTCAAGGGAATTTTTGCAATACAATAAATCATAACCATATATTATAGACTTTATATTTTTCATTCTTTATTAATGTATAGCCAATCTTTTGATCAAAATGGCCTAATTTTTTAGTTGCAGACCAGCAAGTACGTACACAGTGAGCACACCTGACGAACAACATGAATCTTGGACACAAGTGGATTCACAGCCAGCTAAAGTCAGGTATAGGCTCATGATTGACCTTGGTCTGGGCATAATCATCTCAGTCCATCAGCTTTGGCCCATCACAGGCCTGTGCCAGCTCATGCCAATTTTGGATCATGGGCTGGCTTGGACAGTCCTCACCGATCCTAGGCCTGTGATGGATCCAGAATGTGGGAGTTCAAGTTCTAATTTTGATAATAAATTAGGATTTGGAATAGGTTTTGGATCCAGAATCGGGTATGAACCTGGATCCACACCTACACCAGAAACATGCATTAAAGAGTAGAAGTACCAGATGGGTTCTGCATTCAGGAACCTGATCCGAGCCAATTTTTAATCTGACCCGATCTGTGGACCAAAAACTGACCCGATTGTTAGTCAGGCACAAAATTTGGATCCTGGACCAATAAAATCAGTTCAAATACTATGGATACCCCCGGGGATTGGTAGCCATTGACAGCCCTATATGAGACAGATATGTCGATAACTATTAGAAATTTCAGCATCATCTTTTGAATATATTTTCAACGGCTGAAATTTTGACAAAACTAGTGGGGGTGGAAACTGATATCTGCACCCTCCCTTTTCAATTAACATACCCTTGGTTTCTACCTTTGGAATTAGAATAGTACACTTTGTCACTATCCTATTGACAAAAGTGGAAAAAGAGAGGAGTGGAACTATATATATATATATATATATATATATATATATATCATTTCCCAAACTAGAATATAGAAGTCATGTTAAGAAAGTTGATTGATACCCTCATCTTCAGCATGTGCTTCTTTAATCTTTTGAATCTCAACTTCAATCTGCTCTCTTGTCAGATTCTCACCATCCTGAAAGAAGAACACGGGTATTTTGTATTTTCAGCAACCCAAGGCATTTTAATATATGAGACCATCTTCATTACCGACAAGTACCTAAGCAATTAGAAAAGTTCTAGGACTCCAAAATATACAGAAAATAGGACATTGTTTTTATTAGCATTAAGAACATAACTTTCTAAATGATCTTTGATGGGACAAACAACTGTGATCTGACAAAGGATATTTCATGGTTTTATGTCTTGGTAAATGAAATATATACAAAAAATAAAAGTAAATGAGAAAGCAGTTAAAGACATTGAAAACACAATCACACTAACAAGGATTTTCAAATGTGAAAGCCTATTCATATATAGGAAATTCAAATTGCCTGTCGGAACTTTGCTCTAGAGAATTAAAAAGAGTCTGATGCTTCTAAATCAGTGATCCAGACTGATAGTTTGCTGGACCCCAACGTCGATGGAAGAAGTCCTGAAAACTTTCAGGATTGGAAGAGGCCCAGACATCCAATCATTGGCCGTTCTTCCAAACTGCTGCTATATTCTTTTCTTTATGGACATTTTATGCCCTCATGATCAGAGGATTAGGATCTTCGAAACTACCCATCTTCAGGGTTCCACTCAAATCAATCATCAGCATCACCAAGCCACGGACCTTGTACGAAGTGTGCCTTCAGGACATTACAAACTGCTTTTTCTGTAACGGCCAAATAGAGTCGAGCTTGGCACAACTTGGCTTAGATCGGCTCGGTGTCCAGCTCTATCTCGTCTTTTGGTAGGTGTGGATGGTAAAGGAGGTAAAGGCTAGGAAGGTTGGGAAGCCAAGAGCCATGGGTCATGGGACAAGTCAGAAGCAATAACTTCTAGGCCAATGTGAGGGTCGGGAGAAAGGCTAAGACAACCCAACCATTAAAATGGTCCAACGGTTAAGATGGCCCATCGTGCGAAATCCAACGGTCCGATAGATGTATCCAATCGATCTAACGATCCAATACTCTCAATTATACAGCCCACATGCATCTTCCTAGTGTGGGGTCTTCAAAGATGCACGATCATGCACATGGAGTCTACAACGTGGCTAGTAACTCGAATTGGGCCCACTGGGCTCCATGTAATGATCATCTAGCCCTAAAGAAACTGGGGCAACTCTCCATTCGGATTGGATTAATATCGGTAAATCAAATGAGATCTTCATTCATTCATTGAATGATAAACCACTATAAGTGAAGGAGATACATGATTTAAATAATGGAAGATCCAATATTTCAAATTTGTATCTAGAATGACTAAAAACTTTTGATCCCAATCGGCCCGCTACACGACTGGGCTTTCTCCTGTAATGAGGAGGGAACAGAGCGGGTCAGTTTCCGCAGGCAGCAAGCAGATCAGATCAAAGAGAATTCCTTCCGTGCTGGGAGCGCTTTTCAGTTCTAAGAGCTTTTAAGCAACTTGCCTGTGCTTTGCGATGCGTTTCCCTTCCCTGGCTTCAAATCATGATCTCATGGGTACAAGTGCCAGTCTCACCTCAAATCATGCTTTGGACAAACGTGCCCGCTTCTAGTTTCTAGTTGTTTATAATTGCTAACCTTTTGAAAATAAGATTGGTTTCCTTTTACAGCCTCACTTCATGCTTCTAGCAACCATTGTTTAAATTATCTCCGATATTATCGTTATCTCTAGCTTGGCGATACCGATAGCATTGGTAGTGATACCGATGACACTGGCAGTATTAGCAATTCCAAGCATCAGCAATGTACTAAGAATCGCCAACATATTGATATCGCCAATATTTTCAATTGTGTAAATTCCAAGCATCACTTGTATTGCCAATGTATCGATATCACCAATGAATCGTCAATATTTTCAAATGTGTAAATTCTAGGTGACGCCGTGACGCTTGTATCACAAGTGTATCGATGATATTTCAATAATATCATCAACGTAGAGATATCACAAAAAGTTTGTTTATTAAAAAAATCTATTTCAATTTTTTTATGAGCACATTGTTGCATGCAATTTTCAAGTTGTCAATGCTAATATTGATAATATCTCAATATCATCGTTATCACAACATCCGCGATATCAAGACTACAATCTTTTGTTTCCTTTTCAGTTGTTGATGATTTCTTGGAAAATTATTGTGAGTTGTCAATATTCTGCAATAGTGGTGGATTATTGGATGGATGATTGGATGGTTAGACTGTTTCTTATGACGACACATGCTTTTAAGCCTCCATTAAATGGAAACTTAATATGTATACATTCTTTTTGCAAAATTTTATTCCTAAATATGCAAATATGTGCTTTTAGCATCTCCTGAAGTTTCATTGAAAATTCTACCGGTTTTCCCATGTTTTCCCGCATTTCTGGTTATCAACGATATTCATGATGATATCCATATTGTTCCCATATCCCCAGCCAACGAAACTTGTAGCGATACCGATACTTTGTACACTGCTTGCAACTAATCCTTGTTGCCATTTGTGCCAAGGTAGGAAAGCAAATCTCAACACTCCTACAATACATGACCTCTCAATGAAGTGAATTTAGAGCGATCGCATAAATTTTTTTACACATCAAACCATGGATTCATATGTAATAGATATCAACATCAAAACTAACATAAAAAAAAGGATAAAGTATTAGCCAACACCCTACAAATCCAAAGCCTAACAAACATTTTTCACTCTTTGTACAACAATAGGAACTAGACCATGGGATGCCAACCCTAAGGTAGGGCATCACATTTTTCACCTATAGAAAATAGTGTTCCACTCGAGTTATACCTTCCACATCGACCTCCGAAAGAAGCTTCAACAAATCCGTACGACTCATGTTCCTATCCATTATGACACCAAAGTGAGACTAATAGGGTGCACTTCTACAGCGGTTCATTGCCAAGTGCCATTTCATGATGCTGGTGCAAAATTGACAAAGTGAACTACATCCTATCTATGTTTTACTAATTCTATCAGGAAAAAAAAATCTAATATGATGCTGGTGCAAAATTGACGAAGTGAACTACATCCTATCTATGTTTTACTAATTCTATCAGGAAAAAAAAATCTAGTATGAAAGCATCATCACTACCACCACCACCATCTCTCAACAAGTTGAGGTTGGCTTTTAAATGTATCCACCAGACATCAACCTTCCTCTCTTCCCGAGTTGAACTGGCCATGGCAGAGGCTCACATTGACACAACCCGCAATCCAATTATCATATTGCTTTCATATTCTCTTATTGTTCTCCGAAATTAGAAATACAAAAATCATCAGCGTGCACCTCAACACCACAAGCTACACCCCATCTCAAGATGGGGAATCCCCAACCTCTTTTCACCTTTAAACGTAGACGTGCATGTTTTCATATTCTCTTATTGTTCTCCGAAATAAGAAATACAAAAATCATCAGCGTGCACCTCAACACCACAAGCTACACCCCTTCTCAAGATAGGGAATCCCCACCCTCTTTTCACCTTTAAACATAGACGTGTATGTTTTCATATTCTCTTATTGTTCTCCGAAATAAGAAATACAAAAATCATCAGCGTGCACCTCAACACCACAAGCTACACCGCTTCTCAAGATAGGGAATCCCCACCCTTTTTCCCCTTTAAACACAGACGTGTATGTCATAAATTTATCTTTGGATCTCAAAATCCTTCTATTTAAAGTGTAAAAGCTTGAAGAGAAACATGAAATTTTAGCATCAATATACAAATATGCAATTTGCAGTACAAAGTCTCATTCCCTAATAAGGCTGGCAACGGGTTGGGCCTAGGCCCATCAAAATCAAATTTTGAATAGGTCCGGACTGACTAGTTAAAAATCCAGGCCCAGGCCCAACCCATTGCCAGGCCTATTCCCTATTAGAACTTTAAAGTATAGCCTTGACTAGGCTATTTGGTGCCAGCTTTATGACTATTGTTTCACCCATCATTTCTATCTAAAGCAACATCCCTGGTAAGCGAACAAGTGTCCATATCCTTCTCAACACCTCAATCAAAATCCTTTCGGGTTCTCTCACCCTCTTTTCAGGCCTTTCAACCATGGTCAAATTCACCTCCTTACCAGGCTGTCACTAGTGTTTGTTGCCCATGACCAGACCATCTCAATCTGCTTTCCATCATTTTATCTCTTACTGAGAGAACCCCCAAGTTGCCCCGTGAGTGTTTTGAAAGACCTCAATATAGAAGAGAAAATAAAGGCAATAGTGGCCATATGTAACAGGTCTTTAAGAGATTCAAGAAAGAAGCCTGACCTACAAGTCTCAATAATTACCAAGACAACAGTAAAACAAAAACAATATGATTTTATCCTATAAATGATCAAATGGGTAAGTTGAAAACTCACAGTCATTGCCGTATCAGCTTCTGTTTCTTCATCAAATTCTCTCATGCTGAATGAAACAGAACCTTCGTCATCATCGAGATCTGAGTGATTGTTACCTTCCTGGGCAAAACGATCATTTTGTCCTTCATCCAATACCATACCATCACCATGATCCTCACAACCATCCGAGTCCTCATCATCTGTATCCTCTACAATCCAAGCAGCCTGCAACATGTAAAGATTGAAACCTGAGAAGTGATCAATGTTCTCCAGTTGACAGTATGAAAGTGTTAGAAGCCAATTTTAAAGTCTTAACAACCCAACAGGATAAATGCAGAACCTGGTATTCTGACGTTCCTCGAGGAAGAGTCTTCTTCTTTAGCATTTTTCTTTTGTTAACTGCATCAGCTTCAACCATCTCAGCTTCTGTTGGCCATGTCTGATTAAAGAAAACAATACTGTTACTAGAAATTACTTCCATCCAAATAGATTCCCACAAATAAAAATGCACCAATGATAAATGAGTTAACATCCCATGAATATAGCAGAAAGTAAAGTAAATTCTGCAAGGACAGCTGAAACTCCTTTTATAACTGTAAATGCTACAAATGTAGTTGCTCAAAATAGAGTTAAGCCTCATTAAGGGCACATCTCTCCAAAAAAATCATGTACGAAACACGTGATAAGCGAGAGTTAGGCTAAACCTAATGATATATGAAAAGGCAGATATACCATTCAATACTATTTTTTAATTATACAACCACAAATTGTATATTAGTTTTACTGTAGGTGCCAACCTTGAATAGGTGAATTTGGCAGTTCAGGACATCATGAACTCTTCTTTAATTATTCCCATTGGAAAAGAAAGGAGCATTTATAGGAGTATAAGCATCAAGTCAGAGAGAATAACGCGCAATATGGTCATTCAAGCAACCACACTGGTAAAAAAAACCATGTTGAGTTTCTCATGGCTTGAGTCACACTCTGGAAACCATTATGTTTTCAAAATGGTTTCTATAGGACCATCTCTTGTAGTGAGCTAAACCTTGGTATCCCTAACTGGCATTGTTAACAGAAATGTAATGTGCTACCAATGTTATCAAAATCGTAGAATTCATATCGTATCACATGGGTGTACGATTTGAATCGTACACCCAAATCACAAATCCTAAATAATCACACGATTATCATACAAATCGCATGATAATTGTAAGATAATTGTGGACTGCATAAAGGGGCCCAAAAAAGACTTTAAAAAAAATCAATTTATTATTGTTTTTATTCGATTTCTTCCTTTTCTTTGCACCCTTTTGCTCATAAAATATGAAAAAGGCACTCCCCTTTTAAAAATGTCCTATTTTTTCTTTTGAGAGAGAGGAGATTTGGGGAATTTGATTTTCAAAAACCCAAAACAAAGAAATCAAGATATCTTTTGATTCACAATGGGAACTGAATGCCATTTTTTCTAACATGATTCTACACTCAAGAAAGGTACAAAACAAAAATTTTAAGGACTTTTGTAAGTTTTTTATAATAAATTTTTCAAACAGCAACAAAAGAAAACAAAGGAAAAAAGACAAAAATCCTTTACTGTCATGATATGTATACCATATACATTTTCTCAATTGATAATATCATGATATGTTTTACTTTTCGGTACATGATGGTAAATGGACGATTGATGCGTTTTTAATCTTTTATGATTTACTTACATCTTTTCATGTCTTATATATATTAAATCAGAACAAAACTTACCATTTATGATACGATTTGCAATTCGATTCAACCCCTCTTATGACTTGCGATATAATAACGGTTTTGACAACATTGTGTGCTCCTAGCCACAACTAGCCATATTGAGTTTCTCATGGCTTGAGTCACACTCTGGAAACCATTATGTTTTCAAAATGGTTTCTATAGGACCATCTCTTGTAGTGAGCTAAACCTTGGTATTCCCAACTGGCATTGTTAACAGAAATGTGATGTGCTACCCAATTTGGTAGGGTAGGATTTCTTTCTCCCTGCAACATACATGTTTATTTTGGATTTCTATCCACAGCTATGGTTCCCTTGAATTGGTTAATTACCCTTTTTATGTCAATGGTTACCCTGAAATTTGTAATCCATTGACCCCAACAAGAGTACATAGGTATGATTTCTTTGTAATCCAAAATAAACAGAAATGTAATGTATTACCAGCCACAACTAGCCAACTTGGTAAGGTATGATTTCCTTCTCCACATAACATAACAAGTTTATTTTGGATTTCTATCCACATCTATGGTTCCTGATGGGGACATCACGCCCCCCCCCCCCCCCCCCCCCCCCCGCGCAAGGAGGAGGCTGGCCCCACCATCGATCTAGATCGATGACGACATCCAAGGGGGATCCCCTAGCGAGAGGACTGTGTTTTGGTTCATTGGAGTGGACCCGATCGTCATGTGAATCCCACCATGGGATATCATAATCATGTCCCACTATTCGAGATGATCTAATACTTTGAGTTTTGGTCATCATTGTTGTTAGGAATGTCATGAGCGTTTTAGATTGCTTTGATTAGTTGTTATTTGTGATTGCTCCGTCTTTAAGTAATCGGATGCGCACATGGCGCGAGTTTTGAATTATAGGATTTTATTATAAATAGCCACCCCTTGTAGTCTTTTTTTCTCATTGATAATTGGAATAAATTTTTTGTGTTTTCCTGCTTCTCTCTGAGCTGTGAAAACCTAATTGGGTGTGAAACCCTCCCTTCTTCAAAGGGCTACTACCGTGGTGCGAAGCCACACCCATCCCGATTCGCCCCCACCTTTTACCATCCTTATTCATCTTCCCCTACAGTCATTCCACCCGCAAATCCATCGTTATTTTGCAGCCAACCCTTCTCTACAGCAGATTTCAAAAATCTGGCCCTATAGGAGGGCTGAAACTTTGGCGGAGCACCACGCACGGATCAAACGTCGGATCGCGCCGAAACTTGGTGGATGTGTGGCCTAGCCCTAGCCGACCAGACCCAAGATGGCGATTTTTGGGTTCGTGGGCCCCACATACGTGCGGACAGCCACTAGCGCACGTGTGTCAAGCCCTGCACGTTGTCCACACGTGCGGATTGGTTACAGGTCTTCTCTCTCCTCTCTTTCACTCATCTCCCACCTGATTTCCCTAATCCTAAACCTAGATTGTCCTAAATCCCAACTTTTATATCTTTTTCTTCAATCTTAAGGTTCCCCGAATTGAAACCTGTGAATCCATTGGATTGGGGAAATATTTCTGTGCATGTGTGGATGAATTTACTCTCCTTTGAGCATTGTTTGGTCTGTAACTTTAATTGATCCACATCTAAGTAATAGGATGCGCACATGGCGCGAGTTGTGAGGTATAGGAGGAGGAGGGCCCCACCATCGATCTGGATCGATGACGACATCTAAGGGGGATCCCCTAGCTAGAAGACTGTGTTTTGGTTCATTGGAGTAGACCCGATCATCATGTGAATCCCACCATGGGATATCATGATCGTGTCCCACTATTCGAGATGATCTAATACTTTGAGTTTTGGTCATCATTGTTGTTAGGAATGTCATGAACGTTTTAGATTACTTTGATTAGTTGTTATTTGTGATTGCTCCGTCTCTAAGTAATAGGATGCGCACATGGCGCGAGTTTTGAGGTATAGGATTTTATTATAAATAGGCACCCTTTGTAGTCTTTTTTTCTCATTGATAATTGGAATAAATTTTTTGCGTTTTCCTGCTTCTCTCTGAGCTGTGAAAACCTAATTGGGTGTGAAACCCTCCCTTCTTCAAAGGGCTACTACCGTGGTGCAAAGCCACACCCATCCCGATTCGTCCCCACCTTTTATCATCCTTATTCATCTTCCCCTACAGTCATTCCACCCGCAAATCCATCGTTATTTTGCAGTCAACCCTTCTCTACAGCAGATTTCCAAAATCTGGCCTTGTAGGAGGGCTGAAACTTCGGCGGACCACCACGCACGGATCGAACGTCGGATCGCGCCGAAACTTGGTAGATGTGTGGCCCAACCCTAGCCGACCAGACCCAAGATGGCAGTTTTTGGGTTCGTGGGCCCCACACACGTGCGGACAGCCACCAGCACACGTGTGTCAGGCCCTGCACGCTGTCCACACGTGCGGACTGGTTACAGGTCTTCTCTCTCCTCTCTTTCACTCATCTCCCACTTGATTTCCCTAATCCTAAACCCAGATTGTCCTAAATCCCAACTTTTATATCTTTTTCTTCAATCTTAAGGTTCCCCGAATTGAAACCTGTGAATCCATTGGATTGGGGAACTATTTTTGTGCATGTGTGGATGAATTTACTCTCCTTTGAGCATTGTTTGGTCTATAACTTTAACTGATCCACATCTATGGTTCCTGATGGGGACATCACGCGCACACACACTCCCCCCCGCAAGGAAGAGGGCCCCACCATCGATCTAGATCGATGACGACATCCAAGGGGGATCCCCTAGCTAGAGGACTGTGTTTTGGTTCATTGGAGTGGACTCGATCGTCATGTGAATCCCACCATGGGATATCATGATCGTGTCCCACTATTCGAGATGATCTAATACTTTGAGTTTTGGTCATCATTGTTGTTAGGAATGTCATGAACGTTTTAGATTGCTTTGATTAGTTGTTATTTGTGATTGCTTCGTCTCTAAGTAATAGGATGCGTACATGGCGCGAGTTTTAAGGTATAAGATTTTATTATAAATAGGCACCCCTTGTAGTCTTTTTTTCTCATTGATAATTGGAATAAATTTTTTGCATTTTCCTGCTTCTCTCTGAGCTGTGAAAACCTAATTAGTGTGAAACCCTCCCTTCTTCAAAGGGCTACTACCGTAGTGCGAAGCCACACCCATCCCGATTCGCCCCTACCTTTTACCATCCTTATTCATCTTCCCCTACAGTCATTCCACCCGCAAATCGATCGTTATTTTGCAGCCAACCCTTCTCTACAGCAGATTTCCAAAATCTGGCCCTGTAGGAGGGCTGAAACTTCGACGGAGCACCACGCACGGATCGAATGTCAGATCGCACCGAAACTTGGTGGATGTGTGGCCCAACACTAGCCGACCAGACCCAAGATGGCGGTTTTTGGGTTCGTGGGCCCCACACACGTGCGGACAGCCACCAGCGCACGTGTGTCAGGCCCTGCACGTTTTCCACACGTGCGGACTGGCTACAGGTCTTCTCTCTCCTCTCTTTCACTCATCTCCCACCTGATTTCCCTAATCTTAAACCTAGATTGTCCTAAATCCCAACTTTTATATCTTTTTCTTCAATCTTAAGGCTCCCCGAATTGAAACCTGTGAATCCATTGGATTTGGGCAATATTTTTGTGCATGTGTGGATGAATTTACTCTCCTTTGAGCATTGTTTGGTCTCAGAATTTAATTGATTCATCCTAGCATGTGTAGGCTTAGACCCACATAGATTCCCATTTATTGGAGTGCTTGATTTTATGTGGGATGTGGAATTTTGTGTGATTGTTTCAACTAGTATGATCTAAAGCCTAGAATCTTGCATAGCATATTTAAATTTCCATGTCCCGCATCAAATTTGGTATCGAGCTTAGGGTTTTGTAGTGGAATGCATTGCATGTTTAGGGTGTTGTTAAAAGGGTAGCTCTGGCGTTCGGAGAGCCAGATAGTGCAGGAAAGACAAGACGTTATAAATACTCATCACCACCTGAATAAAACACATGAAATGGTAACTCCCAGAATTGAGAATAAAATTTAGCACTGAACTCTTTTTAGAATTAAGTATGCCAAATTGAGTAGCTCATTAGGACTCTCAAAAATGAAACTGTAGCAGATAGGTACTATGTAAGAAAGAGAAACTTAACTTTTAATATCAACAAAATGAATATTTAGAGCACCTATGTAATTTGGGTTAGGAATGATCTCTTAATTTCCATTGAAAGAAGACATTAAGTAAGATCACGGGAATAGGATGTATCACACCGGTAAAAACCTGTTAGTTCTAGGTGAGTCCCAGGAAACATTTAAATGTTCAAGATTTGGTGAGCAAACCAGACCTAGGAAGTTAGAGTATTCCAAGCAACCTTGAGTAACTGGGTACAAACAACCTCCGATTCACAACCCAGAGACAAGGTAAAAGTCGGTTGAGTAGTGGACACTAGGGCTAGGATTTTAAAAAATCATTTATATTGTTTTTATCGATTCTCCTTTTTTGCCCCTTTTGTAAAAATATGAAAAAGACGAAAGCGAGAGAAGCTATCGCGTGGAAATGTCGTATTTTTCCAGTGCGAAAATGAAGATATATTTTGATTCACAATGGAATAGAATGCCATTTTTTCTAACAGGATTCTACACTAAAAAAAATAAAAAAAATTTTAAGGATTTTGTAAGTTTTTTACAATTTTCAAACGAAAAAGAAACAAGGAAAAAGCAAAAACCTTTAGTCATTAACCATATAATTTTCTAATTGATAATTCATTGTTACTGGTCTGTGTAAATGGATTTGATCTTTTAATCTTTTGATTTTTCCTTTTATGTTTTATATATTAACGAACAAACTACCTTTATGAAGATTTCAATTGTTACCCCTTTTGACTTCGTTAAACGTTTGCAACTTTCCCTCCCAACAGCCAATGAGTTTCCATGCTTAGAATTGAAACCATAGTTTTAAAAGGTTTCAAGGCCATCTCTTATATAAACCTGGATTCCCAAGGCTGTTAACGAATGGAGTGTACCCATTTGGTAGGGAGGATTTTCCCGAACAAGTTTATTTGATTTACCACAGCTATGGTTCCTTGAATTGTTAATTACCCTTTTCTCAATGTTACCCTGAAATTTTAATCATGACCCCAACAAAACATGGTTATTTCTTGAATCCAAAATAACAAAATAATGTATCCACAAACTGCCATTGTAAGGTATGATTTCTCTCCGTTACATAAGTTTGTCTATGACTTTAACTGATCCACATCTATGGTTCCTGATGGGGACATCACGCGTACGCCAGAAGAAAGAGGGCCCCACCATCAATCTAGATCGATGACGACATCCAAGGGGGATCCCCTAGCTAGAGGACTGGGTTTTGGTTCATTAGAGTGGACCCGATCGTCATGTGAATCCCACCATGGGATATCATGATCGTGTCCCACTATTCGAGATAATCTAATACTTTGAGTTTTGGTCATCATTGTTGTTAGGAATGTCATGAACGTTTTAGATTGCTTAAATTAGTTGTTATTTGTGATTGCTCCATCTTTAAGTAATCGGATGCGCACATGGCGCGAGTTTTGAGGTATAGGATTTTATTATAAATAGGCACCCCTTGTAGTCTTTTTTTCTCATTGATAATTGGAATAAATTTTTTGCATTTTCCTGCTTCTTTCTGAGCTGTGAAAACCTAATTGGGTGTGAAACCCTCCCTTCTGCAAAAGGCTACTACCGTGGTGCGAAGCCACACCCATCCCGATTCGCCCCTACCTTTTACCATCCTTATTCATCTTCCCCTACAGTCATTCCACCCGCAAACCCATCATTATTTTGCAGCCAACCCTTCTCTACAGCAGATTTCCAAAATCTGGCCCTGTAGGAGGGCTGAAACTTCGACGGAGCACCACGCACGGATCGAATGTCAGATCGCACCGAAACTTGGTGGATGTGTGGCCCAACACTAGCCGACCAGACCCAAGATGGCGGTTTTTGGGTTCGTGGGCCCCACACACGTGCGGACAGCCACCAGCGCACGTGTGTCAGGCCCTGCACGTTTTCCACACGTGCGGACTGGCTACAGGTCTTCTCTCTCCTCTCTTTCACTCATCTCCCACCTGATTTCCCTAATCTTAAACCTAGATTGTCCTAAATCCCAACTTTTATATCTTTTTCTTCAATCTTAAGGCTCCCCGAATTGAAACCTGTGAATCCATTGGATTTGGGCAATATTTTTGTGCATGTGTGGATGAATTTACTCTCCTTTGAGCATTGTTTGGTCTGTAACTTTAATTGATTCAGTCCTAGCATGTGTAGGCTTAGACCCACATAGATTCCCATTTATTGAGTGCTTGACTTTATGTGGGATGTGGAATTTTGTGTGATTGTTTCTGAACTAGTATGATCTAAAGCCTAGAATCTTGCATAGCATATTTAAATTTCCATGTCCTGCATCAAATTTGGTATCAGAGCTTAGGGTTTTGTAGTGGAATGCATTGCATGTTTAGGGCAGTGTTTTAAATAGCGGTAGCGTGTTGCGTAGCGTTCAACCCTCCGTAGCGTGTAGCGAAATAGAGTAGCGTAAGCTACACAATACTTCTATTTTTTAATTTTTTAATATATATATATATAATAAATATTAAATAGTAAGAAGTTGATGGATAGGGTCTTATTATTTTTAAGTTAATACATGTCTCGTGTACAATTTTTTAAGGGCCCGAATTAGGTGGGACTCGGATTGTGAAGTGTAGCACACAAGTGTCAAAGTTTTTTGGGCCCCACCATGATAAATGTTTTATATCCACACCGTCCATCCATTTTGCCAAATAATTTTAGGGCATGAGCCCAAAAATGAGGCAAATCCAAAGCTCAGGTGGACCGCACCATAAGAAACAACAATAATTAAACGTCCACCATTAAAATTTTATTGGGGGCTACAAAAGTTTTAGATCAAGCTGACATGTGTGTTTTCCCTTCATCCATGTCAATGTGACCCAATTAACAGGTTAGATGGAAAATAAACATTACAACGGACCGTGTAACAAAATAGTGCAAGTGCACTGTTCAACGTGCACCGCAGAACACAATAATAATAATAATAATAAGTGCGTGGCAGTGAAACAGCCACGCAGTCTATTCTGAAAATGAAAAAGAAGAGAGGGGGAAACCGAAAGAAAAGAGGGAAAGAAGAGAGAGAGAGAGAGAGAGAGAGAGAGAGAGAGAAAGAGGAAGAATCCCAGCTGCAGTCGCAACCGCAGCAATTCGAGAAGAAGAGGAAGAGGAAGAAGAAGAAGGAGAAGAAGGAAGAGGAGAAGAAGAAAAAAGAAAAAAAAGAAAAAGGAAGGAGCGTACCTATTTTTGTCTCAAGATGAGATTGAATCAGTGAAAACTGCAACTGTTGGTTTGCCTCTGGAAGCAGTTTTTCAAACTCAAGATTGAAAAGTGGGGAGAGGAGCAATGTCAACAGCGTCGGTTTGCGCCTGACAGCAGATTTTCGACGTCAACATTGAAGGGTGGGGAGAGGAGCAGCATCGAATTGGCCCTGTGAGAGAATGTTTGGTCTCCAAATGGAAGGGTGGGGACAGCAGCTGCGTCGGCTGCTTCGGTTTGGGGGTGGAAGCCTTTCGAATTAGGTTTTTTCTTTTTTTAACTTAAGTTTGGCTTGTGGTCTGAGTTCACCACTGTTTCCTGCACTGAAAAAATAAAAAAAAAATACCAAACAGGTAGCGCACCCTACCTGCGCTACACGCTACGTATCCGTAGCGTACGCTACGACCCCTGTAGCGCACGCTACAGGGGAAAAACGCTATTTGTAACGCTACGTAGCGAAATCGCTACGCTACGCTACGTAGCGTACGCTACGGGCGCTACTGAAAACACTGGTTTAGGGTTTGGTCTATTCACATTTAGTTTGCATTAACTCTCATCATAAAGTCTTGTAGAATCATTTAGTCTCATTTAGACGCATATAGTTATGTTAGAGGGTCTTTGAGTTGGGGAGTAGTTGTATGCCCACACGTACTAGTCGTGGTTTTGGTTTGCACCCTACGCTAAACATGGAGCAATTGCAAGAATCAATGGACAACCTACGCCGGCAGTTTAAGTCTTTAGGTAAGCGTTTGGAACAACGTATTGACTATCACCTTGAACAAATTAATGTGCGCGTTACCCAATTAGAGACCTCCGCCCTGGCAAACCCCACCATTGGGGAAGATGCCCAATCTCAGGCAGGTGATCAGGAGGATAGGCCAAGGAATGAAGGTGGCCAAGGAATCGGTTATAAGCGCGCACCTGTGCACCCACCCTGTGAGGGACATCAAGACCACTATGACCCCGATGCGCAACTCCTCAAGAGAGTTAGAGTAGATAGTAGATACCCCCCACGTTTGATGGCCACTTAGACCCTAAAGCTTTTCTAGATTTGTTGGCGGATATGGACCACTATTTTGAGTGGTATGACATGTTGGATGCTCGTCGAGTTCGATTCGCCAAGATGAAGCTTGTGGGCCAAGCAAAGAGGTTTTGGGCTACTGTAGAGCGAAAGAAAGAAAGTACGAGGGAGCTCCCAATAGTCCATTGGGAAGAAATGAAAGAACTCCTAAGGAAAAATACCTCCATTTTTCTTACCATTTGAGGTTGGTTGAGGAATAGCAATCTCTCCAACAGGGTTCCATGAGTGTTGCTGAATACATTGAGAAGTTCGAAGAGTACCTGACCCGTTGTGAAGTTGATGAGGACCCTATACCCACCCTTGCTCGGTTTAAGACAGGCCTCCGTTCTGACATTAGGAGAGAGTTGCTCATCAAGGGCATAAACACTCTTGAACAGATGTATCAAGTAGTGTAGGAGGTCGAGCAATACCTCAAAGCATCTGTGGGAAGGCGGTTTGAGTTTCGTGATTCTGATGCTAAGGTCAACCCTTCTGGGGCTAAGCCTAGCACTGGGTACCAAAACAAACCTTCCAGTAGTTCTCAGTCCAGGCCCAAGGAGGACAAGGGTAAAGAGGTTATCGGGTCTAGCTCGCATGTGAGTGGAGCAACTAGGTGTTTTAGGTGTCAAGGGTTTGGTCACTTTGCCCACTAGTGCGGCACAAGAGAGGGCACCAAGGTGCTCCTTATTGATGAGCAAGTAGTAGTGCCCCCAGAAAGTGACGTTGAGGAGTAGTATGAGCGAGTAGAAACCCCTAATGATGAGGAAGAGGGAGCGCAGGAGTCTGCGACCCTGGCAGTTGTGTGTTGCACCTTTGCAAGCAAAGAATACTGACAATTGGTGTCATAACACGATCTTCCATACCTATGCCAAGTGTGGGGATAAGAGTTGCAAGATGATCGTGGACAGTGGCAGTTGTGCCAATGTGGCATGAACTGGTATGGTGAGCCGTTTGGGCTTAAAGCTTGAAGCTCATCCTCAACCCTATAGAGTGTCTTAGGTTGATGAGACTTCCATTCCAGTCTCCCACCATTGTCTTGTTCCTATTCAGTTTGGATCATATAAAGACACTCTCTGGTGCGATGTTGTTCCCATGAATGTTGGTCATATCATTCTGGGTAGGCCCTGACTCTATGACAGGGATGTTACCATATTTGGTTGTTCAAATGTGTGTACATTCTGGTTTGAGGGCAAGAAGGTCAAGCTAAATCCACTTCCACCCAAGAACACGACTGGAAAGGAGTCCATCATATAGAGTAGTGTGAGCGACTCAAAAGAATTGAAGGTATCAAAGTCCAAGTCTAAGCCTCTCCATATTTTAAATGCCAAGGACTTTCAGCGAGAGACTAAGTCGAACTCGGTAGTGTACGCCCTTGTGGCTAGGGAGAGTGCACCAGAAGCTAGTGTAGAGTTACCCACTGAGGCTATTCCGGTAGTGGATGACTTTCATGATGTCTTTCCTGCGGATCTACCGAATGAGCTTCCCCTTATGAGGGACATACAATACACCATTGATTTAGTCTCCAGGACAACTCTACCAAACCTCCCTCATTACATAATGAACCCAAAGGAGCATGCGGAGTTGAAGAGACAGATTGATGAGCTCCTAGAAAAGGGTTTCATTCGAGAGAGCATAAGCCCGTGTGTCATGGCATATGGAGGATGTGTGTTGATAATAGGGTCATCAACAAAATCACAGTCAAGTATCGGTTTCCCATACCGCATCTTAATAACATGTTGGATATGATGGTCAATGCTAATATCTTTTCAAAAATTGATCTCAAAAGTAATTATCACCAAATCCATGTACGCCCTGGTGATGAGTGGAAGACGGCCTTCAAGACGAAGGATGGGCTATACGAGTGGCTAGTTATGCCTTTGGGGTTGACTAACACCCCAAGTACTTTCATACATGTGATGACCCAAGTGTTGAGGCCCTTCATAGGGAAGTTCCTAGTCCTATACTTTGATGATATATTGATTTATAGCATGACCAAGGAACAACACCTCAACCATTTGAGGCAAGTTTGTGGGATCTTTAGAGCCAAGAAATTGTACGCCAACCTAAAGAAGTGTGCGTTTTTTTCTAGTAGTGTTATCTTCTTAGGTTTTATTGTATCAGCTGAGGGCGTGTCGGCGGATCCCGAGGAGGTCAAAGCCATTGTCAATTGGCCTGAACCCCGCAATATTCACGAGGTGTGCAACTTTCACGACTTAGCCACCTTCTATAGCCAGTTCATTCAAGGCTTCAATTCCATTATGGCTCCCATCACGGATTGCATAAAAAAAAAGAGAGTTTCAATGGACAAAGGCAGCCTCGAAAGCATTCAAGGAGATAAAGGTCAGAATGACCGAAGCTCCAGTCACGCGACTTCCGGATTATTCAAAAGTTTTTGAAGTCGCATGTGACGTGTCAGGAGTCGGCATAGGAGTACTTAGTCTGGAAGAGCACCTTGTCGCCTTTTTTAGTGAGAAACTAAATGAGGCAAAACAAAAATACTCCACCTATAACAAAGAATTCTATGCGGTAGTGCAATCACTGCACCACTGGCGTCATTATATATTGCCGCAAGAATTCATCTTGTTCTCAGATCACGAGGCCTTGAGATATCTGAACTCTCAGAAGAAATTAAACCCTAGGCACGCCAAGTGGGTACAATTCCTTCAAGAGTACACTTTTGTGCTTAAGCACAAGGACGGTGTAGAGAATAAGCCTGCCGACGTGTTGAGTCATTGAGTCGCATTATTCAATTCCATGAGTATCGAAGTCACGAGCCTCGAGCGCATCAAAGAAGATTATTCTGAGTGCCCAGATTTTGGAGTTGAGTACGAATCGTTGATAGGGAGTCCGTCAGGAGCTACCAATGAGTACTTGATTTTGGACGGATATTTATTTAGGAGTAACCGCTTGTGTGCATACCTTGCACCTCCCTCCGCAATTTTCTTGTCTGAGAGTTACATTCAGGAGAGGTCGCGGGTCATTTTACTCAAAACAAGACCATTGCCCTAGTAGAGGATAGGTTCTATTGGCCAAGTCTCTAGCAAGACGTGGCCAAAATTTTAGGGCAGTGTCGTACTTGTCAGCTAGCAAAGCAGAACACAGGACCATACACACCTTTGCCAGTTCCATTCGCCCCGTGGCAGGACATCAGTATGGACATCGTGCTCGGACTCTCCAAGACTATTCAGAAACACGATTCCATATTTGTTGTCATGAACTGTTTCCAGTGTTCGTAATATCGATACTATCGGCCGATATTATCGTTATTACTAGCCAACGAAACGAAACCCGTCGTAAACCCCTTGGAAATTTAAAAAAAAATATAGATTTCTATGTATCGTGCGATATATCGCACCATATCGCACAATTTTTTGCGATATCACCAAAAAAAATCGAAAAAAAATAGGAAAAATCATTCAATCCAGAGGATTTTGGTACCTTTAGAAGAACATTACCTGATTGGAAGCAGAATTTGGTGGGCCACACGATCGATCCATAGTGGTGCGTCGTAAGCTCCACGAAATCTCGATTTCCCTTGATTTTCTTCGAATAGATGTTCCATTTACATTGTATAGGAGATTTTGCCAAGAAATCTGTGAAAGCCTTAGAGATTTGGGTTTAATCGAGAGATTTCCCTTGATTTTAGGGATTTTTTCGAGAGATTTTCCGAAACCCTCTCCATTTGCAGGTTTTCAGAAATTGAAAGTGGAAAGATGGAATTCCCTGCTGTACTTGCTGTAACGATCCCTATCTATAAAATGTTCTGTGGGTCCATCTTGATGTTTTTGTAGTATCCAATCTGCCCATTCATTATGGAAGATCATTTTAGGACATGAGTCCAAAAAATAGGAATTTTTAAGGCTAAAATGGACCACACCACAAGAAGCAATGGAGATGAACGCTGACCATTGGTAACTTTTTGATAGGGATAGAAGTTTTGGATCAAGCTGATATTCAATTTTTACCTTCATTTTGGTCGATGTGACCTTACGAACAGCTTGGATGGCCAAATAACCATTACGATGGGCCCTACCACGTTTTGAACAGGTTGGATGGCAAATAACTTAATCACCACTGTTTAATGTGGTGTGGTCTACTGCCTACTGGAGCCTTCAATCTGCCTCTTTTTTCAGATCATGCACTAAAATGATTTGTCAAAATGGATGGATGGCATGGATAAAACATACTTAATATGGCGGGCCCCCTACAGTTCTTGATAGGTGCATCCGTCTCTTACTATGCACGGGAGGAGGGAGCGGATTAGCTGTTACTGGATAAGAGCTTAGTGGGTATTAACCTTACTGTGTGGGGCCCACCTTGATGATTTTTATCCATATCCATGACGTCCATCTGTTTTATTAGCTCATTTAAGGACGTTATCCCAAAATTTATGCAGATCCAAATCTCTAATGGACCACACCACTGGAAAAAGTGGTAAATAACTATTAAAAGCTTTTTATAGGCCACAAGTTTTGGATGAAGCTAATATTTGTATTTTTCCTTCATTCATTTCTGCTTGAACTTGTCAACGAGTTGGATGGAAAATAAACATTACGGATCTGCTTGAAGTGGGCCTTGGGAAGCTTTTAATGGTGAATATTCAATCATCACTGTTTCTTGTGGTGCGGTCCACCTAAGATTTGGACATGCTTAATCTTTAGCAACTTGTCCTAAAATATTCTGGAAAAACAAATGGACAGAGTGGATATACTAAATGTCATCAAGGTGGGCCCTACGGTAAGGGTTAACACCCAAAGAATTGTTACCCAAATAACACCTAATCTGCATCCGATCGCAACTTGGGTGAGTCCCCGGAACCAGCAATGTGTGTGGGACCACTGACCATAGGGCCCACCTCGATGTATGAATTATACATCCACACTGTTCATATGTTTTTTTAGCGTATTTTATGCCATGGTACCAGATATGAATAAGATAAAAGTTTAAGGTGGACCACAGTACATGAACAATGATTAATGACCACTCTGTCCATCTGTGTGTATTGTGTCTACTCCGTCCATCCATTTTACCATATAATTTTCTGGTTTTAGGTGAGACCTCGGCCTCACCCAAGACCGTAAAACCCTATCGTGGAGCCCAACTTGACATGTGTATTTTGTATCCACTCCATCCATCCGTTTTTTTAGATCATTTTACAACATGATCCCAATAATTAAGAAAATCCAATTATCAGGTGGACTATACTCAAGAAAACAGTGGTAGTTGAATACGGTACTATTAAAAACTTCTTAGGGTGCACCTTAATTTTCCCTATTTTTATTAGGCATCCAATCTGTTGATAACTTCACATAAGTTTGAATGAAGAGAAAAAACAATTATCAGATTGATCTAGACCTTTTGTGGTCCACTAATGGTCAATCACCATTGTTTCATATGGAATGGTCTACATTATTATTGGATCTGCTTCATTTTTTTTGGATAATGTCCTAAAATGATACGGAAAAGCGGATGGACGAGGTGGAAACTGAATATAGTTGTCTTAGTTCAATGGGACAGCACATAAATTAGACCCTATTCAAAGGAAACCTATCATGTGCACTTTTTTTTTTAGATTTT
Source organism: Magnolia sinica (assembly GCF_029962835.1). Classification (NCBI taxonomy): domain Eukaryota; kingdom Viridiplantae; phylum Streptophyta; class Magnoliopsida; order Magnoliales; family Magnoliaceae; genus Magnolia; species Magnolia sinica. The sequence continues at coordinate 44,144,969 of NC_080574.1, read as the reverse complement.
ATGATTTAAAAGTGTGTATTAAGGTCTTTTTTTAATAATCCCCGAAGTTTCATCGAAAAATTCAACCATTTTCCCAATGTATCCCCATGTTTCCCAAAAAGTGCGATAAATTACGCGATACAAACGATATGTCCCATGCGATAACCGATACGTATCTATATCCCAAGGGTGCGATACATTGCGCGATACCGATATTTTGAACACTGAGTGTTTCTCTAAAATGGCCCACTTCATCCCTTGTTCGAAGACCTCCAATACATCTCATGTTGCCAAGTTAATTTTTAGTGAGGTCATCAAACTGCATGAGTTACCCAAAACCAGTGTCTGATCATGACGTACGATTCATGAGTTATTTTTAGAAGACACTATGGCACATGATGAATACTAGGCTCCAATTTTCTTCTGCCTACCACCCCCAGACCGATGGTCAGACTGAGGTGGTCAATAGGAGCCTAGGGAGTTTACTCAGATGTTTAGTAAGGAAGCACACCAGGACGTGGGACACCATACTACCTATAGCCGAGTTTGCATTTAATAGTTCTATCAATAGATCCACAGGTCTAAGTCCTTTTGAAGTCGTTATTGGTTATAAACCTAGGAAGCCTATTGATATTGTTCTTATGTCACTGTCCCATATGCCATCAGAGTCTGCAGAGTCCTTCACGCATCACATTCATTCAATGCATCAAGAAATCAGGCGAAAGATCACTACTAGTAATGAACATTACAAATTTTCTGCAAACCAGCAGGCCCGATCGATACCCTCAAGGAACTGTTCTTAAATTACACGCGCGTAGCGCTGGACCATTCAAAATTATAAAACGAAACGGTCTCAATGCGTATGTGGTAGACCTTCCACCTTTCATGGGAATTAGTTCTACATTCAATGTGGAGGATCTAGTTGCTTTTCAGGGGACCACTGATACATTGTCCAGTGTTGCACCCAACCATCCTAATTCCCCAAACCTGTCCCTTGATGCATGGTCTCTTCCCGACCTTTATTCCCAGCCTCTCCCTCCCATACCTACCCTTCCCACACCCAGAGAGGAAATAGAGAATATTCTGGACCATCAGATAGTATCAACGTCGAATGGCAGGTTTCAGAAGTACCTGGTTAAGTGAAAGTCACGCCCAACTTCAAATAATACGTGGCTCACTGAGGAGCTTCAAAGACTTGATCCTGACATCTTGGAGTGGTTTAGGAGTTTTGTTTCACCAGTGGCGAAATTTTCGCAGCTGGGGAGAGTTGATGGGGACATCACGCGAACATGCCCTCCCCCCCCCCCCAAAAAAATCGATATGAATCGATGACAACGTCCAAGGGGGACCCCCTAACTAGAGAACTGTGTTTTGGTTCCTTGGAGTGGAACCAATCGTCATGTGAATCCCACCATGGGATCTCATGATCGTGGCCCACTATTCGAGATGATCTAGTACTATGTGTTTTGGTTATCATTATTGTTAGGAACGTCATGGACAGTTTAGATTGCTTTGATTAGTTGTTATTTGTGATTACTTTGTCTCCAAGTAATAGGATGCGCACATGGCACGAGTTTTGGAGTATAAAATTTTATTATAAATAAGCACCCCTTATAGTCTTTTTTCTCATTGATGATTGGAATAAAATTTATGCGTTTTCCTGCTTCTCTCCGAGCTGCAAAAACCTAATTGGGTGCGAAACCCTCCCTTCTTCGAAAGGCTACTACCGTGGTGCAAAGCCGCACCCATCCCGATTCACCCCCACCTTCTACCATCCTTATTCATCTTCCCCTACAGTCATTCCACCTGCAAATTCATCGTTATTTTGCAGCCAACCCTTCTCTATAACAGATTTTCAGAATCTGACCCTGCAGGAGGGCTGAAACTTCAGCGGAACACCACGCACGGATCGGACGTCGGATCGCGCCAAAACTTGGTGGGTGTGTGGCCCAGCCCTAGCCGACCAAACCCAGGGTGGCAGTTTTTGGGTTTGTGGGCCCCACACACGTGCTGCTTTGATTAGTTGTTATTTGTGATTACGCTGTCCACACGAGCGAACTGGTTACAGGTCTTCTCTCTCCTCTCTTTCACTCATCTCCCACCTGATTTTCCATACCCTAACCTTAGATTGTCCTAAATCCCAACTTTTATACCCTTTTCTTCAATCCTAGGGTTCCCTGAATTGAAACCTGTGAATCCCTTAGATTGGGGAAATATTTTTGTGCATGTGTGGATGAATTTACTCTCCTTTGAGCATTGTTTGGTCTATAACTTTAATTGATCCAGCCCTAGCATGTGTCGGCCTAGACCCGCATAGATTCCCCTCTCTTGAGTGCTTGACTTTATGTGGGATGTGGAATTTTGTGTGATTGTTTCTAAACTAGTATCATCTAAAGCTTGGAATCTTGCATAGCATATTTTAATTTTCATGTCCTGTATCAGTTCCCTTCATTTGGTTACTTGCCCTTTTATGTCAATAGTTACCCTGAAAATTGTGATGCATTAACTTCAACAAGAGTACAAAGGATGTCATTATTCAATGCCTACATCAAATGTGACTGTCAATGGGCCAGGAGGCCAGGCAAAATCAAAATTTTGAATAGGTCCATCCCCATAGGCCCAACCTAACCAATTCGAAATCTCAGCTTAACAAGGACCGGATGGTTGAAAGCCCTTCATCCTCTCGGTGAGAATCCAAACACAGTCAACACAAGAATATTAAAAGATAACCATTTGAAAGCTCATAAGATTAGAAATCAACCAGGAAACTGCTCAACAGTGCAAGGAAGACTGATTAAACACCAGTGTAAACAGTTTCATGCAAGAGAAACAAGCAAATGACATGTGCATTGAATGAGAGGTCATATAATGTAGATGCAGAAGGATTATGAAAGATTGGCTGCACGTTAATGGTATTCAAAGAAGCTAATTTTATTCAGGGCAAAGTCGCATACACAAATGCGCACAGAGATCACAGCACTGAAAGCCCTTGGAAATTACCTGCTCTCCAGCAAGAGGATCCAGGATATTTTCAACAAGCAAAGGCTCTTGCTTTGAAGGATCAGGTAGTAATGAGCGAATAACCTGCAATATTACAAGAAACACGTGAAACTAAATAGAAAATGACTACTTCCATACATAAGGTTTCAAAAGATAAATGAATGAGGAATGCTTCTGATTGAAAATTCATGGAAGACAAGCTAACTTCAACAGGAAGGATACCTATGCAGAAACATGTTGAAAACTTCAACTGTGAATACCAAAAATATTGAATAGCATGACGTGGCTAAACCATGGTGAGGCATACGAAAAATATGAAAGAGCATGGAGGCCTCTAGCATTAAGCAGGGCCCTATGCCTTCTCATTTCGAGAATTGGTGATTAGCAATGTTATCAAAATCATATGATTTATGGTTTACAATTTGACTCGAATCTTAAGCAAAATGATTTGAATCCCACATTGAATCCCTTTTTATATGAATCCTACGATTCTATGATTTGAACCCTACGATTCACGATTCAAATTATACTTGTTCTCTTCTCTTTTAAGCTTCACTTGGCTTTCATTTTATGTTTTAAAATTGGTGGGGACTTTAAGAATAGTTTAGAAAAGGTAAATTATTTTATTTATTCTTTGTAAGATATTAAATGATATATATATATATATATATATATATATATATATATATATATATATATATATATATTCACTTCAACATTAAATCATGGAGCTTTTTTTAGGATTTCTTACTTTTAACTGGTCAAAACACCAAATTAGTGTATGACTTATTTGGAATGTTTTTACGCATGGTTACGATCATGCCGACTTGTATGTATTGTGGAATGATGTTTAGAAATCAAAATATTTTTTTGGTCAGTCTATAGTATCAAATATTTCTTTTCCAACGTGATTCTACATTCAAGAAAGGTAACAAGAACATAAATTATTAAAGGATCCTTGTACGTTTTTTCAGGGAAATTTCTTGAAAGATTAAAAAATATATAACAATAAAGGAAAGATAAGAATCCTTTAGCACTATCATGACATGGTATTACTTGACGCATATTGATGGCAAAAGGCTGGTTGATGAGTTTTTTTTTTTTTTTTTTTTTTTTTTTTTAAATATTATTTATTTATATTTTTTTCATTTTATTTTCAAATTTTAAAGAAGAATTTATATATAAATCTTATGATTTACAATACGATTTGTAATTCAATACAATTCCACCCTTGTAATGATTTGTTATATGGTAACAATTTTGACAACATTGATGGTCAGAGCCAAGTTATAAAATAAAAAATAATAATAATAATAATATTGTCCAATACAACTAGGCAGTGCTCAAATCGTATCAGTTCCAATGGAAACAACACAAGTCAGTTGGCCTACACACTGTAATATGGCAACTTGGACCCGACTTTAGCACAAGTTCGAGATCCATGCCCTTCATCATGCAGTGAATGCTATGAACATGCGCTGGACAAAATTTGTTGATCTGTAGATCAGAAAAATCACACTTGTACAATAAAAACAAGTGGCCAGAAAAATCCAACAGTCCAAATTCAAAGTATGTGTGGCTCACTTTGTCAGCATACTACCCTAATTTTTTATGGCATGTTAATAATGCGACCTACCTAATGAATGTCCTTGATCCCTAACGCACGACCTGTATCACTAGCATGCGTACCAGCATATAGTGGGAACTAGGCCACATATTATAGTTCTTCATGAGAGACGAGAGGGGAGAGAGGGTTTTTTCATGTATATCAAATTATATTTGAAAAGGGAGGAGAAAAGACTGAAGAGCACACTAAAATGATGTAGAGCACACTAAAATAGCATGGTCATGCAACAAGAGAACTTTGATTAGAGTTAGCATCCAAAAAAATGATGAGGGAAATCCCTAAGAGGACTTTGACTAAGGCGATCAGAAGCAATATGAAAGGCTTCTTCGTTTACCTAGGATAGGACCTTAGATACAAATGATCGGCGAAACGGAGAAGTGAAGCTGACCCTGAATATCTAGGACAAGGTTATGATGAAGATGGGGCCTCCTCACTGTCTAGTGGTGCTATTAGCCGTATGGTTAACATAAAAGAGCTCTAATTACTGGTAACAAATTCTTTCTTCATTAGGCATATCCATTGATTGTAAGGTTAGTCAATAAAAATGCTCCAAGGAATCAAAGATCATGTGTAATAATATTGCATATTCATGGATGCAACAATTAGAATAAAAAGATATGTCAAAAAGAAAGATATGCCATGCCAATATATATGATCAATAACGAAATTGATTGTCATAGTTATATTGTGAATTCACCTCAGTATTTGTCAATAAGATACGAATATGAAAAATGGAGCTCCACCAAATGAAAACATGGGTTTGAATAAAATGATCAAACTTAACTTTGTTACAAAATTTTATATGGCAGGCCTTTATGCAATAAAAAAAATTTAAAATTTAAATTTTTTTTTTTTTTAAAAAAAAAAAAAAAAAAAAAAGGTCAGTACCTGTACACTATGGGATCCATCTGAATCCATCGAGTCCCGATCTTTCTTTCCATTTATAGGAAACGGATCTTTGAGAATGTCTAACATGGCCAACTGAAAATCCCCTGCACCTGAAACATGAACCTATTTTTGGAGAAAGAATGGATAATGAAACTGCTACACTAAGTTACCAAGGCATGGACAAGGATGAGTGAGTACCAGCTGGTTCACTGACAAACTGTGAGCACGCACATAACCTGACATAAGGAGAGTACTTTTTCCTGTGTTGGCTTCATCAGCTACCAAATCAACCTGACATATGATATTTGATCAAGAACTGTATGAAGCATGGATGAGAAAGAAAAAAATACCAAAAAAGGATGCAAACAACTACAATCCATTTCACATTATTAAAGACACCTTCAATGTTTAATTCAGTATTGCCATAAACTACTTAATACTTTTCGAACTTGAGAATTTTATTTCATGAGTTAATAAAGCCAAGAACTTATTTAATAAATCTTCAGAACACACTGCAGTACATACTACATATATAACCTTTTTTTGTCAAATGGCCAGAATTGATTAATACATGTAAATAATAATAATTTGTATCGTTACCACATAATGTATCGCACCCTTGGAATACAGATACATACTGATTATCACATGGGATATAACGGTTGTATCGCGTAAGGTACTGCTATTGTTAGGAAACATTGGAAAATTGGTCGAATTTTTCAATGGAACTTTAGGGATTGTTAAACAAGTCATCAATACACACTTAGAAATCAAAACATCATAAAAACAAGAGCACATAATAGGTTTCCTTTATATGGGGTATTAATCTATGCGTTGTTTGACTAAACTGATGCAAGTACATTCAAATTCAGTTCATATAATTTATAAATGTAACACAAGTATGGAAACACAAGCAATTCATTCAAAAGTAAAAGAAGTAGAATACTAGAAATATATTTGTGAATAATGTGTAGCTATGACTCAGACCCACAGAGCTGCGTAGTAGCTCAAAATCATCATCTCAATCTCGATAGGCTGAGCACGGTACTACTACTCCACAAATTTACAATATCATGCGTAGGTCATAATAAAATGATACCAACGAAGATACTCTCCAATTTGAGAAAATCTGGGAAATTTTCCAATTTTTCGCAAATCGTCCCAGGTTACCTGAAATCCAAAAATTAGAGTGCATGTGATAGTGATTTCATCAAACACTCCTAAATACTCAGAAATAGAGGCCAACTGACTCTTGATCAAAGTGGAATTTCAAAAAATTTATATTTTATATTTTAATTATTTTTAATTAAAATTTTATTTTTTCCTAAAAAATCTCCAAATTGCCAAGAATCACTAGATCAGGTCACATACATATTTAAATACTAAGATTGCAACCAATTTGAGAAAAATTGGAGAAATTTTGAATTTTTCCCTATTTTCCACAAATTGAACCCCTCTTCGCCCAAAACCAAAATTAGAGCATATGTGATGATGATTTCATCAAACACTCATGGATACTCTGAAAAGGGGGCCAACTAACCAATGATCGAAGTGAAATTTTGAAAATAAAAAAATTTAACATCTTTTAATTAATTTTAATTAAAAATATTTTTTTCTGAAAAATCCCCAAAATTAGTAAAGATCACTAGATCGGGTTACATACATGTTTGATTTTGTATTTGGACATGGATTGCAATCGATTTTACAGAAATTTGAGAAATTTTGATTTTTCCTAACTTTCCACAACTCAACCCATCTCTCCTAAATCTTGAAATCGAAGCTCTAAATCTATAATTTTTTTATGCAAAATATATGAAGAATCATGGATTTGTAACCATTTGACACTAATTTAACATGATACAGCAAAAAAAATGGATCGAATTTTGAAAATGGTCACTGGATCAAAAATGGTCCCAAATCTACTTTTATCTTGATCTCGAATTGCTGGTTTTCTTCGAAGAGATTCACAAGGATGGGTTGAAATCCATAATAGATCTATTTACAAGTAGAGAGAAATCAATGGGTTTGGGTGGGTTTTTCAATTTTTTGCCCTAAGAACCAGACTTCCAACACGTTCATGCGATATCTATCGACAAATATCGTTGATACACAGTATTTATTGCAAAGGACTGATCGTGACACCTCTCGATATCAGCGACACCATGCGATATATAGCCTATGATACAAATATATATATATACACACACACACACACACACACACACTGCCTGTGTGTTTCATATTGCACAAGTGGGATACAAGATATATAGTGGGATATTTTGAATGATATCATCGATACTAAAAACATTGTTAATGGCTATGATAAAAATTTTATTGCAAGGGAAAAAAAAAACAATAAGTAGGGATGTGATATAACTCAGTAAAATAAAATCACCACTCCAAACTAGATACTATATGAACTCAACCCAAAAAAAATGAAAACTCATAAAATCATCCCAATTCTTCAATCAATTTATTAACCCTGTAATGCAGGGGCATTTTCATACCAGGCTCGAGTGGGGTCGCCTGTGGGATGCAGGGGCACACTCGGGGTGGGCGGGGCCCATGGGGGAGGTCTCGTGTTCGAGACTCCTCACTGAGGGTGATTAATGCGCATTTCACACTGGGCTCGAGTAGGGTAGCCTGTGGGATGCGGGGACACACTCAGGGTGGGCGGCCCGCGTGAGGCGATACCCATGTGATTAGGGGTCCACAAGGAGGGTTCGGTCGAGGTCCTAACCCATGAGATGTACGGCCTGGGCTATGAGATAAGGGGATTAATTCGCCATGCTCTAACAATTCGAGCTTTCAGAGCAAGTGGTTAATTGTCTTACATCACCCTGCCAGCACCCATCTTGGCTAGAGCATCAGCCTCACCTTTTGATTCTCTAAAAACAAGAAGGAAATTGATTTGGACCATTCCGATCACGGTCTTCCTCAACGAGATCTGCTATCCTCCGAGGGGTTTGACCACCCTTGGCCCATGACATTGCATTTGAAGAATGGCCTTCAATGTTAACAGGGGCTTAACCACCCCTTTATTTATTTATTTATTTTCTTTGGAAAGCAAGCGAGGATAGACTCTCTTATTACTTACCCAGGGAAAAGGCCTGGAAGAATACAAGGGAGAAGAGCTCACACCCCAAGCTCCACTTAATTTATCGGTGCCCCATGATTTGGAGCCATCACATACAGCATAGGAACTTTTTCAGACAAATGGATGTCCACAAACCAAAAGTCTTCCCAGAATTTGAAACTGACACCCAAGCCCACCCTCAACCACAAGTTGATGACGCTTGCTAGTCCAAAGAGATGGAATGCCATATGGCAAGGGTGGCAATGGGCCTATAGGAATAGGGCATGGGCCCCTAAATTGGCCTAAGAACTGGGCCGGGGCCTAAAATCCAAGCTCAGTGCCCAGGTTAGGCCGGGCCATGGCCAATGATTAGCTTGTCCTGTGGGCCAACCTGGCACAGCCCATTGACAACAGTAGATAGTAGATAGTATATACACAATGCATGTAGCTATAAATACATGATAGGTTCTACAATTCACAATGCAGGTAGCTATAAGTACATGACAGGTTGTATAATACAGTTTCCAAACAAAGTTGAAAAAGCTTCAAAGTAGAACTATCATATTCTAAAGAATCATTCAAGAGATTCCTGTTCAAACAGAGGTATAAAATACCTAATTGTTATCCCGGAGGGTGCATACAATGTACAATTTTATAAATCAGAGTCACCCAAAGCATGCTGTGTTCAGCTCTATATTCCATAGAACACACAATGTCCCCATAAAAATGGGAACCTGACAATGAAGACATGCAATTTTCAAAGAGTGGTCAAGATTTAAACACTATGAACTACTAAGTTAACAGAATAACACTACCCCATAGAGAGAGATTCGTAATTAATTAAGAAATACCTCCTGAGCCATGAGATAAGGTCGATGATTTCGCCAATGAGGAACAGAAAGGCGTTGTTCCTTGAAAAGCCACATGAACTGCCACCCAATAGAACAAGAACATTAATTCACATTGGGACGTGCAAAACTAATAAAATTCATACCATTTGGATCAGTGAAAAATCACGGTGTTCTACTTCTTCTTCTTCTTTTTGACTCATGTTTTCATACAAACTTGTCCCGTGATTAAATAAATGAGCTATAATAGAAAAAGAAAATACATGTTTTGTCTCTTCCAGTAAAGTCAACAGATGAAACAAAAAAACAAGTATTTTCATTTTCAAACCAGATGAATCATTTGATCTATTCACTACCTTTCCAAAAAAAGGTCATTTGATCTATTATTTTATTGGAACAAAACAAGGGATGGCCTGGCTAGGTAACAAAAACAAGATCCAACAGTATGGCAATCTCAGACCAGAATGAGCATGATGCACGAACAAAAATGTTCCACCAAAATGACGGAGGTAGCAACTCATGTGACATAATGCCAGCTCTGAAATCCATCTTCCGCACTGCCTCACTCAAATAGCTGGTAAATTTATTATCTTATTACCTTATGCAACTCCTCCTTTGTATCCACCGGATAGAACTTACAATCCTCAGGAAATTCAGAAGCAAGGCTAGAGGAGCACAACTTCTTCATGTCGTTCCTTTTTTTCAAATCCGCAGGAAGATCCTAAGGGCATAAAATAAAAATTATTAGTTTCACATAAAGCATATCCCATGAAATATCATGTGCATATACCGTGAAGACAACGAAGTACTCACACGAATCAGGACGACTGTACTTGGTAAACCTAGTGCCCTGAAGACAGACAGACACTGACTTCCAAAAGAATCCATAAAACTACCAGATTCACCTCCCTCATACAAAGAGCTTCCCGATGCCACAAAAGCGATAAGATCGGCAGCCTGAGCATGAAAGAAAAACCCATGAGTTAAGAGCCCAAAGAAAAGCAAAGTGAAAGTTTCTAAATACTTCAAAGAGTCCTAGAAAGATCAAATACCTTCACCATTTCCATGCATGACAACAAATCCCCATGAGGTGCTTCCAGAATCTTGCGAAGACAAGTTCAAAGTTTAGAACTAATTATGATTGAACGAGATGTAGACAAAAGGCAAATAAAAAATATAAAAAACAAAAATCTATCATTTAGAACTAATTATGATTGAATAAGATGTAGACAAAAAGGCAAATAAAAAATATCATTAAAAAAACAAAAACAAAAATCTATCATCACAAAATTATGCGATTTTGAACATGCTGCACATGCCAACGTCTTTTACAGCAAGTTAAACCATAATGCTGCAATACTTGAAATATTGCTGGAAACGAAGTTAATATGTAATCAATATTAATATGATATATAATAATATATATATATATATATATATATATATATATATATATATATATATATATATATATATATATATATATATATATATATATATATATATATATATATGTATGTATGTTAGCAGAGCCTGCCACATCTTTCAGAAAATTCAAAGTGGCAATGAAATGAAGCAAAAAAGTCAGACTGGCTGTATAACAATTTACAGAAAAGAAACAAAAAAAAAAAAAAAAAAAAAAAGGAGAGATCAAACAGAAGAGATATCATTTTAGTCAATATGCCGGCCATGCATAATCAAAGCTCCTTGTTGGACTGAATAATGTTGCCCAAAAATGAGTGACACTAAAAAGCCTCACATACTACCATTCCTTCACCCAAAAAAATTTGAAAGGTCACAAAACTTTATTAAGAAAGCCCGCCAAAGAAAAAGCTAAGGTGGGGAAAGAATTACAACTCAAGCACAAAAAGCAAATTACAAACATTTGTGTCCTCCAAGCCGGACGACCACTCTGCCACAGCCACATAGACCTTCCTAACAATTTCCTCCACTAAGCCACTTCTATTCCTAAAGCATTGGTTGTTTTGCTCCCCCCCAAACTATCCAAAGCATGACCATGAAAGCTAATTGCCAAATTGCCCTTCCTTTTTTCCTGACTCCACCTCAATGCCAAGACAAGAGATAACCCAAAAAAAGAGTGGGCAAGGATTCCCCACCCCATTGCCAACAGACCAACGGATGAAGAGATGATCAACTGACTCCACATCATTCATACACATCGCATAAACATTGGGGAGAACCATAGAGCATCTATGGAGATTATCGATAATGAGGACCCTCTTTCTACCGACCAACGAAATGAAGGCCACAACCCTCAGAGGAGGCCCATATCACCAAGAGTGGAATCCATGAACCCTCTGCACTTCCAAATGTGGCTTCCTAAGTAACCTATAAAAGGATTGAACAAGGAAGGATGATACCTGACTAGTGAGTGTGCCACACCATCACATCCTACTCCCTCAGGGAAGGATGATACTCATGCAATCAGTGCAAGAACCTGACAAGATCTTCCACTTCCTCATCTAAAAGATCCCTTCGACAGAGGGGCACTCAAACAATGGAATCTCCACACCTGGAGTAGCAGCGATCAATAGTGATGTTCCTCTCTGAGGATACACGAGCTACTCTTGGAAAGACATCCAAAAGCGGACTTTCTCCACTCCAAACATCTTTCCTGAAAGTGAATGCCGCAATCACCTAGGACGAAGGACGCCCCCTCCCTAAATCTCGAAGTTCGCTTTTCACAAACCTGAGGACCTATATTGAGGAGAGTACTTTACCCACCATCCCCCTTTTTGAACACCATACTTGCTAGCAATCTCCTCCTACCACATCCTCCACTCATCTATCCCAAATCTCCAAAGCCATCGTAGCAAAGCTGCTTTCATGCCACCAATCACCTTTATTGCCCATCTAGGAAGATGAAATTTCTATTTGTCCTCTGCCTCTCCACAAGAAATCGTGCCTCAACCACTCCAACCTTTCTAGAATTGATTTCAGCCATTTAAAAAGAGACATGAAGTAAATGGGTATTTTCAAAAGGATGGCTTTAATTATCATCAACTACCCTCCCAAGTAAAGGTATCGACTCTTCCAGCAGGCAAGTTTCTCCCCATTATTTCAATTACCTTATCCCCAAAATGCTTAGTTGGTTTCCCTATACACAGAAGAAGACCAAGGTAAGTTGATGGGAAACCTCCCACTTGACACCTAAACGCTTCCACCATCCTCAAAACCCCTTCAATAGACATACCAACACCAAACATCTCATTCTTTGAAATGTTACCTCGAAACACTTCACAATCTTCCACAAGTTATCAATCATAGCAACATTTGTTTCACAAAAGAGTATAGTGTCATCGGCATACTGAATATGAGAAATTTACATCCCCCCTCTTGACAACCTAACACCACGGATAAGATCAACCTCTTGACCTCTTGCTAGCATTTTGCTAAGGGCTTCTATTACAACCACAAACAAAAACGATGACAACAGGTAGCCTTGCCTAAGAGTGCTTGAAGCTTTGAAATAACCTTTTGGTGAGCAAGATAATGAACATTGTCGATCAAACACATTATGGGATCCAAGCCCTTCATTTCTGCCTGAAAACCAACCCCCTAACATTCTAATAGTTCAAGAAATCGCAATCTACGTGGTCATAAGCCTTCTAAAGATCCAACTCGCACACCATACCCGGATTGCCTTCTCTGTGCCTCGAGTAAATTCACTTGTGAACTAACAATGAACTATCCAGGATTTGCCTACCTGCTATTAAAGCACCCTATTTTCAGAGGTGACCTTATCAACGACTACCCAAAAACGAAAAGCTACAATTTTCACCAAAATCTTATAGGGTCCCCCCTTGTAAGGTTGATAGGCTCGAAATCTTTCAAGTTGTCCACTTCTTCAACCTTAAGAATAATTGTAATGAAAGAAGCCCCTAACTCTGTCGACAGACAACCTCTCCCGAAGAATTCTATTACGAAGCGGACTAGGTCTTCATTCACTAAATTCCAGAACACTTGAAAAAAGGCTATTGGAATTCATCCGACCCTAGGGCCTTATCCCTTCCTAGTGAGTCAGTGCTTCTTTAATCTCCTCCTTAGAGAACAATTTCTCAAGAGAATCAATGTCCATGGGAGACAACTGATTAGAGACTAGGTTGTCGAGCTGCAACCGCCTCCACTTTTCCCTTGATAGTAAATCCCTATAGAATTGCACGATAGACACAAACTTGGTCTCTCTTCAACCCTTTCCCTGACCACTACTAAACTAATGATCATGTTGTTCCTTGCCTAGCACTAGAAATGCTATGAAAATATCGCGTGTTTTTATCGCCCCCTTTCAACCACACAGCACACCAGCGCTACCTCCACTCAATCTCCACTTCACTCAACTCACTCTCTTCCTCCATTAGGACGCCCCCTTCCTCTTTAACACCTAGGGCAGGAATCTCCCCTAAGATGCTATCTACTTCAACTTCCCTGCTTCCCAAGACCTTCCACAAATTAATGTTTCCATTTAGGAGTTTCAATTTCCAACTCAATCTGAACCCCACAAACCTTCCACCTCAAAAGAATCCCACCATTCCTTTACCATGTTTGAAAAGCCCTCCACCTTTAGCCAAAAGATCTCAAATCCAAAATATCTTGGGCCCCAGTTCTCTTCCTCCACCCCTAGGAGAATCAAACGAAGATCAAAGACTAGCTAAGGAAACCCCATTATTTATGGACTAATGGGAATTTCGCCACCCAGTCTAGAGCGACCAAAAATCTATCAAGACACGATGTGATGGCCTTGTGTTACCCATTCAACTAAGTGAACTTGGCTCCTCCCAACGGGATGTCGATCAAATGATTATTGCTCACCCACTCAAAAATTTCCTTCATGCTACGAGTAATATAGTTGTCATTATACTTCTCATAGGTGAATCTAATCACAATGAAGTCTCCCCCGACAAACCACGGCAACCTCCACTACTACACAACAGCACTAAGCTCCTCCCAAGCAAAGACCTCCGAGTTGCCTAACATAACTCATAAACTATTGTGAACAGCTAGTGGAAACCTGACAGCACATCCTTTAGAACTATGGAAATGGAAAAAAAAGACCTACCAGTTGTCCTCTTTAACCCAAATCGGAGTTCCAGGCCACCATGATGCCCCAGCAGATCCCCGCATATCCAGAGCCACCCACCCTTAATGGTTTACTCCCCAAATAGAAACCAACAACTTTCCATCAAAAGACTGCAATTTAGTTTCCTGCAATGCAATAAGATGAGCCTTATGCCTATGGCAAGTCCCTAACCAGAGCCCTCTTTTGCTTGTAACCCAAACATTTGACGTTCCAACTTAGCATCTTCATTGGGAAACTGTCCCCGCCCCTCTGCACTTCTTAAAACCACCAATTGTGGCCCCCGGGTCATACTCCACGTTCACCATCTCCTTATCTCCCTTGGGCGTCCTTTTCAGTTTCGGCGTGACAACTATCTAGAGATCTCGAATCACTCTCCTCGATGAAGCAAAATAACTCGAGGACATCCTCAACACTATCCCCATAAGAAACCCCAAGTACCATTCCACCTACACGCCCCAACAAGTTCATAGCCCAACCCATCTCCTTTTCCATACACATTTAACTCTCCTTGCTTGTTGTTTTGATGCGGACATCAGTAGTGCACCCTTTAGAGTGTACCAGAGGAGGAGGCGTCGCCAACAGAGTACCGGAGTAGAGGAGTTAATGTGGATGGACGACAGGTTCATTGGACCCATTTTCTGACGCAATATGAGTGCAGGAGCGGCATGACCGCACCCTGACCGCAGGCCCATGGGGCAAATTTCACACCATGTCGTGCGATTGTTTTAGTTTTGGGCGTCTTTTTGTTCTTTTCCTTGTTTTCGAGGGCTTTAGTACACTTTTTTTATTTTTCCTGTGAGAAACCATATTTTATTATTGAATGAATGAGAATTCGTATGCTTTCTTCCTCTTTTACCAAATAGATTAGGGTTTCAAGATTGGCCCTTAGGTGTTGAGGATTTCATCCCTGTTTCAAATTTTCCTTCTTTCTAGATCTTCGAGGTGCAGAAAAAGGTAAGAATCAGCCGTCTTCATTTCTTTGATGCCCTAGAATTCGTACTCTCTTTCATCTCAAACCCATCTCTTCTTCATCTCTTTCATTCCTCTCTGGATATTCCTTTTTGTTTTGAACGGAAAAGAGGGATGGCAAGTCAGGAAAATTGGATCCAAACTTGACTGTGGACTGGCTTATGCTAAATCTAGGATATCCTCATATCCCAAGGTCCTTCCTTCTTTACCATTTACATGATTTTATGCTAAAGGGCATGATCCTGACAGAATGATTTCATCTCTGTGTTAAGATTTTCGTAATCCCCTTGATTGAAAACAGTTAGTTGATTAATTTTATTATATGAATCTTTTCAACCTGATTATACATGCATCTAGGTTAGGCCATCACATGTCCCTGCATCATGTCTTCCTCCAATTTAGCATGAACTCTCTTCACCCATAAGGACATCACCTCCGACATCTCTGATAACAGCCCGACTAGATGCTTGGCCACCCACCAAGCCAAAGGCACACCCTCTGCAAATACAAGAACAACCTCCCTAAAGCCCGATCTACTTCAACAACTTCGATCGACGAATTGTTGGGAAGAAGAGCTCCTTGCAAGCGATCTTATAGCGCACCAAACATGTCTTAGGAGCGTAAGATATCTTCCTTGCTACAACTTGGATTAGGGACGGGGGTTTCGTGTCACACAACAATTCTCAGTACTCAAGTGCACTTGGCCCAATCACTGAGTCACGGTGTGACTCAAGCAAGAACATTATCCAATCACATAAACATTCATCACAAAAGATATTTATATCGAAACACTAATCTCAAAGCATTCATTTCAAATCATATAGAGTTGTTTGAGTACACTTCAACTGATGAAATCATTATTTCAGATAAAAGAAAAATTAAGCTCGTTCATATAGCACTACTCTCTCTTTTTCTAGCTCTTTTGGGGGAATATTCAATAAATCGCAGGGTACTCCCAAATGCACCTAACGGTTACCTCATCCTAGAATATTTAGTTCCAACAAGGTGAGTTATAAAGCCCATCAAGAAATCATTACACATGATATGTATAATAGGTGCAGTAATTCTCACAATTTCATATAACAAATAAACAGACTGCGGGGGTGTTGGTAGGCCAAGGTGAAAGAGACTGGGCTCTGGTGGTTCAAATATTAATTGTACTGAGAAAAGTGGAACATTGCATGCATCCATGCACTACTATTTATCTGTGATTTGAAATTGTGAGAAATAATGCATCTATTAAACATATCATGTGTGGTGATTTCTTGCTAGCCTTTATAGGTCACCCTGTTGGGACTTGACATCCCAGGAGGAAACGCATTCGGGTGCGATTTATTAAATATTCTCCCTAAAGAACTATAAAAGGCGAGAGTAGTGCTACATGAATACAAGTTGGAGAGGATCCAGAAGCATATAACTTAATTTTTCTTTAATTCAAAACAATGATTTCATCAGTTGATTGCGTGTATTTGCTCCCTACGAGTGTGGGTTTGACCCCCCTCCTCGGCATTACCCGATACGCATGGTTATGGGTGATTGCGTGTATCCACAGGGAATAGTCTCGCCTCAAAAGGGGTGGGGACACCCTTTGTCTTCCAAAAAAAAAAAAAATCATTTCATCAGTTGAAGTGTACTCAAACAACTCTATATGATTTGAAATAAATGGTTTGAGACTGGTGTTTTGATATAAGTATCTTTCGTGATGAATGTTCATGTGATTAGATAATGTTCTTGCTTGAGTCACATCGTGACTCAGTGACTGGGATGAGTGCACTCGAGTCCCGGGAATCAGAGTGTGACACGAAACCGCAAACAACCCCCCCCTATAAATTTATAAATAAATAAATAAATAAAAACAGAGCTCGAGGCCCGCTTCTTCCCTCCTCACAAGCCAACTGCCTGTCCTAAGCTTCCGTGACTAATTAACGAAGTGGAGTTCATGAGCCACCTCAAAGAAAGAGCACAATGTCTCGTCGAGGTTCCCATATAATTTCCTTAACACATGAGGGTCAATCCAATCGACACCACACACATGGAGGTCGGCACAAGAGTGAGAGAGTCTACCCGACTCCCAATCCAGACATATGGAAAGGAACCAAAATCCACCTCCAACTACCCCACCCAAAGCACATTCTTCTAGGCATGTGTCCCCCAAAGCAACCCCGTGGACATCCTCCCACCTACTGAGAGCGCCACGCATATCCACAGTCGCCCCTCTTCTGGAACCTACCTAGAACACAAGATCGGCCAGCCACGTGGCCCAAGCCAATAGTCTCTCAACAACGATGGTGAGGCTACCCTAGACACATCGCAATCTCCACCTTCTGAGGCCTCTAATCAGATGACACGTGTTGGCCTTCTCTAAGCCCACCTATGACTCAACCAACCCCAACACATGTCGGCTAGAGAGCAGCCTATCCACCTACCACCAATGCAAAAGTGTCGACTCCCCTACGACATGTCAAGTCAATGTTGACCTCCCCACCCAACCTCTACCAACTAGTGTTTCAAGTATCTACTGATATATCCCACGATATGTCTTGTATCCCACGTATGCGATATGAAACGCACGAGTAGTAGAATAAATCCCGCATGTTCAATCCGGTGAGCATTTTCGATTTTCGATCCTTTTTTCTATAAATTAGTGTCAAATTGTTACAAATTTGCGCTTCGATTTCGAGATTTGAAGGAGACAGGCCGAGTTGCGAAAATTTGAAAAATAAAAAAATCAAAATCAAAATTTTCCAATTTCTCGCAAATTGATTGCAATTTGTGCATAAACATAAAATCAAACATGAATGTAACCTAATCTAGTGATTCTTCTTTTGCTTTTGAATGTATTACTTGTGTTTCCAAATGTCTTCTTACATTTATAAATTATATGAATAGACTTTGAATATACTCGGATCAATTCAGTTGGACAGCGCATAGAGTAGGACCCCATACAAAGAAAACCTACTATATGCACTTGCTTTTTGTAATGTTTTGATTTATAAGTATGTATTGATGTCTTTTTTAACAATCATTGAAGTTTCGTTGAAAAATTCGACCAATTTCCCCATGCTTCCAACAACAGTGATAGATTACGCAATATAACCGATATATCCCATGCGATAACCGATACATGTGTATGTATCCCACGGGTGAGATACGTAATGCGATACCGATATTTTGAACATTGTTACCAACTAACCAGAGACTAACACGTCGCCTCATTCATTTCAATAGCCAGAGACCACCGCATCACCCTTTTGGCATTTTCGACCACCCTTGGGGTCAACCTTCACCATTGAGCGGTCAGCCAACACCTTCCAAATCCACCTACTCTCCTCTGGATTCTTCCTCTCCCCTATCACTATCCCATCACCTACAACAAGACCCGGATCTAGAGCTCTTCCCACCACCATATCCTTAAAGGACCTAGAGCTTTCTTCTCTTCCCTCTCACCCCCATTCCCAGAGGCAGCCATCTCTTTCTTTGAACTTCTTAACTCTCCCCCTCCCTCTTCCCTTTGATCGTTCATCCCCACCACGCTGCCCTCCTTACTCTCCTCTCCCCTCTAGCCAACCAACTTGTTGACCACTTCAGGACCAAACCACGCCTTTTGAACTAAGATCTTCCTAGCATCAAAGCCTCTTCTTTCAACGTCGTCACCACACAAGCCACCTCTTTCGTCGTATCAATGCGCACGAAGGCAAAATAGCATATGGCCAAGGATCTCCGATCTCTAGGGATGATGACTTCCTTGACCACCCCAATAAGCTTGAAGACCCTGGGGACATTGAGGGAGTTCCAAGTCCCTCCAGGAAATTCTCCACAAAGAGGGTAGGAAGCTCCACGAGTGGATTAATCCAGAGACTACCTTTGCTCGCTCTCACTCTCTTTCGCCACCCCCCAACCCTTGTCCAGCTCTCCTCCTCCCCTGATCGGCCTCCAGATTCATTCCTCTCCAAACCCCTTTCTCAGCGACCTAAACCCTTCATGACATCCCTCCTTATCACATTTTGGGTCCCCAACCCCTCTCTGGCCAAACTCCCGAACCCAACCTCTTAGCCCAGACTCCTCCCTCGCCACTGGAAACCCTAACGCCAGCTCTTAACACAACCCTACCAAGCTCACATACTCCCCCTCTTCCAAATTTTTCATCTCTATCCAACGCCCCCCGGGCGTCCTAGTTAACTCCTCCCCTTCCCCTCTCCCCTTACCATAGATCTTCCTCGCTCTACCCTCATCTCGAAATGTGCTCCTACCGCCCCCTCGACAAACTTTAGAAGACAATGTGCCTCTTTCAAGTCTTCAACAAATTCCTTCTGCGGTTGTAATTCTCTCAGGTCGTCAACGAGCATCTCCCTCACACTTTTTCCCCATAAGCTTGATTAAATATGTGAATTAAACATGTTTCCCAAATAGAAGCACAATCTTAATACCTTCAATTATTATTCTCACTTTTTCACTCAGTAATTTCCCTACAGTCATCGTCAACAAGAACATGTTCTCGTAGCCTTGTCCCAACTATTTGGTGTCAACTAGTAATTTGCCCATCTCTTTGGCTCATTGTTCATTTCATAATCTTCATATTATAGGATTTTTAGAGTGCACACCAAACACAAATCTTTCAGAGTCCTCCAAAACGTTATTACTTCATAATAGCAATAATGACCTCTTCATAACTCTTGCAAAATGACGTGTTGAATCTTGAAAATATCTCTAGGACCACCAGCTTTCGCAACATCAAAACTAGGATGGGTCCTACACGATGTCAGCGAGTCTTTTTCTTTTTCTTTTTTTGAAGATTATGTCAATGAGTCTTTTGTACATGTCATTTATCTAATATTGACACCATCCTTTGTCAGTGTCTTGTTCTCTCTCCCTTGACAATTTAATCCATAATGCTTGCAAAGGTAGAATACGAAAATGTTGGGAATTAATGAAATCATTGTTCTTCATAGAACCACAAGGTTAAATACAACTAAAGAAGAGCAGGAAAGGGGATGTAGCAACACTAATTAATGATAATTAACAACGTATGAACCCTCTCTTCTGTAAAAAGATATCACATGGACATGGAGTAAGAAGTTCCAAGATACCTTTTCAATGAAGTTCCAAGATACCTTTTCAATATATATGCATTATTATCAGGCTATCAGTATACAACAGTAGTTCTATACCATTTCTCTAAATATGACTTCCATTGTCCAGTTTCTTTTCTTGATGACGACTCCAGCATTGATAGGATATCTATGGAATCAAAAGAAACAAATACAGAAAAAATTTTGAACAATGCCCTAAGATTGAAGTGCCATAAGATTTGGCAGAGAAGCAGGATTTGACAAAAGAAGGATCCACAGAGTTCGCAAAGTAGAGATAAAGGCAAAAGCAAGACAGACTGACTGACTGACTGAGAGAGAGGAAAAATCTGTCTTTAACAATGACAAGTCCCACAAACGAAAGGCACCTCATGCTATGGTGCAGAAAACCATAAGTGTCCAGTCTTGCTCAAATATAAATTGAGCGTGAACGACAGTTCATACTAAAATAGGGAATAAGCTGATATTTAAGTGCTTACTACTCATACACCGGCGCCTAACCAATGTTAAGCAAACTTAGTTAAAGAAAAAACAAGTATATTACCCAAAATAAAAACATCAAATATCAACCAGTGATCCCGTCTTTCACTGTCTCAATATATGGAAATTTTATTTCCACCATGCCATCATAAGTTTAAAACAACAGAATTTGTATGCATTTATGCCTCCCAATTTTTTGAATGATCATGATGAATTTTATAAAAGAGAAAATAAATGTACACGATACAAGAAGAGGAGATACTTCCCAATAACTAGCAGCAGGAAAAAAAAAAAAAAAAATCTTAATATAAGTAACAATATATTGCACCATGAAGATAGAGTTGCAGCTGCTAACTATAGAAACAAGTGATCTACCACAGGTCCAAAAGACAGTTAATAATCTCTACACAGGGAACTTACTGTTGTTCGGAGTTTGTAAGTAGGAGATGCAACGGTAGTAGATGTAGGTTCGGTACCCTCTGGTGATAATGACGTCAATAGATCTTTTGCAAGCAAATTTATTTTTACCGACGCAGAAAGGCCAAAAAGAACCTGTTTGAAACACATAACTAGAATGAGACAACCAGAGAGCAAACCAATTTAACAAGAGATGTGGACCATATATATATATATATAACAGACAAAACCTAAGATGAGAATTTGTCAGCACCTTTTAACAAAAATATACAATATCTAGATCAAGATTTAATCAGCTACATCAAGCATTCAGCATAAAGTGGCAGTTTAGGTTGCTTGAGGTGCATAACAACCCAACCCAACACTTGAAAGTTGCGTATAGAGTTAACATGATCCAGAAAGAAGAATCAATTTGCAAGAAACTGAGATCATGTACTAAAATAAATATTGATTAAACTCATTCTATACTAAAAATTATAGGTTTAGATCAAGATTTAGGTATAGACTATAGACATACTAGGTTCCTCATATAAAGCAATTTAAAGAGTGAAAATCTGCAACTGATGCTACTTAATGGCTCCTTAAGAATTAGCAGCATGGTGTGCCGTAAAGGCCCTAAAGGCTGTTACATAAAGGTAACGGTGGCAACTGTTACACGTGAGGGGGTCGTAAAGACCGTAACAGCCGTTATGGGAAAAATGGCCCGTAAAGGGCCATAACGTCCCCGTAACAGTCCATTACAGGGTCGATACATATTCTTCAGGTTTTTTTTTCAATAAAAGAGAGAGAGAGAGAGAGAGAGAGAGAGAGAGAGAGAGAGAGAGAGTGACCATAACAGCCGTTACGGGGGCCATAACAACTGTTACAACCCGTACCATAAAGGTAACAGTACTAGCCATTATGGCCACCGTTACTGTTACAGAATACCTTAGCTAGCTTGCTTGACCAACAAAAAACTTAAATCATATTAGAATGCATGCATGCCCTTTCATCAAACCTAAATCATAGTAGAATGCATGCATGCCATTTCATCAACTTGCATCTTCAACTCCGCATGCTCAATAGGGTTCATTCGGTAATGAGGAAGGTTTGGTAGAGTTGACTAAAAGACAAAATCAATGGCATGTTGACTGTCCGGCATGAGTGGAAGCTCATCAGGCAGGTGTCCTCAGGGAAAACATCTCTAAATTCCTTCAACACCGGAATCACTTCAAGTGACAACTCTACACTAACCTCGGGTGTGACCTCTCTTGCCATGAGGGCAGGCTAGGATTTCATCACCTCTTTAAGATCACCCTTCTTGACATCCCCTTTCTTCTCTGGGGTGCTTTTGGGCGGAAGAGGATTTAGCTTAACCCTCTTACCTTCATACATAAAAGAACATGTATTCGAGCAACCCGAATAGTGTCACATCTTGATCATACAGCCAAGGTCTGCCCAAAATGATGTGGCCTACATGCATTGGCAAAACATCGCACCACAGAGTGTCATTATAGGATGCAAACTGAATAGGATAGGGCTGAAAGTTGGGCGGGTTCAACCCGACTGACCCGTGACCGACCCGACATTGGGTTGGGCTTGGGCAGAATGTATCGGGTCCGATCTCAAGCTTGGGCATTACAAAAACCAACCCGATAAAACTTGGGTCGGGTTCGGGTTGAGGTCTCGGGTTGCCCGACCCAACCCGAACCCGATCAATATATAAGTTACTTATAAATTATAATTGAGTGTGGATCGTTTGTGTCGAAGGCACGCTAGTGATGTCGGGTCTCATTTGTCCACGTCATTTCCAATTACTCAAGCTAACAAGATATGCCGGATTTATCTCTCCCAAATAGATTGTGTGCTATGCTACATGACTTTTAAAGGAGTAGTTGTCCTATATCTTAGCTCGTTTTTTTAAAGAAAAAATGAAGTTCTTTATGATGAATAATCACATATATAATTAATAAAATCATAGATACAAAAAATAAGTCCTATATTGAAATATAATAAACTAATGTAATAACGAAAATATTAGCACGTATACACCCGATCAACCCGACCGAGCCCGCTTGGGTTGGGCTTGGGTTGAGAATTCCCAACTTGAGGTTGGGTTGGGTTGGGTTGGGTTAGGGTTGAGGTTTAGGAATCTTGGGTTGGGTTAGAGTTGAGCACCAACTCGACCCAACCCGCCCGACTTTCAGCCCTAGAATAGGAATAAGACACCGCTAAGAAACCAATATCGAGAACACATTCACCCATGAAACTTGATAGGGCTAAGGGTGAGGGACAGGTTTCAAACCTGAATGAGACACAGTGCTAGCGAAGACAATGTTGGTGCAACTACCACTATCAATTATCACTTTGTAGTTTTTGTCACCACACTTGACGTGTGGAAAATTGAATTCCTACGCCAATCATCACTCTCTTTAGCCTTGGCTAATGTGCATCTAACAACTACAAGTGGCATGGTCTCAACTCCTTGAACTTCTTCATCACTAACACCAATTTCAGGCTGATATTCTTCTTCTTGACAATCTTCGTGATCATCCGCATCATCGTCAAACTCGCCAATCATGAGAGCCTTATTTTGCTCCTTCGTGGGGGCACTGGTGTGTGTAATGACCATATCCTTGGCCATTGTAACACCCTGTTTGCTCACCTGCCCTCGAGCTGGTACTAGTTAAACCTTTGCCTTTCACACCCCTATTTTTGGATTAAGTACTCGCAGGGGCTTTGGATTGACGCCCAAAAATAGGCTTAGCTCCATGGATAGATACCGCTCAAGTTCTTGCACCACTTGGTAGGCATGCTCTAGGGCGCTAACGTCGTGAGGAATGAGCTCACATTGAAGCTCAAGTCAGAGGCCCATCCTGAAACAGGAAAGTCATTAACAGGTCATCCTCGATGTTACAACGCATCATGTACTCGTCGTGGCAAGTTCTTCTTGACATTTGTCGAGAACAACTTGCCTTGGCCCACCAACCTTATCTTGGCGAACCTGACCCGTCAGTGATCAGACATATTGCACGACTCAAAATAATGGTCCATGTTAGCAAGTCAATCGAGGAAGGCCTTGGGGTCCAAGCGATCTTCATAGTTTGGGGCCTCAATCTTCACACTATTTATAACTCGATCATCAGGATCATGGTGGTCTAAATGATCTCCACGAGGGTGGCTAGGTAAGCACGCCATCACAGCCAACACCTCGGCCACCTCTTTTACATCCTCCAATGTGGTTTCCTCCAACTTCACTTCCCACATGAGATTGGTCTTCCCCATTGTTGGGGTTTGCCAAGAGGGAAACTTCTGATTGGTTCATGTGAGTGTTGGTCTCATTCCTGAGGACTGTCAGTTGGTTACTAGTGGTTCTATTTTGGGCATCGACGGCCGCAAGACAGTTATTGATGGCATTGATAGCCTCGGTAAGTTGTTCTGAATTCATTGTGGGATGTAGACCAAACCACGCCTAGTACGAGTGGGCATAAACCATGGATCTAAAAGGGAACCTAGGAACTAAAGACTCTAGATGCAATGTGATAAGAATGGGAAGACTACTAACCCTAGACACAACAATATGAAAACCTAACCTAGATGCAACATAAGAGTCATATGCTAAACATGTCTCTGATACCAAAATTTGATGCAGGACGCGTGATCTATACTAAATATGATGCAAGGAAAATATAAAAGGATTAAAGAGCAATTCCAAGCATAAAATATACTACTACAAATCTAAGAAATCAAATAAACAATAAAATTCATATTTCAAGCTAAATCACAATCCCACAATAAACTGAACCACATAAAACATGAATTTCAAAAGATAAATGGAAGGTAGAACTTGCACTTTAGGATAGGCTTAGGTCTAATTCAAAGGGGTTGATTTGTTCTCTCTAGGGTTAAGGATATGATAATCTTGGGTTAGGGTTTGGGCAAGTAAGGTTAGGGATTTGAAAGGAATTAGGGCTTTGAAAGGATTTGGGAATTTAAGATTTTATAAGAAATAGGGTATTAGGGTTTCTTAGGGAATTGAGGATTCGGACTTAGGAAATTTAAGAAAGCTACGGTTTATAGGTGAATAGGAGCTAGGGTTTTAGGCTTCGGTTTAAGGAAGAAGAATCGAAGAAAGGGAAAAAAACAAAGAGAATGGGTTAACCGTACGGTTGTACGGCAATGTCCATACAGTCGTACAAACTAACTAGTAAAGACAGGTAGTCCGTACGTGTAGGGGTTGATGGTGATGGTTTGGATTTGGTGGAGTAAGGAATAAGAAAATATGTGTTTGGGGCAATGGATTTAGGTTTTGAAGGAAAGAGTAAAGGGGTTAGGGTTTGGAGAAGAAAAGTAGAAAAAAAGAAGGATTTGAGAAGAAGATGAGAAAGGCAAGAGAGATATCTTTTCAAAGAGAAACAAAAAGGCTATTTTAGGCTTCACACCATCAATCTCCATTCAAAGAAATTTTCTACCTCAAAGCAAGAGAGTTTTTTTATTCAAAATGTTCAATAATGGGCTAGGGCTAGATGCCCAAGCAATTTATAGCCTCAAAAGGGATTTTTTATAAAAAGGCACTGTCATATGAAAATCCTCACATAAGGACGCTCAATGAAATAATATTTGTTCTTAACCCCCTAATTTCAACAAAACATCAAAATAAATCTACATGAATAATCAACTAAATAAAAGAAATAAATCTAAAACATCCTAAAGTCTACGATCAATATGATCTAAGATCACAATGATCTAACCATCCGATCAAAGCGTTCTCAAGATCCAACAGTCCAAACTCCTTAATAAGCAACCCACATGCATCTTCCTAGCATAGGATCTTCAAAGATGCAAGATCATGCATGTGGGGTCTTCAATGTAGCCCACGTAGTGGTCAACAAGCCAAAGTGAAATTGGAATTGATCTCCTCCTCCTTTGGTATACTCTATGAGGTGCTCGGATGTCCTCATCAGCCTGTTAATAATATACTCCAACATGGTAACTAGAAAGAGAGAAGCGGAACCAACTGAAATATCAGTAGTAAATGGTCAAGACACTGCGCACCACTTCAAACCCTAAAAACTCCACTCAATATGTTGCTCCAATTAGAAATTCGTTCGTGATGACCTTTTGGCTAGAACCTGCTTCTCAGAATAGCATGCTAATAACATACTCATCGTGGTAACTAGAAAGAGAGATGCGGAACCAACTGAAATATTAGGAATAAATGGTCAAGACATAGCACGCCACTTCAGACCCTAAAAACTCCACTCAATATGTTGCTCCAAATGCTGCTCCAATTACCAATCCGTTCATGGTAACCTTTTGGCTTTGTATAACCATTATTTGACCATCACTCCCATTTAAGCTTCTAAAAAATCTCTAGGTAAAAAACAAATCCGAACGTATTGCATATCAAAGAGCCAATTACTCATGAATAACACAATTGAGTCCACCTTCCTAGGTGAAGACTACCAAACCCTGGCAGATCCACTGAGACCTGCAAATGTGTCTGATGCGTAAGGTCTTAGCAGTGAGGCTTTTGCCACATAACAAAGAACATGAAGAGGATGCACTCTTAGTGGAATTACAGAGTAGCATGTGCATGGCAAGGATGAAACTTATAGTTGCATGAACCTTCTCCCAGGTGTCACTCTTATTTTGTACACAAGCACCTACACTTCCTTCCGAGGCTTTTACACTTGCCACAACTGAATCCCCTCCCACATAAGAGTCAACAGGTCAGACCGGCCCACTGGGTCTTTCAGCTTGGCCGATCATTCGAGATAGGGCCTAGATTCCTAGGCCCATATGGTCAATTTAGGTCTAGAAGTGCAGGCTGGATTAGTACTCAAGCTAGGCTCAGGTCTATAGCTCATTCATCATTCAAGTATGCCATGGTCATGCAGTGATAACAATGCCATATGTAGCATATGAATATGCACATACAAATGTATTAAACATACACATAGACAAACACATACATATGCATGTATACATACAAAGAGAGAGAGAGAGAGAGAGAGAGAGAGAGATAATCCCATGCTCTTTGAGCACTTAAACTTTCGGTTGGGCCACTTGGACAATTCAATCGATCAATCAAGGCTATCCATTCGGTCCAGCACACACGTCATGGGCTACCATGCAAAAATCAGATCGATTCAACAAATCAAGGAATCCGATCAATAGCCTATAAAATGGACTATCCAGATTGTCTATGTAAAAATAGGTCCAATAAACAATTCCATCATTTTAAGACAATCATGAACTTATTGTTCTAAAGCTCTAAAGCATCCCTTTGTTAGACAATCATAACCATCCCATCCATGGCTTAGAAAATGAATGGTAACAAATGGATGGAACCATCTGGTCGGCATGAATTCTTTTCATGGTAGCCCATGAAAACCATGTGCAGTGACAGACCTAGAGAACACTTGAGAATTGATCAATTAAACTGTCCAAACGCCCGAATGAAACTAGGAGCACTATAACCTATAGTTCTCTAAAAGCACTAGATCATTGCCATATGCGAGCGCACACCCAGTGTCCAAGTATACGCAGTGTTCGAATTATCTCCGATATTATCTTTATCTCCACCTCAGCGATACCGATAACATTGGTAGCGATACCGATAACGCCGGTAGTATCAGAAATTCCAGGTATTAGCAATGTATCGCTAAGTATCACTAACCATCAATATCGCTAATGTAATCATCAATATTTTCAACTATGTGAATTCTAGGTGTTGCTTGTATTGCCAATGCATCAATATCGCCAATGTATCACCCATATTTTTTACTATATAAATTCTCGGTAATGCTTATATCATTAGTGTATCGACGATATTTCAATAATATTGCCAACGTATTGATATCATCAGAATTTTGTTTATTAGAATTTTTTTTTCAATTTTTTTCATAGGCACATGGTTGTATATAGTGTTCAATTTGTTATTGATAATATTAATAACATCTCAATATTATTGATATCACAACATGCGTGATATTGAGACCACAATCTTTCGTTTCCTTTCCGATTGTTGATGATTTCTTGGTGAAATATCATGTGTTGTTGATACTTGGCAATATCGATGAATGTTTGGATGAAAGGTTAGATGATTAAATAGGTTGGATGGGATGGTTTGACTAATTTCTTAGAAAATTACATGCTTTTAAGGCCCCGTTAAATGGAAACATGTTGTGTATGCATTCTTTTTGTTTTTTTTTTTTTTATATATTTCTAAATATGCAAATATATACATTTTAACTTCTCCTAAAGTTCCGCTAAAAATTCCACTATTTCTCCCGTGTTTCCCCGCATTTCTGGTTATCAGCGATATCGACATTGTTTTTGTATCCCTGGCTAGCGAAACTTGTAGCGATACCGATACTTCAAACACTAGTATATGTACATGTGAATTATAATATTAGATTAATGTACATGTAGATATTGCTTACTAGGCCAAGCTTGACAAACTTCTACTCGTATCAAGCTCGGGTTAGTCGGGCCTAAAAACCTAGCCCATCTCGAGTCCATGCAGGCTTGGGTTGTGGATTTGTATTTCAAGGGTTGGGTTGTGGATTCGTATTTCAAGGCTTGGGTTGTGGATTCATATATATTTCCAGGTTGAGCTCAAACTGGCGACCCGGCCTATTATACTCCAATGTTCAATGTAGCGATGATATTAGCAGCTATTATAGATATCATATTGTACTGACACGAAAAATGGAGGTTATAAGTTATAACCAGTGTTTTCAGTGCCTTGCAATATCATCCATATATCCCAGAATATATCTTTTATCCTAGTTAGGCGATACAAAACCCAACTTTAATATCCATTTTTCATGGTATCGTGTAATATATCGCATAATATCGTGACATATCGTGGATATTGCGACATTGTGGGATATATCCACACTCCCCCTTTGTAAATTGTTAATGTATCGTGCGAGATATTGATATTAAGTGCGTATCAAAAAGGATTAAAGGAAACCAGTGTTGTTTTGTCTGGAAAATCCTCAAATTTTACAAAAATCAATTTTTTTGTAAAAAAAAAAAATCTTCTAATACATCGTAAGGTGATTTTGACCAATCCACTCTAGTTTGTTGGAAGAAAATCTTCGAAATTTCTCTGAATCCGTGATCGAAAGCTTCTTGTAGACAGATTTTAAAAGGTGAATGTTTTTTAGTTTTGATTCGTTTTTATATATGTAAATAGTATTAAATTGTAATAAATACATGATTCTTCATGTTTGGCATTAAAAATTATGAATCTGAAGCTTCAATTTTGAAATTTGGGGGAGATGGGCCGAGTTATGGAAATTTGGAAAAAAAAAATTAAAATTTTCCCATTTTTTTTTCAAATCAAGTGCAATCTTAATGTCCAAACACAAAATCAAACATGCGTATAACCCCATCCACACATTCTTGGCAATTTGGGAATTTTTTAGGAAAAAATAATTTTTTAATTAAAAAATAATTTAAAATGTTAAAAAATATTTTTTTCCAAAATCCCCAGGTATATTTCTAGTTTTGTACTTCCATTGCTTTTGAATATAATGCTTGTGTTTCCATACATGTCTTCTTACATTTATAAATTTTATAAATTGACTTTGAATATAGTTACATGAATTCAATCAGACAACACGTAGATTAGGACCCTATGCAAGGGAAACCTATTATATGAACTTGCTTTTGTGATCTTTTTTTCTTTCTAAGTGTGTATTAGTGTCTTTTTTAACAATCCCTGAAGTTTCATTGAAAAATTCAACCAATTTCCCAATGTTTCCCAAAGATGGAGGCGAGATGACAGAGATGACGGAGAAGATGGAGACGACGAAGATGACGGAAGTAGAAATAGAAGCGGACGAGACAGATGAGAGAAAAATACGATACAGAAATCCTGCTGGAGAAAGACGAGATCGCTAAAACAGAACGGCGACGGAAGGAGGAAGAATGGATCCCCGTATCGAAGAAGCACAGAAAAGAAACATTGCTCAGGCAAAACAAGAGGGATGTGGCCAGTTACCCAACATTATTCATCAAGAGCTATCGAGAAGGTTGGTCACCCATTAATTTTTGCAGAGTATTTGGTAGGGCAAGAGCAGTGATGGATGTGGTGCTGCCCAAAAACAAGGGTAATGGATCATATAGAGGATTTGCTTTAGTTAGAATGAGCTCAGAAAGGGAGCTTCTAAAGGCAATCCAAACTCTTAATGGCGAGAGTTTTGGGGGAGTAAAGATGTTGGTCCAAAGGGCAAGATTCAGACCAGAACTCAAGGTGAAACCAAGAAAAGGAGCTCCCAAACCGAATTCAACCCATTCGTCTCATAGAGGTTCTTTCTCAAATAGGAAGTTTCATCAGGGATCATCCTCTTTCAAGGAAGTTCTACTCAAGACCAATAGGTCAGATGCTTCATCAGAAGTTGGCACCAAGAGAGATGATTGCAGACAGAGGGAGAAGGATACAGATAAAGATAAAGCAGTAAACAGCAATGTAAGTTGCATTTCCATAAACCATGCAGCATTTGATAGATCCAAATCGGATCTGAAGGAATCGCTCATGGCTATTACTAAAGAAGGAATAATGATAGCTCAAGTTAGGCGTAGGTTACATGAATGTTGTAGGATCCCGACGACATGTTACTCAATCAAACCAATCGGCTTCAAGGAGTTATGGATCAAGACGAGCACAGACAAATATTCGGATCTATTAATTATGGCAGGTGCGTTGCATAGAGACGGTCCGATCACCAACATCCAAAGATGGGAAGAATTTTCGATGTTTGGGTATGAAGAGGTATGGATCCTCGTTTGGTTGGTTCCGTTGGAACAATGGTATGACGACTTCTTTTTAGCTATAGCATCACGACTGGGAGATTTCATTGAGCTGGATTCCAAAACAAAGCTAGGTGAGGAAATGGGGGCCATCAGAGTTAGGGTTCGTAGGAAAAAAGGGGAGTCGTTGCCTCCATACATCCAAGTTTTAGCTACGGAGAGGAACGTATTCCTTCCGATCCAACAAAAGCCAAAAAAATGATCCCATTCCGAGATGGGGAGACCTCTGGAGGTCTCGAGAACCGATGTCTCGGACTTCAGCACCTCCAGCAGCCGGGGAAGTAGAAGAAGGTATTCATTCTCAGTGCTCCGCAAGAACACCTATTTCGAATGAGTTGTCGAAATCATACCTCGCAGGACTACCGCTTACCTCGAGTAACAGTTGTCCTCATCCTATACATCGTAACAGTAACAGCATATTTTGCCACGCGTCCACCTCCTTTGGAAGGATCCTCTCCTCCCGCTATTCAATGGACGGTGGAGAAAACTCCCCGTCTTAATTGTAATTTGATGGTCCCGAGGAAGTCAGATAGCAGTCACATCCCTGGGACACGATTTAATGATCTCGACTCCGATATTACACATGGCGAACATCGGGAGGTTTGGGAGCTACAAAGTCGCCTCGGGTCTGCCATTGGGTCTACGTTGGGCGGCTCGGATTCTCCGAACCATACTGTCCTTAATCTCAACCTTTCGTTGAGGGCCGATCCTAACTCCGATCGTAGCATCGTTCACGACGATTTCGATTTGGGAATTCCTCCTATATTAACCGAGCCTTCCCATAGAAAATTCTACCCATGGGATGGTGCTCTTATCTCCGAGCTCTAAGAATCCATTTGTATCTGAATTTAGTCGACCGCCAGATATCCAGATTAACTACGCAGTCCCCTCATTCGCTATGGAAGGCGCCAACGACTTCATCAGCGAATCTCAGTCATCGTACAGGGAGTGTGATAACTCCCTTAGTTGCTCCTCGCCATGCTCCACTTCCCAACCTGAAACCATGTCAGATTTCACTCTGCTAGCGCTATTTCAGGAAGAAGCTGGGGTAGATATCATCTAAGCGAAGCCCCTTCAGATCAAGGTGGGAAATTGTTCAAATGATATGGGGGGAAGAGATATTATCTACAAATGGCAATTCAGGTCACAGGGCAGAGCTTATTGACACTATTCAGAAGAAGAGATGGATTAGAGATGCTATAGGCCACGTCGGCAGATCCATTGGCTTATCGTTTGGAGATCATCTAAAAGATTTCATCACTCTATTTCAGTGTATTGAATCCCGTGGATGGCCCTTGTGGGGGTGTAAATCCCCTAGGGATTTTTCCCCTAAATCAGGCAGAAATAGGGAATTGCAGAGCCTGCAAAACAATTCTAATTCTCTCTCCAATATCGTAACTGGCAATGCCAGAGGGAGTCGGCGAGGTAATTCAATTTCATAAATGAGAATTCTGTCGTGGAATGTTAGAGGGGTGGGATCCAAACAGAAGAGAAGTCTCATAAAAGATATCAGCGGCAGAAGCAAGGCAGACATTATATGCTTCCAAGAAACTAAGGTCCAGAGCTTCAACAATTATCTCATGGGTTCGCTTTGGAAGGAAGAAGACGCAAAATGGGTGACATTGAATGCGACGGGGAATGCGAGTGGTATTTTGCTAGCGTGAAAATCGTCTTTATGGACCATGGTGTTAATTGGTCTGGAGTTTTCTCAGTATCGGTCGTCCTTAAAGAGGTATGCTTTGATTTCAGTTGTCTTATTACCTTTGTTTATGGCCCTAACCAAACGGATAGAAGAAAAGATTTCTGAGAAGAATTAAATGCAGTTGGGCAGAGATTCAGCGGCCCGTGGTGCATCGGAGGGGACTTCAACATTACGCGTCATGCGGAAGACAAATCCAATGGTCGCAAAGTCAATTCAGAGATGAGGTCTTTCTCTCGTTGGATAGACGATCAGGAAATGGTTGATCTTCCTCTATCGGGATCAAGATTTACCTGGTCTAATGAACGTAGTGAGCCGATTCTTGCAAGATTGGACCGATACCTCGTCTCAGGCGAGTGGCTTGAAGTGTTTCCATCTCTCTTGCAATCTTCCATGCCAAAGCCTACATTCGATCATAGTCTTATAATCCTTTCAATTGATGAGAACAATTGGGGGCCGAAACCTTTCAGATTTGATATCTCTTGGCTGAAGACCGATGGCTTTCACCAATTAATTAAACAGTGGTGGTCCAGCTTCAAAGTTCAAGGTTATGCAGGGTACAGACTTTGCAAAAAACTATAGCTTCTGAAGGAGAAAATCATAGTTTGGAAAAAAGGTGAGCTTCGTAAAAGGGAGCTCCAAACCGATGAGATATTGGCTGAGCTGAAATTGATCAATTCTCTAGTTGAAGACGTTCCGATGGGTAGCGACGTGTGGGCTAGAAGAATTCAATTAGTTCAAGATTATTCAACCAGAGTTATGGAAGATGAAATACCTTGGAAGCAGAAATCTCGGAGCAAATGGATACAAAGGAGACAAAAATACAAAATATTTTCATATTATTGCCAGTGCTCGAGCAAGAGTTAACCGGATCAGCAGTCTGGTAGTTAACGGGGTTCGCACAGAGGATAAACATTGCATTATCGAAGAGGCTATTTCTTATTTCAGTAATCTTCTTCAGGAAGAAGGATGGCAGAGACCTAAGTTGGACTTCCTTCAGTTTGATCGGATCTCTCACTTGGAAGCGATGGCTCTTGAAACTCAATTTTTGCCTGAAGAAGTTAAAGCCGTCGTTCAGGCTCTGGGTGGAGACAAGGCTCCTAGCCCTGATGGTTTCCCAATCCCTTTCTTCCAATCTTTTTGGGAAGATATCCAGGGCAATATTATGGATTTCTTTAGTGAATTTCATAACAGAGGTCATTTATCCAAATCTCTTGGGGCGACGTTCATTGTGCTTATTCCCAAAATTTCGGGTGCATAATCTCTGCAGGATTCCAAACTGATCAGTCTTCTTGGTGGTCCCTATAAGCTTCTAGCGAAAGTGTTAGCCTCTCGGTTAAAGGAGTCTTGAATCAGATTATATCTCAAAATCAAAGCACATTTATCCCAGGGAGAAATTATCGATAGCGCACTTATTGCTTTCGAATGCCTGGACTCCAGCCATAAATCAGGATCCAAAGGTCTCTTATGCAAGCTCGATTTAGAGAAAGCATACGACCATGTAGATTGGAATTTTATGATATATATGATGCAGCGGATGAGCTTCGGGTCCAAATCGCAATCTTGGATGAGGGAGTGCATCGGGTCAGCGTTTTTCTCCATTTTAATCAACGGCTTCCCTAAAGGATTCTTCAGAAGTTCCAGGGGACTACGACAAGGCGATCCGCTTTCTCCATTCTTATTTCTCATTGTGGGAGACGTTCTTTCCAAAATGCTTAGCAAAGGTCAGATGGGCGGTACCATTAGTAGCTTTAAGATCAAAGTCATGGAATCCCCTATTTCTCATATTCAGTTTGCAGATGACACCCTCCTTTTCTGTGAAGCAGACCTGGAAAAAGTCAGCAATCTTCATACTATTGTTCGTTGTTTTGAAGCAGTTTCGGGCCTTAAAGTTAACTTGAAGAAGTCGAAGATGTTTGGTGTTAACATGGATGAGGGAGAAGTTAGTAATTTTGCTACCTTCTTCGACTGTTCCTTGGTTAGTCTTCCAACCACGTTTATCGGTCTCCCTTCATGTGTAGGCTAGCCACAAAAAAGGCTCTCTGGGATAAAGTCATAGATCGATTCGAAGCTTACTTAGCCAGATGGAAATGCAGATACTTATCATTGGGGGGTCGTTTAACTCTTATTAAAGCGGCGCTGTCAAATCTTCCCCTATTTTTCATGTCCCTATTCAAATGCCTGGCTTTGATTTTGGCGACTTTGGAAAGATTAAGGAGAGATTTTCTTTGGCATGGGAAGGAGGAAAAGAAGAAATTCCATCTAGTAGAGTGGAAGAAGTATGCCAGCACATTCAAGAGGGGGGTACAGGAATCAGAGATCTTAAACTCATGAATAGGGCCCTACTTGGGAAGTGGCTATGGAGACTCGAATCTAAAGATCTATCTTTATGGAATATTCTGATTAAATGTAAGTATGGTTGATCAGCGGGCGGATGGTGGACTAAGGAGTCTTCTCGCTATAGAGCATCTGCTCTATGGAGAGATGTGCTTTCCACTCAAATAGAGTTTGTAGGCATGTTCGCCATTCTATAGGCATAGGAGACAAGGTCCACTTTTGGGAAGATATCTAGGTGGGACCAATAGCCTTAAAAGACGAATTTCTAAATATCTATCGCCTAGCTCCAGACATATCTATTTCAGTTGTTGACCGCTACTCTGTTCTCGAGTGGAATCCTCCCTGTCGTAGGAATCTTTACGACTAGAAAACCGAAGAATTGGCTGCATTACTCGATCGTATCAGTAACATCAAACCAGATCAGTCCCGTGCAGATACGCTCATTTGGAATCCCGACAAAAGGGGGATTTTTTTCGGTGAAATCATTATATCATTGTATCAGTAGAAAAGGCGATGCTAAAGTGGAGATCATGACAGATAAAATTTGGAAATATAAAGTTCCCCCAAAGATTGCAGTGTTTAGATGGCTGGTGGGCAAAAGGAAGGTCCTAACAGTTGACAACCTGAGAAAAAGAGGAATGATAATCACCAATATTTGCCTATGCTGCATGGCCCACAAAGAAACGGTAGATCATCATTTCATTCATTGCCCATTCTTCCATCAGGTCTGGTCAGCAATCTTATCCTCATTTCACGTTTATTGGGCCTTTCCAAATTCTACGGATCGTCTGCTTTCAACCTGGCAAGGTGTTATCCTAGACAAGAATCGATCCACGGCCTGGAGAATGGCCCTTCTGGCAATGTGGTGCGTGGTGTGGGAAGAAAGAAATGGGAGATGTTTTAAAGATATTTCTAAGTCGGTGGCTTCCATAGTCAAAAGAGTTTATCATTATATTATAGAATGGGCCAGTTTTGTGGTTAACTTAGAGAGTAATAACCTGTTTCCTTTGGGAGGGTAAGGTGACCGCTATCTCAACAGGCCTCTTTCCTCTCTGTTTTCCTTCCTTTTAATGAAATTGTTTTGAGGAAAAAAACAGTGATAAATTGCGCGATACAACCGATATATCCCAATCAATAACCGATATGTATCCATACCCAAGGTTGTGATACATTACACAATAATGATATGGAAAACATTGGGCATAGTATGCTAGTGTTCTTCAAAAATATTGCGTTGTGCTACATGACTTAGTAGGCATGCGGACAGTCTGACTTGCAATAACTGATCACTAAACGGGACAAACATCCATCTGATGCACCACGTCTGATGCAACCAAATGGCCACACGAACCAATTAATCAAGATATGAAGAAAAGGCCCACATCCCACACGTGCATGCTTCACACGTGTGCACAATAAAAGGTCCACTTTCCTTCTCTTTTTTTAGCTTATCTATAATTTCCTTTTCTTTCATATCTCTATTTTAGGAAAATAAGTAATCTTAGATTTTTCTTCCGTTTTTTTTTTTTTTTTTTTTTTGAATGGTAGCACTATCAAGGATTACACTCTGGAACACTCACAAACACTACTCTCTCTACCAGCTCACTTAACAAGCGGGAGACTATTTAAGTTCTTTCTTATTTTAGATATTCTTATTTAAGTGCTTCTTATTTTACAGATCTTGGTTAGCTAGGAACCCTATTTTTAGATTCTATAGATTATGTTGAAGATTATAAGCGCTAATTATAAATAAGGCTTAGGCCTATGGAATAAGACATAGTTGAATGATATTATCTCGAGTAAATTCTCTTATTTCTCTACGGTAGTTGTTGAAGGGGGAAAGTGCTCATGAGTCTTGCATTCTTTTCTCTTTTGTGGTTCAAACTTCAATCCGGTATGTTGAATCTTATTGCAATTAATTCCTTCCTTGATCTAGTTACATTAACATCCATCATGAGCACCATGACATTTTCAGCATGAATCCTAAAGTTTAGTCAAATATAATGCTTAGGTGGGCCACATCATAGGGAATGATGTAAAAGCATGCGCAAAACTCTAAATTCACGTGGTGTGGCCCACATGTCTTGGAACATCTGATTTTAGGAAAATTCATTCATCCTAGTGTGGCATGTCAAATGAATGGATTGGATTGCATATAAACCAGTGTTTTGAATAGCGCCCATAGCGTAGCTACAACCAGTGTTCGAAATATCGGTATCACGTTACATATCGCACCCTTGGGATACAGATA
Organism: Magnolia sinica; assembly: GCF_029962835.1. Taxonomy (NCBI): domain Eukaryota; kingdom Viridiplantae; phylum Streptophyta; class Magnoliopsida; order Magnoliales; family Magnoliaceae; genus Magnolia; species Magnolia sinica. The sequence goes on along the minus strand of NC_080574.1, from coordinate 44,107,406 downwards.
CGTATCGGTTATCACATGGGATATATTGGTTGTATCATGTAATGTATCGCTATTGTTGGAAACATGGGGAAACATTGGAAATTGGTCATTTTTTTCAATGAAATTTCAGTGATTGTTAAAAAAGACATCAATACACACTTACAAATCAAAACGTTACAAAAAAACAAGTGCACGTAATAGGTTTTCTTTGTATGGGGTCTTAATCTACGCGTTGTCTAACTGAATTGATGCAAGTAAATTAAAAGTCCATTCATATAATTTACAAATGTAAGAAGACATGTGGAAACACAAGCAATACATTCAAGAGCAAAAGAAGAATCACTAGATTAGGTTACATACATGTTTGATTTTGGTTGTTTTTCAATTTTCCGCAACTCGGTCCGTCTCCTCCAAATATCAAAATTGAAGCTCCCAATCCATGATTTTCAAAAGGTAATTTAACATGATTTATAGAAAAAAGGATCGAAAAAAAAAAAAAAAATGCTCGTCAGATCGAACATGGGGGATATATCCCACTACTTGTCGGCTTCACATCACACAGGTGGGATACAAGAGATATCGTGTGATATATCGGTCGATATCGTCAATATTTAAAACATTGGCTACAACGCTATGTAGCGCTAGCAAATAGCATAAATCCCATGTAGCATATGCTATAGGGGTTGTAGCATATGTGTAGCGTACGTAGCGTGCGCGTAGCGTATGTAGCATATGTAGCGTATGCTACGCCTTTTTTAATAAATGGTAGTTATATTTTGTATTTTTTAAAAGGTGTTATATTTTGTATTTTGTACTTGATACTCTCAACCTATGGGGTTTTAATTTCTTTTCGTACTTGTTACTTGTGGCTTTAGTTAAACATTATTAATTATAGATCGCTTAAAAAGTTGTTGATGTGATAATAATTTGATTTGATTTATGTATGTGAATTGGCTTTTAATAAATGATGATTAATAACTTGTTTAAACATGCTTGTACTTGAAAAAATGAATCATCTTTTAGGCCTTTTTTTCTTATTATTTATCATATTTTTTTATATTTTTATATTAAAAAATAGAAGTATCGTATAGCTTATGCTACAAGCTATAGAGGGTTGAACGCTGCACAACATGCTACCACTATTTAATACACTAATATAAACACATCAATGGACCCCATCATGCAATTTGGAAGATTTTAATGGTGCGACTTCCCATCTCAACCATTTCCCATGGTGTATGTCACCTAAGTGTTGAATCAGGACTTTGGGGTCCCAGTCCAAATAAAAAGTGCACATGATGGATAGGGTGGATGATCTCATCTGCATGAAGTCATTCCATCCACGTCAGAAGTACAATCCCCTTTTCTGTATGAAAGTCATGCAAGTGTTTTCGGGAGATATTTTGTGTTAGGCAACAATCAACAGAGAGTCTTAAAAGTAGGATGGGCTACACACGTGTCATAGATTTGGATCATCCAACTCATGTATTAGAGACCCGATCCATTCATCAGGTTGTTTATCTTGTCAACATGCTAGGAACAAAATAATAATAATGGCACACTGATCAGGCATGTCAAACATTTATGAAAAGAATGGGCGGTTACTAAAAAGTCCAACACTCCATATTCAACATGCATGTGGCTCTCGCATAATTAGTGTGATTTATTAATTTTTGGCACACAGTCAGCCTTAATTGATGAACGGCATGGATCTTTAAACTTGTACCACCTCGTATAACTATGATATGTGTTTTGAAATCCCTCGTGAGGGAGCATGTACTGTTTCAAAGAGCATCTTTTTTCATTCAATGCAAAGCTAGTTGACGAGGGGGCATATGTTGTTTTAGAGAGCAAACTTTTTTCATTCGATAAACATCTAGTTTGATGAGAGAATGCATTGTCCAACTAGTTGAGTGTGAGCATCTCCCTCCCTCCCTCCTTGAGTGTGAGCATCTCCCTCCCTCCCTCCTATCTATCTTCTATAGCAAATGATAGGACTACCTTCACCCATCTCAAAACCTTGTATTCGTAGTAGATACCGAAGAAGGATTTCAATATCCTTTCTTATAGATAATCATAAAAGTTCGAACATCTTATTTCATGTTAGGAAATACGGTTTCATAACATTTTCTTATGATTCAAAAGAATAACAATAAAGACCTCTCAGAAAATTGTAATAATAGTAATAACAATAAAGACCTTATTCAAGTATCTCACACAAATAGAAAGATAGCAACTAGCGAGGCACTCCACTTGAACGAGAAATCGGTGGCTAGCTTAGGAGATCTTCACATATACCCATTGTTGTCAAATGCGATCGCATATGCGCATATGTCGCATATGCGCATACTGTTGATCAAATCGCATATGCCATGATGGCATATGCGATCCTAGCAAGTATGCCATGGCATACTTTTATATGCGACCAATATGCGATTGCATATGCGAGTATGCGCATATGCGAGTATGCGATCGCATACTGCATATGCGATTGCATATTTCCCAATAGCCAATAGCGGAAGAAATTTTTTTATTTTTTACTTTCCCAATTTGGAGAACTTTTGCCTATAAATAGGCACTCATATCCCCTCCATTTTCACTTTTCTTTACTCCAAAGCTCTAAAACTCTTACTCTTTCTCTCTTACACCTCTTTCTCTCTTACACTAATCTCTCCACAATTATTTCAATTATGTTTATTTTTTGTATTTTATAAGTTGTGCTTACTTTTTGTAAATTAAGTTGTAAGTTATAACTTGTAAGTTGTTTCAAGTTATCCATTTATTAGTAAAATTTCTTTGTTCGAAGTTTATAATAATTAGTTATCTTTTAATGTAGCTTGTTGATTGTTTTGTTAAAATTTATATAATATAATATAAGTAATTAATTATATCACTTAATAAAACACTCAAACAATAATGAAATAAGTAAAATAACCCAATCCAATCGTGTGTACTAATTAGACAATTTTTTCCTCTTTTTTTAAAGAATTTTTTCAATTTTTTCCTCTTTTTTTTCAAATATTTTTTTTTAAATTATTATTATTATATATATATGTGCCATGGCATATGCGATTGTGCGATCGCATATGCAAACAGCATATGCTGATCGCATATGCGATTTGATAACATTGCATATACCAACCTTGTAACTCATACGTACAATTTGCTCAAACATTGTTCATGGGCTAATGTCACGATAAATATAATTGCAAGAAGCATGGAGTGAAGCGTCAGCAAATTCAGGTGCAGATAAGGGGAAGCATCTGTTTCAAAATGGTTTCAAGTATAAACTAGTAGGAAGCAGGACCCGGAACGTGAGTCTGAAGAGTGATTTGAAGCAGGAACAAGAATGTGAGTAAAGCAGGATTTGAAGCGGAAGCAGCACCTAGTTGGAAGGATTGTGCTACTAAGAATAGAACACAGACATTAGCCACAAACAAGGTGCAGAACGTTTGACCATGGGTGATGGGCTCATGGGCCTGAAAAGAGAATCAGAAGAAAACTAAAAGGCTTGGATTGAGGTGGTGAGAGGGATATAAAGGATGTTCGCTCACTGAGGATAGGGCCTTAAATAGGAGTTGCTACTGAAACAAGATCCATAAAGCTCTGAACAAACAGCTAAAACAAGGCGACGACAACAATAATGACAATGATGATGATGATGTTAAAGGATGAATGAGCAAAAAAATCTCCGCAAAAAACATCAAAATTTAGAATACTCACAATTACGCGGGGAGGACTTGCTGAGCCACTAGTAGCCCTTTTTTCTTTCAAAAGAGCAGCACGTTTCTGATCTCGCACCTACAAAGCAACCATCATGAGTGGGGGCAACAACAGTCAATAGCATACAGATTATAATTACTTCAGAGTTATGATGCGTAAAGTACTAAAGTCAATGTTAATGCTAAAAAAGAATGATGAAAAACAAATACAAAATGAGAGAGCAGCAAACACGTTTCCAAAGTTTCTGATTCTGAAAAAAGGCTAGTGGGGATTCTAAAAGTTGACAACCTCCAGAGAAGAGCCTTAATCCTCCCAAATGTTTGTCTCATGTGTATGAGAAGTGCGGAGACGATCGATCATCTCTTTATTCATTGCTCTTTCGCGACTTCTATTTGGAGCCATTTTGTTTCCACGCTTCATGCAGACAAGATGATACCAGGTTTGGTTGGGAAGTTGCTTTGGGCTTGGCATGGAGGGAGTCTATATCATTCTTGAAAAATCCTTTGGAGGCTGACTCTCATGGTGGGGCTCTGGTCTATTTGGGGGGCTAGAAACAGGAGTTGTTTTAGGAATGTGGAGTTGGGAGTCAATGAGGTTATATGTAAAGTTAATGGTCTTGTAAAGGAATGGGCAGCACTGGTTCGCTTAGACCAGTCCTAGATGTTCCATTCTTGTCTGTTTCCAGGCCTCGTTTTTGGTTTTTTGTTTTTTGTTTTTGGATTTGGTCTTCTGGGCTCTATATTCTTTTTCTCACTCTGCAAGTTTCTCAATAAATTTTGTTACCTCTAGAAAAAAAAAAGGCTAGTGCAAGTCCCTAGAAAAGTAGAAATTCAAAGCCTCTTTACAGACCATATTATCAGAAATCTACATTAGACTGAAGTTTGAGAGTTTAACTAAGAGCCTGCAGGTTCGTTTTCCAATAAATATGTCAGATGCTCCCATATGAAAAGGAAAACAAAGTCTCGTCAATCACCACGGCTCTTGAAAATAACCACCACGAAGCGGTCCTCCTTGAGAAATTCTTGGTCAAATGGACAATGCCATGATTGTTTCCTTACCTGACCACCAATCCCCCAATTTATCAACCAGCCAACACCTTAGTGTACTTCTACTTCCATCAGTCTTTTTATGAAGGGTAACTCAAAAAATTTATAAAACAGAAAAAAAAGGGCTATGATACAAAAGAGATGATGAGAAGTCATCCCACAAATACAAAACAGAGAAGACCACCCAATTTCCTCGGAATAACTAAGCAAGCATATCCTTAAATACATCGGTCGCTCTTGCCCATTCCACAACCATCCACCTAGCTTTGTGGAAGACATGCTCTAGGGATGTCGATTTGTCATTGAAAGTTTTGTTCTTACATTCAAAACAAATAGCCCAAAGCACTACAAGAAGAGCAAGGCACCAGATCAACTTTTTCTTCCTTCCAGATCTAGCAAAGTGCCACATGGAAAAGAGATCCCACACACTAATAGGCATCACCCAATTAGTACCCAGCAAAGCAATGAACTTCGCCATCTTCCAAGCAAAGGTGCAATGAATGAATAAATGATCCACCGACTCCTCATCTTTTAAGCACATGATACACCCATTTGTAATTGGCATACTCCTCTTCCTCGAGTTACCGATAGTAAAGAATTTGTTTTTGCCAACCAACCAAGCAAAAAACACTACCTGCGAAGGGCTCAGTCCTTCTAGATGTGACGAATAAGATCTTTGACCTGTGGCCATGTTAGATTTTTTAAGAATCAAGCAAAAAGACTGATAGAGAATTCCCCTGACTTACCTAGGATTCCACGCCCACCAATCCCCTCCCCATGTCAGCCTACCTTGATAATGCAACCCTTCCAGCAACCTAACAAATTCAATTATCTCCATCTTGTAGATTTCTTCTAAATATGGGGGCTCCAAATCGTGCCCTCACTCCAATACCACATATTGGGATATGAAGATATCTTTTTCCCTCAACACCCTTTTACAAAGAAGGAAATTCTTCACTCAGTGGTCTCTCCCAACACCACCGGTCCTCCCAAAAACATACATGCGTCCCATCACCAGCTGAGAAAGAGATATGCTCTTTGAATCATGGCGTGCCATAAAGGCCGTTACGTAAAGGTAACAATGGCAACCGTCACACATTACGGGGTCATAATGGTTGTAACAACCGTTATAGAAAAAAATGACCCATAACCACCATTAACAACCCATTACGCCCCTTGTAAAGGCCGTAACAGCCCCGTAATATGTTGTTACCAGGCAAATACAGGTTTTTCCAAGAAAAAAATTCAATGTTATAGGGCATATATAGGTTTTTCAAAAAAATTTTAAAGAAAGAGAGAGAGAGAGAGAGAGAGAGAGAGAGAGAGAGACCATAACAATCGTTGCAAGGGCCGTAACAACCGTTGCAACTCATCTCGTAAAGGTAACATTGGTAGCCGTTACGGCCACCACTACCGTTACAAAATACCTTGCTATGAATGGAACAATCACTTGAAGAATCGACTTCCAAAGCTTAAGGCCCTATATGAAGAAGATGTTGCAATAAACCATCTCCCTTTTCACCATATTTGCTAGATTTGACCCCGTACCATAGACTCTTCTTCTCCTCTCCAAATCTACACAACCATGTGGCTAGAAGGACCAAATTGAAGAGTTTCAGTAATCTAATGCCAAGACCCGCCTCCTTGGAATTACACAACTCATCCTAGTTGACAAGAAGGAATTTTCTCCTTTCCTCCGCACCCTTCCAAAGCAAATCTCTTCGGAGTTTTTCAATCTCCTTGATAATGTTGGACAGGCAATGAAACATGGACACAAAGTAGAGAGACATGTTGGATAAATCGGCCTTTATTAATGCAATACGACCTCCTAGAGATAGGATTTTACATTGCCACCAAGAAAGTTTACATTGGATTCTCCAGATAATGATGTCCTATAAATACTTTGCTAGTTTCCTGATACATAATGGAAGGCCAAGGTGCGTAGTTGGGAAATTGGGAAATTACCTTTCTTGCATCCAAAAGAATTTGCATGCCCCTCAATTTCCTCTTCCTTTATGCCCAGAATTTCGCTCTAATGAATATTTACATTCTAAGCAAAACTTACCTCATAACAATAAACAATCTTGCGCAAATTATCAACGTGAACACTATCCACCCCCACCAAAAAAAAATGTCATCGGTGAATTGGAGATGAAAATTTTGCATGTCTGCATTTCAATTGAGATTGAAAATCCTTCAATGAGCCCCATCCTTTTGCCCTTTTCCAACATCCTACTGAGGACCTCTACCACCAATATAATCAGAAATGGTGGTCAAAGGCCACCCTAACTAATGTCACAAGGGCTTTTAAAGAAGCCTTTAGGCAACCCATTTACTAGCATTAAGAAGTAGGTTGATCCCATATACTCTGCCATCCATCCCTACCATCTTTCACCAACCCATCATGGCCAATAAGTATAGAACAAAGATCAAATCCTGGTAATAGTATACCTTTTCCATATCCAGCTTCCACGCAATACCTGGCCTGCCTTCTCTTCTTCTAGAACTAATACATTCGTTTAGCTACCAAGACCCCATCAAGAATTTGCCACCTGCACAAGAATGCACTTTGAGTATTTAATATGCTGGAACCCAAATCTTCCTGTAATCTAGTTGTCAAAATCTCTGATGAGTGATGAAACTTTATAAGGGTTGCCAAACAGACTTCTAGACCAAAAGTCGAGCAGAATCCCCACACTTTCCTTTTAGGGGCAAGGGCAATGAAAGATGCTCTTAGCCCCTTTCAAAGGTGCCCTCGATTGATGAACTCAAAGATAAAAGCTAATAGGTCTGGCTTCACCACTTCCCCAAACACCTGGAAGGATGCAAGAGGGTAACTGTTTGAGCCCGGGGCTTTATCCCTCCCTAAGACATTTATAGCTGCCCTCTTAAGGTGTTTATAAAAATCTATGATAGATTCACAAATCTCACATTTTCTTTATATTTTTTCAACATCAACAAATAGGTTGTGAATGTGATTAGTTCTTCTTTTGGCACCAACTATGCCATGGAAAAATTTGGAGTTCCTATCTCCCTCTTTGAGCCAGATTGCCCAAGATCTCTCCCTCCATTTAATCTCTTCTTCTACAAGTCTTCTATACAAAACCAACTTCAAGAGTTTGTCTTTAGATTAATTCTTCACCAAAATGCAAACCCGCCTCCTCTTTCCTATCTAATGCTTGGCTAAGTGAAAGCAATTTTGATTTTTCTTCCTCCACTGATGAGAACTCTTTTTGCCACTCCTTTATCTTGCCCTTTAGAGGCTTGAGCTTCAGCATTAAGTCTATGGCCAACCCATCCATTCGCCTAGATGGCCGCCAATTTTTTATATTACTCATGAACTATTAGTACTTAAGCTAGGAAAGCTCAGACCTAAAGGGCTTAGGTCTTCACGACTCTTCGCATGAGTCCAGAACCATAGGGGAATGATCGGATATCGCTCTCTCAAGGCCCAACTACTTCGCATTGGGATACATCTCCTCTCAATCACCATAAATGAAAATTGTCATTTCTAGAAAATGTAGGATTGTCATGATCATTAGACTAGGTATATTTAGTGCCAGGTGGGGGAATATCGATCAACTCATTGCCCTTTACCCCATCAGAAATGGAATGCATATTGTTGTCCATAGCAACTCCACTAGATCTCTCACAGGGGAATCAAAACACATTAAAATCTCCCCATGCATGCCAATGCCGGTCCCACCTACTCTTGGATCCATTCAACTCATCCCAAAAGATTTGCCTAATGCTATCATTACTAGGACCATAAATTGTGGTAAATATAGCCTCCCCGTGCTAACAATTTTCAAAATAACCAAGATGGAAAACTGACCAGACCACCAATCTTCTTTAACCAGCATAGTATCATCCCAAACTATCCCTCCCACCTACAACCCCATTTGAATTCAAAGCTACCCATTCAAAAGATGTACCTAGCCAAATAGATGCTAACAATCCTCTATCCCACACTTGCATGAAGAGTGACCAACTAAACCTTCTAACAAACAGCTACAGAATTGTTTCATCTAGTCTCTCTTAAGAGGGAGGTCCAATCCTTGTACAATCCATGACATCAACTTCATTGGGAAACTTTGAATTCAAAGCTACCCAATCAAAAGATGTACCTAGCCAAATAGACATTAGCAATCCTCTATCCCACACTTGCATGAAAAGTGACCAACTAAACCTTCTTATAGATAGCTGCAAAACTGTTTCATCTAGCCTCTCTTAAGAGGGAAGTCCAATCGTTGTACAATCCATGACATCAACTTCATTGGGAAACTTTGAATTCAAAGCTACCCAATCAAAAGATGTACCTAGCCAAATAGACGTTAACAATCCTCTAACCCACACTTGCATGACAAGTGACCAACTAAACCTTCTGATAGATAGCTGCAGAACTGTTTCATCTAGTCTCTCTTAAGAGGGAGGCCCAATCCTTGTACATTCCATGACATCAACTTCATTGGGAAACTTTTTTCTTCCCTAATCCCCTTGCCCTTTCCTCCCCCACTATTACTGGATTACTCAATAATTCTTTACCTACCTTGGATCCCCCTAATCTTTCATAGTTCACTGATGATACTGAGGAGTCTCTCTTACTAGACCGATGTTTCTTGGCCCGTTCCTCTCCCTAGTTTCTTTTCAACAATCTCTGACTTTCTTCAAGGATTTAAAATTGCAAATATGTCTTCATTAATGCCTTAGATAGTTATCTCCACTAGGCTTTTGACCCTGCAATCTTTGATCCAATCAAGATCTTCAATAGTAACACTGCTCCCTCCTTGTTTCCTACCCTAGCAACCACCCACTCCCGATTATGATCCGTTGGCTCCTCAAGTCTCGGGTCTCCAGTTGATAAAAGGAGATGAGCAGTGGCTCTTCCCCTGGGTCAAAACATTGGGAAATATCCTCAAAGCCCAAGAAGTTTGTCCCAAGTTCTAAATGCCCCTTCGAACAAACATCAACACCTAGAAGCTATCAGATTTGGTCCATCGCCATCAATGGTTGTGAATTTGCACTTGGCAAGATACACTACTAAACCAAGACCCTTTTACAAAGCACAGAGATTTCCTCCTATCCATATCCCACTCTCCCACGAATTAGTTAGAATAGGATGTAGGTGAAGGTAAGCTACGGATAATCAGAGAAGAAGGGACACCAGGGATAGCGAGGGGAAGAGACGATGAGTACTGGAGAGCCTGTTCCAAAGAACATTGATTGAAATTGGTCTTGGATGAGCTTCCCATGCTATGGGTTTCACTGCAATTCTCCCCAAACTCTCACTTCTTTTTGGAGGACAACCATACTTTAAACTTTAAAGACAGCGAGAGACGCAGGACCCGGGGCTTTACCTCGGACATGAGTTCACTTATCAAACAAGTGCCAACCGTACCTACTATGAGTGTAACTAAGGGTGGAGCCAGCTATCTTCTACTGTCTACGAGCTACATCCTCGAGCCTAGTGAGTTGATCTCTCTACCACCCAAAGACCTACACTTGTCCAAACCCTAAAGGTCTGGACAATGACAAGTGTAGGTCTCCAGGTGTTAGACAAGTGTAGGTATTTGGGTGGTAGAGCGGACAGGCCGTTGGGCTCGAGGATCCAGCCCATGGACAGCAGAAGACAGTCGTCAGTTCCATCTTAAACAGCTGCTCTGTAAAGGTTAAATCAAGCATATAGTTTTGGAGGACGGTTGCTCTATAAAGGCTGAACCCACATTCCCATCTTATGCTCATTGTGTGCGAGTTCAAGTATCAATGTACTTTTTTCTAAGCCCAACAACTATAAGTATCACAATGTTTGGTTGGATTAAACTCATCATAGCCTTGTTCACCATATTTATAACCTAACATCATACGGAATCAATGCCAGTAAACAACCAAATTGAATCTTAACATAAAGAAAATAGATAAATCCCCAAATTTACCACTATAACGCACAATAACAGAAACTTCAATGCCCTCAAAATATTATCCAAACCTCTTCTTCTCAAAGCCACAATATATCTACCGCTATGGAATGTAGTGTGTGTGTGTGTGTGAATAAAATAAAGGCTAAAGGATTGTGTGCACTGAAGTTATGTGCTCACATTATCTCCCACAGCTTCCAATAATAGTGATCAGCAATCGGGAATCTTAATCGAGCATTTTAAAATGGGCATTCAAAAATTCGCATTATAAATGCTCGCTAGATTTCTGCCAACCATCTTTTGACAGTGGGAGGCAATTCATGAACAAACTCTCAGTTCTTATTACCAGCATTTACTAAGTTGCACTCTAAAACAAATAGGGCCACATAATTCAGAATTGAATTAAAGCAACCAATCAAAATAAATATGACAGAAATTTAAAAATTAAAATTAAAATAAAAAACATCATAAGGCCTGCCTTACCATTTTGCTGCGCTGAACCCGCGCAGCACGGGCGCCCTTCACAACTCCATGCGGGTCAGGTTTTGAGATCCGGCTCTTATCTAAATTAAAGCAAACAGAGCATATAATCCACTTTAAAATGAGAACTTTTTATTTTTTTATTTAAAAAGAGAGAAAAAAAAATTAAGCACCCGACACGACATATGCCAGTGTGGCACTATCCAAGCCATCAATCAAAAGGGTACCATTATGTAGATTCGCGCAGTTCAATAATCAGGTCCGTCCACTATTCAGGTAGTCCGCAATTAACCGAACAAGTGTACGTTGTGAAGAAATCGGCCGAAGTTTCCTAAGCCATCCAGTTATTTCTAATATCATAAAACCCCTACTGACTGGACTTTCAGCAGAGGTATCTGCACAGCGAGGTCCACGTGATGGATGGCTTGGATATTTCACATGCGGGCCACGCTTCTGGAGGCGTGTGCATTAGCTGACTTGTACACGCGCTGGGCAGGAGAAGAGGAGGAAGTTGAGGGAATACCAGTTCGAGAAGTCCTGTGGACTTGCCTAGACGCTTTGGAAGCAAAACGGCTCTTGTGAGCCTTGTTGACTTGGACTCGAGATCCCGCCATTGGATGGCAGAAGAACAGCAGGGATTTGCAGATAAAACCCTAGATGCTCATGGTAATGGAGAAGGATATTGGAAAAACGACGTTGCAGAAACCCTAGAATCTTATATAGACGGAAGCGAGGAGCCGTTCGGGGCCTCTCAACGACGGACGCGGATTAGATACTACCCCCACCAGGACCGGACGCGGTTTTCCTGCTAAAGCCTTTCGCAGGAAGTTGGATGCTAGGTGGGGCCCACCTTGATGTGTGTGGGAAATCCACCCCGTTCATCCGCTTTACGATCTCATCTTAAGACAAAACCGAAAATTAGGCGGATCCAAAGCTCAAGTAGGCCATGCAAGAGGGAAAACTGTGAAAAGAGTTTCCTAGTGTTGAAACCTTCCTAGGCTCCATCGTGATGTTCATATGCCATCCAAACCGTTTATCAGGTCATGACCACTGTGATGAAGTTGAAATGTGAAAAAATTTGCCTGATACGAAACTTTCGTGTCCATGTAAATGTTTCAACGGTGGTCACTGAATCCCCACTGTTTCCTCTAGCTGGAATCACTTGAGTTTTGGATCCACCCAACTTTTGGTCCAATGTCCTAAAACGACATCACAAAATGGATGAACAGGGTGGATTTCTCCCCAACATCACTGCGGCCCCAAACTAGCATCCCAGCGCAGGCCCAAGTCTTGCAGGAAATCCACGTCCACAGGTATCTAAGTCTCAAGTGGACCACACTACATAAAACAGCTGCGATGGAACAGTTACGGGTTATACCCTTGAAATCCTCATGGGGCTATAGAAATTTTGAATCAAGCTGATATTTATGTTTTCATTTGCCCAATTATTTCAGATCCCGTAAACACATTGGATGAAAAATAAACATCACACAATAGACCCTAGGAAGGTTTCAACAGTGGGCGTCATTGCCACTGCTGCTTCGTGTAGCTTGGCCACTCAAGCCTTCAATCTGCCTTAATTTTAAAATTTGGCCCTAAAAACACCTGTCAAAATGGATGAAAGGCGTGGATAAAGCACATACAACAAGGTTGGGCCAGACAGCCCATGCTCGGACCGTCCTCTAGCTAGGTCGCGGTAGTACCCAATCCGTATTACTCAAATGACGTAAAAGTTAAAACACGAACGCCAATTCTCTATTAACCCTAGCTGCTCGTCACTGCTACGTGGACTCACCATGATTTGTATTTTATCCATGTTATCCATATATTTTTTTTCTAATTATTTCATTGTATATTCTGTTGGGGGCAAAAATACAAGTCCGGGGACTCGGACTTAATGCCTCGGAACTCGGACTTGATACCTCGGCTCGCCGAAGGATGCGTCAAATCCGAGGCATGGTTCGCTAAACCGAGACAATGGTTGAGTCGGTTCGAACGACTTATCAGCGTTCCGGGCATGTGTCGGGCGGACCGCCTTGCAAGACCGACCGTCGCTAGGTCAGATCTCATCCCGGATATCTTGGGATAAGATCTCCGACCCCGAAGCTCACGGGATCGGATAATGGCTCAAGATGGGCACGATCCTATCTCCGTGATACCCGAGAAGATCCCGCGCTCAATATCAGGAGGACCCCAGCAGCTATAAAAGGAGGACCCTTGTCACCTTGAGAGGTACGAAACAAATTCCTCCTAAAAACCTTCCAATACTTTGAGACCCCGAGTCCAGGCCTGACTTTGGCATCGGAGGGTCCCCTGCTCGAGCCAGGGTCTCCTTTGTTTTCTTTCTGTGCAGGCATACAAGGGTCCAGGAGGACGAACCAGACAATTGCATCAACAGTTTGGCGCCGTCTGTGGGAACGTGCAAAAAGCCATCTCGTATCTCTATACTGAGTCCAATGGTGATGACTAGAAGGACGGTCCCAGAAGAAGATTTGAATGAGAATGCGATTACAGGGCCAGCGGGTCCAATCGCGGTTCCCGCAGCCCAGAACCCACCTAACAACCGCCGACGAGGGGCGACCGAAACAAGCAACAATCAGCGGGGTCGCGACGAGGGGCGGTTGGACAAGGAGGTTCAAGAAATCCGCTCTGATATGAATACGATGAAGCAGATGCTGGAACGAATGTATCAGCAGCAAATGCAGCCACTCCCGCATCTTCAAGGGGAGACAGCGCGCGTACCGACGGCGGCGGTTGATCCTCAACCTTCTGCGCCGCAGTCTTTCCGGCCGAGCCAACCCCAAGGCGGGTCAGAACCATCTCCAGCGCATTCAGCCAACGCCTCCCTCCCCCCTGATCTTCGGCACGAAATAGAACGAAGAAGGCGCAATCGCCCTTCCATGGAAGGCACGGCAAAGGAGAACCTTGGAAAGCCGACATTCAAAATTTCAAAAAGAAGTGCGGGAAGAGATGGCAAAAGAGATGGCGAACATAAAGCACGGCCGGATATATTCAACCGGGTCTGAAGCGAAAGCGTCCCCCTTTGTGGACTCGTAATGAAAGCCCGATTGCCCGAGAGGTTTCGATTACCTCAAATCACTCCTTTCACCAAGACCGACCCGACCGAGCATATTGAGTGCTTCGAACCTATATGGAACTCCATGATGCCTCGGATGCGAATGTGTCGGGCCTTTTCTCTTACATTAACCGATGTAGCTCGATGTGGTTCAAACAGTTGAAACCAAAGTCCAGTTCATTCGTTGAGCTGAGCAACGCCTTCCTCACCAACTTCATCGGCGGAAAGAAAAAATTAAAGCCCCCTGCACATCTGAATAACCTAGTTCAGAAGCAGGGAGAGCTATTGAAAGATTACATCAAGCATTTAATTTCGAATCCCTTCAAGTTCGGAAACATTCGTAAGAAACTTCCCTAAATGCACTCATGCAAGGAGTTAGGGATAAGCCATTCCTGGCATCTCTAGACAAAACTCCGCCCGATACTCTGGCAGAGTTTATGGCACGGTCCGATAAATATGCCAACGCCGAGGAAGCGCGAATCCTGCGTGAAACTAAAACCTCGGCCAAAGAGTCCGCCAAAAAAGAAGCCGACTCGGCCGGGGGAAGGAAACGCAAAGAGGATCAAGCGCGTGACGAGCGAAGGTCAGGAAAACGGCCGGATCGAAAATTTTCCACATATACTCCCCTGAATAAGACTCGGGAAGAGGTACGATGGAAATAAAAACGAAGGTGTCGGCCCAGTAAGCTCAAGAGTAATCCTAATCGGCGGGATAAGGATAAGTACTGCCATTATCATCGCGATCACGGGCATAACACAAGTGATTGCCGTCACTTAAAAGAAGAGATCGAAAGACTCATAAAAGACGGCCGACTCAGAGAACATATGGTCAAAGCTGGGGCATCTGAGGCGCGCCCAACCGAGAGTCATCCTATGGAAGAAATCCGGACGATTATCGGCGGTCCACAATGTGGGGGCGACTCAAACAACGCGCGAAGGAATCATGCACGAAAACTTAGTCAGCCTCAGTCCGAGCTCATGATTATAGATCGGCCATCAAAGGAGAAGAAAAGAGAAAGATATCGCATCTCGTTCACAGAAGAAGATGCCCGAGGCATCTATCACCCCCACGATGACGCATTGATTGTCACCCTGACCATCGCTAACCGAAAGGTGTTTCGTATACTCGTCGATACGGGGTCATCTGCAGACGTGTTATTTACCCAGGCGTTCGACAAAATGGGGATCGAACGATCCGCACTGCGCCTAGTTCGGACCCCGTTGATCGGTTTTTCCGGAGGACAGGTACTGCCTGAAGGGATTGTCTCGTTACCACTCACTGCTGGCAGTACCCCATGTCAGACGACGGTGATGGTAGACTTCCTGGTCGTCGATCAACCATCGGTATACAACGCAATACTCGGCCGACCTTTGTTGAGTCTCCTCCAGGCCGTGGTGTCCACTTACCATCTTTCCATGAAATTTCCGACCGAATCGGGAGTCGGGATTGTCAAAGGAGACCAGCAGGATGCGAGGCGATGCTACATGATAGCCGTAAAAGGAGCCGCCGACAAAAGTCCGACCAACATATTAACAATCGAATCGCTGGACCCTCGGGGCGAGAATTATGAACGAGGACAGCCGGTCGAGGATCTTGTCTCGGTCCCCTTGGTCGAGACAGATGGATCCAAGACGGTACGAATTGGCTCGTCTCTGCGATCCCCCTTGAAAGAAAAGCCGATAGCCCTAAACAGTACACCGACGTCTTTGCATGGTCTCATAGGACATGCCCGGGATCGACCCCTCCGTGGTGACTCACCGACTCAACATCGATCCGTCGTATCGACCGATCCGACAGACGCGCGCTCGGCCCTGAACGATACGCTATCATCGAAGAAGAAGTCAACAAACTCCTCCAGGCTAATTTCATAGAAGAAATACACTATCCAGAGTGGGTCGCGAATGTCGTGCTTGTAAAGAAATCCAACGGGAAGTGGCGAGTCTGTATCGACTATACCGACTTAAATAAAGCATGTCCCAAGGATAGCTTTCCGCTTCCGAGGATAGACTAGTTAGTAGATAGTACAGCCGGACATGAGCTCCTTAGCTTCATGGATGCATATTCAGGGTATAATCAAATTGTAATGCACCAAACAGATAAATCAAAAACTACCTTTGTCACCGACAAAGGCCTTTATTGTTACCGAGTGATGCCATTTGGTCTGAAGAATGCCGGCGCAACTTATCAAAGGTTAGTTAACAAAATCTTTGCTCGGCTTATACGCCGGACTATGGAAGTATACATCGACGACATGCTCGTCAAAAGCATACACGCGGCAGATCATGTGAATAATTTGGAAGAAATGTTTCTAATCCTACGGAAGTTCCGGATGAAGCTGAATCCAAGTAAATGTGCTTTTGGAGTAGGCTCCGGTAAATTCCTCGGTTTCTTGGTCAGTCAGCGAGGAATAGAGGCAAACCCTGAGAAGATAAAGGCTCTGATTGATATGGAATCCCCCAGAACCATTAAGGACGTCCAAAGATTGGCCGGACGAGTCGCAGCACTCAATCGGTTCCTGTCCAGAGCAACGGATAAGTGTCTCCCTTTCTTCAAACAATTGAAAGGAAGACAAGCGATGGGTTGGACGGAAGAGTGTGAAGCAGCATTCCAGCAAATAAAATTATATCTCGGTTCTGCACCTCTCTTATCAAAACCTGAACCGGGGGAGTCGTTGCTCCTCTATCTAGCCGAGGCAGTGGTTTGCTCGGCTTTGATACGAGAATCCGAAGGAAAGCAACTACCGGTTTACTACGTCAGCAAAGCGTTATTGCCAGCAGAAACGAGATACCCAAGCTTGGAAAAAGTGGCCTTGGCTTTAATAACTTCCTCTCGGCGACTTAGGCCGTACTTCCATGCCCACACCATCATTGTAATGACCAACCTTCCGCTTCGCCAGGTACTGCAGAAACCAGAAGCTTCCGGCCGACTCACCAAATGGGCTATCGAGCTGAGTGAGTTTGATATTCAATACCGACCAAAGGCAGCAATCAAAGGGCAAGCCGTAGCTGATTTTATCGCCGAAGGAACGTCTTCAGCCGAACTTTCAGCAAATGATACACCGAAGGACGGTGCAGCTCCGACCTCAACCGCTCTCCCTTGCCCTATTCCGTGGAATCTGTATGTTGACGGTTCTTCCAACTCCAAGGCCAGTGGGGCTGGGGTTGTGCTGGAAACCCCCGATCATACTTACATACAGTATGCCTTACGACTTGGATTCCAAGCGACGAACAATACGGCGGAATATGAAGCGTTGTTACTCGGCCTCCGACTCGCCGCTAGCATGGAGGTCACTCACCTAAGTGTTTTCAGCGACTCTCAGTTGGTTGTTAACCAGGTTACCGGTGTATACCAGACACGAAAAGACCAGTTAAGGGCATACATGCAGAAAGCAAAGGAACTCATCAACGGATTTCAACTCTGTCGCGTCACTCGGATCCCTCGTACGAAAAACAGCAAAGCTGATTTGTTAGAAAAGCTCGCCTCGGCCGATGAAGATGAGATACCTAGGTCCGTCCCTGTCGAATACGTTGACAAGCCCAGCATAGATGAACCAATTAGCGAGGCCGTCAATACAATCGACTCGGAACCTTCCTGGATTGATCCAATCCGCCAATACCTTGACGAAGGAAAGTTGCCCGAGGATCGTGCCGAGGCTCGACGAATTAAGATTCGAGCCTCCCGTTATACCATATTCAACGGAACCCTCTACAAGAAAGGTTACTACGCCCCGTTGCTGCGGTGCCTCAAACCCACCGAGGCAAACTATGTGTTACGGGAAATTCATGAAGGAATCTGCGGAAACCACTCTGGAGGGCGATCCCTCGCCCACAAGGTCCTACGACAGGGATACTACTGGCCCACTATCCAACACGACGCCCGCGAGCTTGTTCAAAAATGCGACAGATGTCAACGGTTCGCGGCAATTTCAAGGCAAGCACCCGAGGCACTGACACCGATGACTGGTCCTTGGCCTTTCGCGCAGTGGGGCGTCGACATCATAGGACCGCTCCCTATGGGAAAAGGTCAGACCAAGTTTGCTGTGGTAGCGGTTGACTATTTCACGAAGTGGGCCGAGGCAGAACCATTAGCCAAAATAACCGAGCAGAAGATCACCGAATTTGTATGGAAAAACATTATCTGCCGATTCGGGGTACCCCGTACCATCGTTACAGACAATGGAAGGCAATTTGATAATAGAAGCTTTCGCGGGATGTGCGACAACCTCGGAATCAGAAACGTTTACTCTTCGCCTCATCATCCTCAAACCAACGGACAAGTTGAAGCGGTTAATAAGATTATCAAGCAACATCTTCGGACCAAGCTTGGCCGGGCCAAAGGAGAATGGGCCGAAGAGCTCCCGAAAATTCTTTGGGCCTACCGAACCACCGCTCGAACAGCCACAGGGGAGACTCCGTTTTCACTAGCTTATGGCTCGGAAGCCGTCACTCCCGTTGAAATCGGATTACCTTCGGCTCGAATCACCACATTCAATGCAGAAGCAAACGAAGAACTCCTAGCACTCGGACTCGACCTTCTGGACGAACAAAGGGAAGTGGCACGGCTGCGCACGGAGGCGCGGCAGCGACAAGTGGCTCGGTTCTACAACACCCGAGTTAGGATTAGAAGATTTCGAATGGGAGATATGGTTCTTCGGAAAGTGTTTTCTAACACCAAGGAATTTGGGTCGGGTACACTGGGACCCAATTGGGAAGGACCCTACATCGTCTCGGGCACTATTAGACCGGGAACGTATCGGCTGGAAGATCTAAACGGACAGCCGTTGCCTCACCCTTGGAACGCTGAACACCTCAAAGTCTACTATCCCTAGTTCTATATTCAACGATTAAAGAAAGGATAAAGCCAAGTCAAATAAGTAAAAATAGGCATTTCTCTTTCATTCCTCAAAACATATGTAAGTACAAAGCAAGTGAATACATCAAAGCAAAAAAAAATACATGTCCAAGGGCCCCGGTAACTGTCCTCATGCACCGGCCTCATCCCCAGCAGTATCTTCAGCAGTGGCGTCCGGGTTCTCGGATCCCGAGGCTGCTCCACCCTCGATTTCTGAAAGGTCAAGGTCAGGGAAGGATTTCTTTATGTCCTTGACGCATTCCAGATATCCGCTTTGGAACAAGCGGTCCCTTTCATCCTCGAACTCCGCCGACTCGAGGAATGCTTGGACGGCTTGGTCCCTAGCCCTCTCGGCCTCCCGAGTCTTCTCGACGGCCTGCTGAATGTGCTCCGCCGCCTCAAGCTTAGCCCGAGCTAAATCATCCGCGCACGAAGCATGGACTGCTAGAACTCGCTGATTCTCCTCTTCAGCTTTGGAGAGTCGAGCCAGCGCCTGGGCGACCTCTGCCTTCGCTTCGTCCAGGGCTCTTCTGGAGGAAGCCGCCCTCGCGTCTTCGCAGCCTTTCCGGCAAGGGACGCCTCGCCTGTCAGGACGCCGACCCGGATCTCGGCCTCCCCGCGTCGACCTTCGGCCTCAGACAGAAGAGCCTGCAGCCGATGAGTTGAGGATAGCTCCTTGCTGGCCTTGATTAAGCAAGGAGCGAGTTCAAAAAGCATCCGGGCAGCGTGGCTAACGGTCTGCGACGACGGGGCGTTGTAGAGTTTCACGAACTCTCTTTCGCACCGCGGGCCAGGGCCCAAGGAACCATCCCCGACACCACTTGCTCCAGGATTGACGGCCCCTCCTGGTTCGTCTCCTCCCCTCGGGAGGACGTGGTCCTCGTCTCTCCCTCCCCCCTGGAGGACGCGGCCTCGGTCTCTTCTTCCCGACTCGGCACAGCCGTCTCAACGCGTGCCGAGTCAGGTGCCGACTGAGGCTCCGAAGCAGCAATCGCCGTCTCTTCCGCCCTTTCGTCCGGGTCGGGAATCACGACGACGGAAGGAGCAGAAGAGGTCGCTGGCTCTTTCTCCTTCCATAGCACCCTTTGCCTTTTCTGCGGCCGAGGCTCCGAAAGAAGAACCGACCGCGGAGGAGCCTTCAACCTCGTAACTGGCCTGAGGGCAGGACGAGCTCCAGTCATCTCCGGTTCAGGGACAATCCTGAGGTTGGGACGAGCTTCGGGCAGATCTGTAAAAAAAAAAAAAAAAAAAAAAAAAAGGAGGAGAGTTAGGCCGAAGTAAGGCGGGGGAAATTTGGAAAATTCAGAAGATTCGTTCTTAATTACCTGTAACTTCCGAGTCCAGACCTGCAAGATGAAGGCGCTCCGGCTGTAGAAGCACCTTCCAAGACCTGTCCCTCGGATCCAACGACCTCAACTCTTTGATCCGAGCCGAGGCAGTGGTGCCGAGCTTCGGCCGCTTCTTTGGAATATTTGCCAAACACAAGCCCGTCAGACTCAGAATATTACAAAAAAAAAAGAAAAAAAAAAGAGGGGGCGAGAGGGAGAGAAGACCCAAGTCACCTGCTCTTTGGAACGCCCGAGGGACACGAGCCTCGTAGGACCCGGACTCATCCGTCTCCCAGCGACCACATGCCCAAAACCAACGCTCTCTCCAGTGTTTGTTGGAAGTGGGAGGGTCGGTTATCAGGGAACCGCCTCCGCCTCGCCAAGCAGCGAAGACGTAGAAGCCGGGGTAGTTCGGATTTACCCGCACTTGATACAGGTGGAGAAATTCGTCGACTGTAAGTGGTGGCTGTTCCATCTCAGCCCACAACACTGCACATCCGAGTAAGTTCCTCCACCCATTCGGGACTATCTGCCCCGGGGCAATCTTTATGCGAGACAAAACTCCCCGGACTATGGTCTGAAGGGGCAGACGCAAGCCGCATTGCATCGACACTTGGTAAATCGCGACTGCCCCGGCAGGAGGGTGATCCGGTAAATCATTCGGACGGGGAAGGTAGGTGATGACCGACTCGGGAATATGGTACCCGACTCGGATTCTGTCCAAGTCCGCCTCAGTCAAGACTGAGGGAACCGGACCGCTTAAATCTTCCCCCGATCCTTCTTCAGATTCGGCCTGCGCAGACTCACTAACAGGAGCAAGATCAGGGGTTCCTTCGGCGATTAAAATTTCATCTTCTTCCTCCTCATCCTCCTCCATATCCCTTGGCAAGTGCCTTCTCGGGCGGGTTAATAGAGACGACCCGCCCCGAGAAGGAACGACGGAAGCAGGGCGCTCCGCCGGAGCTTCGGTGACTCTCTCCGGTAGACAAGCAGCGTTGGCGTCCACTGCTATCTCCGTCAGTAAGGAAGGCGATTCCGCAACGTTCCAAAAACGTTGCGCTTCGCCTTCGTCTCCGGAAGCTCCCCCCCGGGGACTTTGAGAACTCCTATCCGCCATTATTACCAAATAAAGAGGAAGGAGAAACTCACCGGAGGGAGAAAGGAAAACGGAGATGGCGGAAAGAGGCACCGACGGTAAAGAGAAAGAAAAGGAAGGAGACGAAAGGCTATGTAAACCCTAAAGAAAATGCGGAGCGGGAATGGCAAGAGCAGTAAAAGTTTAAAGTGCGGGGCCCCTGACGTTATATAAGGTCGCCATACGGCGGAGACAATTAATGAGGAAATGATTCGACGCCTGCATCGATTCCCTCGCTCGACACGTGGCGCACGTCAACTGGCAACAATAATACCTTCGCTACGTGTCCAATCCTCATTGGCGGGATGTGTGATTTGACGGCTGACGGCGCATGCGATGTCAGAAGCTGAACCGTCCCCCATCAAAGGCCTCATGGAATGCATTTAATGATCACGACTCATCTCGGACTGAGTTACGAACCGACTCCAAACTCGCTACTCCTCAGTGTCATATGAAACACACGGAGTAAGGGGGCTTACTGTTGGGGGCAAAAATACAAGTCCGGGGACTCGGACTTAATGCCTCGGAACTCGGACTTGATACCTCGGCTCGCCGAAGGATGCGTCAAATCCGAGGCATGGTTCGCTAAACTGAGACAATGGTTGAGTCAGTTCGAACGACTTATCAGCGTTCCGGGCATGTGTCGGGCGGACCGCCTTGCAAGACCGACCGTCGCTAGGTCAGATCTCATCCCGGATATCTTGGGATAAGATCTCCGACCCCGAAGCTCACGGGATCGGATAATGGCTCAAGATGGGCACGATCCTATCTCCGTGATACCCGAGAAGATCCCGCGCTCAATATCAGGAGGACCCCAGCAGCTATAAAAGGAGGACCCTTGTCACCTTGAGAGGTACGAAACAAATTCCTCCTAAAAACCTTCCAATACTTTGAGACCCCGAGTCCAGGCCTGACTTTGGCATCGGAGGGTCCCCTGCTCGAGCCAGGGTCTCCTTTGTTTTCTTTCTGTGCAGGCATACAAGGGTCCAGGAGGACGAACCAGACAATTGCATCAACATATTCAAATATAAGACATATTCAAATCTACGGTGGACCACTCCACAAGAAAACAGGGGTAATTGAATGCACATCGTTAAAAACTTCTTGAGGCCCATTGCAATGTTTATTTACCATCTAACCTGTTAATTAAGTCACACAGACAAGGGAAAATAACAAATATTATCTTCATCCAAAACTTTTATGTTCAGTTTTTAATGGTGGGCATTCAATCACTACTGCTTTTAATGGTGTGGTTAACAGTAGATTTTTATCTACCTCATTTTTGGGATAATGGCTTTAAACTATCTGAAAAAATGGATGAACGGCGTGGATAAAACACATTCATCTGGTGGGGCCACTAGCTATGGGCTACTGACAGCGTCAGTGGGCAATCCGCGTCCGTAAGACATGAAGCTTCGTGAATCATGTAAAATCCGTTCACACGTTAGAAACATTATCTAAACCATGCATATAAAAAACATTATTCCGATTAAAAACTCACAGGGAGCCCACCACATTCAACGATGTAAAATTGCTTCCAAAAACCGTTTAGTTCACACTCTCACACGCGTGACTGTGGCCTCACGTAGTTAGCTAGCCTTGATCAGGGGTGTCAATGGCCCGGGCTTAGGCCTGCCAAAATCTGAATTTTGAATAGGCCTGGGCGCCCAAAACAATCTGGGCCAAGACCAATCCAGGCCCGCCCTATTGACAGCCCTGTACATGATTAGTTTGATGAGAGATAAACACCACAGTAACCCCACACAAATCTATGGTTAGCATGCTATGTCCACTGTTCCATGTGGTGTGGCCCACCCTAGTCGTTGATGTAGCTTATTTTTGGCGTTCTGGCCTAGTATCTAAGAAAGAAGGAGAAGGACGGATTGGATTTACCTATAGAACATGGTGGGCTGGAGAATTACCCAACGAGAGAAGGTTTTGACCGAGGAAGCTACTGCCCCACTGCGTGGACGATAAACTGTACCGGCAGGGCTAGGTGGACCCACTGTGATGTATGGGTTTTATCCACTCGTACATCCATTTTTCCAGATTATCCTAGGGTGTGAACCCAAGAAGAAGGCAGATGATACGCTCAAGTGGACTATATACTTGAGAGTGACGCAGACCATTAAAAATTTATTGGGAGCGACGGGGAGTAATGGATCAAGCTTATAAAAATGACTGTGGCCCTTAAGAAGGTTTAAAGGGTGAGTGTCATTATTATCTTTGCTTCTTATGTGTGGTCCATTTGAGCCTTAGATCTGCTTATTTTTGAGCTCATGCCATAAAATGATCTAGAAAAATGGACATATGGAGTTGATAAAAACCCATACAACTCAATAAGCCTCACATAGTTCCTGTCTGGATGGATTATTGTTAGAGGTGGGCATGTCTGACCCGATCCGGTGGATCCGACCCGATCAGGTCCGATCCGACCCGTTTCAAACCGAACCGACGGCCTGGATCGGTGCGGATCGAGCATGTCCATCTAGATCCGATTGTTTTTCGGGTCAAGTTCGGACAATGGTCTATCCGGACCGATCCGAACCGAAAACCCGATCCGAAAGAATCCGGACCGATCTGATCCGACCCGACCGGCTCCGGAGCTGGACTATACAGAGAAATCCATCATATGCCTCGTCACTTCGGTCGACCATGGGTAGGGGCATCTGGAAGTGAGTATGGGAGGAAGGCCCGGGAAATATACAGGGGTGTCTTCGAGGATTCTGAAGCCGCAGAGGTGAGGCGGTGAATAGTGGGCAAATGGATGAAGAAGGCAAGGATAGAAACGCCGGAGGTGAAGAAGAAGCAAGTGAAGAAGAAGATGTAGATAGCGATGGGGAAGGCAGATTGGCTGGTGTACCTCACACTAGCTATAAAGCTACTATAGGCAGGTGTCGAGCAAAGAAGAGCACTAACGCTCCTCGAGCTCCGTGTTATACGAACTGTTTAAGATGGGAACGGATTGGCTAGTCCCCTACCACCAGCCAATCGCTGGTGGTCGGCGCTCTGTGGGCCCCACCATGATGTATGTGTTTCATCCACGCCATCCATATATTTTACTAGACCATTTTATGCTATGATAACAAAAATGAGGTATATCCCACTCTCAAGTGGACCACATTACAGGAAACATGTGTTGAATGAACGTCGACTATTAAAATCCTTTCGGGGGCCATAAAAGTTTTGAATCAAGCTAATCTTTGTTTTTTTCCTTCATCTGCGTTTGTATCACCTAATCAACAGATTTGATGTCAAATAAACAGTACAGTGGGGCCTTAGGAGGATTTTCATGGTGGATATCCAGTCATTATTGTTTTTTATGGTGTGGTCCACTTGAGACTTATATCCATCTAATGTTTGGTATCAAGCATTAAAATGATCTGTAAAAATGGATGAATGGCATGGATGAAACACATACATCATAGTGGAACCCACAGAGCACCTAGCAGGGGGAGTAGTCAATCTGTAACATTGCCTATCCTTTGAGCAATACCATTGATGTGCCCAAAATCATCTACAAGATTATAAAACGTCTTGTACCCATAGTGTGAAACACCCTAGCTTTGTGGGTCCCACCATGATGTATATGTTAAATTGACTTCGTTCGTCAGGTGAGGTCTCGTATTTTCATTGTATGCACAAAAGATCAAGCCTGTAAAAATCTCAAGTGGGCCACACAGATGGAAAGATACATACCATTGTAACCGCCAGGTGTGGCCCACCTACGTTTTGGATCAAGATGACTTTTGTATTCTCTCTTTGGTCACCTGATGAACGGGTTTGATGAAAGATACGCACCATGGTGACCCCACAAACAAACCTATGGTTGGCGTCCCATCACATTGTTGCCTGTCGTATGGCCCACCTAAGTTGATGATCTGGCTGTTTTTTGGCCGCAGAACTTAGCATCGTGGAGATTACCTAATGGACGGAATGGATTCCACAAAAACAACATGGTGGGCCATATACAGCTCGGGTGTTTTACGCATTGAAGGGAACAGGTGTTGGATTGGAAATTGGAATTATGAGGTACTAGCCTCGTGGCGCCACACAGCGCAACATGAATGACTGGAGCCATTAATGGCTGAGATGAAAACTTGACAAGCATTAACTTAGGGGGAGCGTGGTATGCATGCACCTTAAGGTTGTGCCGGAGATCAAAGTTACAACCAACCAGGGCCCATCGTGATGTATGTTTTGTATCCACGCCGTCCATCCATCTGGAGAGATCATTTTAGGGTAATACCCAAAGAATCAATCACATCCAAAGCTCCGGTGGACCCCACCACAGAAAATAGTGGGGAGAGTGACACCATCGTTAAAAACTTTTAAAGGCCAAGAAAGTTTTCGATTAAGGTGATATTTGTGTTTTTCTTTCTTCAATGTCTTTTTTAACTTTCAATGTTTTCGATCAAGGTGATATTTGCGTTTTCCTTTCTTCAATTTCTTTTTTAACTTTCAATGCCTTTCCAGAGACTGCGGTGGAAGCCCAAAGGTTGTGAGATTCTAAGGTTGGGGAATTCTCTGTTTTGGGTTTTGTTTTCATTTTCCTTTTTTGATTTCCGATGAAATTTTCAAATGGGTGTTTGATTTTCACTCTTCTGGGCAGCTTGGATGTGAAAAAAATGTTGGAGATGCTTCAAGGAAAGAAGCTCGTCTTCGTTGGCAACTCCTTGAATAGGAATATGTGGGAATCGCTTGCTTGCATCTTGGGGGAATCTCTGAAAAATAAGAGCAGAGTCTTCGAGATTTCAGGGCGACATGAATATGTGGCATAAATTCAGGACCAAAGGTTTATACGCCTTCAAATTTGAAGTACGTTTCAAAGAAAACTTATCTTGGTCTTTATCTTGATTCCTCTATGTTTCTACTTATTTCTCTAGGCGTCAGATACTAGCAACCATGTTCTCGTGATCTAGGTTTATTTTCTAAATATGTAGCCCGTTTGATCATATCCGAACCTTGCCCAATCCGATCCGACTCGGTTTTCCTAACCGAGTCGGGCTTGGATCGGTTCAATCCAACAGGTGTTCGGATCGGTCCGAGTTAGAAGACCCGGATTTGATTCCAGATCGGTCCGAGTTCGGGTTGGGTCACGTAGAATCCAGACCGAGTCGAGTTAGACCCAATCCGATCCAACTTGGTCTGATGCCCTACTCTAATTATTGTATAGGCAGGGTAGGAGACAGTACATTCCTCTAGAGATTTTGACTATAATAATTCTATGAAATGATGCCAATGCTAAAATGATCGATTTCTCATATGGCTATACTTTCTAATTCCAGGAGGACATTTTACTATTTTTTTACCAAACTACCCCTCCGTCCACTTGCCCTGGCATAAAGTTGTAGCTTGCAAAAGTCTTGTTGAGAAGAGGAGATTGTGGCTCCCATGAAGCCACAAATGGACCTACTACTAGGGATATTTAATCCATTCATTCGCTTCAAAGTATCCTCGGACAACAAAGAGCGTTGATTTTATACTAATTCGAGGACTCTGTGGCCCTCAATAGAGATAATGGTGGAGTTTTTCTTGCAACTATTTATTCCAGCGCGATTCTTCCCTAATGTCTTCTTCCTCGATTCTTGGGGCCATACCCTGAAATTATTTTCCCGAGCTAATGGCCATAATGGATTTTCAACATAAATGCATGGTGGATCCCACAACATCATTTTGTAAGCATATATGTGGGGTCAGACACACATTCCAACTCATTTTTAATTTTTCGAATGTTTTTTTTTTGTGAGAGGGCACCACCACCGCCACTGAATCGAGAGAAATGGTGGACCACCACCATCACCATTGAAGAAGGCAGTTAAGATCGTTGCTTCCACCTCCATAGGACCCACTCCAACAATCATTTGGTGTGTTTACGGTGACAATACCTCCATTTCAATGACATGCTAGCAACATTTTCAGATGATAGTACCTTCAATCTAACGACAATCTTTGAACCGCCGAGCGATTTTAAGTTTTTCAGATTTTCCTTCAAGGGATCGCAACTGATATGGTGGGTAAATGTAATAGTACATGGTGTGAATGTTTTTCATAAGGTTTGCTAGTGTAGATTGCACGTGAGCACTATGAATCCCTCGGCCAGTGTTGATCTTGCTTGGGCACTGTGGATCCCACCTGGCCCATTATGAATACCACTTGGTGACTATTGATCCTACCTGGGCACCCTTTTCGTAAATGTTGAGTGAATGAATGTGCATGTGGATGTGTTTGTGGGTTGTGAATGTTGAATTGTATGAATGCAAGTGAGGATATGGTTAGTAGATGTGGATTTTAAATTGAATGAGTGAGAATGTAGAAGTGTATATGAATGTAAATGTTAAGTTGTATAAATTAAAATGTAGAAGTGGATATGATATTGGATATGAAGGTAGATTTACATAAACATGTACATGAAAGTGCATTGGTTATGAATATTGAATTGTATGGTATAAAACTATGAAATTTGATGTGAATGTGGAGTTGTATGAATGAATATGTGGAAATGGAAGTGGAGGTGGAAGTGGATTTGTATGAATGTGGACATGGATTGTACGGTGTAAAAATATGGAAGTGTATGTGTACGTGAAAGTAGATATCAATGTAGTTTTCTATGTTGTGCATGTGGACGTGTTTGTCAATGTTGGATTATATGAATGCACATGTGGAAGTGCAAATAAATGTTATTATGAATTTTTAAATTATATGGATCCCTGAGCAGTGTAGATCTCGCATGAGGGGTGGATCTCCTGTGAGCACTGTACATCTCATATATACATATCGAATGTAATATTCACATTCATCAACACATCTATATTTACATCCACATCCACACTCACATTAGAAACCCTCAATCATATAGTTTTTTTTCATTACGCGAAATCGTCTATTTATTTTTTTTATCTATAAAAGCGACTTATCTTCATGACCGTGATCGTAATTGAGTTAATATTATTTTTATTTATTTTCTTTCGAGTAGTATCATCTCATTGGTCATGATTGTAATCAAGCCACTGTATTCTTCTCAATTGTGATCAAGGTTAAGCAATAAAATTTTATCTATTGTGGATCTTGTTTGTAAATGTATTGAGCAATATACAATCCAAAACCTCAAATCCCTGAAATTTTCTAAATATTGCAAAGTAGAGACCACGTGTCAATGTAGGCGAATGATGCCTAACCTCTTATTTCTCCATCATTAGGGCCCTTACTCGAAATCCATGACTATAAGTGTCACGCCTCAAACTGGGAAACCGGGCTCACAAAATTTTTGATCACCGAATCCGACGCCGACAACCTCCATAGTACCCCATTATCGCCTCCCGACACTCATACACTAGGTTCCGATCCTAGGATCCTATAAGGAGGATTTTCAACATGGATTTGATTCACAATAAGCATAACCCAGAAACAATAACCAATAACATCATCACAAATCCACTATGATAAAAAAAGCTTTGAGTACAATGTGCATAAAGGGAAATACAACAATAGAATTGGAAGCTTCATAAGTCTGTTGCACGCCCCGATCTCAATGCTGCTGTGGTGTCCTAGCGTCACTTGCACGCATCAATCATGTATAAGCTTATAGAAAGCTTAGAGGGTAGTGTAAGTTTGTGCGCAATATGAGTATGGTCAGAATGCAATATCAGAGCAATGTGGAATCATGTTGATGAGTATATGAATGCAATCAGCCATACCAAGGCTATGCGATGCGAGACATGAATGTTATCGGTCATATCAAGGTCATACGATGCAAGATGCAACTCAAGCATGTCAATCCTCATCCGAATTCACATATCAATGTAGCTCATCACTAGAACATCAAATATCAATACAGTTCTCACTCTAGATAATCACCGGAGTTTATTATACTACAAGTGACACTGCCCCTTTTCCAGGCGCGCAGTCAAAGTGAGCATAAGAAACCTTACTATCCGCCTAGCCAATAGCCTGCCAATACCTATCCAGCACATCGATAGCAAACCTATTCACAAGCTGGTCATACTTAGCCTAGCAATGCCCCCTACCCTTGGGCGGGTAAGGCCACACCCTTTTCCAACCGACTACGATATAATGGGAGACGCGACCTCCTTGTATTCGGCCCTCATGCACTCATGTATTTATTCGGTCTCGACGTTTGAGTCATCCTCTGGTACCATCGGGTTTAGGGATTTTCATCCAAAGACATCTATGACGCCCCAATGTTAGTAACAGTATTTTTGATATCTGATCCTGTCATCTACAATATGCCTGTGGAGGCCATAACCCTAATGTCACTAGGGCGTACAATAATCATGTCATACAAATGCGAGGTGTATGAATCACACTATCAGTCATGCAACAATCTTGGCGTATCGCACACTCATGTGGGGCAACTCCGCCTATCAGGGAGCCTCGTAAATAATCTGTCTAAAAGCATATGCTATGATCAGTCACTCTTCATATCAAGCATACATATGATGCGTATGAGCATGAATTATGGAGCTATACTAAGCATGTTATATGGTGATGAAGTCTATTCATAACGAAGATGGGCCTAGACAGCTCACACACTACAAGTATGAGCCAAACAATGGGACCCAGGGAGAGTTACAATGCAGACATATAGCTATCATTGCTCTTACAATGTGAACGTCAAACCATCATTGCTTCCAAGGCATGGCCCGCCATAAATATTATTACATACATCATGGCGGAATCACACATCGCAATGGACCTCATATACATCACATTCAGCCTCGCACAAGGGCCTCATATATATCTCATTGGGCCTCACTCATGGTCCTTATATCTCATATTGGACCTTAACCCATGGGCCTCAAATACATTAAGTGGGCCACACCAATGGGCCTCATATACATCAAATGGGCTACATTAACGGGCCACAC
Source organism: Magnolia sinica (assembly GCF_029962835.1). Taxonomy (NCBI): domain Eukaryota; kingdom Viridiplantae; phylum Streptophyta; class Magnoliopsida; order Magnoliales; family Magnoliaceae; genus Magnolia; species Magnolia sinica. Next base: position 44,076,985 of record NC_080574.1, on the reverse strand, counting down.
CAATGGGCCTCATATACATCAAATGGGTCGCACCAATGGGCCTCATATATATCAAATGAGCCACATCAGCGGGCCGCACCAATGGGCCTCATATACATCAAATGGGCCGCATCATGTGGGCCTCAAATATAACACATCATCAAGGTAGGGCCCACCATAACGTTATTTTCTATCCAATCTGTTCATAAAGTCACATGGACCTGACCTAAGAGGAAAAACAAATTTCATACTAATCCAAAACTTCTGTGACCCCAAAACAGGTTTCAATGGTAGCCATTCAATCCCCACTGATTTTTGTAGTGTGGTCCACCTGATAAATGGCGTGGACATACAACATATTCATCAAAGGTGGACCCCACCGTCTAGCAGCTACTGGACGGTGTTGATAGAACCCAATACATCAAGGCGGGCCCCACACATCACCATCCAGATCTAGACAGTGTGGATGATGATCATCAAGGTGGGCTCGGAAGATGAACAGCATGGAGTATACATCATGCGGGACCCACAGAGCTTGCTGACGTCTTTCCAGCATAGCAGCCACGTTGCTGGGGCCCACTATCCAGATGATGGATGGTTGGGATACAACATATATATAACGAGGGGCCCACAAGGCTAGCTAACGTCATCAGCTATATAGCTGGTGTGCGACCAAGCCACCGTCCAGATGGACGGTCTGGATGGGATCGTCAGGGGTTGGTGACGTCAATACACTAGCTATGTAGCTGGTGTGATAGACGAGCCAATCAGCTTCTCCATCGATGGGCTCCCACGTGGGGCCCACCATCACACACACATATGATATATATATCACATATGTTATTTTATACATTATAGTATGTATATATGATATATATTCTTTTTTTTAATGACTGTTGTGCTTTCTCTTTACACAGTCCAACATGTCCCATGTATGGATGTAATACATTCATCAATGTGGGGTCCACGTACACGTGGCGCACCAGCCACATACACCAAGGTGGCCCCATGTACATGTAGCCCGCTGATGGATGGTGTGGTTCTAATCTATTCATCACGGTGGGGTCCATACATCCCAAAGTGGACGGTATGGATATAATACATACACCACAGGTGGGCCACTCACATTATCATCACCACCTAAAAGAAAAGAGAGAGAAAGGGAGGGGGGGGGGGATGCTGTAGTGGAGGGACCTCGCCACTATGGGCCCCTCTTTGATCACACACATACATCAAAATGGGTCCCAACATAAGTGGGCCCTTAAATGGAAATCAACGGTGGATCACCCACCTATCAGCCTTCTTCTTTAGCTCCTTGAACTCCTAGGCTCCTTGACTTCGATCTTGATGGTGGATGATGAAGAATGGACGGCTAAGATGGGAGATTGGGGTAGGGAAGTGGGCCACACCTAACTTATTGGAATGCTTGGATGTTGATCTCTTGGAAGTTTGAGAGTGAAGAGAGATAATGAGAGATAGAGAGAAGTGATGGATGAAAAGAGATTGGATGGGTGTAAGGAAGGGATGGGTTGGGTTGAATTTTGGGTGACAGGGGGATGGGTGGAGAGAGAGAGAGTTGACTTTAGGTAAGGGTGGTGTAAGAGGGGGATGGTTGCTTGTACTTGACTTGATTTGATTGATTGATTGATTGATGGGATAGGTTGTATAGATCCTCTCGGAATTCGCATGTGCGGCATTTTCTTCGAAATAAACGCGGGCCCACATCTTCTAGTCTGGGTATCATATCGGCCCGTGAGATGCGCCATTGGAATCACGGCGACGGCGTGGTCGGTAAGATACAAGTTTCGAGTCGAACCGACTCAAAATCATAGGATGCAACTTAAGGTCACGCGTAAACGCCGATTACAAGTCGCGGGTCGCCGGAATTCAACTAGAGGACCGCAGAAGCTTACAGAATGGTATGGTTTAGGATACGGGCCTTACAATAAAACAATCAAATGAGTTGTCTAAATTAAATGGTGTTCAACTATTTATTTATGATGATTAATTGTGTAGTTAACCATTGAATTTGAGTTTAACAACTAGTGAAGACTTCAAATCAATCATTCCATTTTGCAAGTTATAACCCTCTGTCAATCAAATTAAACGAAGGTGTGAGGGGAGTCGTCCATGTGCCCATATCCACAAACACACAAAAGGAACAATGCAAGTAGGATGCCAACTATATGATTGTGTGTAAGACCATGTTGGGTCCATTGAGCATATATGCAATGGATACACTTGATTTTTATGATTTCTAATGGATCCATTCACATAAAAACCTAATAACATGACATCAAATTTATAGAGATTTATAAAACCAAAATGATGTTGAAATCATTCGTAAACAGGATTAATCGTGTAAAAAAAATTCAACAGTGAGATTCTCGATGTTAGTCCTCTAACCTAAGACGTTTCTCCATAATATATTAAAAATAAAAGGGATTCCAAAAGAGAACGTATAATCCTTTGGTAGGGGCAAAGGATGGTGCAATTTGGCTATTCAGGTAGACTATAAAAAAGAGGTAATGATAATGATGATGATGGAGGGAAGGGAGAAGAATTTCTCTCTCACACTTTTTTCCCTCTCTTTTATAGGTAGAAATCTAAGGGAGGTGACACCCAATCTCCACCCAATCTCTCTCTCTCTCTCTCTCTCTCTATCTCCCCCCTTTTATACTAATATTTATAAATATAGGATGTATTAATGTTTCAGTAGGATTCTAGTCATGGTAATCTATCACTTTATGAACTTCGACGTACTATACTACGAAGGAAGTCTATTGATCTGCCTCACGCATTAACATACATATGTTCTAATCCCTCCACTGTCAAGGCCATCCACTTAAGATCTAAATTCATACCATCATAAAAGTGGATCAATGGTCATGGTCATTGGATCATCATTAAGTGTAATAAAATAAGTTTTAATAGTTAAAACAGAATTTAATTATTTAAAGGTTTTACAATGCCTTTCAAAAATTCTTTTACTTTTGGCCCTGGTAAAAAAAATCACTTAATAACTCTCTGATTCCAACCCATAAACAAGTCACGTGATAAACCTAGTAGATCTCACATATTGGCTTGAGTATGAATCATGGTAGATGTACTTGATAATGTCTGGAATCAGAGAAATTTCAATTGCCTTTTCTGTATTCTACTTCACCCCAAATCGGATTTAAATAAAGAACATATATGTATATACAAGGAAATCTTTCAAGGAAAACTAATCAGAACCAATTCTAATTTAACTGATGTTCTGTACATAACTAATTATAGATATGACTAATTACAACTAATGCTATACATGGAAAATGTACAACTAATGACATCTAATATAATCTCACACCTCCCCTCAAACTAATGTGGGAGAACGAATCAATATTAGTTTGCTACTGAGAAACTTATGTTGGGATGATGTCTTAGATTTTATAAATAAATCAGCAAGTTGTAGTTTTGATCTCACATGAAGAAATGAAATGATTCCGGGTGTGTATTTTTCTCACTCAAAGTGGCAGTCAACTTCAATGTGTTTAGTGCGCTCGTGAGATACTTGATTGGAAGCTAACTAAATAGCACTTAGGTTGTCGGCATATAATGGGGTTGGCGAAGATAAATAAATCTCAATATCTATTAATAATCCCCTAAACCAAGTAATTTCACTACAAGCTTCTATCATCGTACGATATTCGGCTTTTGTGTTGGATTGAGATATCGTGGTTTACTTCTTATATTTCCAACTAGCCAATTATTGTCCCCAAAAAACACAATAACCAGTAGTAGATTGTCGTGAAGTAAAACATCATGCTCAGTCAACATCAGAATAAACAGATAACTACAAATCATTTGATGATGGAAAGAGAAGCGCCTCATCGAAGGTATCTCAAAAATATCGAATAATGCGATAAATTGTTGTCATATGCAATGTACAAGGTAGTGCAACAAATTGGCTAATAACGTAAACTGCATGTGCGATATCGGGACGAGTCATAGTAAGATAGACCAAGCTTCCCACCAACTGCTTATAGGTTGTAACATCTGAGGGAGGATCTCCATCATCTTTCCCATACTTGACATTTAATTCTAAACGAGTTTCGTAGGACTTGAAATCTGTAAGGCTTGCTTGATTGATCAAATCACAAGTGTACTTCCATTGACTAAGGAGATATCCTCGAGATGTATGAGATATTTCAAGTTCCAAAAAATATGTTAATGGCCCCAAATCCCTCATATGAAATGAAGTGTGTGATAATGTCTGGAATCGGAAAAATTTCAATTACTTTTTTTGTATTATACTTCCCCACAAATTAATTTCAAATAAAGAACATACATATGGATGTAAGGAAATCTTACAAGAAAATCTAATTAGAATCAATCCTAATTCAAGTATTTCTATACACGCCTAATTATAGATATGGCTAATTACAACTAATTCTATACATGACAAATGTACAGCTAGTGACATCTAATATAATCTCACACCCCCTCTCAAACTAATGTGGGAGAACAAACTAACATTAGTTTGCTACTGAGAAACGTATGTCGGGATGATGTTAGGGATTTTGTAAATAAATCAGCAAGTTGTAATTCTGATCTCACATGAGGGAGAAAATTTATTATAATCGTGTATTTTTCTCACACGAAGTGGCAGTCAACTTCAATATATTTAGTGCGCTCGTGAAATACTAGATTGGAAGCCAACTGAATAGAACTCAGGTTGTCAGCATATAATGGAGTTGGCAAAGACAAATGAATCCCAAGATCTGTTAACAATCCCTTAAATCAATTAATTTCACTACAAGCTTCTGCCATTGTATGGTATTCGGCTTTTGTACTGGATTGAGATGTCGTGGTTTGCTTCTTACATTTTCGACTAACTAATGATTGTCTTAAGAAAAAAATAGCCAGTAGTAAATCATCGTGAAGTGGGACATCCTGCCCAGTCGGTATCAGAATAAGCAGATAAGTGCATATCATTTGTGGATGGAAAGAAAAGCACCTCATCGAGGGTACCTCAAAGATATCGAATAATGATAAACTATTGTCACATGCAATGTACAAGGTGCTTCAATAAATTAGCTAACAGCGTGAACTGCATATGCGATATCAAGACGAGTCATAGTGAGATAGACCAAGCTTCCCACCAACTGCTTATAGGTTGTAACATCTAAGAGAAGATCTTCATCATCTTTTCCATACTTGATATTTAATTCTAGATGAATTTCATATGACTTGAAATTTGTAACGTTTGTTCGTTTGATCAAATCACAAGTATACTTCTGTTGACTAAGGAGATATCCTTGAGATGTATGAGATAATTCACGACCTAAAAAATATGTTAATGGCCCCAGATTCTTCATATGAAATGAGGTGTGGAGTAATGATTTGATATTGGTAATGCCTTGCACGTCATTGCCAGTTATAAAAATATCATCAACACAGACCAATAAAACAACAAGAACTGAACCAGTCTTAAGAATAAACAGTAATGAGTCATATTGACTTTGGGAATAGCCAGCCTAGGTTAACACTCCATGAAACTTTTCAAACTATACCCGTGGTGCTTGTTTAAACCCATACAAAACTTTGAATAATTTACAAACGAGTTTAGGATACTTTGATTTATAACAATGTATTTGTTTTATATAAACCTCCTCTTTAAGATCCACATGGAGGAAGGCATTCTTAACATCAAGCCGATCAAATTGTCAACCTTTAGAATAAGAGATAGTAACCGGACTATTTTCATTTTTTCAACAGGAGCAAAAGTTTCATAACAATCCACACTATACTCTTGTTTATACCCTTGGGCCATGAGACGAGCTTTATATCGATACATGCTTCCATCTGATTTTATTTTCACGGTATATACCCATTTGTTATCAATAACTTGCTTCTCCTCAGGTAAAGGAACTGGAATCCAAGTATCATGTTCTTCGAGAGCCTAAATTTCATTATCAATAGCCTTTACCCAACATTGTTGTGCAGATACCTGAGAATAAGATGTAGGAACAATCAAAGAATCGAATTCAAAAAATAATGAATGATGAATGACAAGGAGATTTAACCGAGTAGGAGGAACGAATAGACGACTAGAACGACGTAATGAAATATTGATGGAAGGAGGAATACTCACTAGCTTAATAAGCGAATAAGGCACTGGATGTGAAGAAAGTATCACTGTTGGAGAGGGCACAGGAGTTGTAGTTTGTATCCAGTGTTGATAAAAATGAAAAGAGGGAGAAGAAGAATGCACAACAGGAATAGATTGAGATCTATCAAATGAGATCATATGAGAAATCGAAGAGGGCACAAGAGGAATAGATTGAAATTCATGGAAAGCTTTATAATACAGTAAGTACTCAAAGAAAGTAACATGACGAGAACACGGATCATAACAACGATGCTCCTTCTGATTTTCACCATAGCCAAGAAATACACATTTGGTTGCTCGAAGGCTGAGTTGATCTCGTTCTTGTTCTGGAAGATGGACAAAGGTAATGCAACCAAACACCTATAGTTGTCTATACTCAGGATCTTTACCATAAAGGATGAATGATGGTGATTTTCTATTTATCAAGACACTTAATGGTAATCGATTGATCAAATATAATGCTGTTGATTTTGTCTTACCCCATGCAAATTTAGGAACATTTGCATAGTTCAGCAATGTGGTAGTCATCGCAGTTAAGTGTTTATTTTTACGTTCTATTATGCTATTTTGCTCCGATGTGTGGGGGCAAGACCGTTGATGTATAATACTATTCGAACTAAGAAAATTCTGAAATTATGAAAAGATATACTCGCTCCCAGAATCTGATCGTAAAATCTTAATTACCTTTGAAAATTCGGTCTCTATATATGTTGGAAATTTTCTGTAGCAAGAAAAGGTTCTGACGTATATTTCATAAAATATATCCACATGTACCTTGAAAAGTCGTGCACAAAGATAATGTAATACACAAAACTACCAGGATCCATAATAAGAGATGGACCCCAGATATCAGTATGAACAATATCAAATAGGGTGGTATCTTGAGAGTTGCTTAATAGAAATGGTAATGTAATAGATTTACAAAGTTTACAACTAACACAAGTCATCTCAATAAAATTAGAACTAATATTTATATCATCATTCAACAGGTCAGACTTAAACAAGGATAATAATTTTTTGGAATTAGGATGGCTTAAACAACTATGTCATAATTTTCAACGCTTATTAGTAAAGAAATGTCACTATAGGATAATAAAAAAAACATTTAGATGAGAGAACAACAAGATTAGACTTAATGATGAAAAACCTTCATCTCTTATGGCTCTTCTCAATCAGCCTCTATGTTTCCAAATCTAGTATGAAATAACCAAATCGAGAAAACATGACAAACAATTATTCTCAACGAGTTGGGCAACAAAAACCAAGTTAGCAGGCAACTTGGGAACATATAATACTTTTTGAAGAAAGAGATTGTGAGATGATGAAAGTGAAGCTTTCATGGAACCAATATGCGATATAGATAACTGGTTACATCTGCAGTAGAGATGAACCCACACCTCTGTATAGAACATAGTTAGTTAAACAAAAAATGTCACTAGTCATGTGATTGCAAGCCCCTGAATCAATATACCAGGTATTGATAGAAGCAATATTACCTATTTAACTTGAGGAACCCATAGCTTAGAGAATCTATTGAATTTGTTATGGAAAAAGCATATTTGGCTGCACTGATGAGGGTGAGACGAAAGAAGAAGAATCCGTCTTCGTAGAAGAAGATGCCACAAATGCATGTCCACATCGCTGGTACCGAGGGGGTAAAGGAGGTCGAATCGGGCAATTTGATATGTCATGTCCTTCTTGTTTGCAGTATCAACAAAATAGAGTACTGGGATCAGATGATTTTAGAGGCTTTTTCTTGTTGGTGCAACGAGTATCTACATGACCAAATTTATCACAATTATAACACTTAACTTTTGACATGTCACGTGACATTCCCATAACATTGCGAGTAGTGAGGGTAGCATCAGGAATAGTTTCTCTCATGAAAGTAAGGGTTTTCAAATATGTATCTTCTGCCATCAAATCTGATAGGACTCCCTCAAGAGATGGAAGTTGAGGCTGGTTCATCAGTGCGGCCCGGGTTGGCTTAAACTCCAAATGGAGTTTATATAGGAATTGCATCAATTATTTGTTTCTCAAAGCATCTTCACTGTCTTTACTGTTGCGGGATCATTTGATCCTTAAATTGAATCTCATGTGAGAGGGATGTAAGCTTATAATAAAAGTTTTGGACACTCAAAGATCCTTGTTTCAGTTTTGACAGCTCGTACTTAACTTGATATCTACGAGCATGATTTGATTGTTGATAACACATTTTATAGTAAGCTCATATTTCTGATGTGGTCTCGAATGATGTGAGATTAATCGTATTGTTGCTCTCAACGCTGTTAAAGATTCATGTGACCACCTTCGAATTATTGGTGGTCCAAGTTATGAGTTCTTTTTCATCGGTTGGTTTTCCCACAGAACCATCCACATAGCCATAAAGGCTCTTTCTTGTTAGAAAATGCTTGAAATGAAATTGCCACAAGGAAAAATTATTCCTATCCAACTTAACATGGATAGTCTCAATCTTATCTGAGAAATTCATTGATGCCATAGAAAAATAACCGCAGAGATGAAGGGAAAAAAATATACCGCTGTATGAATCGTGCAAAGTGCCCCCAATCTAAGAAGGAAAAAAAAAAGGACAATCTTGACTGTGACAGAATGATAATGGTAAAGGACCGACGTCGTCTGCTGGTTCTATTGGTCGTGCAGAAGAGGAATGGACTGTTGGGCAAACGGAAGTACAAGGGTGCAGCAATGCACCAAGAGAAATCTAGACCGCCTGAAGATTTTAGATCAATGGCTCCGATACTATGATAATATCTAAAATCAAAGAAATTTTAATTGCTTTTTTTGTACTGTACTTCACCCCAAATCGGGTTTAAATAAAGAACATACATGTGTATACAAGAAAATCTTACAATAAAATCTAATTAGAACCAATTTTAATTAAAGTATATTTATACATGGATAATTATAGATATGGCTAATTACAACTAATTCTATACATGACAGATGTACAACTGATGACATGTAGTATAATCTCACATTGTGGAGTAATGATTTTATATTGGCATTGCCTTGCACGTCACTACTGGTTATGAGAATATTATCAACATAAACTAATAAAACAACGAGACTTGAACTAGTCTTGAAAATAAACAGTGATGAGTCATATTGACTCTGAGAATAGCTAGCCTGGGTTAACACTCCATGGAACTTTTTAAACCATGCTCCTGGCGCTTATTTGAGCCCATACAAAGCTTTTGATAATTTACAAACCAGGATTATTTTATTTATAGCTAAGTGGTTGTTTTATGTGAATTTCTTCTTTAAAATTCCCATGGAGGAAGGCATTCTTAATATTAAGTTGATTAAGTTGCCAACCGTTGGAAGAAGAGATAGCGATCAATGACCGGACTATTTTCATTTTTCAACAAGAGCGAAAGTTTCATCATAATCCACACTACACTCTTCTTTATACCATTGGACCACAAAACGAGCTTTATATCAATTCAGGTTTCCATCTAATTTTAATTTCATGGTATATACACATTTGCTACCAATAACTTGCTTCATTTCAAATAAAGGAACCAGAATCCAAGTATCATTTTCTTCGAAAACTTGAATTTCATCATTCATGTCCTTTACTCAACATTGTTGTGCAAATGCCTGAGAATAAGATGTAAGAACAACTAAAGAATCTAATCTAGAAAATAAGGAATGGTGAGAGGCAACGAGATTTAACCGAGTAGGAGGAACGGATAGAAGATTAGAACGATGTAATGGAATATTAGTGGAATGAGGAATATTCACTGACTCAACAGGAGGAGAAAACACTGGATCTAAAGAAGGTATCGTTGTTGGAGAGGCCACAAGAGTTGCAGGTTTCATTCGATGTTGATAAACCTGAAAAGAGGGAGAAGAATAATGCACAAGAGGAATAGATTGATATTCTAAAAAGGAGAGTTAGCGATGTCCTAGAGGGGGGATGAATAGGATAATACCAAATAATCGAAATAAATGTGGAATATATAAAGATTACAAAAATCTCAATTGCCTAAGTATTGAAACCTTAATTCAAAATGATTCGTAGGACAACCTTCACCTAAAATATTAGGTAGTACAACTTTATTTTACAAATATCTTTAAAATCAATCTTTCAAACTAGCAAGAGAAGATAAAAGAATTACAACATTTGCCACAAGAATGAAATAGTAAATATCATCCACCACCAAAAGAATAAAGCATTCACTACAAGACATAAGAGATTATATTAGTTCAGTGCTTAAAATAACTACACCTACTCCACTCCCAAAATTACTACCATCGTAATTTTAGCTTTTACCATAATTAGGTTTTCACATATTCATCTTAACAACCTAATATAGTTCCTTATGATTTTCATGGGCTATCACATTAAAATATTCTTTTATAATTTTCACCAGCTATTACAAAAAAAATCCACTGAGATTTTCACTGGCTATATTAGAAAAATCCAAAATGAAATACAATAAATATACTTATCTTCAAATGGAAATTCGAAGACGTGGCAAAAGTTTATAGCAGAAGAACTTTTTTCTTGAACGTATATGGTGCAGTGATCAATCATATAGAAAGAGTCTTGGGTTTTATAGATTTTATAAATGAAAATCTAAATGATACTTGATTCAATTCTCTTAGATCTCAAAGAATAGTATAAATTACTCTTTTAGAATAAGATTAAAAAGATCTTGTAATAAGGGAATTGAATAAGCTATAAATTAAAATTATAAATACCAACTGATAACTTGTCGAGGACTTAAGCTTCTTTTTCTCTTGCAAAATGATTATACTAAATTTTCATTATAATTTAGAATGAGAGAAAGCATCAATTTAGACGCAAAGAGGTTGAAAATTTGTCTAACCTAAGACTAGCTCCGGCCGGCCGGATTCATTCCAACGATTATTGGATCGCGCGGAATAAGATCTATCCAAAATTCAGCTGGCCAAATTCCCGCAAAAATCAAATATTTGCATTGCTGGAATTTGACTCGAACTTTCTCGGGCGAATCTAATTCAAGTTTAGGCTAGCCAAACCAAATCTTAGGCTAATCGATTTTTCAACAGAATTTGTTATTTTGTTCGGGCTTGAAGTTAGGCTGGCCGAGGAAGAAGTTAGGCTAGCCAAATTCCAGAGTAAAAACACTTATGAAAACTCAAGTTAATGAAATTTTGAAAGTACCTAAACCCAAGGTCTTTCTAGGGTTATACCACCTATGTTTTAGTAAATATATGAGACACCGCATCTTAAACATTGACTTGATCTTTTCTTGAATTCGGGCATCAATTTCTTTCTTGAGAAGATGTGTTGATCTTAAGTTGATCATAAGCTGATCTTGAGTTGATCTTCCAGCATGTAGAGTAGTTGCTATTCCATACATGTGATCTGACCTAGATAAGGGTGTACATGAATCGAGTTAGCTCGGTTAGCTCACTCGACTCAACTAGAAAAGGCTCGATTCGACTCAGTTCGAAGCTGAGTTCGAGCCGAGTTGAGCTAATTTTTTGAGCCAAAAAAAATTTCAAACCGAGTTCGAGCTTGCTCGAACTCAACTCGACTCAGATCGAACCACAACTCGGATCGAACTAGTTCGATGACTCGGTTACTTTGATATTGATGTTGCTCACCAAGTGTTTGATGAAATGACTCAACGAAGTGTCGACTAGTGGCAAGGAAGGTATGTGTATGAAAAAAAAATACCATTTTTCCTTGATTTTGATGTTGCCTGTAACGTGTTTGATGAAATACTTGCTGCTATTTTACATATGGTGAGAAATTGAAAGTGTCTTGCATGTGTTTGTGAAAATGTCGTAGAGGCTCGATTTTGGCTCGAATTGGCCCGGGCTACTGACTGAACCGAGCTGAATTGGCCAGTCAAGCTCGAGGACTGAGCTGAGCCGAGTTTGAGCTGGGGTCAACTAGCGGCCGAGCCGAGTTGAGATGAGGCCAACTCGACTCGGTGTATACCCCTAAATCTTGAAGTACTTTTGTCTTACGAAATTTGACAATACATGTGTGTTAAACATAAAATCACTTGCAGATTCATCAAAGGAGATCATATGAGAAATCGAAGAAGGCACACAAGGAATAGATTGAGACATACCTGATAATGTTTTGAATCGGAGAAATTCCAATTGCTTTTTCTGTACTGATCAATTCAACTTAATGGATGGATGGAGCAAAAGCCATCCAGGATCTGATTTTGTCCCAAAGCCATCCAATTCTCTAAAGAATCCACGATCCTGGTCGAAATTGCTAGAATAAGACAATTGGTTTGATCATGTTGCTACTTAATACGAATTATTATGGATAGATTTTGACATCTATGAATGCATTAAACTCTCCTTATATGACTATCCATCGAATGCCGCTTTTCTTACAATAGTATGTACATTTTGGAGCCCATCTACCAATACATTATACTTCAGATGCAGCCCTATGAGTCTAACAATCTTGGACATTGCTACTGTTACCTAACTTTTTCCCTTTGGCGAGGCACTCTTTCCCGTCTTCACTCAGAAAGAACAAAGACAGTTTACCAGTAAGGCTGGCAAGGCCTACTTACTCTTCATGCAAGTGTACCGCAAATATAAAGGCCCGATCGAGTATGAAGAACACTCGACCTTCTTAATGCTCTGGATCTACCGACATTTACTTTATGTGAATACTCTCCAGATCATCAGTGAGTATGACCAATTGGCCAAGGCGCTTGCATAAGGTCGAAAACTTGCTATTGTGCCTTTTGTACTTGGCCACCTATACAAAGGTATTTTCGAGATTACCACTAAGGATTTGTATATTGAAGGAGGATCATTATGGCTTCTTCATATATGGATTTATGAATATTGACGTTCCTCTCTTGTACATGATCCGATTCATTCTGATGTTGTTTATACTTCTTATGGTCACCGTGTTATTCATTTCCCTAAGGAGATTCGTACTTTTTCCAACTATATGGATTCTTTATTTTTTCCTCGTAGTAAAAGTAAGTGTAGTCGAGCCTTCACTCATTTCCATCTCAAAGAATTTGGCCCTGCTCGGTTCATTGACCGATACGAAAATAATGATAATTGTTTGATAACTCAAATGCACCTCAACTGGGAGAGTTATCTCATTTGCAGGGATCTCCCCTACAACGGTATAATAGATATTGACAAGAATGCCAAGGCTGGAATCGAGTAGTATTGTTCGAATTTACTCGCTCGTCAATTCGATCTCATTCAATGCATTCCCTGCCCATTCACCTAAAGAACTTGTAATCAACCCCCTTTCTCTTGACTAAGCCAAATCAGGTTGATCTTTACCACTCCATTCATTCTAGCTTCTAATTGACCAACAAGACTTTTAAGTTTTTCACCTTTCTAAACCAACCCCAAATGATGGTCATTTTTTATTATTGGTGGGAGAGATGTTACAAGTGACTGGTTAATAAATATCTCCAACTCATTAATGCTAAACTCTTCTCCTCCATGGAGCTCATTGGTTGGCTATATGTAAAGAGATATCATCAATCGGATTGTTGTCGATTCTCACTCGATCATGTTGATCTATCTTTTCTTCGAGCTTAATCGCCTAGTACTTAGTTTTTTTTTTTTCCTTTCTCAGTTATAACCATTTTGCTGACTAGACATGTAAGGATAGGGAGTTGTGTGCACCTCTTTTCAATGAATCAACATTTATTGTGATCGTGCGCCCCGACTTCTCAGGAAACAAACCAGTGCCACACCGCTGGACTTGGCCATTCTAACCGTTGCATCTTATATAACTCATGCTTTAATTACTTTCGACAATACTTATATAAACACTATTTCCTTCTGAATTTACATCGCACTTATACTCTTCCTCAACTCACGGACTCTGGATCTCCATGGCTTCTGTAATTTTCTAATCGCAATCACTAACTTTCTTGAAGGAGATCTTCACTGAGGGAATCAAATACTTATCCCAGTCCTCTCTCCTTCACAATGTTTACCCCTTCATTAGGGATGCCACTGAGGTATCTCGGACTGACGAACTTCTATGAGAACTATTTGTGGTTATAACAAAATTACAACATCTTGGAGACACATATTTCAAAGTTGACTTAGCAATGCAACATTATATTGACCTGTTGAGGGAGTAATCAACTATTTATGCATAATCTAAGACTCTCTTGACCTGCTATGATCCCGCATGAAAAGGACGTTTGCATTGGGTTCGCTAGCATCGTTTCAACAAGGCAATGTTGCAATTGCTCAAAGCCCAACACAATGATCTAATCGCTGATCTCTTGGAGGCTGCATGCCTATATCCTAGACGAGATTGCCTGATTCTCAAGAGCTCCCGGCTTTCATCGAGTCTCGGATTGAACTCTACCAGACTCAATTGCAAGAAAGTAGCGCTCGTAAGAAGAAAGCCGAAAATGAGGTCAAAGCAATCGATCGCCATATTGACGAAGTGATTGGCTTCCTCTATCATTCCATGGACAAGGGTCCGTTGTGAAGCATTGAGCATGCATTAGCCAAGCAGGTCGAGGAGTTTACTCTCGGAGAGTTCAAAGAGGTCAAGCCGACTTATAACTGAACTGGTCAATCAGTCAATTACGCCTCTTAATTGTATCATTTTTTATGAATGTACTTCCCTCTTCCCATTATAATAAAATATTTATCCTTTATCCCTTTTTCGTTAGCCATATGGAACTTATCGATCGCTTTATGTTACTCGGCCTGATCTTGCTGTCTCCCATAAGGAAGGATAGTAGATTTTTAGAAATTGACTATTGAACGGAGCCTTTGTAATATTTCCATTCATATCACATAAGAGATAGGTTCCACCCTCGAGGACTTTGACAACAACGTAGGGCCCATCCCAAGTGAGCGACAATTTTTTACCCAAGGCCCGACCTTTGTGCCCTATTGGTAGCATCACTTTTTAGACCTTATTTCCCTCTTCGAAGAATTTTCCTTTTATCCTTTTATTATACGCCTAGGCGACAATAGCTTTGTTGGCAATGATTGAATTCAACGCCTTCATCTGAGTTTCGTCTTATCTTTTGAACTCGATCAACATAACTTCTGTGAATTTGAGAGGGGTTAGCTCGTCTTGCTGCACGACTCTCAATGATGGCACAATAATCTCTAAAGGCACCACTACATCATGTTCATATGTTAATGCAAATAAACTTATTCCAGTACTAGTATGTGGTGAATTCTTGTATGCCTACTATGCCTTGGATAGTTTTGTATGCCACTCATGAGAATTCTTTTCAATCATTTTCCTCATGATATTCTTTATTACCTTATTAATAGCTTTAACTTGACCATTGGCCTGTGCACAATACGACGTTGAATGCAGAAACTTGAGTTTCTACTAGTCGGCCACAACTTTCACTTCCTTCGTTGAAAATGTTGTATCCCGGTCTATAGCGATCGACTATATAATTTTGAATCTATGGATGATATGAGTCTTAGTTAATTTGATAATCTCTTTGCGGTTGATTCCCTTCATATATTTTGTTTCTACTTACTTGGTGAATTAGTTAGTAGGCACGGTAATAAAAGAATCCATACGCGATGAGAGTGGATGAATTTAACATATTAAATCAATTGCTCATCCCCGAAAAGGCCACGTCTTGATAATTGAGTGAATTTCGACTACAGGCATGTGTTGAATGAACCCATTTTTTTGACAAGCTTCACATCATTTGGCGTATCGAATGCATTCAGTTGTCATTGTCAGCCAGAAATATCCATAACACCTAAGCGTGAGCCTTATTTTCCTCCCAGCCTAGTGGCTCTATGTAATCATTCATAAATCTCACCCATTGCTAGTATGGCTTCCCTTTTGGCTAAACACCTTAGCAATACACCATCAACCCCTTTTTGGTATAATTCACTATCGATCATAGTATAATTAATAGTTGATCTCCTTAAATCCCCATTGGCTTTTGGTCTGTGGGTTTTGAAGATAGCCCATGAGAGGGGCTCTCGAGTTATCCTCTTCTATTTCAACTTGACATACTTTCATAATTGTTTCTCCTTCGACAACTGAAGGCAAATATCTCCTTTGCATAGTGACCTTTCTCTCAGTCAGTTCCTTTAGGATATCCAACTCTACGACCAATTGTGTCATTTCATTAGCATCCATATTATAATCTCAAATAACATATACTAATTCCACCTCATAAAAGCCATCCAACATTTGGGATCCCAGAGGTGTAATATGGCAATAGTGTTGGGCTATTGCACTTGAAATTTAATATTTCGGGGGCTGCTTGAACCGACACATCCACGGTCGGAAGTAGCGTGGTTAGTGTGGAGGGCTCAACTCAACAATTCGATTAGTCCTATTCATATTCCCAATTGACAATGTCGCGTCGATGAATTAAAAACAAGAGTTCCATCGAGCATGTCAAAAGTTGTTGTATGGCCGGTGCATAATGAATATTTTTTATTATCTAGTAGTTTAGTGTCCTGCCGGGTGTGTCGAATGTTGTTATACGACCAGTACACAATGAATATTTCTAACCACCTAGTAGTTTAGTGTCTCACTGAGCGTGCCAACATTTGTTGTACAGTTGGTGCATAATAAATATTTATGATCGCCTAGTAGTTTAGTGTTCCGTCGGGCGTGCCAAAAACTGTTATGATTTGATTTACATATTCAGTCACGTGATAAATGGAGGCATGTCAAAATTGAATGTACGACTCAATTCAAACAGAACAATTACGATCCCAAAAGCCAATATAGGCAAATACATTGTATGTGACCAAGATCGAATAAGATCGATCGCCTATTCATCCACTCGCAGAATGTTTGAAATAATGATTAGGCGATAGTAGGAGAGTATGGTTCATCATCTGATAATTGGTTACACCTCCGCCTTTTGTATGAAAAGATTTTTTGTTACAGATAAAAGAAAAACGAAAAAGGAGATTCTTACAGTTGGTTGCGGAGAACAATTGCAAAACACCTTTCTGGATGGAGAATTCTGCTTGTCACTTGAACTAAATCCAACGTATGAGTGTGGATTCGAATTACAGTAAAGTTTAAGAGTTACTTGATTACAATTAAGGATTACACTGAGGAATATAAATAACAATTAAAGATAAAGATTATACAAAAAATGTAATTTACTGATAAAGGAAAGTATTATGCTAAGAAATGTAAATGACGAGTAATTGAAATAATAATTAAAAGATAAGTTTGATTTGATTTAATTTGGATTGATATGAAATGTATTGCTGAATTTATTTACTATTTATAACCTTAATCTGCCCATCTAGGTGCTTTTCACATTCTGACAGTTGTTATAATTATTTTAGTACTACTTGACCCTATTTGCTTCTAAACCTATCATCTCTCATACAATCGTTTTACCACGATCATTCTTCATTCGACTAATTAATAAATGACGTAGCATTACTCGACAAACACCAACTTTCTTATTATAGAATTATCTTCGTATATGTTAAAGATTTTCGAATACATCAAATCTCTCTTGATTACACAAAATTCCAACGGACTCTTGTAGGAACGGGGACAATAGGGATGAACTGTTGCACGTAAAGTTGTCCAGTGCATGTGCATGAACCGTCGTCAAATCCTAGAGTAAGGCTTTTTTTTCCTCCGAGAAAGATGCCCATTAGTTAGTTAGGAGACAAATATGCATTCAACTAGAACATTCGGCTGCTCATCGATTTTGATTGTGTGGCCCGCCTAATTAACGGATCATCCTTGTTTTCGCTGCGGGTGATATTTTCAGTGGGCCCCACCGATAACATCACATTCATGGTAAAATGAACGTTCCGAAGAAATTGCCCAACGGTTTCTGTTTAACGGCTTGGCCCAAGTGACGACCACACGCCAATGATGGACACGGTGTGCCCCGGATCTTGCACAAGCATTCTACATGATTAAGAGGGAATTTGATGGTTGAACCGTCCACATGGTACGTCCAACTGGTGAATTGGTGAATAGACAACTGAAATTAAAAAGAGTCAACGGTCCCAATTCAACAACAGATGTCTATTAATCAAAGGTTAGAATAACCTTTCAAACAAGATGAATTTTCCAGGGTGAACTATCTACACTGGCCCCACAAGATTTAACGGTTTACCTTGAGTAAAAACAAGCCACTTTTACGATTTCTATGTGTCACAGTATCAGCCATTACACGCTCCCAGAGTATAAAATCTCCAACTGTCCGGCAAGATCGTTCTTCCAACTTGGCGCTAAACAATCTTTGCCCGTGTTCACGCCATACACGTGCCATCATGGCGTATATGCGAGAGATCTAATCCATCAATCAAGTTGTTCCGACGTTATTTATGTTTTTCCAGAAATAAAATCTGGTTCAATCACAATATAGACTCAAAATTGGAAAATTGTGGTTGGGATATAGTAATATTCCTAAATGACCATTGGATCAAATCGATTCTTAGACTAAAGAATAAATGTAGTGTTAAAGCTCTGATGGATGGTTTGGATCTCGGATCCATCATACCATGCTAGCAAATGTTTGGCGTGTACATGAGCGTTATTGCACACGCGTTTGGGCTTCGCAAAGCCGGCGCTAAATATCTTCGTCCAGTTCGTTTAACCTATGTCGCGACTTAGGATATCCAGCATGTGTCGCCATAATAGGCACACGTGTTAGGTGATCATAACCATCCGTTTCTGGAAATAACTCTGTACCATTCCCTGAGAAACTTATGCCGAAAATATCTTCCCGAAATTCCCTGTTCACAGGTGAACAGTGAACATTGAAAAAAATAAAATTCAATGGACAATATTCAACACCAAAAATCAAAGCCAAAACTCATTTATAAAGCGCAACCACTGAATCATTTCTCATTAACTTTATCGAGGAGAAGATGGATGGTTCAATCATCATACCACCTGTGGATGTGGGTCCTTACATCGCGACACATGTTGGATCTTGTGTGTCGCGACATAGGCAAAACGAACTCCACTTGCGGGGAGAGAGAATCAGGTACTGCTACAGTACCGTAACCTTACTATACGCCGCGCCGTTTTTTGACAATTGAATATTTTATTTTAGAAAATCTTTTCCGTTAAATATGTTTGAATCATTATGAAAATTAATTTTTAGTAAAATATGGCTGATTTAATAATTAAACGGGCCACGTCTTTAGAATGAACCAAAATTCGAAGATCTAACCCAAATAATTGATTTAACGTGCATCACTAGCTGACTTATTGCAATTACATGTATTCTTGATGATGAGGACAACCTTTTTGACGGACAAGATTTCCTAAAAATACGAAAAATTAGCGGGAAAAAAAACGAAGTCCGGTTAGCTTTCTGCACGGGGGCGACGGCTGTCGGCTGATCATTTCATCAGGTGAGTGAAGACGTGGTCTCAAGTCCAACTGGTTGTACCACAAGTTACGGCTAACCAGATAATAAGTTCCCACCTGTTACATACACGTAAAATCCAACCCATGCAATATCTTGGTCCCACCATCTAGAACATATCATGCAAAAATCAACCATATCCACCTAGGTATTTGGTTACACTTATTTTTTATTTATCAGTGGATAAGACTTTTTTCCTATGGTGTGGTCCAGTTTATGATCCCAGAGTAATTTATTATTTGATGATCTTCATGGACCTTCCATCTTATTGGATGGGTTGGATTTCACATGTAATTAAAAGGTTGGAAGTTATATGCTGGGTGGACCGTAACTTATGGTACAACGGTTGAACTAACACCTTCTCGTAAGAAAAATCCTCCTCATCCCATGTCCCTCCAAATCCCGTAACTCTTCTCAAAACAGAGAGAGAGAAGGGAAATTGTCCCAAAAGAGAGATGCTGCTATTACCGCCGCCAGCATCTGTCACGCGCTTCTCTTCTCCATCTCTCTCCCCTTTCATTCGCCAAAACCCTCTCTCTTCCCCCACCGCCATCTGTAGCTTCAACACCACTACTAGCAGCAGCAGCACTTACTCCGCTTCGGCATTTGATCGAACATATTCCATTCAAGAACGCTGTCGCTATGACTTCACACCTCTCCTTGACTATCTTTCCAAAACTCCAACCCAAACTCCCGGTACAGTGCCTGAGACCCCGACCGCGCTTTCCCCGACGGAGCTCCGCCTCGCCGAATCCTACCGAGCTGTCCCCGCCCCGCTCTGGCACTCCCTCCTCAAATCGCTGTCGACGGACCCCGCCACGATCCCGTCTGCTGCCGCCCTCGTCTCCTTCCTCCAAACTCACAACCTCTGTTTCTCCCTTCACCTGCTATACTCTATCCTCATACACGCCCTCGGCCGCTCCCAGCTCCTCTACCACGCTTTCCTGCTCTCCCGGCTCTCCCCCTCTCCCCTCTCTCCTCTCACCTACAACGCCCTCATCGCTGCCTGCGCCCGCAATGACGACCTCGAGAAGGCACTCTCCCTCCTCTCCCGCATGCGCCAGGACGGGTTCCTCCCCGACCACACCAACTACAGCCTCGTTGTCCAGTCCCTCACCCGCTCTAACAAGTCTGACCCGTCTGTCCTCCGCAAGATCTGCTGCGACATCGAGGCCGACTACATTGAGCCTGACGGGCAGCTGCTCAATGACCTCATCGTTGCTTTTTCCAAGGCAGGGGACCCGAAGCAGGCTCTCCACTTCCTTTCCATGGTCCAGAGCCAGGGGCTGAACCCGAAGACTGCTACATTCGTTGCGGTTATTTCTGCGCTGGGGAATTTGGGCCGGACGGATGAGGCGGAGGCCATTTTTGAGGAGATGAAGGAAGGGGGGTTGAAGCCGAGGACGCGGGCGTTCAATGCACTGCTTAAAGGGTATGTGAAAGCGGGTTCTTTGAAGGATGCTGAATCGGTCGTGTCTGTGATGGAGGAGAGTGGGGTCCACCCAGACGAGCATACATATAGCCTTCTGATTGATGCATATACGAATGCGGACCGGTGGGAGAGTGCAAGGATAGTGTTGAAGGAGATGGAGGCAAGCAACGTCCGCCCGAATTCATATGTCTTCAGCCGGATCTTGGCGAGTTATCGGGACAAGGGCGACTGGCAGAAGTCGTTTTCAGTGCTCAAGGAGATGAAGAGTAATGGGGTCTGCCCGGATCGGCATTTCTACAATGTCATGATTGACATGTTTGGGAAGTATAATTGCCTCGAGCACGCGGTGGATACGTTTGAACGGATGAAATCGGACGGGATTCAGCCGGATACTGTGACATGGAATACATTAATTGATAGCCACTGTAAGGCTGGCCGGCACGAGCGGGCCCGGGAGCTGTTCGAGGAGATGCAGGAGAGTGGGTGTCTGCCCTGCACGACGACTTACAACATCATGATCAATTCGTTAGGGGAGCAGGAGAAGTGGGAGGAGGTGAAGAGCTTGTTGGGGAAGATGCAGTCCCAGGGGTTGCTGCCGAATGTTGTCACATACACCACGCTGGTGGATATATATGGGCAGTCGGGGAGGTTTAAGGATGCGATCGAGTGCTTGGAGGTCATGAAAGCGACAGGGTTGAAACCTTCTTCGACAATGTACCATGCGTTGGTCAATGCATATGCACAAAGGGTATGTTGTTTTTGGATGCTCAATTGAATTGAATTGCATTAGTTCAGTCCAATTAAGTGGAAATAACTGAATTGTTGCTAGCCCCATACTGTTCATAGCGAGAAACTAGTCCCTGAATAGCAACTCCAATTGTTAAAAGTCAAACATGAAAATAACGCAATATTTTCCTGGTAATTGTTATGAATTAAAATGATCCTACCTCCATTTTTTTTTATCATTTTCTTTACATTTAGTTGAATTATGGCTATTCAGTTGAACTGAGCATCAGCATTTATCTATCTTAATCTAGAATGCCAGTTAGAAACTCTCATATTTGATTGGAATTTCCTTAATAGAGTTTTCAAGTTAAAAAATGTTATGTTTGGTATAGTTTTTTGTTTTTTACCAACCCCAATTAGTTGAGATAAGGCTTAGATGGTGATTTTTGAAAGAAGGGCTTAGATGATGATGAAATAATTGCGGTTTCTTTGGTGAAAAAGGACAGCTTTAACTCAATGCAAGTCTTACTCGACGAGTTTCAAAGCAAGGTTGTCTGTAAATGTCTGATTACTTACATTCATGAAACAGAATGATTTTATGTGTGTATATGTGCTTGTTGGTTTCAAATGGAAGAGAACCTTGATAGCTCTGAAATTTGTAGTATATGGTGTATATTCTATAATACACATGGTATATGCTTGGTGATAGGGCCACTAATACCCAAATGCAGTTACCTAGGCCACAAATAAGTGACAGTGAAATCTACACAATCATGCAGTATAAAATAAAGCTTTTGATGCAGCAAATTGAAAGAATTGACTAGAATTAAAAGAAATTGAATACATACTACCTTAAGGATCAAATCCTCCTATTATATGCCACAATTGTTTTTTTTTTTCTTTTTTTTTGGAACAAGCAACAAAGATGTATATACTAAAGAGCAAAAAGAGTACAACTAAGATGAGAGAAAAGCTCTTGGAAGTACATTGAGGCAAACAACAACGTCAATATAGATGATAGATCTCGGGTTAAATGAATTATTTAACCAAAATGCACCACAATACCACAGATGCTGGTCCATTTGACAGTGATCTCCGATGCTGATTGAACCAGAAAAGCTTTGATGTGTCAATGCCTAATCGAAGGTTATAACTATCATCTTATCCAACAGTGCGATTAAGGAGATTTGGGTGCCGTTAAAGTTTCTGGAATTCCTCTTTCCATATTTCCTAGCTACTTGGAAATAGGGACCATGCCCCACAGAAATTTCCTTTTCCCAGAGAAAGGGCTATTGTTCTAGCTGAGTAACTACTTCTCTACTGAGGACGAAGCTATGAAATTGATGTTAGGGCCTGATTATTGGACTGCAGGATAACCCAACAACCTTCTAGTCTAAAGCTAGAAATCAGTCAAGAGAAAGACACTCATTCTTTAAAAGGGAAAAAAAAACCATCAATTGTCTTAACAAAGAACATATCCAGATTACTGGAGAGGAATGACGAGACTAGGGACTACTGGATGGGCGGTTTTTGATTGAGGAGTCGGCGGAGAGGAACCTCTAGAGGTTTCTCAAATGTAAGAGAGTGTGGTTGTTTTCTCGTTAGGGGTTCAGGAAGGGACCGTGTTATTCCGGGCTTACTTGAGGCGGGAGAGGAGAAACCATCTATTTGGAAGGACCTCATGGTGCAGGTACGGTGGTGACGGAGTGTAGGGAGTATGGGGAAGGAAGTTGGGCCATGGGCTACGATGTCAAGCTGTTAGGGGGAGGTTGGATCAAGGAGGTGGTCATACGAAATGAGCAAGTTTTGCATTAAGTAAGCAACTGGAAGGAGAAAGGAAGATGGGTTGAGGTAGGGAAAATGAAAGGTGGGGTGAGGGGAAAGGGAGAAGTCTCATCACCAGGGGGATTCAAGGGAGTTGCTAACACTGTTTGTAGATGGCGACATGGTAATGGAGATGTTCCTTCCCATAGATAAGAAGTCGGGTGCATACAGGGGATTTGCCTTTGTCAGAAAAGGGGGTGCTGTCAGCCATAGATGTATAAAACAGGGAAATATACAACGGTAAATGCTTAGGGTGAAGAAGGCCCAATATGGGCTGGTAGTGGCCAACAAGGACATGGCGAAACTCTGAGCAGGGAACAAGTATGGTAGTGATCTTCGGGGCCAATCGGGTACCAATGGTGATTGTGTGGGGAAGGGAGGGGTTTCTAGTAAGGGGGTCCTAAAAATGCAGTTGGGCAGCAAGGTGGGAGTAGCGGGTTCTAATGAAGTTAGTAGAGGGAATAAGTTCGGTTCATTGAAATTGGTGCCTTCAATCTATGTTGAAACATGGGATTTTGATCGATCAATGGAAGCCTTGATCGAATCAAGAAAATCCCGATTTTCCCAGTTTTGTCTCTAGATAATTTTGGACATATTCGATTGATCGAGATTAATTCTAGAAAATCATGTTAGCTCTTTGGACACTTTTGAGCATGTTCGATTGATTGAACATTGTGGTGTCGATCGATCGAAGGATGCTCAATCAATGTCGATTGATCGAATGTTCAATCGATGGTGTGCGCAGCTTTTGCGTAAGTGCGCGGTTTGGTTTCTAATTCTGGATCCGGGGTTATATAAATGGGTGTAATACAGGATGAGGGTAACTTGTCTTAAAGAGAGCTTGGGTTTGGAGAAAGGGGATCTAGGGTTTTGATTGGAAGTTGCTCATCTCTTGTAATTTCGTTTTCATGGTGGATTGCTTGTCGCCTTGTGCTATGGTTTTTTTTTTTCCCCAAAAGGGTTTTTGCATGCAAATCGCTGTGTTCTCTGTGTATGCTTGAATTTTCTTTCTCTGTGCTTGTTTGATTCATATATGGGTCACGTCTGGGTGACACTTTTGCGCCCAACAAGTGGTATCAGAGCAATCTGGTCGTCGGGTTGGGGTTTTAGATTGAATCTGAAGACATGGCATCGAAGGGAATGAATGTCAAGTTCGAGACAAATTTACAGGTAATAATAATTTTGAATTGTGGACGGTGTAGATCAAAGCCCTTCTAATTTAGCAAGGGTTACAACAACTAGTCCTTGGGAAAGCGAAGTGTCTTGATACTATGAGCGATGAAGAGGGTGATGAACTAGATCGAAAGGCAATTAACACAATCCAATTATGTTTGGCCGATGAAATCCTATATAATGTCATCAACGAATGACCACCGCTGGATTGTGGGCGAAGTTGGAGAGCCTCTACATGATGAGATCGCTCTCCAATGTTTGTTTCTGAAGAAGCAGTTCTACAATATGAAGATGGCGGAAGGGACAAATCTCAATGAACATATTAGCAACTTCAAAAAATAACTTTGCAAATTAATGAGTGCGGATGTGAAGATTGACGAGGAAAATCAAGCCTTAATCCTATTGAACTTTCTTCTAGAGTCCTACGAGAACCTTGTAGATACTCTGTGCCATGGTAGGGAGTCATTGACATCGAAACCGTTATCTCAGCCCTTCATTTGAAGCAGTTGAGAAAGAAGAACTATGGTGAGGGGTCTTCTACAGATGCGTTGGTTGTTAGAGGAAGAAGTTTTGAGCGGGAGAAAGGGAATTCGCGACGAGGTCCAAATCTAAGGGCAAGGGCAAGATGAAGTGTTGAAATTGTGGAAAAATCAGGCATATGAAGAAGGATTGCTGGTCCCCTAAAACCCACAAGGATGAGAATTCAAATAATTCCACAAGGGATGCCAATTTAGTAGAATCCCGTGAAGGTTTGAATGATTGCAATGTATTATCGGTATCCAAAACGGGTCACTTCTATCAGGAGTGGATTTTGGATACGAGGGCTTCGTACCACATGACCCATCACTAGAGTTGGTTCACTACATACTGCGAGTATGATGGTGGCCTGGTTCTTATGGGCAATTTTCATGCCTGTAAGATGATTGGAATTGGATTTGTTCGCATCAGAATGTTTGACAGGGTGGACCGTATTTTGATTGATGTGAGGCACATTTCATATTTGAAGAATGATCTGATTTCTCTGGGTGCTCTTGATGCACTAGGATGCAAGTTCACTAGCCATGATGATGTCCTGAAAGTTTTAAAGTGGACACTCATCGTTATGAAAGCATAAAGGAACGACAACCTCTATAAGTTGATTAAGAATACTATATAAAGTGGAGCTGCAACGTCTATAGCGGAGTCTACATCAGCATGTATGTGGTATGTGCACGTAGGCCACATGAACAAGAGGGTGTGAAGAATAAATTGTCATTGCTTATGGTAAATAGTCAAAATTGTCATTTAAAATCGGGAAACATAGTAGTAAGGGACCGTTGGATTATATGCACTTTGACGTGTGGGGGTCGTTGCCCATGGTTTTTAGAGGAGGGTTGTCATTCTTCGTAACATTCATTGACGATTTCTCTAAAAATGCGTGAGTTTATTTCATGAAGAATAAATTCGACGTGTTTGCCACTTTCAAGTCTTGGAAGGTCATGGTTGAAAAACAGTCATGGTGACAGTTGAAAGTACTAAGGACAGATAATAACAGAGAATTTACTTCGAAGTAATTTAATCAGTTTTATAAGGAAGAGGGGATTGTGAGGCAAAACATAGTTAGACACACACCAAAGCAGAATGGTGTGGCGGAATGTATAAATCAAACTCATTTGGAAAGGGTTTGAAGTACATTAAGTAATGCTGCGTTGGGCAAGGACCTATGGACTGAAGCCATTAACACGGTTTTCTATTTGGTAAATTGGTCTCCATCTACGACTATTGATTGCAGGATTCCTGAAGAAGTATGGAGTGATCAACAAGTAAACTACTCGGGGTTGCGTGTATTTGGTTGTGATGCTTACTCTCACATACCATCTGCTGAGAGAGATAAGCTAGACCAAAGGGCGAAGAAGTGTACCTTGTTGGCTATGGTGATGACGTGAAGTGATATAGGTTGTATAATCGGGCCATAGTGGAGCAACCAGAAGGGTTCAAGGTACAGGGGTTAGAGAATTAAGGTTTGCAGGTTGAGGAAAAACAACATGTCTCGTGTGCCCTACTCAAGCGTAGTTGGCAATTTGATGTACACCATGGTCTCTATGTGATTGGATATTTCACATTGAGTGGGTGTTGTGAGTAGATACATGTCTAACCTCGACAAGCAATATTGGGAGGCAATGAAATGGCCACTTCGTTACATATGAGTTATAGCAGATTACGTCTTGACATTTGAAAAATATGAGGAGAAACTACTAGGCTATGTGGACTTTGATTATGCCGGGAATGTGGACGATAGAAGGTCGACTTTTGGTTACTCGTTTGTGCTAGCGAGTGGAGCGATCAACTGGATGTCGAAGCTTTAGCTATGGTTTCTCTTTCCACGAGCGAAGCGGAATATATGGCGGTGACGGAAGCATTTAAGGAAGCTGTTTGGTTGGGAGGTATGATGATTGAGTTGAGACTTCAGTAGGTGGTCGTGCCTGTGAATTGTGACAGCGAAAGCGTGATTAATTTGGCAAAGAAGTCAGTATACCATTTCCGTACTAAACATTTTGATGTGCGCCATCACTTTATCTGACAAATACTAGGGGAAGGTGGTGTTACTCTTGACAAGATCCACACGAGCGAGAATCCGACGGATATGCTTACCAAAGTTATTCCTGCAGAGAAGTTCAGGTTGTTCGATTTCTCTGGGCTTGGCAAAGGATGAATGAAGACAGAGTGTGCACAAAAAGCGATGTTGAGGCTATGATGGAGACGATTAGAGATGGAAGAAGTAGCTTGAAACAGTGGAGCATGAAGATTGAAGCCACAATGGAGATTGGTGGAATTGGTGCCTTCAATTTGTGCTGAAATAGGGGATTTCGATTGATTGAAGGAAGCCCCGTTTGAATCGAGAAAATCCTGAAACACGTTCCGAAGAGAGCTAGGGTTTGGAGAAAGGGGATCTAGGGTTTTATACTTTAGGGTTTTGATTGTAAGTTGCTCATCTCTTATAATTTTATTTTCATAGTGGATAGCTTGTCACTTTGTGTCATGGTTTTTTTCCCGAAAAGGTTTTTTCACTTAAATCGTCGTGTTCTGTGTATGCTTAAATTTTCTTTATATGTGCTTGTTTGATTCATATTTAGGTCACACATCCGTGCCTAACACGGTTTGGGGGGTTTGGATAGTGATAAGTTGATGGGAGTAGGGGTAGCTAAGGATGTGGAGAAGGGTGTTAGTGGGCTAGGGGTTTTGTTCTCTCAGGGGGACCCTTGGGAAGTCAAAGGGAGGAAGGAAATCAACTTGTTGGAAGAGGAGAGGGAGGACAATGGAAAGGGAGATGCAATGGGGGATCGATGGGTTTAACACACTTGGGATAAAGGTCGACTGATGGCATCAGTGGATTTGAGGATCATTGCAGTGGCAACTTGATCATTCCAATGGTGCTTGGTGGCTTTGATAATGGCAAGGGCATTAGTTGATGAGATTGGCTGTTGGCCTGAAGCGTTCTGTGGGGTGAAGACCCTCGACAGAGTTCTTAAGCCTGTTGAGTTCATCTAAAATCCTTATTTCTTGCTGCCTGTAGATGGATTTGGACCGGGTAATCCCGCTTTATAATCATTTTATAAACGCCACTGTCAAGGGCTTGTGGAGGTGGGATCCATTGTCGGTCCTAGGAATGGAGGAAGGTTGGTTCTCTGTTCGTGGCCTTCATTTGGAATTGTGGATGGAGGTGTTTTTGGAGGTGGGTTCCTATGTGGGGGAGTTTGTCGCAATAGGTTCCCTGTCGGAACATTGTGCAAAGCTTAGAGTATCAAGGTTGCTCATTTGAAGGCGAAGGTTGCTATCAGTTCTGGAGAAGATCAATGTGGTCATTGGTGAGTTGCACATCTAGGTGTACATCAACTGATATTCGGGGGGTGGGGTGGGGGCGAAGGAGAAGGGTCTCCATTACCGTCGTCATCAGAGCAATTATGGATGAGGAAGCTCCGATCGACATTTGTCAGGAGGAGCTAGAACATTTAAAGTAGAGAAGAGGCATGTGCCAGCCGATGCAAAGGTCTCAAAGATGGCCCCGAGGACTATAAATCAAGCAGCTCAACATGCAGGAGGTCTCGCAGCTCATTTTCAATTGGAATTGCAGGTGGGCCTTTCAGAACAACACATCCAGTACCCTTGGATCATTAATCCCGATCATCAAATGTTTTCAGTTTGTGTGTCTGATAAGTCACTTGTAGTAGTTATTGCAATCTCCCCTATCCAAGTGGCTAAGGAGGCGTCTACAATAGTTGTAATGCAGAACTCTTCGATTGATGCTAGAGAGAAAGGAGGGGGCCATGTCTCTGTAGCTCAAGGCATGAAGTAGACCTGGGTGGCTTTTGGGAAAATTGGGAGGCTCCTGGGAGTCATGTTCGGTGATTGTGAGGAGGACTTTGTGGCAATCTTCCACACGTTTTGAGTATTTGTGATCTTGGTATGATGAACGAAGCTCTTTTGGGAAAGTGGATTTGGAGGTTTGGGTCGGAGGAAGGGGGTTTGTGGAAGGAAGTTTTGGTGAGGAAATATGGGGTAGATCGTGAGGGGTGGTGGCCTAAGTGTGTTCTCTTATATAGAGGGCCGAGTGTTTGGAGATCCATTATGAGTCTTAAGGAAGTGGTTCTAAGGGGGTGGGATGGGTATAAAGTAAAGATTTTGGAAGGATTCATGGCTAGGTGGTAGAACATTAAGTGTGTAACTCCCTCTCCCTCCCTCTCTCTCTCTCTCTCTCTCTCTCTCTCAAACACATCTTTAGTCTCTACAACTACAAGTGTAAGTGTGTAACTCCCTCCCTCCTCTAGTCTTTACAACTTCAAATGTAAGTTTGTAACTCTCTCTATAGTCTCTATAAGTGTAGGCGTGTAACTCTCTCTCTCTCTCTCTCTCTCTCTCTCTCTCTCTCTCTATATATATATATATATAAAATACACACACACAAGTGTACAAGAATCACGTCTTCTTCTTCTTTGAAACCCAAGTTGAATGACTCGGGTTGGAAGTACGGGCACTATCGTGGTGCTACCGAAAAGACTTACATAGGGTGTGAGTTATACCAGTTTATAGGTGTTGGTGGCATTACACGGCACAAACAACACCTTGCATGTATGCAACGATCAAATGCAAGCATGTCCCAATATTACTCCAGAAATCCGAAAGGAAATCGAGTACATGGATAAATAATCAAGAAGAAAATATGAGTCTCATACTTCGAGAAGAATTCATGTAATAAGAAGCATAAGAGAATATATATGTGGTTGATGTGGATAAACCTAATCCTACCCACCTACATTGACTGGGCGGTTTAGATCACCAGCCTCGAAAAGAGCTCGTGGGCATGGGCCCATGGATAGGTGGTGTAGACCATATCTCGAGGATGTATCGACCAAAGGGTAGGGGCAAATGCCCTGCACAAACCACATTGGAAAACTGATATAAGTAAAATGATAGGAAACCACGATTCAATAAATCGCTAAGTGGTTGTACTAAGCTAGTGTTGCTCTCAATACTGTTAAGTTGAAAACCTTCAAGGTTATGGTTGAAGCAATAGGTCAATTGAGATTTGGGCTTAAGCCTCCTTCATATCACAAAGTGAGGGAGACATGCCTCAAAACCAAGGTTGATTATACAAGAAGTTTCATAGCCGAATATAAAGAATCGAGGAAAATTTATGGTTGTACTCTTATGGCTGACGGATGAACTGATAAATTTGGTCGGACTCTAATAAACTTTCTAGTGAATTGTTCAACTAGGACAATGTTTTGAAGTTCGTGGATACATTGGCCCATCCTCACACGACCAATTATTTGTTTAAATTATTAGATAGTGTATTTAAGGAAGTAGGAGAGGAATGTGTTGTCCAAGTATCACGGACAACACAATTGCTTACATAGCCACTGATTGCCTTCTTATGGAGAAGAAGCACCGTTTATTTTGGACCCCTCACGCAACACATTTTGTAGATCTTATGCTAGAAGACATAGGTAGGTTGTATATAAAAGTGATTGCCAGGGCTAGAAGAATCATGATCTTTATATACAAACATGCCCTTCTTCTCTATCAAATGAGAAAACACATTGGGTGTAACTTGCTATGTGTAGGTGTCATCTGTTTTGCAATAACCTTCTTAACACTATGAAGATTGCATTCAAAGAAATCTGAACTTAGAAGCTTGGTAGTGTCGGATGATTGAAATAATGGGCCTTGGTCAAAGAAGGCCAAAGGGAAGCTAGTCCAACACACCATCTTTTCGCAATTTTTTTAGATACAAGTGCTAAAGGCACTAAAATTGTCAGAACCCTTAGCAACTATGTTGTGATTGGTTGATGGAGATGAGAAGCTATCAATGGATTACATTTATGATGTGATGGAGATGGCTAGAAATAAAATCATAGACCACTTTAATCATAGAGAGATTGATTACAGGCCCATTTTAGATATTATAGGTAGAAGATGAAGCAGTTAAATGTCATCTCCATTGTATTTGATTGCCTACATCTTTAACCCGGCTGTATTCTTCGCCTTCCCCAATCGGATAAAGGCAGAAGTGATGCATATGATTGGCTTTCCTGATGCCTTAGAGATGATCAAGATCAACCATTAGATATTGATGAAATACTAGTGCGAATAGATAATGAAGAAACAAAAGAAGATGAAGTATACATCGAAGAAGGAGATGACTCTGATGATGACTTTGATGACGATGATGTTGGTGATTAGATGCCACAATGACAATTGGATCAATGTATATAATATTAGTGTATTTATATATATATATATATATATATATATATATATATATATATATATATATATATATATATATATATATATATATATATATATATTTCATTATTTTGTAAGTTGTGTTTTTTTTTTTTTTGGTAAAAGTTGTAAGTTTTAACTTGAAACTTGAAAGTTCCATTTATCAATAAAATTTCTATGTTCGAAGTTCTTAATAATTAAATAGCGTATAAATTGTATTTGTGTATTAAATAGCTTGTTGATTGTTTTGTTAAATAGATTGTTAATGTACTTGGTTGTTTTGTTGATTGTATTGTTTTAAATGAACCTGAAATAAGTAAAATAAGTTATCCAGTCACTTAGGGAAGTTTTCTTTAATTTTTTAGATTTTTTTTTCTTCAATTCTCAAAAACAATATATGCGATTGTGCGATTGCATTTGCACATAGCCACATGCCATCACGTGCAATCGCATATGCAATTTGACAACATTGGTTTTGTTGTTGGATGGCAACGATTTGGTTTGTTGGTTTGATTTGAAGTCTGTCAAGTTTTCGGTAGTTAATGCTTGTTCCTTATGTTGGGGAGATGAAGAATAGAGGGATCACCTCTTTATCCACTGTCCATTCTCTATGGAACTGTGGAACAACGTCTTTGGTCTCTTCGATGTCTGTTGGGTGCTGCTGCATTCGATTGCAGATTTCTTCATCCGATGGCATGATGGAGGGCTAGTCTCTTCTTGCAAAATAAGATGGAGATTGTTCCTTCTGGTTGGTCTCTACGCTGTGTGGGCTGAAAGAAACAACAGGTGTTTTCAAGACTAAATGTGTCACTCCTAGGGGTGTATTCCTAAGAGCGCTTTCCTCATTTTTCGAGTAGGATGTTGCCGTGCCCTTCTAGTGGCAGTTTTGTTTTTGGTTTTTTGTCTTTTAGAATTCTGGGTGCTTTTCTTTATTGTATTCTTTCGGCTTCACCGCTTTTGAATGAAGTTGTCATCCTTCAAAAAAACGTACCGACCCCAATTAGTTGGGACAAGGTTTGGATGATGTTGAATTAATTCTCTTAACATAGCTCCATACAGATGGTTTTATTGGCCTTTTGTATAGCTTCAAATCAATCTAGGAATCTTTTGGAATAATGCCAAGGGCCTAAAATCCCATTGGCTCACATATAAATTGCTGGTTTAATCGAACTTTTAATAGAAATACAAACAAGTGAATAAGAAAACATAAACCAAGTGAGTCCTCAAAGAATCAAAACCCTACTAAATAGGGTGTGTATACAAATAATGGGTTTGCATTTGGAGCTTGTACTATTGTCTGCTATATAGGGCCTAAAAAGGTTTATGGTTGGACTCTGGGAGCCACATTCCAACCTCTTGTAGGTATGGGCCATCTGATTGGATCTATGAGCCCCACTTTCCAATCAAACCATTGATTTTGTCCAGTCTTCATCTAGACCCTTGCTTACCCTGATCATTCAATCGCCCAGAAAAAAAGGTTCAATTTGGACCCGTATTAGATGATTGGATGGCCTAGATGCATAAGATGTGAGTAGGGGTGCAAATGGGTCGGGTTGGGTTGGTCGGATTGAGGGAGTTCCAGACCTGAACTGTTTAATAGTTGTCTATATACTTCAGCCCCAAGCTTGATCTCTTAGATATGGACTGAGTATAGGTCAAAGTCCAAGTAACCTGAGCTTGGGTCTGGTTTAGATTCAGAGGATCCAGTCCCAAGCTGTTTATCCATGGGTTGGGTTTTGATAAGGTCTAAGCTTGGTGGGTTTAATGTTAGATTGAATAAATTCCCTATCTATTTTACATTTCTTGTTAAGCACGCTACTAGTTTTCTCTTGCCAGGTTTTTACATTTTAATAAATTATCTTAATACCTTAATTGAAGATATTTAAGTTTCAGTTCTAGATTGACTTTGGTGGGTTCTGGTTGGATCCATTTTTGGGTGTTCCAAATCTGACCCATTTAAAAGGTGGATCTGGGGTGGATCAACTTTGATAAGTTCCTCATTTGATAATTGAGGTGGTTTTTTGGTTTCTGACCCTACCTAGTGGGTCTAATTTCAGGTCTAGACCAGTTTATTATCAGGTTGGGTCAAGTGACCAATTGGATTAACCCGATCCATTTGCAGCCCCCAGATATGGGCCCATTTGGGGGTTCAAAGCTAATAGTGGCCTTTAGTTATATGAATTGCATTACAATCAGGCTAATAAGCCTATAAACATGTATATTTTGGGGATCTACAGTAGCTTTGCTATTCTTTATATCATGGAATTTTTTTTTTTTTTTTGACGCCTTCATGATTGAAATGGATAATTCCTCGAGGACTAAAGACTATAAACCTTGTGTTAAGTTTTAGTGGAAAATATCCCACAGATGCCAAGAAATCAAAATGCAAGGTAGATAAAAATAAAGTGTTGAGGGAGCGAATGGTGCAATAATTTGCTAAAGTACCAAAACTCCATGAAGCCTAAGTGTGCCGTCTACTTTTGAGTTACTGGATTTAGATTTTGGATATACATGGCTGAGTAGACTTTACTGTTTTAATGTAGCCCTCTCTCCGAAATGTCTTGACATGTCTCACATTAAAAATGTGCATTTTATTCCTTGATGTTTCATGGAGTTGAGTAATGTCGGTATAGAATTTGATGTAGGACTATAGGTATCTTTTAAGTTCTAGTTAGGTATCTTTTAAGTCCAAGTTCACTTGGACTAATAGACTCCGGTTTTCGAAGATTTCTTAGTCATATACATGTGACAAATTACTATTGCTCGTGTGCTTTTCCTTTGGCATTTCAATATGCTATCTTATCAAGTTGTGTGTTTGCATAATGAGAATCAGTTTGATTCTGAAATATGTATTCCATGAAAAGTTCTGCCACTTACAGATAATCTATCCATAGGATCTGTCTAATGTCTATCAATCAAGTACCTCAATCTATTAAGTTTACTTTGTTGACTCTAATTTCATAGATCAAGTTTCTTCTTGCATTCCATGTGCCTTCAGCTTGGTTATGGACCTGGACACTTCCATGAAGAAATTTAATATGTTGAGTGTCAAAACAGTTACATTTCCTTCAATCTGTTGGCAGGGTTTGTCTGAGCAAGCTGTAAATGCATTCAGAGTCATGAGAGCTGATGGTATAAAGCCCAGTGTTTTAGTCCTCAATTTGTTGATTAATGCATTTGGCGAGGATAGACGGGACGCCGAAGCCTTTGGTGTGTTGCAGTATATGAAGGACAATGTAAGATACCAATAAATCTCTCTAGTTTATTATATTATGTGATATCATCTTGGAAAAATATTCACCACTTGTAGAATTTGAATCCAGTTTACTAAGTTTATATGATGCTTTTGAAAATATAGGATTTGAAGCCAGATGTTGTGACATATACAACCCTTATGAAAGCTCTAATCCGTGTAGAGAAGTTTGACAAGGTACTTCTTTTGAGCTCAATAGTAACATATATAATCTCAGACAGTTTTCAGAAGGAAGAATTCCTTTTGATGGCCGAATCCTTTGCTCCTCTTCAAAGTACTGTTGCTTCTATTATGTAATTTGGCATTGTCATATGCCAATAGTAACATATATAATCTCAGACAGTTTTCAGAAGGAAGAATTCCTTTTGATGGCTGAATCCTTTGCTCCTCTTCAAAGTACTGTTGCTTCTATTATGTAATTTGGCATTGTCATATGCATTGGTGGCTTGGTGTCCATTTGGTCTGTGGTTCTGCCTATTTTTCCATGACTTGGCTCACTCTTATATAAAACAATAGTCACGCAAGTATTTGATTGCTTCCATACTAAAGAGACAGGATAGTGCCTACTATGGAGATCTTGTATCGTATATGGTGAACTGAAAAATAATGTTTATTGATGGATTCTGTGTCAGGTTCCGGCTGTATATGAAGAGATGATTTTATCTGGGTGCACTCCCGACAGAAAAGCTAGAGGAATGTTGCGTTCAGCACTCCGTTACATGAAACAGTCATTGAGTTCATAGCTGAGAAAAACACGATCTAATCAAGCTCACACAAATTGCATGATTTGACTACTATGCTGAGTTACTCAATGCTAAGTGAAGGTCTGTACCATTATCCTTTTCCATATGAGCTGAAAGTAATCATGGTAAGAATCCATAGATAAACTATAGGCTTTGCATACAGTATAGGCAACTGAAAATGTGCGTGTAAATTATACATGCTGTGCTTGACAATAATGATTAGTTGGGAATGCTTATGCTGCTGTTGAACAGTTCAAAGGGTTCTGTTTCTGTGCTGTCTTAAGACTATACTCCATTCATGCCTCTTTCTTGATATGTTGCAGGCATGTCTCATCGTGATCTTTCATTTACATTCCTGCTAATGCTCGTTATGTCAGATGAGATTGCTACATGATTTTTTATTCATTTGTTAGTCTTCAATGTTGTGTCCAATATGCAACTGGTTGTACAATCGATTTTAACAGCATAAGGCAAATGCTCAATCATAAAGTCAGTCTCAGATTTCCTGAGTCGTGTAATGGATTAGTGGGGATGCAGCTCCTTTGACATGCCACTTGTTTGCTGTTCAGTGCAGTTTTTGATGTAGCCAGAAGTGTTCCATGATTGGAACAACTGAAGTATGTCTGAAATGGGTTTTTGTGTGTGGCCCACTTTGGCTACATCAGTTTGTCCCAATGGTTCTTGTTGTTTTGATTGCTAGGAAAACATCTCCAGATTGCTGTATGCTGTCACTCTGTTGCCGTTAATGTTAGTACAATATTAGCTCCATAAATCTGTTCATAGAATGGGCCTGCTGAATCTGAACGCTGTATCAAATCCATCTTTTCTGGCATTGGTGCTGATATTTCCAGTTCTATAATTATATGTTGGCAGTAGATAGAAGTGTTCTTTTATTAAAGTGGACTGTCATTTTCTATCAAACCCAATTTTAACATAATGAACAAAAGATATTGGACTGTCATTCTTCTGTACATGTGAGACCTTGGTTTGATGATCCAAACAGTTGATCTTTTGGGCCTCAGTTTGGATGGGGGATGCCTGAAAGTCTGCCAGATGGGACGATCCTAATCCTCTTTGATCATTGGGCTTTCCGTTGAATGTGGATTGCTGATGTATTTTCTGCTTTAACCTCTTATTCATACGGCATTGATTGAAGGATTATGATCTTCCAATCTGGAAGATTTTTGAGCATCTCCTATGTGTGATAGGGCCCATCCGATCAACGGTTTGGATCACCCAACCATGGTCCCAGATGTCAGGAATCCTTTCTGTCAGTGAATAGTATGTTTGCTGATGAGCAGCACTGGGCAGGAGCTTAAAGGGATGAAAGCCTCATATGTAACTACAGCCTGTCAATCAATCATGTCAAAAGGAAAACCGATGTATGCAAATTAATGTTCGTTGTTCATTGCATTATCTAAACCTGTCACTAACTTGTTTGTGGCTAGAATCTTTCCAGCGACATCTAATCTAGTCATTAGAAAAAGTGTTAATACCTAGGAAATTCTTTAGGCATTGTTTCAACACTGTATCTTTGGAAATCTTGATTTCAATATAATCAAGATTTTGGTGGCCTTGTGCCGTCACATCAGTGTTGGACAGAGCCCCTACATGTTTGTTGAGTTCCTCAGAAGGACAGAAATTTCCTCTTTGATTTTTGCAGAATTTTATCCACACATAAACATGCTGATGCTGATTTGGTGGCACAGGGCCCGCCGAAATCATGCTTGTATGTAAGCCTAGATTTTCAAAGATATATAATCCACGGGAATCCTCTAGTGGTGTACTAATTCAGCAAGAATTCATGAAATATTTTTAGACATTCTGCCTTTCATATCCTTTCAGAAATAGTTGACTAACAATGGGTTTGCTGTTACCGTTCATCCAAACAGACCAAAAGCATGCAAGTTGCTGCCGTGGCATGGAAACGAAAGAGGGGTGGGTCCAAGGCATCGTCCATCAAAGGGTTCTGATCAGATGACTACAACGATTGTATTCAAGTCAGAATTAAGAAGAAAGAACATCTGTACTCCCAAGGTTACCTCCATGATTCTTAGGTTTTCTGTTACTGAAGATCTTCCTACATTACTAAAAAAAATAAGAAGAAAGACTCCAATTACTTGTATATGTTCCTCCCTCTCTGACGAATTCTTGTTTGTAATTAATTTTCTACTGGCATTAAAGAAATATTGTGTACACAGATTTTTTGTCTCAATTAGCATTGATTCTGGCAGGAAACACCCTCAGTACTGTAGCAAATATCCCTGAGATTTTTGGATATTGCACCGTGGTGCTCTAGTACCATAGGCACTCCTTGCCAGCCCTAGGCAATATGAGGCAATCACCACAAAGAGGACCCCATCAATAAATCATATGTGGTTGCCATGTTAAAACACGTACACAATTTTGTGGAACACTTACAACTGCTGTTTGGCTGTGTATTTTTTTTTTTTTTTTTTTTTTAAATTTTATTTACTCCAAGTTTAGAAGGTTAGAATACTCCACTTCAATCAAAACATGAACGATAATGATTCCATGAAATCATAGCACCATCAACTAAACATGATAAAGAATAATGGTGCATTTGGCTAATATAAATATTGCAATTTAACCAGTATTTTCTTAAATTGGCATTTTCTATTCATTAAAAGATGGGATTTTAGGTCCTTAACGAGAAAATATTCAAAATTTGCAATTTCTCTCAATAGATGAAGAAGGGAATTTCAGAGAAAAAAAAAAGTAAATTTATTCGTAATCATGATTTACAAAATCTTAGCGCTCTCTCTCTCTCTCTCTCTCTCTCTCTCTCTCTCTCTCTCATCAAAGTCATCTTTTAGGAGAGATGAACAGTCTTAAGTAGGCCCATATAATTCACCATCAAGTTGATGATCAGACCTCATCTATTATGATTAATATGGATTATTCATTTTCTTGGCCATTGATCAAATGGGCAGGATCATTGGATCAAAATGACCTTTAAAAGGGAAGAACAATTAAAGGTGAGCCCAACATGATGGACGATCCATATCAATTATTGGACCCGTATTATAATCAATGTGAGTAATATATTTGCTGCCCATTGATCCGATAGTTAGGATCATCTAATCAAAGTTATCTTTTGAGATGATGGTCAGTTAAAGGTGGATCCCACATGATAAATGGTCTAAGTTAATGATCGGACATTCCTTTGCCCTGACTATTGATTAGATGGCTGAAAAAAGCGACTTTTAAGTGGAACAAGCAATAAAAGGTGTGCCCAAGTAATGGATGGTCCAAATAAAAAAGTGTATAGTCATTGATGAAATAGATGAGATAATCCAATCGAAGTGACTTTTAAGAAGGGGGATAATCAAAAGTTGGGCCCACTCGCCGTATAGTCCATATCAATTATTAGACGTCAATTACAATGGATATGCGCTCTCTAGTTTTTACTCAGTCATTAGTTCTATAGTTAGGCTCATCCAATCAAAGCAAAAGATCTTTTTGGAGGGAGGTTCAATGAAAAGTTGGGCCCCGCATAATGGATCGTCCAAGTCGATGGTCGGGCATTTACTATAATTGATATGAACGGTCCTTTGTCTTAGCCATTGATTGATGGCTAGGATCATCCAATCAAGTAGTTTTTAAGAGGAAAGAGCAATCAAAGGTGGGTCCAAACTAATGAATGCACACGTTTCTAATATATTCAATATGCAATGTTGGTTTAACCAATGGTCACATAGCTATACTCAAGTGGGCCCTCGTGATGCACGTTCGAGGTCAATGATCAGACCTCATTGCGTTGCCCCACATGATGGACAACTAATGATAGGAGCTTCTTTATTAAAATCAAGGCAGATTGTCAATTTTTCTCAGTACTGATTAGACGGTCAGATTATTCAATCCAAATGGTTTTTTAGGGATGCATGTGCAATCACATGTGGGCCCCATGTGATGGATAGCCCAGATCACTAAACAGGCCTTGTCTAGTAAAATAAATATACACCATCCATTTCTTATCAATTAATCAAATTATTAAGATCATCCAATCAAAGTGACTTAAAGAGGGCGTGCATTCTGGGTGGGCCCCACATGATGGATAGTCTGAGTCACTGTTGAAGCTTCTAATATAATAATCATGGGCCGTCTATTTCCTATCCATTCATCAGATGGCTGCTACCGTTACATCACTAGTTAAGTGTGTTGTTAATCATTAGTTGCACGTTACTCTCAATAATCATTTTGTTTGGAAATTCAAAGCATCTGATCAAATTCAAGAAAACAGCATGTTCCAAATTTCTATAACCGGTCAAATCATTGATTTGAATTATCTATCCTGATGACCCTACAAATTTATTGCCTTTGCCTCTAAACAACTGATAAATTGTATTTTTCTATTAAGCCTTCCAAACATTCACAATGCTAAGGATTTAATAATATTGAGATTTCAGGTAGACTGGCTAAACAGTCGATAAAACATTAAAAAACACTGGACAACCTTACTAAATTGAGAATCTGTTATTTTTGGATTTTACAAAAAATGTAATTATGATATGTTTTTGCATGCCAAACATATCATCTCTCTTTATAGACATTCTGTTTCTAGAAAGGCTTTCTTTCCACCCCTTGTGATGATTCCATGCAACCAACCAACCCCTTGAATATCTGAGAGCTGCACCCTCGACATTGTTGGAGGCTACACCATCAACCTCCACTGGACAATGTCGCACTCATGCTAAAGCTGGTGCATGCATCACAGTGATAAATGCAACGAAAACTGGCACCATGGATCAACAAATACATCTCTCTTCTATTTCTATATAGCAGTAGATGAGTGATAATGTAGCTGTATTCAAATTCAATGAGATGGGGTTGGCAAAATCACTTTACACTTGTTCTTTGAGATTCTTGAACAGAACATGAACATCAACAAGACCGACGACAATAGAAAGAGCCTGAAATAAGTTCTCAACTCTTGCATACCAAGGTCAAGCATTTCCATTCTCCTGGAACTCTTGCTCCTCCCCTTCGAATTGTCTTCTACATAAGTGTCAATAGAAACCCATTTACCTGAATTGGATGAGGCCTCCGAACGGATCTTATCCAGCCAGGTGGGCCCGGTCTTGAAAATCGTGATAAACGCTGCAGTCCAGCTGCTAACAACTCTCTGAAAGCCAAAAGAAAAAATTGTGACATTTCATGTTATACAAAAGATGGGTTTATTTGATTTAACCGTGTAATTACGTACGTTGAAAGTGATTCGATCAATGGGGTTGAACATTTTAAAGCAGTCTTTCGATGACGTCTCCGAATCTCCATAAATCTGCTCAGAAAGGGGGGAAAAAACACATTAAAGCATCTGTGCATCCATCTTTGTATGAAAGAGAAGCCATGAAACTGTCTCGCTGACCTCAAATGTGAAAGCCATTGGCACCTTGACAATGTCATGCATATAATCCGTTGAAGTGCCATGTGCTAGATACCTGAATAAAAAATATGAACTTTATAAGTTCCAAGTCAGTGTTGTCGTGCTTGATTTTATCATGAGTCTACACCGAGTGAAAGGTACAAACCCGACAGAGCCCCCACCAGAGCCAACTAAGCATCTATCTTGACAATGCAGATGGTTCAAGTTTTCTAGCATTGACCTCATTATATCCGCTGCGAATCCAACTGGTGTAGTATTTCTGTGGTCGTATGGCATGAACAAAGCCTAGATAACCAAGAGGTTAAATATGAATACGAGTTAAAAACAAAGACGATAAGAGGAGAAATGATGAATGAAAATGGTAAAGCATGCTTCCAACTTCTAATGAGCACAGTGCACTGTTTTACTTATTTGGTGCCCCACACTGAATCTGCACACATTGCACAACCTTGATCAGGTGGGGTCCCCATCATGGATGGGCCACTTCCAGGAAACCACTCAGATTGGACAACCTACCCATCCAAATGGTGGAAACTTTCTTGTGTTCAACCACTGGTTATTATATTCTTTCATACTATCAATTGTAGGCCACAGGTAGGACAGTTGAGTTTGTTTGATCAAGGTTTTGAATATTGGTATTCGGCAACATATCGGCCTAGCCGAAAAACAACATGCGCATAGGCTGATTTTCTTTTCTTTTCTTTTTTTGGCCCAACAACTTTTGAAAAATTATCAAGAAAATAAGAGAAAATGCAGAACAAATTAATCTATCATTTCTTTGTAAAATTTTAAGGTGTATTGAATAGTGTATCAGACCATTCTTTGATAAGGATGTTGTTTGTCAGCTTGACCTGATGAATGTCAACCAAAAAGGCCCTAATTGAACACAAATCATGGACGATTTGATAGTTCTTTTTTATCCCCTTTCCTAATGGCAAGCCTGATGTGCTAAAATGGGGCCATCATATTGAAATACAACAAATGGTGGATGAAAAAAAATAAATGAAAAAGGCAATACTTTTCCTCTTCTATTTTTCCCAAAATGATTCATTCTGCTCTTATTCAATGTATCTCACTTAAATCTTGTGTTTTGATCCCCAAAATAAGCCTAGGTCTAATATAAAATAAGCTTTCAAGGTACCTATTTGGTAGAAATAATGAAAAAAGCATTAAAAAAAAAAAAAAAAAAAAAAACGAAAGTATTTTTTTTTTGGAAGTAGGGCCAGTTTCGGTGGGGACACGGGCTGATACAACCTCTTTAAAAAAAAAAAAAAAACAGACTGGTTGATATTGAGTAATGGGGGTTGGCAATACTATTAATTTTTTCAACCATTGCCGATGCACTATGGGAACCGCTAGATGAATGGTACAGCTAGATGAATGGTGCGGATTACGGACCATTCTGCTCCATGTCCGATTTGAGAGTGGCACATCCTCGATTTCCAGCCGAAACATTGAATTAAGAATTTAAAGCTTTAGCGTGAAGTTACTAGTCTAGTTTGCTGTATGGTAATTTCTCATAAGAGCAGGAAAAAATGTAATAGGTTGTCAAGAATTTATCGGAAAGGAATACCAAAAAGTAGAAACATTGGTTACCTCCATTCCTGAGTGCACGTTCACCCATATGTGTGGATTGAATGATTTGGAGATTTTCCGCATTATTTGAGTCTCGGGCTCACTAAAAGGAGCGGATCCGGGGTTTTCTTCATATGGATCAAAATCCTAACATTAAAAGAAAAAGAAAGAGAAAAGTACAGAGAAGAATAAGAAAGTAGACATAAGAGGAGGTATTATACAATGCTTGGTTGAAAGAAACGGCATTTTTTGTACATGACCCAGCATTGGCACAGGCAGAACCTGCCTTTTGGTAACATAATCTATGAATCTGGTGGGCCATTATGGGATAGCCTGTGCCAAATAGCTCCCCTGTTGATGGTCGTAGTCATCTTCTGAAAATGGACAATTGCAATCAATGGTCCAACTCTAACAGGAGAGAAATCAGATGGCTAGGATCATCATAAACCAGAGAAGTTTGGGTAAATCTACCTTCCAACATGGGGCCACCATTGAACATTTTGGATCTCTAAAAAGTGGGTCCCATATAATACACATCATTGTTGGTGCAGATGCTTGAATAAAATTTTTATCTCCTCCAACAAAATAACCCAACACCCACCGGACCTCGTCAAGGTGTTTTCAAAATTGCAAGTTTGGAACTATAACATAAGGATTAAATATGCTGAAAATATTTAGCTGGAAAATGTAAGCTTGATGACCAAATAAGACAATAGAGGTATTATACAATACTTGCTGCCAAAGTATGCTTTGGGTCGTCAGTTGGAGAAATTAAATGGTGTAATGATAAACGCTTCGTTGAAAGACCCAGTTGTATGGAGAGTTCATGGTTCGGGCAGATTCTCGGTCTGATCCTTCTA
Source organism: Magnolia sinica (assembly GCF_029962835.1). Classification (NCBI taxonomy): domain Eukaryota; kingdom Viridiplantae; phylum Streptophyta; class Magnoliopsida; order Magnoliales; family Magnoliaceae; genus Magnolia; species Magnolia sinica. Next base: position 44,033,742 of record NC_080574.1, on the reverse strand, counting down.
TTAGCTCCTCACCATTCTGCAAACCCCCCCCCCCCCCAAAGGTTGTGGCTTTCGTATGGTTGTTGGGAAGTAATAGGGTCCTTATGGTGGATAACTTGATTAAGAGAGGAATGATCCTCCCAAACATTTGCATCATGTGCAAGCAAGAAGCGGAGACAGTGGACCACTTATTCATTCATTGCCCTTTTGTTGGGAAGGTGTGGGAGTTTATCTTTGAAACTCTCAGCGTCTCCTGGGTATTGCCATCGTCTATGCCTTCCTTTTTAGCATCTTGGCATGAAAGTGGAGTTGGGAAGGAAGGAAAAACGGCCTGGCGGTTGGCGATGATGGCATGCTTGTGGGCCATATGAGGAGAAGGTGATGCAGGACAATTAACCACTTGCTCTAAAAGCTCGAACTGTTAGAGTATGGCGAATTAATCCCTTTACCTCATAGCCCAGGCCCCACATCGCATTGGTTAGGACCTCGGCCGGACCCCCTTCGTGGGCCCCAAATCACATGGGCCGCCCTCCCCGAGCGTGTCCCCGCATCCCACGGGCTACTCCACTTAAGCCTGATGTGAAATGCGCATTAATCACCCCCGGTGAGGAGTCTCGAACACGAGACCTCCTCCGTGGGCCACACCCACCCTTAGTGTGCTCCTGTATCCCACAAGCAACCCCACTCGAGCTCGGTGTGAAAATGACCCTGCATTAGAAGGGAATAGGCATTGCTTCGAAAACAAATTAGCTATGGTTGAAGTCATCAAATGCAAAGTTATTTCATGGGTTGATCTCTTTAAGGATTTGGATGCTTGCATCCTTTTAGCCCTTTTGGGGATGTAATTTGCTTTTTCTGGTAGTTGTTGTGTTGTGTAATTCTTTTTTGCTCTCTGCAGCTTTTCAATAAAATCGTTACCTTTATTAAAAAAAGGTTTGTAGAAGTGAGGACCATGGGCTAAAAATTCACCAGGCATTGGAAGTCCATTGTATCTTTGTTCCTTTGTTCCTATATATATATATTTTTTCAATTGAATGTGGACCAATGCTGTATTTTCTTACCTATCTATCCATTTGCTGGACATGTATTGAAGTGTTAGGGTTTCTTTCATCTGGGAGATTTTTGCGGTATGGGCCACTCAAAGTGAGTTCAATCACATCAATGGTATGGATCATTGACCCACATGCTATGTGGGGTCTTCGGCTCCTCCTCGGGACTCAAATGGGTAGTCGCCTAGCCACAGGGACATTGGGCTTCAAGCACTCTAATATATGCGTAATGGTGTTTGTAATGTGATGTCCCCATAATCAAGACAACCACCTTTTTGGATGGTTAGCTTTGTAGTCAATTATCCGTTTAAGAGAGTTTTTTTTTTTTAAAGAAAAAAAATAAATAAATGAAAGACCACGCTTTATTAAGGAAAAAGGCCAACAAAAGCAAAAACAGAGAAAAGAAATAGAACAACGCAACCTAGATTGACAACTACTCAACCCAACCCAAGAAGATAGATCCCAAACATGATCCTCTTAAACCCAAGTGCTGAAGATCTTCCAGCAAGACGTTCACGCTGACCACCCCTGACTCAGCCAAAGAATCAGTGTCCTCATTTGATTCACTGAGAGAATGGACAAATAAAATCTGCTGCCGGCAGTAATGTCGATTATTTCCTCCCCTATGTCAATTAGGAGACATTTAGCTCATTCCAAAGGCTTCTTGATGGGGACATCACGCGCACACGCGCACTCACGCCGCCCCCCCTACGCACGTACGTACGCAGAAGGAGGACCCCACCATCGATCTGGCTCGATGACGACGTCCAGAGAGGGCCTCCTAGCTAGAAGACAAGTTTTGGTTCAGAAAAGTGGCCCGATAGTCAAGAAAAGCCCACCATGGGATCTCATGATCGTGGCCCACTCATCGGATTGGTTTTATATTTTAGGTTTTGCTTATTGTTATTATTTAGAACATCATGAACGCTTTAGATTTTCTCGTTTGATTTTTATTTTAGTTTACTTAATCGCCAAGTAATAGGTGTCGCACATGGTGCGAGTTTTTGGGTATAGGGTTCTCCCTATAAATAGGCACCCCTTGTAATTCTTTTCATTCATTGAAGTTAATAAAAAATTCCTGCTTTATTTTCTGCTCTCTTCGTGAGTTGTGGAAGAATTCAAAAGTGGGTGCGAAGCCCTCCCTTTTCGAAGGGCTAACTACCGTGGTGCGAAGCCACATCGATCCCAATTCACCCCCATCTTCCATCGTCTTTTTTTTTTCCATCTTCCCCCACCATCCGTACTTTGAATTTGTCCTTTTGTTGCATCAGATTTCTTCATTGAAGCAGGTTTCCAGATTTCGGCCTGCAGGCGAGCTGAAACTTCGGCGGAGCACCACGCACAAACCGTACATCGGATCGAGCTGAAATTTGGAGGTTTTGGAGTCCATCCCTGGCTGACCAGGGCCAAGGTGGCCTTTTTCTGAATAGTGGGCCCCACACACGTGCGGCCGGGATCACACGCACGTCCGTTTGGGCCATTGTTGCTGTCCACACACAGGATCATCTTTTGGCTCAGGTTTTTATCCTCTTTTATCCTCTCATAGCCGTTTTTCATGAATCCTAACCCTAGATTACATGATCCCTAATTGATTTGCCTCTTTTTATCACCTTAGGGTTCCTTGAATTGAAATTAGGGAAACCCTTGGATTAGGGACTAATTTTTATGCATGAGTAGTTGATTTTATTTCCCTTTGACATCGTTTGGTTTATAATTTTTATTGGTCCAGTCCTAGCCTGTGTCGGCTTGGACCCGCATAGATTCCCCTTTAATTGAATGTTTGGATTTTCATGTGGGATGTGGAATTTGTGTGATTGTTTCTGAATTGGTGTGATCTAAGCCTGAAATCTAGCATATCATATTTAATTTTCCATGTCCTGCATCACTTCTTTGAGCCATACGCGATCAAGTCTACCAATTTCAATTTTAATTTATTCTATGGTAATTTTGGAAGATAATGACAGGACCTGACTGACCCAACCTGAGTTCCGGTTGGGTTGTGAAGGTCCTAGGTTTGGGTTTGAGTTGAAAACACCAACTGGATTTGAAATCAGGTTGGGTTTGGGTTGAGAAAATTCGGGTCGGGCTAGGTTGGGTTGGGAATAATCACATCATTTGGGTTGGATTGGATCGATTATAAAAGACTTTGGGTTGGAATTCAGGTTGGGTCAGGTTCTAGGTTGGGCTCGGGTTGATCCTCAACCCAAACCCAAACTGCTCGAGTTGCACCCCTACCGATAGTTCAGAAGGAATGTTCTCTAAAGGGTAAATTTCGAAGAGAATAGATAAATGGCCTTAAAGTAGGAGAGTTTAGAAGAAATTCACTGCTATTGTAAGTGCCTTAAGGGTTGCTATTTAGTGAAGTTCTCCTCATCTTTTCTCTTGCAATTATTTTCTAGGGTTTGCATGTGAAGACTATTTGGGTCTACATCACTATTCCCCAGTCTTTAACTATATATTTTTTTCCGAATATTTCCTTTACTAGTTGATTTTCCATCTATTAAGAAGAAGAAATGGGATCATCTTCAAGTTGAGCTAAAGAATGCATTTAAGAGCAATAAATGACAGCAATGGCATTATGTCTAAGAAAACAAAATGACAAGGAAGAACAAACTTTTTCCTTTTTGCCCCAGTCAACACTCCAATTTCGGTTGAGATCAACCCCCCTTCCTGCCAAACAACACGAACTTCAGCATTCTGACATGTAGGCAGAACATGTATCGAATCAAAGTTCAGAGTCAAATAAACCGTCCTACCATTCCTCCTCTCACAAAGATCTCCTGCTTCAACAAGCCCGCGGCCATTTGGATTTTCCATCGGCACCACCTACCAAATAGAAAGCTTATGTCATTCCAAATGCACCCAAGTTTCTTAACAAAAGTTGGGAAAACCATGAACAACATCAACAGACTCATGTTACCATGTCAGTTATCCAAATCCACTATATACAGATGAGTCCTTTGATAAGAATCCCAACCAAATAGAAAGCTTATGTCATTCCAAATGCACACAAGTTTCTTAACAAAAGTTGGGAAAACCATGAACAACATCAACAGACTCATGTTCCCATGCTAGTTATCCAAATCCCCTATATTCAGACGAGTCCTTTGATATGAATCCGATCATTAGCACAAACAGTGAAGAAAATGAAAGGAGTTGCATTTGAGAACTTTGAAGCATGATTTAGACAACCCATTCACATGAGTTCCATAGTAGGGATGAGGTGGTCAGAGATATAATGGGCAACAACAACATTCATTGATCTCAAAATTCTTATTTTAATCCGATTCAACCCATTTACATACAAGGCAGAAGTGATATTTCTGAATGTGTGTGTAGAAAGAAACTTATATGCAGTAACAATAGATCCTGCCTGAAGAAAAGAACAGCGGAATTTTCTTTCCTTTTATAGCAAGCTTTTTAAAAATCTAACCAATAACTTTCTTTTTTTCAAAGAACAATTCAAATTTAAATACCCAACTTACCTTTATCACAAGGTTCTCCAATATCTTGTTTAAGGAAAACATATCAATGCGGGGAATCTTGTGCTCTTCACTTAAAATTCCCAAGAGCCGCAATGCAACTTCAGAAGTAATAAGCTCCCTCCCATGCTGTCCAAAACTCTGGAAGACAAGGGAATTTTCTGTCAAAAACACCAGCCATCAACAACCTGAGACATTCTACAAAATACAACTACAAATGTCATGAACTCCTAAAACCACTAATTAATAATATCATTACAATCATCACCACTATTTTCCGATATAGATAGAAATTCGAAATTTCTTTTCTTCGGGTATATAGAAAGTCTTGGTCTTGAATAAGAATAACATAGGGAGTTTCCTTGCTTAATTGCACAATCAGAATATGAATCCCCAAATGCCAACAAACATGGACTGTTTATTATACTGCAGCATGAAAGTATAAATGGGATGAGATCCACAACTCTTGGAAGCAAGACATTTTTGTGCTATACATTTATACTGTACACATGGCACATGCGGATGATGACTGGAATATCCATTCACCATATGGCTCCATAAATGAACCACGGACCATAAAAGCATCATGATCAGATAAAAGATAGCACAATGTAGTGATTGTTAGAGACCATTTTTAAATGGTTCTGATTGCCCGATGTTGTGAATTTTGGTCTATGACCCATTCATGGTTTTTCCCGATGAATGAAGGGTTTGCACAATCATGCACATTTGCCACACATACAGCATAAGAGAAAAACTTTGCTACTCCGGCAGAGTTTGATTTTTGATATGCAGGCACTTAGAAAAAATTGTGATGCAAGAAGTCATATTACACTGTCAAAATTATGGTACCTGGTGTAGATGTAGCATGAATTAAAAATTAAGCCTATTTGATTATCTAACTGTCGGATTGGTGGACATTTATTGGATGGCTACAAGTGAAAAATATCCAACGGTCCTACTTCCACAAACAAATGTCCATGAATCAGAGGTTAGGATTCTTCAACCAATCTGATCTTGTGATTATGACTCGACTACAGTGGGACACACAATCTTATCGGCTTTATTGAGTTAATACCTGTCATGTGTACAATTTCTGGGTGCCTGTGTATCAACTGTCATACAACTTGAGTATCATATAACTACTGATGGCATAAAATGGAGAAATCCTAATTTAAATATTGTATGAGTTATCCTAAATGTAACCCAACAAGGATTGGATGATTGGAACACTTACAAGAAGGATACGGAACTTTGAACTACTGTCGATATCTTTCTTAACGCGATTGTATGTAACTACTAAGATCTCTGAAGAATAGCCCTTACTTCCAGCTCTAATCGTCTCCATCTGTTTCAAATCACCCAAATTCACATACTCGAGAAGCAGAATTCTCCAATAACTAACCCCCCAAAAAGGAACTACATTACTCACAGTTAATCTGTCAGGATGTCGGCCCACCAATGCCTTCACCCGTTTCATCAAAGAATCGCTGCAAGATTCCACAAAGCCGACAAAAACCATGAAACATTGAGAAAATAAAAATAATTATAAAAAAAGAAAGAAAAAAACCAATCCAATTCCATTTTTAGTTTACCAAAATCTGAAAGATAGTTTTGCAAACATCAGAAACAGCCGTCTGATTCGGTGATTAAAACCTGACTCAGAAATACTGTAGATTTCCAAAACTAATCATCGCAAAAGCGTCCAAGAAGAACCACCCAATCCAATCAATTCTCTGAAATAAAAGCAGTCTAAGAAGATTGAAAAGGATAAGTGAGTCAAAATCAAAAGAAAAAGAAAATTCATAAAAACATAGAAAAACAACAGAAATATCACAACATTGCTGAGGAAAAACTGCCCAATCTAATACAATTCATTGAAAAGGCGTTCGAATGACTTCGAAAAGGAACAAAACAACAGAACCCAACTAAATTCTTCTACAAATTCCTCAAAAAAAAAAAAAAAAAAAAGAAAAAGAAAAAAAAAACAGAAAAATAAGGAAAAAACCTTAAAAAAAAAAAATCGCCAAAATTTCTCGAAAGAAAAGAAAGAGATATTTCAAAAATCCAAGAAATGGGTATTGTGGAGGGTACCTCGAATGGTAGAGATCGCGTATGATAGGCGTGAAAGAATGTGTTGAGGGATTTCTGCCATCAACGACTGTAGAAAGCTGAAGAAGAGAGAAGAAGAAGAAGAATAATAAGGAGAGAGAGAGGAAAGAGCCCATCTGCACAGAATAAGCTCTCTCTTTCTTTCTTTTCATTGCTTTTGCTTTTCATTGGATTTCGATCTGAAACGTGGAATTTTCAACGTCGGCGAAAATGAGAGAGAGAGAGAGAGAGAGAGAGAGAGAGATTCCTTCATCTTTCCATGTTCTACGGCGATGGTTATAAGCTGGCATTAGAATTAGAATTTCGGTGAGGGTGGGCCATTGGTAAAATCTCATAGACAGGCCATTTTGGACAGTTGGCGAAGATCGAGAGGAATCATATGATCGTCCTCGGAGCGGATTGCCTGCGGTCGAAAGCCAGGTGGGGCCTACCGTGATGTTTGTGAGAAATCCATTCCGAAAGCCAGGTGGGGCCTAAAAGATTAACTAGGCCACGAAAAAGGAAACATTAGAGATTAAACGTCCACCGTTGAAATATTCCTGGGGCCACGTAAGTTTTGAGTCAAGGTCAATGTATATATATATATATATATATATGGAAAAGGTTTAGGGTCCAATGCTGTCGAGGTCATGGGAACTTCCCATGAGATCAAGTTGTGTGGACCCCACCATGATGCATGTCAAAAATCTATACCGTCAGTCAGATGTAAGATTCTATGGTGGGCCTAGGAATTAAAAATTAGGTCAATCCTTGACTTTTATGGGCCACACCAAGTGTTTTTATATGTTTTATGCATGTCTTTACATGATTTTAGATGGTATGGCCCACTTGAGTTCCGTATGCGGATGATTTTTGGGACATCTTATAATTTAAAGGAGACCCATCAAATGCACGGTGTTGATGTTCGACATATATCATGATGGGCCCCACACAACTCGACCTCACGGGAAGTTCATATGAGCTCCACAGCATAGAATCTTTATCTTTATATATATATATATATATATATATATATATATTTTGACTTCATTCCTTGGGAAAGACTTGAACAGTTTGGTTGGCACATAAACATATTTTCCTACTTACTTTTTTCCAATCACGTGGCTCACTTGATTTTTGGAGCCAACTCAATTTTGGTCGCTTGTCGTAAATTGACGTGAAAAAACGGTTGAATGGGGTAGATTTCTCACAAACATCACTGTAAGCCCTACTTAGCTTTTGATGTCAGGTAATCTTGTCCGTTGTTCTCATGGACTTTTCCATGGTAAGAGTCTGATCCCCTTCATATGGTCCACCTATGTGTAGGATCTGTCTCAGTTTTGCTCTTATAACTTGAAACTACACCAAAAATTGGATGGACGGTCTGGATAAAACCCATGCATCACGGTGGCTACTCAAAAAGTCCTGCCCTTTCCAGCTAGAGACGGGTACCGCGTCCTACGCGGATGGACTGACTGTGGACGGTTGGCTAAGATTGGGACGCCAATTGCGTCCTACCATGCCCGTCTCCAACCGGGAAGCGGCGGCAGCTTCGAGTGGCCACTGTGATGCATGGGTCTTATCCACGCCGTTAATCCATTTTTTTTTTTATTTATAAGTTTAGGGTGGAATCTCAAAAATTAGGAAGATCCAGTGATCAAGTGGGCCACACCATAGGAAGCAGCGGTGATAATGATTCTCACCGTTGAACATTTTTTAGAGCCCACCTTGATGTTTATTTTCCATCTAAATTATTTATAAAGTTATATAGACTTGATGAATGGAAAACACAAATATCAGGTCCATTCAAAACTTCTGTAAGCCTAGATAAGTTTTCAACGGTAAAAGTTTAATCGTTATTGCGTAGTCCACTTGAGCCTTGGATTTGCCTTATTTTTAGGTTTAAACCCTCAAATGATACGGAAAAAAAAATGAGTGGACGGTGTGGATAAGACCCAAACATCATGGTGACCACTCAAAGCTGCTGGCCGTTCCCATCTCAAGATGGGCGGGGTAGGACGCAATCCGCATCCAGAAGATTGAGAGGCATCATATGATATTGGGCACCAGGATATGTATGGTATCCGTGGGCCTTGAGTTTGTGCAAGTGGGGTCCCATTTAGGTGATCCAGACCGTTGATATGATGGTCCACCTCTTGTTTGTGCAGGATGTCATTAAGATGGGTGGATCTGATGGATGGCCTGATTTTGAATGGTTGGGGAAGATTGTGCCGAAGATTCTTCCTTATCCTCGGTTCTTGGGTTTATACAAGTGGGCCCCGCGTTTTGGCTATTCAGACTGACTGATGAGTTCCAGCGTAGATGATCCAGAAAGATCTCCTGATAGGACATCTTGAGCCCTTCTATTGGATGCATATGGGTCCCTATCGATCCATTAGCTAGAGTGCACTCGTCTCACACGTGGAAACAAGGAAAATTTGTGAGAGCTTGCAACCGTTGCGATCCCCACTTGCCAGATGCCATGTCTGTAAGATCGAGCTTGGATCTTCAACAAGTGGCAATAGGTGTACAATAAATAAACGGTTAAAATTTTAAACACGTGTGTGGCCCATTTGATGATGATCAAAGGCTAGGTTTGCCTGATGGTCGGTGCTGTTATGTCGTGCTTGTTTGTCGTCTCCTGACGCGGGTGTACTTGCAAAAGCGCGCTCGGGCGGAGGGCACTTGCCGACTGTTTGCGTGATTCTTAAAATATTATTTTTATTAGTTTATTGTTTTCCTTTTCGGTTATTCCCACTTAATCGGCAAGCATTACTTTGTCCGCTTGGCGTACCATTAATGGACTAGAAAATGATTTCCTTCTTAAATTTAAAGTCACCGACGGCCGTGTTTGTCACGTGTAATGTGCGTTGGCATGCAAAATTGATAAACCGGCTCCAACCAAACCGTTCGACTTCGACCCAAGCACCAAAATAAGTAGATATATTCAACATAAACATAAAAATATATAATTAAATTATGAAAAAATTGGTTGCTTACTCAATCACTTACAAAATTTTATAATGATTACACGTAGGAGTGTATATGAATCGAGCTAGGTCGGTTAGCTTGCTTGACTCGACTCGAAAAAGCTTGATTCGACTCGATTCGAAGCTAAGTTCGAGGTGATTTTTTGAGCTTGAAAATGAGTTCAAGCTGACCCCAGCTCGACCGAATTCGGATCAAACCCAGCTCGAATAGAACTCGAATCGAACTAGTTCGGTGACTCGGTTACTCTGATATTGATGTTGCCCACCAAGTGTTTGATGAAATGACTTAACGAAGTGTGGCTGGTGTCACGCCCCAAACTCGAAGATCGGATTCAAAGGAATCCCGATTGCAAATCTGGTGCTGACAGCCTCCGTAGTATCCCATTCTCGGTTCCTAGCGTCCATACACCAGATTCCGATCCTGGGATCCTACAAGGAGGATTTTTTTTTTTGTACATTTATCTCGTAATAAGCATAACCACAAGTATACCCAAATCATAAAGGCAACATCATCATCACATATCCACTAATATAATCATTTGAATGTAATGCTGAAAGGAAAATACATATATCAAAAATCAAGCTCCAAAAGACTGCTGGATGCTCCAAGCTCAACAATGCTGCAACCTAACATCTCCTGCACGCATCTATCGTGCATAAGCTTATAGAAAGCTTAGAGGGTGGTGTAAGTGTGTGCACAAGATAAGTGCCAAGTATTCAATACAATGCCATCATCATACAGTACCGAAAATACTAGTAATCCACAAATCGTACAATATCGGACAAGATCATGAATTATCAGAGTAAGCAGAAATACTGACAAGAGCAGGAATTATCAGAGTAAACAGAAATACTGACAAGATCATAAATCATATGATAACAAAGTAAACGAAAATACGGACAAGTCCAAGAGTCAATCAATATCAAAATACGCAATATACGACAGCTATGCAAATGAGGAGTTATAAAGAACCAAATATCAGATGTCGAGGATGCGATGCAATATGCAATTCCTGATGAGTTCACGAATGATGTCAGTCGTACCTAGACCACATAAATGCAGAACACAGTAATTCAAAATTCCCTATGCCACGGATGTAATGTAATGTGTGGTGTGAATGTAATGACCATGCTGGAGTGTGAAGTCGGGATGATAGTACGTAGTATCGCAGGCTACAGGGTCTATCACAAAGGACTTTTATCCAAACCAGTCCCATACCTAAATTTAGATAGTCAGACCCAATGTGGTAGACTCCGGATCTCAGGTTAGTCGCGTGCCCAACCGAAATCCTAGCCTTGCGAAGGTACACAACAATTAGTTGCGCACCACTAGCCCGAGTGGATAGTGAATGAAATGAATGTATGAGTATGCGACTCCTACTCAATAAGTCCACATATCAGTACAGTTCCTCTCTGGGATATCACCAGGGTTTAGTTCACTCCAAATGGCACTGTCTCTCTCCTAGCAGCACAGTCCAAGTGAGCGTAAGAAACCTCACTATTCGCCTAGCCAATAGTCTGCCAATACCTATCCGGCACGTCGATAGCAGACCCATTCATGAGCCGGTCAAACTCAGCCTAGTAATGCTCCCTACCCTCGCGGGTAAGGTCACACCCCCTTCCAACTGACCACGACACAGTGGGAGACGCGACCTCCTGGTATTCGGCACTCGGGCGCTCATGTATCCACTCGTCTCGACGTTGGGGCGTCTCCTGGCCACTGAGGTTTAGGAATTTTCACCCAGGGACATCTATGACGCCCGTATGCTAGAACCGACATTTCTGGTGTCCCATCTGGCTATCCACAATATGCCTGTGGAGGCTACGGCCCTGATGTCGCTCGGGCGTACAGTGATCATAATGCAAGATGCATGAGTTATACAATCTAGTCATGCATCAATCCTGTGCATACCGTGCGCTCATGTGAGATAACCTCTGCCTATCAGGGAGTCTCATAACAACCTGCCTAATGACATATGTAATAATCAACAACATCTCATAACAAACACGCAGATGATGCGTATGGGCATGTATCATGATCCTATGCTGTCACATACTCATAACTGGCATCAATAACTGGCACCGACAATCGGCATCGAAAATCAGCCTCGACAATGTGGACATTTAACCAACATTACCTCTAAGGAGTGACCCACATAGAGCCTAACATATAGTGGACCCATGGCCTCACAAAAGGCCTGATATACAACACCATGGGCCTCACTCAAGAGCTTAATACCCACCACGATGAGCCTAACATACATCACAATGGGCTCCATCGCCTGGCCCTCAAATGTATCACAATGGGCCTTATCACATAGGCCTCGACAATCGGCTTCGGTAATCAAAATCGGCCTCGACACTCGGTCTCGACAATCGAAATCGGCTTATACGATCGGCCTCGACAATCGGAATCGGCCCCAATACACGGCCTCGACAATCGGAATCTGTATCGGTAATCGGAATCAATCGATAATCAGAATCGACAAATCGGTCATGTCGATCGAAATCGACAATCGGTTATGACAATCGGAATCGATCGATAATCAGAATCGGTAAATCGGTCACGTCGATCGAAATCGACAATTGGTCATGACAATTGGAATCGATCGATAATCAGGATTGGCAAATCGGTTACGTTAATTGAAATCGGCAATCGGTCACGACAATCGGAATCGATCGATAATTAGAATCGACAAATCAGTCACGATAATCGAAATAGACAATCGGCCACGGCAATGGAGATCGATCGATAATCAGAATCGACAAATCGGTTAGGTCAATCGGAATCGGTAATTGGCCACGACAATCGAGATCGATCGCTAATCAGAATCGGTAAATCGGTCACGTCAATCGGAATTGGCAATCGACCATGATAATCGAGATCGATCGATAATCAGAATCGGCAAATTGGTCACGCCAATTAGAATTGGCAATCGGTCACAACAATCGGAATCGATCAATAATCAGAATCGGTAAATTGGTTACGTCAATCGGAATTGGCCTATACAATCAGAATTGGCCTATACAATCGGCCTAACCAAAGGCCTAAGGGAATGTCACATGAGGACTTTTAACCATCATTGCCCATCAATGTGGACATTTAACCAACATTGCCCTTATAAAGTGGACATTTAACCACTATTGCTCCAGGGTATGGCCCACTTGGAACTTATCCGATAATGAGGTCCATAGTCTCTAAGAAGATGGATGAGCTTCATAAACATTCCACACTCATCTTGGTGGACTCACATATCGGAATTGAGCCTCATATATATAATGCAACAGGTCATACTTCACAATGGGCCTCACACGAGGGTCTCATGGGCATCACAATGGGGCCTGCACAAGAGCCTCACATCCATCACCATGGGCCTCACACAATGGTCTCATGTACATCATATTGGGCCTCATCGAATGGGCCATAATACATCATATCGGCCCTTATTCAAGGGCCTCATATATCACATCGGGCCTTATCAAATGGGCCCCAAGCACATCATATCGGGCCTCACCAAATGGGCTCTAAATACCTCAAATGGGTTGCACCAATGGGCCTCATATGCGTCACAATGGGCCCGATGAGACAGCCCATACGGTTCAGAATAAATGGACAGCATGAATATGGACCATATACAACATGTTGGGCCTGCAAGATGGGATAGTGTGTATGTAACACACACCTCACGATAGGCCTCATACATTCACAATAGGCCTCAATCAACCAGCAATTAAGCCTGATAAAACACATGCTTCTGGTGGGCCTGAAAATTGATGGATGGCAAGGATAAAACATATATCATGGTGGACTGCATCCTATGAACGGCGTGCACACAAACATACCTCAGGTGGGTCCTGTCCCAACTGGACAATGTCAATAAAATACATACACCATGGTAGGGCCTACCATCCTATAAACGATATAGATAAAACACATACATCATATTGTGGCCCAACAGATGGGTGGCATGGACATACAATATTTACATCAACGTAGGCCCCACACCACCCTAGACAGATGGATAGAGTGGATATAGAATAAATACATCAAGGTTGGGGTCCACATCCCCAAACGGATGGACGTTGAGGATACAACACAAGCCTCATATGTGGGCCCCACATAGACTTGCTGACGTGATACACAGCATACAGCTGGTGTGTGGATGGCACATCAGGTGGGTCCCACGTAATGGACAGTCCTGATATTCATCAGATGGGTGGTGCAGATAAAACACTCACATCAGGGTGGTTTCCACCAATGGACGGACGGCTGGGATGTGCTGGACGTGAAGCACGTGCATTGTAGTGGGGTCCACGCCATCTGGTTAGATGGACGGAGTGGATATACTATACACGCCACAAGTTGGGTCCCACGGCTGCTGTTGCAGCACGGTAAAGCACATGTACCACGGTGGGTCCCACGTAGTGCCCACCATATAATATCATTTATATTAATATAATATATATATACACACATTTTATAAAAACATAATATAATATTATATTTGAAAAGGGAGTCCAACGTCCATCGTCCAGGAGGTTGGACGGCCGTCTAACGGACGGTCTAGATGATCTGGTCGCCATGGATAGCAAATACAGCAAGGTGGGTCCCACGTAGCAGATGAACGGTTGGACACATACTCCATAATCAGACCCACAGAACTCACTCACTGATGTCTAGATATAACAACTGTATAGCCAGGTAATCCCCTCCGTCCAAAGGACAGTGGGATATAACACACATATCTGGGTGGTCCCCACAACTGCTGGACACCTGTCAGCATGTCCTTTGATGAATGGTCAGATATAAACATATCAGAGGTGGGTCCCATTGTCAATGGACGGTGTGGATTAAACCCATGCGTCACGGTGGCCCCACATGAGACCGTCCAGCAATGGACGGTGTTGAAAGGCAGCATGGATGAATCACATATATCATGTGTGGGTCCACGGAACTTGCTGCTGCAATAGAGCAGCTATAAGCTGGTGTGAGACGCACCAGCCAATCGTTTCTCATCAAGTGGGTCCCACTTGGGGCCCACCATATCATGCATACATGTATATATAGTAAATATATATTATATTATATATATATTTATTAAAAAAAACTACATGCATCAACAATCTAGCGTCCAGGCCTTACTGGACGATCTGGACAGCACACGTCCAGTGGCTCTGGCCCGCTGGTCTGGATGGCTTGGATGTACTATCATGTATATTAGGTCAGAGTGGGGTCCACGGCAGCGTGGCCCACCATCAAGCTGATATTTATGTATTTCTTCATCTGGCCTGTCCAGACGGACGGGCAACAATCCTGTCCGCTGGACAGTCTATCGAGGTGGGTCCAATGCATGGACACCATAGATATGATTCATACTTCATGGTGGGGTCCATTCGGATGGGTCACATGGTTTCATCATCACCACAAGAAAAAGATGAAGAAGAGAGGGAGAGAGAGACGAGATGGAGGGGCCCTGCCACTATGGGCCCCTCTAGATTACAACACATACATCAAAGTGGGTCCTATCACAAGTGGGCCATTAAATTAAAAATCAATGGTGAATCACCCACCTCTAGGCCTTCTCCTTAGTCCCTTAGTCTTCTATGCACCTATGCTTCACGTTTAACCGTGGATGATGGAGTCTTGATGGTGGGGATGAGAGATGAGAGGGTGGGCCACACTTATTGATTTGGAAAAGCTTGGGAGGGCTTGGATGTTTGGAGCTTGGGAGAGTGTTTTGAGAAATTAGAGAAAGAGAGAAATGATATTTTAGAAAGGGATGGGTGTTGTAAGGGAATGGGAAGGTATGGTTGTGGTTGAAAATTGTAAAAAGAGGGATGGTTAGGGGAGAGAGAGTTAACTTTGTAGAGAAAGAGGGATGGGTGCTTGTACTTAGGGGATGGGTTGTACTTGACTTGGGTGGTTGATTGATTGATGGGACACATTGTAGAGATTTTCTCAAAATTCGCAATGCGCGGTGTTTCTCTCGAAATGAACGTGGACCCATATCTTCAGGCTCGAGTATCGGATCGGTGCGCGAATCGCAGCGTTAGAACCGTGGTGACGACACGGTCGCTAAGGTACAAGTTTCGGGTCTAGTCGACCTCGGCATACAGGACTCGGCTTAGGATTGCACGCAAACGTCGGATACAGGTCGAGGGTTGACAGAATTCGACCGGAGGACCGCAAAAGCCTACGGAATAGTACAGTCTAGGATACGGGTCTTACAGTTGGTGGCAAGGAAGGTATGTATATGAAACAAATACCTTTTTTTAAAGATTTTTATGCTGCTTGGAAGGTAGTTGATAAAATACTTGGACAACCTTTGCTGTTGTTTTACAAACAATGGGATTTTAAAGGTGCAGTCCAGGTGTTTGTGGAAATGCCGCACAGAAAAAGTCGGCTTGATCTTGGCTTGAACTGGCCCGAGCTGCTGATCGACCAAGCCGAGCTGGCCAATCAGGCTCGAGGACCGAGCCGAGTTGAGTTTGAGCTGAGGTCAGCTAGTGGCCAAGCCGAGTCGAGCTGAGGCTAGCTCGACTCGGTTCGGTCCGATGTACACTCCTAATTACACGATGATGATCAGAGGGTGTGGTTCTTCATCTGAAAACGAGTTGCTTTGTGCCTTCTACAACAAACGACTTTTATAATACCAATACAATCAAACAAAATGAAAAACTCAATGCATCTCTTAAAAGAACGACATGATATTGGATAGGGAATAAATCTAGTACATGAACATATATTTAAATTATGACTAAAGATTATAGCTAAAAATTATTGCTACTTGATCATGACTACTCTTAAGATAAGCTGAGATAAAATACAAATTTGTTTAATTTGTAGATTATTGGTTGTTGTTGGATTGGAGATTTTTTGTTGCATTCCTCTGCTATTTATAGAGTTCTATTGCATGACTTATTCTTCAATATTCTTCTTCAATTATTGCAACGGTTACAATAGTCGAAAGGTATTTCTCTATATTATTCTTTTGCTATGTTTCCATTTTGTAATTGTTCTTCTTCTGTTAGCCAAATTTTGTTCCTCTTGGCCGCTTTTTGTATCTTAAATTGCTCAATTACATTTCTCTCTTCACTCATTAGACTTTTTAGGTAACTCGACCACATCATTCCGTTGGCCATCCATTGATGTGTAAAATTGAATTTATGCCGGCTATGGTTCCACAAAAAGCACTCTAAGTATCTTGAAGATCTTTTCATCCACCTCCTATTTCTCAGACAATGCCACATGTCGCTCTCCTATTGACTTTTCCAGAATGGCCAGAAATAGGGTACAACATTACTCTTAGTAGTTGTTGTTAAAGTATTGCGACCACTTCATCCGCTCATGATTCCAAGAAATTACTATATTGGTAAGTGTACTTGTGTCAAAAGTTTTCTTTTTGCATAATCCGTGCAAAATGAATATCAAAATGAATATTAATGATAACTAAGTGATTTTTTGAGTCCCACCGAGCGTGCAAAAAATGTTAGCAGTCTAATTTGTTTTCTTCCACGTGTAATGTTCACAGGCGTGCCATAATCGATAAAGCAGCTCAATCTAAACCGATCAACTTCGAACCCAGGCACCGAAATAAGCGGATACGTCCAATATGAACATATATGACTAGATTATGAGAAGATCGGTCGCTTACTTAGCCACTTACAGAATTTTATAATGATCAGACGATAACCGAACGGTGGAGTTCTTCCTATGAAGATGGATTTCTTTTTGCCTTCCATAAGAAAGGACTTTCAATATATGATGCAATCAAACAAAAGGAAAAACTCACAATCAGTCACTAAGAGCGATAACAAGAATGTGTCTCTTGAAAGAACTGCGTGATATTGGATAGAGAATAAATCCAACGTATGAGCATAAATTTGGATTACAACTAAAGATTATAATTAAGAATTACTGCTACTCCTAGGATAAGTTGAAGATCCTTCTTCCATTACTATAATGGTTACAGTAGTTGAAAAGCCTTTCTCTAGATCCTTCTTTTATTGCATTTTCCTTCTGTGACTGTTCCTCTTCTTTTGGCCAAACTTTGTTCATCTCGGTCATCTTTTGTATCTTAAAATACTTGACTGCATTTCTCTCTTCTCTCGTTAAACTTTTTGGGTAACTCGACCATATTATTCTGTCGACCATCCACTGACGTGTAAATTTGAATTTAGTTGGCTATAGTTCCACAAAAAGTGCTCCAAGTATCTTGAAGATATTTTCATTCACCTCCTATTTCTTGTGTAATGCCACATGTCTCCCTCTTATTGGCTTTCCCAGAATGGTAAGAAATATGGTATAACAAAATTACATTTAGTTGTACCAAATATCATGAGATTTTATTGTATTTCATACTTAATAAGTTTTTTATTTGGGGTATAATGTCATAAAATTTCATAATATCTGGTGTAGCATAACACATCCTTGATTAAGGGGTCAAATCTCGTTCAAGCTAAGAATTCGTTTAGAACAATTAGGATAAAAGAGAAATAATGCTATGCTTTATCACCATCTTTAAGGCCCCCCCCCCCCCAATGATAAAAGAGTACTGTTGAATAATTGTTGTAACATTGATGAATAATTCGAACACTTTTTAGAACTAATTTAAAAAACATAAGTAATAGTAGGTTGGAGGAAGAGGTTAAAAAGCCAATACAGATAATTATTGAATTCAAATGACTCTCTTAGGTCCAGAGGGAACATGGATTTCCTGTGCCCATCCTATAGTCAGAAGCTGTGTGGGCCCCACATAGATGCTCGTGACAAATCCACTCTGTTCATCAGTTTTGAAAGACCACAATATGATAATAATCTAAAAATGAGGCAGATCGAAACTTACATGGGCCACATTAAACGAAACAGTGGGAATGGAAATGTTCACCATTAAAACCTTTCTAGAGTCAATCATTATGTTTATATGCCATCCAAACTGCTCATAGGGTTATTGTCATTCAGATAAACCGTAGGCATAAATATCATCCTTATACAAAGTCTTTGTGGCCCCCACAAAGTTTCTAAAGGTGAATTGAACCCTGATAATGTAGAATTCAAAATGCTCTCCTTTTAACTATTCTCCCTAATATTATTATTATTATTATTATTATTATTATTTATAAAAGGTGTTATATATAGATATATTAACGTTTGGATGGTATACGAACATCACAGTGGGGCCTATGGTCAGTGAGCCCCATAAAAAGTTTTAAGAAAGCTAATATTTGTGTAGTCCCATCGTCCGGGTCTAAGTGACCATTTGAATGGGTTAAATCACAAATAAGAATCATGGTGGGGCTTGCATAAGGGGTTTGTAGATTGGATTGGCTTCAAATTTAATACATACATGCTCTATCAAGTCTACATATGTCCTATAAAATTTGGGATTAATTAGAGATATGTGGACCTACACATTCGCAGCCGTTTGGAAGGGTATCAGTGTTGAGCATTGCACTGGATAATAAACCTAGTCTGAATTACATTAATCAAATGAAGGTGTTAGGCATATCAAATTGACCCTAAATTTGGTACATAATGATTTATCAAGTATATTATCATTATACAAATTTGGAACCAATATTAAATATTTGTGGACCTACAAACACAACCACAGAAATAGAAAATTAAGCAGGAACACATATATTGAAGTGGGCCTCTATAATAATTTAATGGTGGATTTCATTCCTATGCTTCCTGAAAGGGTTGGCTCACTTAGATGTGGTTTGGGGGCACCTAAACAGTATCGTGATATCATGGTGGTGCCTACCTTAATATACACAGAAAAGAAGGGAAGAAATACAAGGCATAAATCTAATTATCTTAAGGTTGGATGGCTTAGATCTTCCTTTTCAATGGTGGACCACTCTCTCTCTCTCTCTCACTCTCTTTCCTCTCTCTCTCTCTCTCTCTCTCTCTCTCTCTCTCTTCTCTAAAAATTTTCTTCTTAAAAATGGTTAACCACAATGGTTACCTCCCTTTTGTGTAGAGAGCTAACCGTTGGTTAGGAGATAGGGATTGGTTTACTTATGTTAGCTAGTTAGTGGGGTATATTAACATTGCATGGCTATGGCTCATGCATGGGAGGGTGATGTGTCACAAGGAGATAGAGAGAGCTCTAGCTGAGGTGTTACAAGCAGAATGTGCATGTGGTGTGAGTGGGGTGATGTGTCATGTGCATGTGATGCGTGTGTGGTGAGTGGACCATGACATCATGGTGATGTGTAAGAGTAGACACCCCACCTCAGGCCGACAAGCTAATTAAGGTTGGACGAAATCCCAAACCAAAAACCTACTTCTAATCCAAACCCCATACATAACCTTAAAGCTTGAAGCCTATACCCTAGGAATCCGAATCCTAAAACCAAACCCTAAACCTAGCCCTAACCAGTAGCCAAAACCCAGTCAACCTAGTCAATCAGACCCAACTAAACCCTACCCCTAAAATCTAACCTCAAGAAAAACCTAGTCAATTCACCGAGTCAACTTGCTGAGTCGACTCATCTAGTCAGCTCACCTAGTCAGTCTACCCAGTCAACTCACCTTATCAAACAAAGCCCAAAATCCACCCTAATCAAACCCATATAACCAAGTAAATTTGAAATCCAGGGCATATAACAACTTGGCACCACTTGAGGCAGAGCCTCCACATGAGTAGTGGAGCTCACCTATCAAAGCAGGAGAGCCTGTGTGGCACTAGCGGCTCCCTGGGAGCTTCCGGTGATGTGGAGACCCTCCTGGCTTGGTAGGGCAAGCTCCACGTATGTGGAGTTGCTCCAGGGATGAGGTAAAAGTGTGTGAGAAGGTGCTTTTACTTTAGTACCCCCCTCCTTAACTCATATTTACCGTTGGAGATCTTGCCATGTTGCAATCTCAAATCCTAGCCATTAACACCCTTTTCAACCCTAGACTTGACTAGAATTACTAGAAAACCAGGCTGGGAGGCTATTAATAGACCCCTCCCCTTCTCAGTTCATCAATCTAGAAGCACTAAGACAACTCCCCATCCCTCAAGTCCCTTAAGCCACCCTTACCTTAGCCATTCCATCCCTCCACCAAGTAGAGGAAAGAGTAGCAGAAGAGAGCCCGAATTAGGTTGAGCCTAATCTAGTTAGATCACTAGTCTCCCTAGCAATCCAGGCCTAGATCCAAGCCACTCAATCCTGTCATTGTGACATTACCATCCATCCAACCATCTAACTTCTGAGATTAGCTTTGTCAACACTTACTTAACATCATGTAACATTTATTCCATTCTCAACCCTTCCGCTTATCCCATCCATCAATATTGCACTGCATAGCACTAAACCCCCAATCAATTTGAGTGTATGCTTTGTGACTCACTGATATAATTGAATCTTGCCTATCAGAAACTCTTATCGATTAGTATACACACATCAAGTGTGCAGCCAAGGCGGATTTATCCAGTCGAAGTGGATTTATCTAAATTATGCTATAGCCTGTCGTTGGCTTTTGCATTTAACATAACATCGTAGACACACAACATTACGTATATAGTCTTTCATACATACCACTCAACACCCGATTAGTTCAAATGTGTGCTTTGTAACTCACCGAGTTAATTGGATCTTGTCTATCATAAACTTGGACTGATTGGTTTATCGCTTTGGAAAGTGGGCAGTTAAGGTAGATTTATCTAGCTAAAATTAGAACTTGTAGTAAGCATTACATTTAACAAATATTACACACCTCTGCATCATTAGAGCACAAGAACGAACTCAATAGTCAAAAGTTAGTTAGATCTTGTAAAGTAGATATCGTACATCTGTACCAAGCAAAGTGAGTGCCTAACACCTTCTCTCTTGTAATTGTGGTCTCTTACTGTGGATGTTGGAGGGTGGATGTAAGACCCTTGTCCTAATCCGTACCGTTCCGTTGGCTTCCGCGGTTCTTCCGGTCAAATTTCGGCAACCTTCACGCCATATCTGACATTTGCGCGCGATCTTAAGCCAGGTCCCGCACACCGACGTCGGCTCGATCCGAAACCTATGTCTTGGCGACCGCATCGTCGCCGCGGTTCTAACGCCGCGACTCGCGCACCGAACCGATACCCTGGCAAGAAGATGTCGATCTGCGTTTATTCCGAAGAAACACCGCGCGTTGCGGATTTCGAGGGAATCTCTACACAATTAGTCCCATCAATCAACCATAAATGCATCCCATACCTCAAGTACTACAACCCATTCCCTCCTTTTTCAAAAGTCTACCCTCTTTCCACCTCACCACTCCTCTTTTTTCTATTTTCAACAACAACCATACCCCTTTTACAATTTTTCAACCCAAACCATCACCCATCACACCTCACCCATCCATATCACCCCTCTCTCTCTCTCATTTCTCAAAATCTCCAAGCAACTCAAGCCTCTCAAACGTCCAAGCTTTCCTCTCCCTCTCAAGTGTGGTCCACCTTCCATCTTCCATCTACACCCTCCCATCTCTCATCCACACCATTAATCTCCCATCATCCACCATCCAAGGCATAGGCAAGGTGCATTTGAAGCCAAGGGATCAAGAAGGAGGCCAACGAGGTGGGTGATTTGCCATTATTTTAAATTTTAGGGCATTACATTTAACAAATATTACACACACCTCTGCATCATTAGAGCACAAGAACGAACTCAATAGTCAAAAGTTAGTTCAATATTGTAAAGTAGATATCGTACATCGTCCAAGCAAAGTGAGTGCCTAACACCTTCCCTCTTTGTAATTGTGGTCTCTTACTCTGTGGATGTTGGAGGGTGGATTCCTCGCGGGACGGGAGATCGACTCTCACTTTTTCACTGGTTGCTTCACTTGAAGGCTTTCGTGAATTTTTGGGATGTTACTAGAACTAAGTGATCTATTGGAAAATTTTCAAAATTTTCCAATGTATCTTCTTACCGTAATCGGTGGATATTTTGCAACATGTCAAAATTTCATTGAAATAGTCAAAAACCTAGAATAAATTAGAAAGTCTCTATTCTCATAAGGGAAACTTGTCCTTCTTACATGTGATCCTATTTAAGGATGACCTTTAGTTTAGATTAAGTTTATTTGGAATTTCAGGAATTTATTATGGGAGTACCTAAATTCATAGTTTTTAAATTTCATGTCTACCTTAATATTTCCAATTGGGGCCTGAATATGGGGTTTCTAATTCCTCAACTTCCTAGTTCCTTTGAGAATTTAGATGAGTATATGTATCTAATCTATAACCCAATCCAAGTCACGTAAAGCTTATGATGGTCCACTCCCTTAGGCCCAGTTAATCTCATTCTCATGCTTTGATACCAACTGTAATATCCCAAATTTTCACAACTAAAGTTTATACTCATTCTTGAGAAAACCGGGTGTTAATAATGTATAAACTGGATGCCTTAAAAATTTATTATTATTATTTCATTTAGATCACATACAAATACATTCATGAAGGTAACATTCATGAGAATAAAATCAAATGTATTGATTATTTCATCAAAGTAAAAAAATAATCAAATGCCCCCTCAATGGGAGCTTATTACATTTATCAAGTTCGCAGCAGAAGTATAAAACTAAATCATAAAACTTTCTTCGTATTCTTTCTGTATAGTCTTCCATAGGGAGATGGTCCTTTAAGGTCCTCGAGTTGTGCATCACCTACATCATCTATACGGTTGGAGAGGTTCAATGCCCTACTCATAGTGATGGTTATCCTTTAAGATTAATAATGATTCAAGAGATTCATAAAAGTAATGTAAGGGTTCTGATACGTCTTGTACTCCACCACTACGAGTGGTATCAATATGTGCAACCAATATAGATATGAATGCATGCCTAGAAAAGTGTGTTCGGCTCATCATACGTAGTGATCATCACAATGTGGAATATAATTCATAAAAAATCCTGCTTGCCCCGCATTCTCACACTATGGAGATTCGCCGGCGTGTCTAACGTTAATGTGGATTTATACGAACATCTCAAGGCGACACAACAATGCGGTTAGAGGATTTACATAACACGATGTGTTCATGGAGCAACTATTTGCGACATCCAATCCCGAAAAGCGATGTAACACTGCAATTACAATTTACATACATTGATTGTGTACCACTCCAACTAACCAACGGAATTACGTGCTGACTAAGAGGGTCGTTACACGTAACGCATTACGTCTATAATAAATATTGAGTCACTAGTCATGATACCTTTAACACTTGTAGTGATAGAGAATGTAAACTAAATCGGGATTCCCCAAAAGGGTAAATATATGATGGTAATAAATCAATTAAAAGGATAACTCTTAAAAATATGTAAAAATGAAAAGGCAAGATAATAACCATCAATTAAATCAAAGTAAGCTTAAAGGATAAAAACCCTCACTTTTGACATTGAAGTGCCCTTTCATCTTGTTAGGACCTAGTGCGTTCATGTTAGATTCAACTTCAACCATAGATTACAACCATATTATATGGTTAGGGCTTAATTCGGGTTTCATCTTTAAACTAATTATTATTTAAATCAAAACTTAATATAGACTTTCAATGTAAATGGCTAGCTCACCTTGATCAACAACTGAGTCTTAGCCTAAAACGGGTTTGATGATATCCTTTCACTGAGTTAACCCATTCATGACTCCACATGGTGTAACATCACCATGAAATTTCTCGTTTCTTCTCTTTCTTTCTCTCTCTTTCTTTCTCTTCCTTTCTCTTTCTTTCTTTTCTTTTCTTTCCTTTCCTTTCTTTCCTTTTCTTTCCTTTCTTTACATCAGATGGTGTGGCCCACTCTATTACAGGTGATGATCCACACCATCCACTGTTTGGATGGGCCCAATGCATCTTTTTATATGTATATATATATATGTTATATTTTATATAATATATGTATTTATATATATATATAATATGTATTATATATATAAGACATATATTATATGTATATGTATATATATTGGTGGGCCACATCCACGTGGGACTCACCACAATGATGTGAATATGTTGCAAACAGTGAAGTGTTAACTGGCATGGGTGTGTACCTTTTAAAAGAAAAAAAGGAGAAAGAAGTGGTGGGCCTCTCATGCAGGCCCTACCTTGATGTATAAGTCAAATCCAACCCATCTATCCTCTTCCTCGGATTATTTTAGGCGTTGAGCCAAATTTTGGAACCAATCCGGTTCTCGAGCGGGCCATACCATAAGAAATAGACATATCACCATTGAAACCCACTTTGACCCTTCCATTCGCCAACAACACATTGCATATTGGTCTCATTTCGTCGAACATGAGTCGTAGAATCCTATGGCTGGGTCAGATCGGACTATTGCGGGCCCTACCATAGAAAATCTGCAAAAAAACCGTTTTCCTTAAAAAAAAAACAAAGGCAAAGGAGGCAGCAACGCTGACGGGCTGGGGCTCACGGCCCCAGCTGTGGGCCTCACTTTGATGCGTTTCGACCATCAGTACCGTGCATTTGATGGGTCCCCACGGACCAGCCGTCCATCCCAAAAATCAGCTGTATACGGAACTTAGGTGGGCCATACCATTTAAAATCATGTGAAAACATGCTGAAACATATAAAATCAATTGGTGGGGCCTACCTGAAATTTGGATGCAGCTGAAACTTGGTCTGAACGGTCAGCCAAGTGGGACCCACATAATGGGTGGACTGGATTTGTGAATTCCATTTCGGTGGGCCCCACACCTACCGCCAGGTCCAGGTGACCTTATAAATAGGTTGGACGTTAGAAAAAAAAAGTGCCACGGTGGGCTCCCTGCCCACGTGACCTCACCAACAGGTTGTATGGAAAATAAACATTACGGTGGGCCCCTCCCTGACCACGTGGCCCTGTGAACGGGTTGGGTGCAACATAAACATTTCAGTGGGCCCCTGGTCCACATGACCTATCAACAGGTTGTATGGAAAATAAACATTACAGTGGGCCCATTTTGGACGGAAAATAAATATTACAGTGGGCCCTATCCAGGCCCAAGTGACTTTATGAATAGATTGGATGATAAATAAATATTACAGTGGGCCTTACCCTGGTCCACATGACCTTATGAACAGTTGGTTGGAAAATAAACATTATGTTGGGCCTTAAGTTGGGTGGAAAATAAACATCATATTGGGCCTTAGGCTGGGTGGAAAATAAGCATTATGGTGGGCCCTACTTATGTAAGTATTGTAAACCACACCCTCCATTAGTGTGGGCTCCATCAGGATACATGTGTTTCATTCGACTGTCCAACCGTTTTGGAGATAATTTAAGGCCCATTATGGAGGCCCATCTTCATGTATTGGTGGTCCTTGTTGAGGCCCACCTTGATTTGTATTAGGCCCATATTATGAGGCCCATTTGTGGTACTGAAGGCCCATGGATCAAGGCCCACTAGGATGTACATAAGGCCCAATGTAGTGTAATTCCACCATGGTATATGTATTGATTTTGTAGCAGGCCACGCCTTGGGAGCAATGCTGGTTTGACGTCCACATTGAATGGATAATGTTGGTTAAATGTCCGCATTATAACTCTCCCTAAGGCCCACTGATAGGCCCATATTTGTGGTAAGTAGGCCATCTAGGGCCATCTCCGTTATACCCAGAGCCCATCTCTTTATACATTTAGTATAGATCCATGATTCATGATTATTCGCACCATATGTATGCCTGATGTAAGGAGTGACCGATCATAGACTGTTTATGGGCTCCCTGATAGGCGGAGTTGCCTCATATAAGTGCATGGTATATACAGGACTGTTGCATGACTGATAGTGTGACTCATGCACTTGCATTTGTGTGATTGTAGTTACTGTATGCCCTAGCGACATCAGGGCCATAGCCTCCATAGACACATCGTGGATGGCTGGGTTGGATACCGAAAATATTTGGTTCTAGCATACAGGCGCCATAGATGTCCCTGGATGAAAATTCCTAAACCCGATGGTACCAGAGGATGACTCCAACGTCGAGACTGAGTGGATATATGAGCACACGATGGCTGAATACCAGGAGGTCGCGTCTCTCACTATGCCCTGGTCAGTTGGAAAGGGGTGTGGCCTTACTCGCCCGAGGGTAGGGGGTAATACTAGGCTGAGTTTGACCAGCTCGCGAATGGGTCCGCTATCGACGTGCCGGATAGGTATTGACAGACTATTGGCCAGGCGGATAGTGAGGTTTCTTACGCTCACTTGGACTGTGCGGCTAGGAGAGCGACAGTGCCAGTTGGAGTGTATTGAACCCCGGTAATTATCCAGAATGAGAACTGTACTGATAAATGATGAGGTTTGGCATGCTTGAGTTGCATCTCGCATCGCATGGCCGTGTTATGGCCGATAGCATTCATATCTTGCACCGCATAGCCTTGGTACGGCTGATTGTATTCATGTACTTATCACCATGATTCCGCATTCCTCTGACCTTACGTTCTGAGCATACTTATATTGCACACACACTTACACCACCCTCTAAGCTTTCTATAAGCTTATGCACGATTGATGCGTGCAGGTGACGCCAGGACGCAGTCGCAGCCATAGTCTCGCCGTAGTTGGAGTGTGCAGCCGAGCTTCTGCAGTTTTGTTTCTTTTGTTACATTGTATTTCCCCTTTCTGTCGCATTGTACTAAAAAGTTTTTGATCATAGTGGATTTTGTGGTGGTGTTCTTGTGGTTGTTGTTGTGGGTTATGCTTTTGTTATGCTCATTATGAATCAGACTGATGATTTGAAACCCTCCTTGTAGTCTCCCAGGATCGGAACCTGGTGAATGGGTGCCGGGATCCGAGAATGGGGTTCTACGGAGGTTGTCGGCCCCGGATTCGGCGATCGGGAATTCTGTGAGCCCGATTTCCGAGTTCGGGACGTGACAGAAGTTGGTATCAGAGCATAACTCGGGAATAACCAAGAACAATATTACATGTCTGCTATGAATGATTTAAGTCCTAAGTTCGGATAGCCTAGCGACCTTTTATTACAGATCCTTAACGTGCGTGCCTTCGCGAGCCTTTAAGTTGATAGGCACTTTCGCTCTTTCCTGTAGGACATGGCACACAGGAGAGTGACCAGATCGACTCCCGCACCACCACCTGAGACTCCGGCTCCACCACCTGCGACTCCCGCACTACCACCTACGATCCCTGCTCCACCACCAGACATTCATACTGCCTAGCCTGAGGATGTCGCTCCTTTACCAGAGATTCATACCGCCCATCCTGAGGATACTGCTCCTCCACGAGAGACCGGTGCGGATCCGACCGTATCCGTGAGTGCTTCTCAGTTACAGCAGATGCTGCAGGCTGTGACGGCCGCACTCCAGGGGCAGAGCAGACACCCGGTTGTTTCACCGGCCCAGGCAAAGTAGGAGCGCGCGAGTGCCCTCCTTCGAGAGTTACGACAGTTTGATCCTCCGCGTTTCCAGGGCGAGCCAGATCCGACAGTAGCTGAGAGATGGCGCTCCGATGTGGAGAAGATTT
This sequence comes from Magnolia sinica, assembly GCF_029962835.1. Lineage (NCBI taxonomy): Eukaryota > Viridiplantae > Streptophyta > Magnoliopsida > Magnoliales > Magnoliaceae > Magnolia > Magnolia sinica. The sequence goes on along the minus strand of NC_080574.1, from coordinate 44,005,710 downwards.
TTGATACCATGTCATGCACGACCGAGCAGCGAGTCCGGTTGGCAGTGTTTCTTTTCCAGGGCGAGGCCGAGCACTGGTGGACCTCCGTTACCCGCGTCGCAGGACCTGACTACGTCTGGACATGGGATGATTTTATAGATCGATTCGAGGAGCAGTATTTCCCTGACCATATTCGACGCCAGAGGGCACTGGAGTTTGAGACTCTAGTGCAGGGGGACATGACCGTGGCATAGTTCGCGGCTAGTTTCGTGGGGCTATCGAGGTTTGCGCCTTATATGGTTGATGATGAGGGGCGAAAGGCCCGCCGTTTCGAGAGCGGCTTACGTTACGGTCTTCGAGGCCGTGTGATTGGGCACGAGCTTCCGACTTTCCAGGCAGTAGTGCGGAGGGCTCAGATTTATGAGACAGAGTGGGCTGGCGAGCAGGCCGACAGGGATCAGAGGAGGGGTCAGAAGAGGCAGACCCCCTCCAGTAGCTCCCATCAGCAGCGACGACCACAGAGGTATAGGAGCCACCCACCTGCTAGAGCACCAGCAGCCCCAGCAGTACCTCCAGCGCCACCCCAGCAGCCATTTGAAGGGACTTATTTTGGATGTGGTGGGACAGGGCACAGCTTGTTTGAGTGCCCTCGCCTTCATCTGCAGCAGTCGAGAGGGCCACAACAGCCTCATCTATAGCCGCCGAGAGCACCACAGCAGCCTCCAGCACAGCAGCGACCTCAGCAGCAGCCTCCAGCGCAGCAGCGACCCCATCAGCAGCGACCACAGCCACCTCAGCCGCCGAGACCCCAGCAGCAGCAGAGGTAGCAGTATAGGCCGCCTCAAAGGCAGCAGCAGCACCAGGGACCGCAGAGGGGACAGGCACCTCCCCAGCCAGCTCAGGCTAGATTTTACGCGGCTCAGCAGGACCCGCAGTCATCCGGAGGAGTCGTCGAGGGTATACTTCCTGTCTCTTCATGCATCGCCCGAGTATTATTCGATTCTGGTGCTTCTCACTCATTCATGTCCGAGGATTTCTGCCGATCGACTGGATTGCCGACAGAGTCTACTAGTGAGGGATTGACCGTATCGACGCCCTTGGGGAGGACCACAGTATTGGGCCGTTTCTGTCCATCTTGCCCAGTTCTTGTCGGTGATATCTTTTTACCCGCTGACTTGTTTGTGCTGCCGATGACAGATTTTGACGTTATCTTGGGTATGGATTGGCTTGCCGAGTACCACGCTATCTTGGACTGTTCTGCGAGGACAGTCACATTCTGTATACCAGGCTTGCCGCATCGCCGAGCCTAGGAGAGAGCCGTTGTCTTGCTTGATGTCCTGCGCAGTCGAGGAGCCTATTGCCTTGTGTATTGATCGGTTGCCGGTGGTCTGCGACTTCCCCGACGTGTTCCAGGAGATTCCACGATTGCCTCCGCGCCGTCATATTGAGTTCCAGATCGACCTTGTGCCCGGTACCGCGCCTATCTCAAAGGCCCCGTACCGTATAACACCGATGGAGTTGCGAGAGCTGCAGCGTCAGTTGGACGAGTTGCGTGAGTTGGGATTCATTCGTCCGAGCAGTTCGCCTTGGGGAGCACCGGTACTCTTCGTCAGGAAGAAGGATGACTCGTTGAGGCTCTGTGTGGATTACCGCGAGCTCAACCGGGTCACAATTAAGAACAAGTACCCGCTCCCGAGGATAGACGATTTATTTGATCAGCTGCAGGGTGCATAGTTCTTTTTGAAGATTGACCTGCGTTCTGGTTATCATCAGATTCGTGTCCGAGAGGAGGACATTCCGAAGACAGCTTTCAGGACGCGTTATGGTCATTTTGAGTTTCAGGTCATGTCCTTTGGACTGACCAATGCACCTGCGGTCTTTATGCAGTTGATGAACGAGCTCTTTCGTCCATATCTCAATCAGTTTGTTGTAGTCTTCATCGACGACATTCTGATATATTCGAGGACCCGTGAGGACCATATGCAGCATCTGGAGATCGCTTTGCAGACCCTTCGTGCCCACCAGCTGTATGTGAAGCTGGAGAAGTGTGAGTTCTGGCAGGAGGAGGTGAAATTTCTCGGTCACGTGGTGACGAGGGAGGGTGTCACGGTAGACCCCTCGAAGGTTGAGGCAGTGCGTCAGTGGGGTCAGCCCACGACTGCGTCCGAGATCCACAGTTTCCTTGGTTTAGCGGGATATTATCGGCGTTTCATTGAGGGCTTCTCCCGTATTGCAGCCCCGTTGACCAGGTTGACTCGGAAGGGCGCAGAATTTATTTAGAGTGATGCCTGTGAGCGAGCATTTATGGAGCTGAAGGACCGTCTGACGTCCGCTCCTGTCCTCACTCTTCCCTCTGGGAGTGATGGATTCGTGGTATTTACTGATGCTTCGCGTATTGGATTTGGTGCTGTCCTGATGCAACACGGCAGACCTGTAGCATTTGCGTCTCGTCAGCTCAAGGTTCATGAGCTGAACTACCCCACGCATGACTTAGAGCTGGCAGCAGTCGTCTTCGCACTGAAGGTGTGGAGACACTATCTCTATGGGGTTAGGTTCGAGCTCTTCTCTGACATAAGAGCTTGAAGTATCTATTCTCTCAGTCTGAGCTGAACATGAGACAGAGACGCTGGATGGAGCTTCTGAAGGATTATGATTTTGACCTCCAGTACCACCCAGGCAAGGCAAATGTGGTGGCGGATGCCCTCAGCCGTCAGCCACGAGGCCTGGTGGCACATATGATGATTCAGGAGTGGAGGATGCTCGAGGATATAGCAGAGTACGACTTTGATTTTGGTCTGCGGTCTTCTATCGTTCAGTTATCGAGCCTGTCGATTCAACCCTCTCTTGTCGCAAGGGTGATCGAGGCTCAGCAGACAGATGAGTCGTTATAGGATTACCGAGCAGAGGCAGCATCTGAGAGTCAGACAGATTGACAGATTGGTGCTGATGGTGGACTTCACTTTAGAGGTCGATTGTGTGTCCTGGATATTTCTGAGTTGCGCAGAGATCTTATGACCGAGGCGCATCGATCGTGATTTTCCATCCACCCTGGCTCGACGAAGATGTACCGTGATATGAGGCGACAGTATTTTTGGGCAGGGATGAAGCGCCAGATTGCCAGTTTTGTGGCCGAGTGTGACACATGCCAATGTGTCAAGGCCGATCATCAGAGACCCTCTGGTCTATTGTAGCCGTTAAGCGTCCTGATGTGGAAGTGGGAGCACGTATCCACAGATTTTATTATGGGTTTGCCGAGGACTCAGCGCGGTCATGACGCCATCTGGGTTGTCGTGGACCGTCTGATGAAGTCGACACATTTTCTTGCGATTCGTGCGACTTGGCCTTTGGACCGGCTTGCGAGGCTATTCATTGAGGAGATTGTGAGACTGCATAGCGTTCCAGTCTCGATCATTTCTGACCGAGACCTGAGGTTTACGTCTCAGTTTTGGAGGAGTTTTCAGAGAGCTATGGGCACTGATTTGCAGCTCAGTACTGCGTATCATCCGCAGACCGATGACCAGACCGAAAGGGTCAACCAGATCCTTGCGGATATGCTTCGGGCCTGCGTGATTGACTTTGGTGGTAGCTGAGACGAGCATCTGCGATTGGTTGAGTTCGCATACAACAACAGCTATCAGGCGACCATTGGCATGGCTCCTTTTGAGGCATTATATGGCAGACCGTGCAGATCTCCGAGTTGTTGGACCGAGGTTGGAGAGCGGCGTCTCCTATGTCCAGAGCTTGTGCAGGAGACATCAGAGGTTATTGATATCATCAGGCAGAGGATGCACACAGCTCAGAGCCGACAGAAGAGTTTTGCTGATCGCCGGCGTCGTCCCTTGGAGTTTGATGTAGGGGACCACGTGTATCTCAAGGTCTCGCCCATGAAGGGCGTAGTTCGATTTGGAGCAAAGGACAAGCTTGCCCTGAGATTCATAGGACCTTTCGAGATCACTGAGCGCATTGGTGCTGTGGCCTATCACTCGCCTTACCATCTCAGTTGTCTGGCGTCCACAACGTTTTCCACGTCTCTATGTTGAGGAAGTGTGGGTCAGACATAGTTCCTGTTATCGATTGGCAGCCGTTGGAGGTTCATGAGGACGCTTCTTACATTGAGCAGCCAGTACGTATCCTTGATCGGAAGGAGCAAGTCCTTCGAACCAAGGTCATCCCCTTGGTGAAGGTTCAGTGGGGTCACCATTCTGTTGATGAGGCATCTTGGGAGCGCAAGGCTGAGATTCGAGAGCGCTATCCTCATCTCTTTGGTGATTGATTATATGTTGTATGTTGTCTCTGATATTTATTGGCGATGCCTTGCTTCCTCTTCTGTTATGATTTATGCTTTCTTGTGATGATTGTTTAAATTTTGAGGACGAAATTTTTATTTGGAGGGGAGAGCTGTAAGCCCCTTGTCCTAATCCGTACCGTTCCGTTGGCTTCCGCGGTTCTTCCGGTCAAATTTCGACAACCTTCGCACTATATCCGACATTTGCGCGTGATCTTAAGCCAGGTCCCGCACACCGACGTCGGCTCGATCCGAAACCTATGTCTTGGCGACCGCGTCATCGCTGCGGTTCTAACGCAGCGACTCGTGCACCGAACCGATACCCTGGCAAGAAGATGTCGATCTGCGTTTATTCCGAAGAAACATCTCAAGGCGACACAACAATGCGATTGGGGGATTTACGTAACACGATATGTTCATGGAGTGACTATTTGCGACATCCAATCCTGAAAAAGTGATGAAACACTGCAATTACATTTACATACATCAATTGTGTACCACGCCAACCAACCCATGGAATTACGTGCTGACTAAGAGAGCTGCTACTCGTAACGCATTACATCCACGATAAATATTGAGTCACTTGTCGTGACACCCTTAACACAACACTTGCAGTGATAGAGAATGTAAATTGAATCGTGATTCCCAAAAAGGGTAAATAAATGATGGTAATAAATCAATTGAAAGGATAACTCTCAGTAATATGTGAACATGAAAGGCATGATAATAATCATCAATTAAATTAAGGTAAGCTTAAAGGATAAAACCCTGACCTTTGACATTGAAGTGCCCTTTCATCTTGTTAGGACCTAGTGCGTTCATGTTAGATTCAACTTCAACCATAGATTACAACAATTACATGGTTAGGGCTTAATTCGGGTTTCATCTTTAAACTAATTATTATTTAAATCACAACTTAGTATAGACTTTCACGTAAATGGCCAACTTACCTTGATCAACAACTGAGTCTTAGCCTAAAACGGGTTTGATGATATCCTTTCACTGAGTTAACCCATTCATGACTCCACATGGTGTAACATCACCATGAAATTTCTCGTTTCTTCTCTTTCTTTCTCTCTCTTTCTTTCTCTTCCTTTCTCTTTCTTTCTTTTCTTTTCTTTCCTTTCCTTTCTTTCCTTTTCTTTCCTTTCTTTCTCCTTTCCTTCCTTTTTTTCTTTTCTCTCTTTCTTTTCTTTCTTTTCTTTCCTTTCTCTTTTGCTTTCTTTTTCTTCTTCTTGTTGCTACGCCTAGCAAGGGGTTGTCCATCTCTCTCTCTCTCTCTCTCTCTCTCTTTCTCTCTCTCTCTCTCCCTCCTTTTTTGTTGTGTCTCCTCCAACCGTTGGAGGAGTGCTATTTTTTATAATGGTGGGGTGAGTCATTCCAGACTCTTCATGCAAAATCTTTCATAGGCTCCTTTGCGTACTTGTTTACACAAATCCCATTTCCTGCGTAGCGAAAATTGGAGGTAGGCTTGCATATTGACCAGAGTCGGAGTGGCCATCGATCTCGTCTTCTTGATCTGCCTTCATAAAAGCAGTCGGATCACTTCTTTTAGGGATTTGGACGGTCGGGATCGGGATTGTGATCCAAAGGTTGGTCGTCCAACGTGTAGAGGTATTCGGTTCGATCCGGATTCCTCGCCATTCACGTCTGCTACGGAAGACGCTTCTTGCATTAACGGTGGGGTCCATGATTAGTGTATCATAGCGGAAGAAGCTTTCACACGTTAGAATTGGTTTTGTAGAAGATCTTTCACAGCTAGTGCGAATGCCCGACCAATTCGAGAGTTCCTAGCGAGTCGAGGCCCTGTTCCGATGGATGATGTGCACTCTTGGGAACTTGGGAAGGTGTAAGGAAGCTAGGGTTTGGTCAGCCCCATCTTACGGCCACGATGGATGGGTCAGATCATGTAGGTGGATGGTCTCGATGGGCCACGACAAGCCTTAAATTGGAGCCGTCCGTTCATTGGGTGTATCACCCAGGCCATTTGTGACTATTTCTGTGCACACGTGTGCGTGAATGGATGCACATGGCTGGCATGGGTTAAGTCAAAGTTGTCTCTTGGATACGATGGATGGATCAAATTTGTCTCCGTTTTCCTTTGCAATTCTCATCGGGTCAAACCACATTTGACCTGATTCTTGATTTAGTGCACTGCCCGTGTACTTGCGCCGTGTACGCTTCGGCTATAGTGGGGTCCACAAAAGATGTTTTCTTGAGAAATCTACTCCATTCATGGGACTAATTATGATTACCTACATGGTTTCTTCACTCGATGGACATCACAATCAGTGATTATGACTGATTTGTTAATTTGAGCTACTTCTATAATGATCTAAGGGCTGAATTTCGACATGTATGGTTAATTTATGATAGATAGGCACGATATGAAATTTTACATGAAACGGATCATGGAAACCAGGTGTTCTGGAATTCAAGGGTCTAGGTTAATGACATTTTCGTAATTAATGCTGATCTAAGAGGTTTGTGAGATATAAGAGTTCTACATGGTTGTAGGCACATTTTTAAGTAATTCTTACAAAAGGACTTATATTTAAATTATTATGGATAGAGATTTATTCACCGATTTAGTCAAGGAAAGGCACATATATCAAGCCATATAATCAACGGTCAGATGACTTGATTTATGGATGAAGATCGTTTTTAATCGGTCAGATTCATGTTAGAGGATAGATGTAGGGTTAGGTTAGGTAGATTGGTACCGTTCACATGTACATAATGGGTTAAATTCGTGGTAACACTTATGGACTTTCAATACTTGGGTATTGAAAAGGGGGTGTTACACGAGAAGCCTCAGAGCATGCGTTCGCTAGTTAGATGCAAGAAAATGATAAAATGCACTACAATGCTGATGTATGTGAGGAGCAAGGGAGTTTAGAAGGGAACGAATGTTGCATGATGCTAATATGCTGACTTGATGAAACTGATTGAGGCTTGAATAGTTAGATGAATGGTAGTGTCCCAAGGCTAGATTAAGTGGCTAAGATTTAAACTTAGGTGGCTCAAGAGGCTTGAATTTTGGCTAGGCTGGGGTAGATCAGGGCCGGGTTCTTTCTCTCACTCTCACTCTCTTTGATAAAAGGATGGTTAAATGGCTAAGTTTAAGGCTAAGAGATCTCTTCTGGATGTCTTGGATGGGGATGAGTGTGTTCTTAAAATGAGAAGGGGAGTGGGCTATTTATAGCCTCTGTAAGTGCTTGTATTTGAAACACACTTGTCATCAAATCACATAGACAAAATACCTGTTAGATCTCAAGTACACTTTAGTCCTCTACGACACCTCATGAAGATCAGCTTAACATCTCAAGACTTAAAGACTTGGTATGGTTTCAAGATAAAGATCAATATATATGCCAACCACCAGGTTATATGACCCTTGAAAGACCTTAGGTTAGGTGTCACGCCCCAAACTCGGAAATCGGGCTCACAAAATTCCCGATCACCGAATCCGGTGCCGACAGCCTCTGTAGTACCCCATTCTCGGCTCCCAGTGTTCATATGCTAGATTTCAATCTTGGGATCCTACAAGGAGGATTTTCCAATATACATTTAACTCGTAATAAGTATAACCACAAGTTTACCCAAATCACAAAGGCAATATCATAATCACATATCCACTAATATAAACAGTTGAATACAATGCTGAAAGGGAAATACATATATCAAAAATCAAAGCTTCAGAAGACAACTGCATGCTCCAAGCTCAACGCTGCTGCAACCTAACGCCACCTGCATGCATCTATCGTGCATAAGCTTATAGAAAGCTTAGAGGGTGGTGAAAGTGTGTGCACAAGATAAGTGCCAAGTATTCAACGCAATGCCATAATCATACAATGTCAGAAATATTGGCAAGATCATGAATCATATGATAACAGAGTAAGCGAAAATACTGACAAGTCTATGAGTCATACAATATCAGAGTACGCAATACAGATCAGCTATGCAAATGAGGAGTCATAGAGAGCCAAATATCAGATGCCGAGGTTATAATGCAATATGTAAATCCTACTAAGTCTGTCTAGGCCATATAAGTATAGAAAATATAACAACCCAAAATGCCATATGCCTGCGGATGCAATATGCGATGTGAATGAAATGACTAAGCTGGAGTGTGAGGTCGGGGTGATAGTATGTACTATCGCAGGCTACGGGGTCCATCACAAGGGACTCCTATCCAAACCAGTGTCATACCTAAATTTGGATAGTCAGACTCAATGTGGTAAACTCCTAATCTCAGGTTAGTCGCATGCCTAACCGAAATCCTGGCTATGCGAAGGTACACATAACAAATAGTTGCACACCATTAGCCCGAGTGGTTAGTGAATGAATAAATGAATGAGTATGCAATTCCTACTCAATAAGTCCACATATCAGTACGGTTCTTCTTTGGGGAATCACTGGGGTCTATTACACTCCAAACCAGATTGCCGCCCCATCACGCACAACAAGGTGGGTGGAAGAGACCTCACTATCCACCTACCAATATCAGGCTCGGCTCGTTGATAGCGGACCCATTCCTCGAGTTAGTTAGACTCAGCCTAGCATTGCCCCCTCCTCTCGGGTAGGTAAGGCCGTGCCCTCTTCCAACCGACCACGACACCGTGGGAGACGGGACCTAATGGTATACGGCCCTGATGCGCTTATGCATCCATTCGGTCTAGACGTTGGAGCAACCTTATCAGAATTTCACCCAAGGTAGAACAGATTTTCAGTGTCCCATCTGACCATCCACGATATGCCCGTGGAGGCTACGACCTTGATGTCGCTAGGGCGTACGATGGTTATATCATAAAATGTGAGATGCATGAGTCATACAATCTAGTCATACATCAAACCTGCAGATGGTGCGTATGGGTGTACTGCGCGCTCATGTGGGGCAACTCCGCCTATCAGGGAGTCCAATAAACAACCGGCACTATGACATATGCAATGGTCAATCATATCTCATAACAAATATGCAGATGATGCATATGGGCATGTATTATGATGCTATGCTGTCACATACTCATAATCGGTATCAATAACTGGCATCGACAATCGACCTCGACAATGTGGACATTTAACCAACATTGCCCCCAAGGAATGACCCACATAGAGCCTAACATATAGTGGACCAATGGCCTCACACAAGGGCCAAATATACAACACCATGGGCCTTACTCAAGAGCTTAATACACATCACGATGAGCCTTTCACATGGGCCTAACATACATCATAATGGGCTCCATCGCCTGGCCCTCAAATGCATCACGATGGGCCTCATCACATAGGCCTCATATACATTACATTAGGCCTTAAACACGGGCTGAATACACATCATAACGGGCCTCAAATATGGGCCACATATACATCACAATGGGCCTCAAATACGGGTCATATATATATCACATTGGGCCTCGACAATCGGCCTTGATATCCAGCCTTGACAATCAGAATCAGCCTCGATAATTGACCTTGACAATCAGCTTATACAATCGGCCTCAACAATTAGAATCGGCCTCGACAATCGGCCCTGACAATTAGAATTGACATCGATAATCAGAATCGGTATTAACAATCGGAATCGTAATCAGCCTTGACAATCGGAATCGGAATCACCCTTGACAATCGAAATCGGAATCGGCCTCAATAATTGGCTTCGACAATCTGAATCGGCCTCGACAATCGGAATTGACCTCAATAATCGGAATCAGTATCGATAATCGGAATCGGCCTCGATAATCGACCTCGACAATCAGAATCGGAATTAGCCTCAATAATCGGCCTCGACAATCGAAATTAGCCTTGATAATCGGCTTCGACAATCGGAATCAGAATCGGCCTCAACAATCGGTCTTGACGATCAGAATCAGCCTCAACAATCGGCCTTGATAATCGAAATCGGTATCGACAATTAGAATCGGCCTCGAAAATTGGCCTCAACAATCGGAATCGGAATTGGCCTTGACAATCGGAATCGCCCTCAATAATCGGCCTCGACAATCGAAATAGGAATCGGCCTTGATAATCGGAATCGGTATCGGCAATCGGAATTGGCTTCAATAATCAGTGTCGACAATCAGAATTGGAATCGGCCTCGACAGTCGGAATCAGAATCGATCAACCATAATATAAAGATCGGTCCATGGCCATGGTTATATCAAATCTGATGGCATGGAGCCATCTGTCTATGGCGAATGGGGCCCACTTATTTAGGTTAACCCACTTACAGAATGGTGCAAATGGGCCTAACAAGGCCTACGGGAAGGTCATAATGAGGACATCTAACTATCATTGCTCATCAATATGGACGTCTAGCCAACATTGCTCCTAAGGAGTGGCCTACATAAGGGATTCATACACAAAGTAACGGCCACACATATATCACATTGGGCCTCATTCATGGGCCTCTCATCTATCGCGTTGGGCTTCATACAAAGGCCTTAAATGTATCACAATGAGCCATGCCCATGGGCCTCAGATACATCTTAATGGGCCGCGCCCAAGGGCCTTAGATATATCACAATGGGCCACATCCCATGGGCCTCTAAGCTATCGCAATGGGCCTCATCAAATGGGCTGTAAATGCATCACCATGGGCCTCATACGTGGGCCTTATATACAACAAGTGGGCCACACTCATATGCATCAAATGGGCCATGTATCTGGGCCTCGAATACATCATATGGGCCACGCTACATGGGCCTAACCATACAAACAGGTGGGCCCCGCAATAGGCCAAAAACATCATGATGGGCCTCATGGATGGGCCGCACCAATGGGCCTAAAGTGGGCTTGGACCACCCCAAAATCATTTCAATAGTTGTAGGTGTAACATGTGTACCACTGTACACTATTATTCCATGGGGCACATGGCCCACTAATGATCATTAGCACTGTCCAAACATTGCCTATGTAAATCCGCACCATCCAAACATTGGACAGCTCGTCTAAACATTAGACAGCACTATCCAAACATTGTCCAGCACCGTCTAACATAATCTGGTCATGGTGGTGTCCACGTGGTGGCCCACTAAAGGTTTGAATCTGCCTCACTTTAGTCTCAAGCCTTAGAACGGGCTTGCCAAATGGTTGGACGGTGTGGATCCACACGGTGCCATGGTGGGGTCCACATCCTAATGATGGATGGACAGGATAAAATACATGCATCATGATGGGGTCCACGTAGTGGATGGTGTAGATGAACCCATATAGCGTGGGATCCACAGAACTTGCTGGCGTTTGATACGCCAGCCAATCCCTTTCCCAATCAGGTGGGTCCCTGCGTGGGGCCCACCACATATTATATTAATATATATATATATATGTATTATAATATATATATATATATATATAAAATATTTTTTTATTATTTTTTTGAAATGTGCTGCACGTCCAAGGTCTAGATGGACGGCTGGACCAAATACATACATCAAATGGCCTCTGGTGGGACCCACCCTCACACGTGTCACACATATGGGGTGGGTCCCATGCAAATAGGTGGATGACATTGGTTAAACACATATATCATGGTGAGGCTCCACACACGTGGCCCACACCTGATATACATATATGTATTGTATATATTATTATAATATATATTTATTTTTTATTTTATTATATTATATATATATTTGAAACAAATCAGCGTCTAGGCCCTGGACGGCCTGGACAGGGGTACGTGTACAAGATGTTTTTCCATCGTCAAGGGATTGGACGGTGGATGAAACACTTACATCATGGTGGTCCCACGTCCAGTGGGCCACACGTGTTGGATCAAGTGATATTTGTTTTTACCTCCATCCAGGCCTGATCACTGGACGGTATGGATCCTACATTGGGGTGGGATTTCCGCCGTCCGGATGAAGGATGGCGTGGATAATATCATGCATCAAGGTGGGCCACAATCCATCACACAAAGAGAGAGAGAGAGAGAGAGAGAGAGAGAGAGAGAGAGAGAGAGAGAGATCGACGGTGATGGAGGGGCCCCGCCACTATGGGCCCCTCTTTGATACAAAGAATATATCAAGGTGGGTCCCACTACATGTGGGCCCTTAAATTATAAAAATAAAATAAAATAAAATGACAAAGATGTAGATCTAAGATCACCCACCTTAGATCTCTTCTTCCTTCTTTTATCAATGCATGCTAGAGGTCCAAAGGAACTCCGACGGTTGAGATGAAACTTGGATGGTGGAGATGGGAGATAGAAAGTGGGCCACACAAAGCTCTCTCATGGAGCTTGAAGAGCTTAGACGTGGGATTTTTGGGTTGCTTGGAAAATGGGTTTGAGAAATGAGAGAGAGTGGGTTGTAAGGAGAGAGAGATGGGTGATGGAGTGATGGATGGGAGAGAGAGATGGGTTGTGTAAGAGTTTGTTGACTTTTGGGGTAGCTTGTGTAAGAGAGGTATGGGTTGTGATGGGTTGAGTGATGTGTTGAGTGATGTGAGTACTTGACATGAGGTGATTGATGTGCACTTGATTGATGGGACATGTTGTAGAGATTCTCTTAGGGTTGCAAACACGTGGCATTTTCCTCGAACTGAACGCGGGATTACATCTCTTGTCCAGGGTATCGCCTCAGCGCGCGAGACACGGCATTGGAACCGCAGCGACGGAGCGGTCGCTAGGGTACAAGTCTCAGGTTGAGTCGGCTCAGGTCGACAACGTGTGACTCAGGGTCACGCGCAAATGCCGATTATAAGTCACGGGTTGTAGGAATTCGACCGGGAGGACCGCGGAAGCTTAGGAATGGTACGGGCTAAGATTCGGGCCTTACATTAGGTACTTTTGAAATATGGCATTTAAATATTTAAAATTCTTAATTTATAGTGAAAGTTCATTGAAGTTTGGCCCACCCAACTTCAGGTTCGGCCAACCCAACTTACTTCGGCTAACCTAACCACAGATTCGGCTAAGTTTTCATATTCAAATATTCAGAAAATTTATTGCAAGTTCGGCCAACCCAACTTTGGGTTTGATTGGCCGAACTTTGGATTAGGCCAGCCCGACGGTTTCTCGGGTCAAGTTTCCAGCAACGAAATCTTAAATTTTCAAAGGGATTCGGCCAGCTGAACCTTATATTCAGCTAGCCAAATTTTGGTTTGAGCCAGCTGAATTTTTGATAAATCTTATCCCACACAATTCGATAGTCGTTGGAATAAAATCATTAGAATCCAGCCAGCCGAACTTATTTTTAGGCTGACCAAATTTCCAAATCTTTTGGCTATAAATAGGGATATTCTCTCATTCATTTCAATAATGAAAATCAGTGAAAAAGTTTTAACAAGTTAGAGAGAAACTCAATCCTCCCAAAGCTATTTGTGTGGTAAATAATATTTTATTTTAGGTTATTCAATTCCCTTTCTCAAGTTAATTTTAAATGCAATTAGAGAGTAATATATACTCTACTTGAGAAATAGAGAATTAAATCTGCAACCATTAGAGTTTATATTATTTAAGAAACACTGGATCCCTATATTTTTTCTGGTTGAGCATATACTACTTCATTGACTCTCAAGAAAGAAGATTGTTCCTTGAAGCCTCAACTTCATCTTCAAAGCGACACTCCGTCTTTTGAAGATGAGTACTGTTATTATTTTATTTCATTTGGATTTGTTGATATACTCTAAAAATCTCATTTGCGTTGATTTGTTGTAAGCCCATGAAAATCACAAAGGGGGTTTTATTGTGGCAAGTTCGTGAAAATCACAAAGGGGTTTTTATTGTGGTGAGTTCGTGAAAATCACAAGAACTGTAAAAGGTTGTTAAAGTAAACATGTGAAAACTTTGAAATAGTGAAAGCTAAAATTATAAGGGTAGTAATTTTGGGAGTAGAGTAGGTGTGTGTTAAACACCAAACCACTATAACCCCTTGTGCATTTGTGGTGATTGTTTTATTTGATCCTCAGTCTCTTTTTATTTTGAAAGCTTGATTTCAAGGACGTTGTGAAATAATGTTGTCATGCCTAAAATAATCAGTGAAGGTTGTCCTACGAATTAATTGGAATCAAGATTTCAATATTTTATGAGATTAAGATTATTATTTCTGCATTTTATATTCAAAATTGGTGGTCCTATTCACTCCCCTCTAGGACACCGATAACTCATCTTTCAAGTGGTATCAGAGCGAAGTTACTATTTTTGGAATTTACCTCCCAGAGCTAGATCCAAAGCTATAAGATATCAAATTTCAAGTGTTTATCCATTTCCAGGTCATCTCCATTTGATGGCTCAAATTATTTATATTAGAAAGCTAGGATAATGATCTTCCTCAATGGACCCCTCCTATGATGGAAGTAGTAACTGAGAATAGAATTACGTCTATGAAATAAATTGGTTATAGTTTTTGAACGACTACTTAGAAAAGTGAAAGTAGTGCAAATGTTAAAGCCTTGAATGTTATAACTTGTGCTCTATCACCAGATGAATTTAGAAGAATCATTTCATGTGATACAACGAAACAAGCTTATGATATACTTGAAGTGGCACATGAAGGAACCAACAATGTGAAAAAGTCTAAGATCCAAATTCTCACAACCAAATTTGAGGAAATCCGTATGAAAGAAAATGAGTCATTCATGGACTTCTATATGAAATTAAATGGCATAGTCAATTCTATGTGGGGTCTTGGTGAAAGTATCATTGAAAGTAAGGTTTATGCAAAAATATTGCGATCTAAGGTTTATGCAAAAATATTGCGATCACTTCCTGATAGGTTTAATTTTAAAGTTACTACTATACAGGAATTGAGGGATACCGATATTATGAAGGTTGATGAGTTAATTGTTCTCTACAAACTTATGAGTTGAATTTTAAAGTTCTTAAAATCAAGTCAATTGCCCTTAAATCCTCTAATTCCAAATCAAATGTTTTAAATGTAAATTTAGATGGTGAGGAAAATGAGGAAGATATGGCTATGTTGGCAAAGAAATTTTATAGAATTTTTAAAAATAAGAAAAGAACCGATTTTCAAAAAACCATTTGATAAAAGAAAAGGAAATTCAAACTATTGAGAATCTAAATCTAAAGACACTTAATGCCTCAACTGTTTTGAATTTGGGCATCTCGCTTCAAAATGTCCTAAAAATGATAAATTGAGAAGAAAATGCATGATTGCCACTTAGGATGAAAAATAAGATTCTGAAACTAATTTAGAAACTAACGAATCAGACCAGGAAACCGTAAAAGATCTTAATGCTTTTATGACTATAGCTAGAATCACTTCTTTAAATGATTGTGAAACATTTGATTATGAAACTCCTGAAAGTGACTCTGAAAATAAAAATGATTTTCAAGTAGCATATGATGCCCTATACAAAGAAAGTTGTAAGATTGTGGTTAAATTGAAAATTCAAAAGGACAAATGTGCCAAATTACAAATTAGAATAGAGCTTGGGACCTCGTTGAGTTGCTTAAGGATCATGAGGTCATTAATTGTAAATGAGTCTATAAGACAAACATGATTCTAAGAGGAATATTGGATAATTCAAAGCCAAACTAATGACAATATTATACACTCAATATTGAGGCATTGATTAAAAAGAGACATTTTCTTGTATCTAAAAAGAATTCACTTAGCATAATTATTGCAGTGGTGGCTCATTTTAACTTCGAGTTACATCACATAGATATAAAATCCCGTTCTTAAATGAGAATCTGGAAGAAGAAATCTATACGAAACAACCTTATGGTATCTTGATAGATAGAGAAGAACATTTAATGTGTAGATTAAAAAATAAATCTAGATACGAAACTTAAAAAAGCTTCCCCATTGTGGCTATATGTTCTTATTAGATGGTGGAGGGATTTCTTGGAGGAGCATAAGTAATCTTATCGCTTCTTCTGTTAAATAATCACTTTCTCTAAAAGCTCGAGCTATTAGAGGATGACGTATGATTTTATATCAATGGACTTTTAACACTCTAACGCTCCCTTGCACGTGTGGGGTGGAACTCTGCATGGGAACATACTAAACAAGGGTTGAGGAACACTCAACTCACACCATGGTGGAGAAACACTCGATTCACACCATAAATGCCTCCCCCGTGGGAGAATATATTCCGTTGGCATATTTGCATCTAGAATTCGAACACAAGACCTTTTGTTCTGATACCATGTTAAACAATCACTCCTAAAAACTCAAGCCGTAAGAGGATGGTGTATCAATGTATATCAAGGGACTTTTAATACTCCAACATCTTTCACCATGGTGTTGTGCAGCACACCAACAACGCAGTGAACTGAGATCCAATCTCAGGTCTCATCTACAAACGATAAACAAGAAGAAATATAAACTAGAAGAAGAATCAAAACATTCTAAACAAACCACAAGACAAGATATACGTGGAAAAACCCTAATAAGGGTAAAAAAACCACGGATGCAAACTTTCACTATGAAGAAAATAAAGATTATAAGGCAATATACTAACCTCTTCCCTTGGAAGTACAGAGAAAACCCTTTGCCCACACCTTGGAATAACTCTCATAATACCTAGAAAAGCCCTAGGACCCCTATTTATAGTTTAGGCAAATTTCCTTTCGTACCCTTACGAAAACTGACTAAAAAATCTGTAGTTCACATCAAATCTGGAAACGAATCTGCGTAATCTTGACTGGTCGAGCATGGGCCTTGACTGGTCGAGTAGCATGGAACAAAAAAATTGATGCTCGCTTGACTTTGACTGGTCGAGCAGCCGTCCAGATGTGGCTCCACATCTCAACAATCTCCCACTTGGAGACACATCACTATAAACCTTCGTCTTCTTCATTTGGAGTGCACCACCTTCCCATCTTCAAGCCTGAAGACCAATCAAAGCTGAATAGAGCTTCAGCTTCTCTCGTGTGACCACCTTAGTCAGCATATTTGTAGGATTCTTACTTGTATAAATCTTCTCCAGAGCAATCGATCCATCTTCTAGTAACGAACGTATGAAGTAATATTTGATGTCAATATGCTTGGTCTTTGAATGAAAAGCTGAATTCTTAGCCAAGTGTATTACACTTTGACTGTCACTATATAGTTTGTAATTTACTTGCTTCTTACTCAACTCTTTCATGAAACCTTGCATCCATACCATCTCCTTGCATGCTTCTGTAGTTGCAACATATTCTGCTTCTGTCGTACTGATAGATACTATCTTCTGTAACTGAGAGACCCAACTGACTGTAACACTGCCTAGAGTAAAGAGATAACTTGTAGCGCTTCTTTTGTTGTTGATATCTCCTACCAAATCTGAATCTACATAGCCTTGTAGCTTGATTTTCGATCCACCATAGTACAACCCTATATCTACAGTACTTACCAGGTATCTGAGGATCCACTTCACAGCTTCCCAATGTTCCTTCCCGGGGTTGTTCATGAACCTGCTAACAACTCCTATTACTTGAGTAATGTCTGGCCTCGTGCTCACCATAACATACATGAGACTCCCAATAGCTGACGTGCATAGGACTTTAGCCATGTAGTCCCGTTCTTCCTGCATCTTTGCACCTTACTCCTTAGATAGCTTAAAGTAGTTGGCTAACAGAGTGCTAACCTGCTTAGCACCTCTCATATTGAATTGATCAAGTACCTTGGCTATATACTCTACCTGTGACAAAATCAGTTTCTTGTTTTCCCTGTTACGCTTTATCCACATGCCTAGGATTTGTTTTGCAACTCCTAAATCCTTCATGGTAAATTTTCTAGACAGTTATCTTTTGAGATCTGAGATGTCCTTCATGGTTGAACTAGCCACAAGCATATCATCAACATATAAAAGAAGGATGATATACGGTGTATCAAACTTTTTCAAATAGCAACAGTGGTCTGCATGACATCTCCTTTAACCGTTTCCCGACATGAAACTGTCGAACTTCTTGTACCATTGCCTCGGGGCCTACTTCAAGCCATATAAACTCTTCTTCTGTCTACACACCTTGTTCTCCTTTCCTGGTGCCACGTATCTTGTCGGATGATGCATATATATCTCTTCTTCAAGGTCCCCATAAAGAAAGGCTGTCTTAACATCCAACTGCTCTAGATGTAAGTCCTTTGTAACCACTATACTTAAGACCATGTGAATCATAGACATTTTCACTACCGGTGAAAATATTTCACTGAAATCGATACTTGCCCTTTGTTGAAACCCTTTCACGACCAATCTGGCCTTGTACTGTTTCGAACCATCATGCTCTTCCTTCAGTCTATAAACCTACTTATTATGAAGAGATTTCTTACCCTTGGGTAGAGTGACTAGCTCCCATGTATGATTAGACTCAAGAGAGTTCATCTCATCATCCATGGCCTGCTCCCACTTAACCCGTGTATCTGACTGTAACGTCTCTTTAAAACACTTTGGTTCATCATTATCTGTCAGCAGTAGATAATATAAGGAGGGTGAGTATCGGACCATTGGTCTCCTCTCCTGAGTAGACTTCCTCACAACCGGTGTCTGTGGCTCTGCCTCATAATGCTCTTGTGCATGATCATCCTGTGGCGCTGTAACACTCATGTCCGGTAACTCTTCCAACTCCACGAATTCTTTCTCCTTGGCCTTATTTTCCTGCACACTGTCCTTATGCATCACTTTTTCATTGAAGACTACGTCCTTGCTTTTGATGATTTTCATGTTTTCTGCATCCCAAAATCTATAGCCAAAATCATGCTGCCCGTAGCCTATAAACGTGCACCTCCTAGACTTTTATAACGCCTTAAAAATGGACGGTCGAGCAAAGCTCAATTCTCGAGTTCCAACACATTACTTATGCAACATAGATAATGATGATTAAATGTTGTCCGTATTAGTGCATTAAACATGAATGAGATGACACTAAACCAGCATATCATACTCCAGAGAGAGATAAATTAAGCAAGCGAAAGACTGTGATAGATATATAAAGTATATGCATATTTCACAACCTCCAGAGTATGAGTGTGTTACTGGGTTGAATATATACATGTTGTTCCAAAATATACAAAATGACAAAATGTGAATGTCCGGCTAAATCATATAGTCCCTGTAATCCCGTCGATCAGTACATGGTCTACATAGACCCACCTGATAGTTATACATAGGAGAACTCCTCCTCATCATCATAAAAGTCTGGCTTCACCTCGTAAGCTGTATCACCATCTGCATCTAAAACAGAGTCTGGTTGGTGTTTTAAAACACCATCTCGGAGTAGGAGTGAGTGATCAACTCAGTGGTACTATAAGGCAAAGGTTAACATGTTATCAATTCAGTCAAGCAATAATGATAAAGCAATACAACAATCTGGTCGTAAGTACTCTTGTTAATGCAGGAATGGTATGCTGTAATGATGCACGCCCTCTCTTGCACTCCCTCAGCAACACCATCTCACGGTCGCACATAACAACTCCCACTGAGCACTTCCTCGCCAAAGCACATGCAGTGCGATGTATGATAGTGTTAGCTAAGTACTTAGTTAGGCTATTCATATAGCAGATTCGGAAAGCTAAGGTACCTCCCTTTATATCATTTACCCAAACGATGATCCATCTAGGGTCGTCAATCCTAGCTAATCACATACGATAGGCAAGTTATAGGGTAACATCACCCCTGATTTGAAAAGCAGTGGATAGGCAAGTTCGCGAGTTTACACTCGAGGTCACTACGGAAGGCTCGTCACCTTAGCATATGCCTAATTTATACTCGAGGTCACTATGGGAGGCTTATCACCTTAGCGTAGGCCAACAGCTCGAATACGGTGTCCCATACACCACTATATTCGGCTCATGAGTTTTAGGTTGCTCATTGGTCACTACGGGGAGGTTTATTAACCTAGCATAAGCTGACAGCTCAACCACAGTATCCCATACACCACCATGCTTGGCTCATGAATCTTAGTGGATCTCGGTACCATGGTTAAATGGGTCTCACAATGGTAAGTGATACCTTAGATTCAAGCAGTAGCATCCATACATAGTAAGCACACAATAGGCCAATCGGGTTAGTTGATAAGTGAGATTAGTACGAGTGCACGCTGAATTGATCGACATGAAGTGTGTAAGCACTCCGCGTGGCCTAACCACTGTCGACAATCAGCGTACGACTCAGATTCATCGAACGCATTTAATGTGGCAAACTAGTTTAGCCACTCAATCAGAAGCCATTACCGATTGCCTGGACTAGGTGGTAGTCCTAAACATACTCAAATGCAGCATGTGGATATATGTGATATTCATAATAGCATTTAACAGACAATTCAAATATAATTCCCATTCGAGCATTTTATCGAACATATTGAACATATTATCATACATATGCGTTTAAACCATAAATCACGTAGTAGCAATTTGTATTATATGAAGGAAATTATAACTGTGGACAAGGTAGTTGAGAATCTTATCTCAACACCCTTGTTGGAAACAATTTGTTAAACACTTTCTCATTCAGACATTTTATTAAACACTTATACTGCATAATACTATATACACAAACTAAATTAGTTATAGTATATCTTTTGGTAAATCCTTTCATAAAGGAGTTGTCATATACACAACACACATGTATTCTAGATTTATAGTCATGGCAAGCATAAATCATAATTTCACTTTCATTTAAACACTTTAACAAATACATGGAATGCATTTTATATTCACATAGTTCACGCACATGTATAGTTTCTTGAATACACCGTAACTAAGATCATATGACAGCAATCAAGTCAGACATAAATCATTGTTGACATTGAAAGCTTTGAAAACCATAACCTAAACATTTATAGTCCGCACCTTTCATTGGTACGCCTGCTACGAACTCGGTTCGTACACTACGCTTCCGTCTACAGCACAATGGCTACCTAAATCATGAAATAGATTAGGTATTTCATCGTTTCCTCTATTTGAATCCCTAAAATGAGATTAGGGTTAGGATTTATTACCCAATTCGTATTTGGAATCAACGGTGTAGCAATGGTGGGGTGGTGATTCGGCGTGTGGAGTCGTGGGAAAGGATCCCAGCAACAATCCACAGATCTCTCTCTCTTTTCCTCACTCTTTTCTTCTCTTTTCTCTCTTATTGCTCCTAGGGTTAGAGAAAATTGTATGGAATGAGAGAGGGGTGGTTTAAGGTCCTTATATAGGACCAGAACTGATGTCAATGGCACCAGGGCCATGATATACTTAGGTTATAGCCAAAGGATGCCTGTTTCGGGCAAACAGGACTCATCTGGAGGTCCATTACTTGCATACGACATGGAGTAAGTTCCCTGACCATGGATTTATGCCAGGTTAAGGTTTTGGTCCGATCGGATTTGTGGATTGACCGTGGAGGACCTGTTGCAGTTCAACGGTCATCGTTACTCGATCAGGGCCACAAGTATACTGACATGTGTAGAAAATTTTTTCTGATCCAAGGGTGTAATTTGGTCAGAATATAACGGTCTAAAACCTTAGATTTTTCCCGTAAGTGAATGGTCCGATTCACTTAAGTTTGAGTTCTTTTTCTAAAGATACTCGCGTTTCTCACACACTTTGCTCAGGGCTCAAGTTGTGCGTTTCGGATATTATTTGGGTTTGATTCCTACATTACTTGTCAAGCCTAGTATGATGGTCATAACCTTATAGTTTTGCAGTAATCGGACTTTCGACGCGTGGTCCAGGTCCGATACGGAGTTTCAATATGCTCCCAAGAGCAACTGGATTTTGAGATTGCTCCTAAGTCTTTGGGTAATATTGAGTTAGCGATTCTAATGGTTTTGGGTCTTGCAGTTCATATAGATAACGGTTCAAGCTAATTCATCGATTAATTTAGCTTAGTACTTAACTAATTTTCATCTAATTTCTAAAAGATTCGGTCATTAAAGATTCTTGCCTGAGGTGGTACTCGGGTCTTAGTTTCGTTTAATTTCGTCAAATTTTTGTCTAATTTTCATTTAATTTAGTCTAATTTTCATCTAATTTCGTATAATTTTTATCTACTTTGTAAAGGATTCGATCATTAATTTAGCTTAGTACTTAACTAATTTTCATCTAATTTTCGTCTATTTGATGTAACTCTGCCTAAGTTAGCGATTTTTTCTAGACGTTACAACTTCGCATCCAGCTTGTTTCTGTGCTCTACATCAATGTGAACGTATGAAGTACAACCGAACACTATGAGATGTGCAAGGTTCACTTCTTTCCTAGTCCACGTTTCTTCTGGTAGCCCACCATCTAATGGTGCTGAGGGACTTATATTGATAAGATATGCGATAGTATTCACAGCATCTGCCCAAAACATCTTGGGCAACCCTGCATGTAACCTTATGCTCTTAGCATGTTCAAGGATAGTCCTGTTAATGCACTCAGCCACACCATTCTATTGTGGTGTCCCTGGAATCGTTTTTTGATGTTTGATTCCATTTGCTGCACAATACTCAAATTTCTTATTACAGTATTCTCCCTTATTATCAGATCTGAGACATTTTACTATTTTACCTGTCTTGTTTTCTACTATTATTTTCCACTTCTTAAATACATCAAATACATCAGATTTGTGCTTTAAAAAATAAACCGACAATTTTCTACTAGCATCATCAATAAAGAAAATAAAATAACATGAGCCACCAAGAGATAATACTTGTGCTGGTCCACTCACATTAGTGTGTATAAGCTCCAATAGATGCGTCTTTGGAGCACATGCTGTCTTCTTGAAACTTACCCTCTTCTGCTTGCCATACATGCATTCCTCACAGAATTCCAAGTCAATAGACTTTAGTCCTGGTAGTTTCCCTTTTGACAATAGTACTTTCATCCCCTTTTCACTCATATGTCCTAACCTCTGATGCTATAACTGCCCATTCACTCCAATTGATGCGACTGCCGGTGAACTATACGATCCTTAAGTCACGTACAAAGTGCCTTCCTTTTTACCTCGAGATATCACCAAGGCACCTTTTGTAATCTTTCAGAAATCACTAGTGAAGGTTGTCACATATCCGGTATCGGCCAACTGCCCCACTGAGATCAAGTTTCGTTTCAAACTCAGTACATGTCTGACATCCTTCAATTTTAAAGCCGTTCTATCTTGCTGATTTATATGAACATCTCCCTTTTCAACAATACTGCACGACTCATCATCACCCAGGTAGACTTTTTCGAAGTTACTTAATACATAATTACGCAGAACTTCCTTACATGAAGTGGCATGAAACGAAGCACCCGAGTCTATAACCTAAGACTCATTCCTCGCATCAAGAGATAAGATCAATGCCTCTGTGTCACTCTCCTTAGATAGATTCACTGAATCCTTCCCGCCTTGAGAGCTTCCTTCTTGTTTCTTGAGCGCCTTGCAATCACGTTTCATGTACCCCTTTTTCCCGCAATGCTAACACCCATCTTTGTCTTTCGGTCCCTTGGACTTCTTTCTCGACTTAGAACGTCTGTATTTATTACCTCCTTTGTTCAGCGATCTTCCTCTTCCTTCAATGTTTAGAGCATTCCTTAAATCCTCTAAAATTTCTGATGCCTTTCTTCTAGATTCTTCACTGAGAATTAGACTGGCCACATCATCAAATTTCAGCTTTGTCGACCCTGAAGAATTGCTCACAGCAATCACCAAACCATCCCAACTGTCTGGAAAACTGGATAAGATCAATAACGCCCTGACCTAGTTCCAAAAAATAATGCCAACGGATTCCAACCGGCTCCTGACCGTATTGAATTCATTTAGATGTTCAGCCACGCTCCTACCATCTGACATCTTCATGTTGAATAGCTGTTTCATAAGATGAACCTTGTTAGATGCTAAGGATTTTTCATACATGGTGGCTAGGGCTTCGATTAATTCTTTTGTGATTTTCACCTTGGATATATTGAAGGCGACGCTCTTAGACAAAGAGAGTTGGACGTTCCTAAAGCCTTCCGATCCAATAAAAATCATTCATCATCTGTCATCTTCTTTGTTTTCTTCTCTTTTCCTCATAGAGGAATATAGATGTCCTTCTGATACAGATAATCCTATATCTGCATCTTCCAGAAGGTAAAGTTTGAACCATCAAACTTCTTAATTCTAGTTTTCCCTTCTTCCGTCGTCGCTCCCAATAGAACTAAAACATATAGCTCTGATACCAGTTGTTGCGTAGCATGCCAACAAGGCAGTGAACCGAGATCCAATCTCAGGTCTCACCCACAAACGATAAACAAGAAGAAATATAAATTAGAAAAAGAATCAAAGCATTCCAAACAAACCACAAGACAAGATATACCTGGAAAAACTCCAACAAGGGTAAAAAACCACGGATGCAAACTTCCACCATGAAGAAAACAAAGATTACAAGGCAATATACTAATGTCTTCCATTGGAAGTACAGAGAAAACCCTTTGCTTACAACTTAGAATAACTCTCATAATACTTAGAAAAGCCTTAGGGACCCCTATTTATAGTTTAGGCAACTTCCCTTTCGCACCCTTGCGAAAATCGACTAAAAAATCCGTAGTCTGCATCAAATCCAAAAATGAATCTGCGTAATCTCGACTGGTCGAGTAGACCCTCAATTGGTCGAGCATGGGCCTCGCCGGTCGAGTACCGCGGAACCAAAAAATTGATGCTTGCTGGACTTTGAGTCAAGCCAGTCCACCACTGGTCGAGTGGTCGTCGAGCAGGGCACTCGACTGGTCGAGCGGTCGTCCAGATGTGGCTTCACATCTCAACACATGGAGACTGACTTTTTGGTATGCTTTGAGGCCATGAGTCATGCATTAATTGTGGCTATGAACTTTATCTTAGGACTTGGACTTATCAATATTACTGAAAAGCATATGAGATTTTTTTGTGACAACATTGTAGTGATCTTCTTCTTTAAAAAACGACACCAACTCAAATTGATGCAAAGACATTGAGATCGAATACGTCAAAGATCAACAATCATTAAGTTTCATTAAGCATATAAGTAGAAAGCTCATGGTTGCAAACCCCTTAGTAAAAGCATCAGCTCAGAAGTTCCATAAAGACAATGTAACGGAAATAGGCATTCTGAGATATGCGTGTACAAGGATTTGTATGGATAAAAGATGGTAAAAAAAGTCTCTCATAAAGCCATTGTAGCAAAAATTATGTGTAATTAAGCATGATTAGCTTATGATCCTCCTTATTAATTGTTGGATGTGATTAAGTGTTGTAATACATGAAAGGAAGTATGAAAACATTGAACTATAACTACCATGATTCACACTAGTTATTTAATTTGATAAGGAATTATATGTTGCTAGCAAAGTGAAGTTGTGATTGGGATATTTTTGAAATTGTGTATACATAAAGGTTTCTTTGATTATTGGGCTTGTAAATTTTTTTTTTAAAATTAAAAGTTTTTGAAGTAAAATAAGCTATTCTTAAAAGGTGCTTAGCATGTGAACCAAGTGAGAGAAATTTAGCTGTTCAAGCCCGATTATAAAAGAAAACTTCACATTAAGCTATGTTAACATGTATAATGAAAGAAAATTCATGCAAGACATAGTTTTCACGATGAGAAAGGGAATCCAAGCCTACAAATAAGAAAGGCTCTTTTCTATCACCAACCAAGCTAAAAATGTATATGGTTGCCCATCTACTGCACACACTAGAGATAGAATTAGGTAGAAGGCAAGCTAAGAATATTGGCATGTACAGGAATGAGGGAGTAATGATCAAGATTGTTCATCATTAAGTTTGAGTAATGCCTGAAAGAGAACCGTGAATCATTGGATCAGTATGGCTCAGGGTATGTGGCCAATCTTTTTTTTTTCTTCTTTAATTTTAATGATTTTCGGGCTAATATATGTGTGAGTGTGTGTGTGTGTGTGTTTCACATCTTAGTTACGGAATCATAACCATCAACTCGATTCCAAATACAATATGACATGCACCTAAGACTTCAATATGATTTGACATTATCTCTACAGTTGATAACTGGGATTAAATGATATTTATATTACAATGTTCACTCTAATAAACTGAGATGGATTTATTATGAATATTTTTAAAGAGGTTTCATAACATACATCTTGGTATACTGCAGTGGGAAGTTAGGACTTCGGATTAGGTTTTTTTCAGTGACCTAAACTATTTATATAACAAGGATCCACTTGGATGCGGGGTTCCAAAATAATAATAATAATTATAATGATATCAAATTAAATATTTCAACCTTTTGATTATACAAAGGTTATGATAAATTGTCCATATTCAAAGTGAAAAAATCAAAATTATCAAGAGTTTTAATAACCTAATCTAAGAGCCTATATTTTTTTGTTGTCTATATATATATCCACCATGTAAGTGAGATCCATCATATAAATTGTTTGGATCATTGGAAAATGACACAAATCTAAGGGCTAACGTCCTGACCTACTGTATTGCAGTTCGTAGGGGTGTATTGGAGTGAACAACTTTTTATTTTTTATTTTTTTTAATTACTAGCGGCGATTTGTTAATAGCGTGGAGAGTAGAGTGTATTGAGAGTACTACAAACATGATTTTAATACTTATTGAGAATGGCGTGTTTTGCCCGTGTCTTGATCAGTGGTTTTTTTTTTTTTTTTATTAAAGCACATTAGGATTGTTTGATGTGTTACGTCCTCACAACCACACAACTTGATAGAGGTACATATGCCAGAGAAGAAAGTATATGGGTCATGGTCCAAACATCTTCTATGGTAGAAGATTATAGCCTCAAAATAATTGTAGAATATGAAATGGGGATTAATAGAAATACTGAATATATACAATATTGTTGATACTTGTATAATACTT
Organism: Magnolia sinica; assembly: GCF_029962835.1. Taxonomy (NCBI): domain Eukaryota; kingdom Viridiplantae; phylum Streptophyta; class Magnoliopsida; order Magnoliales; family Magnoliaceae; genus Magnolia; species Magnolia sinica. Next base: position 43,978,730 of record NC_080574.1, on the reverse strand, counting down.
CATCCATCCATTTGGAAAAAGAAAAGAAAAGAAAAGAAAAAGGTTTCCTGCATACAACGCCATTCATTTTGCTATCTTGCAAATAACTCCCCCACATATGTGAATTTGTAAATAACCCATTCATTTTACACTGTTAGATCAAAACACTCATTCCTCCGTATATTTTGAACGGTCCTAGACTCTCACTTAAAGTTAGTTAGGAATGTGCAATAACATTTTAACCATGCATCAAGTAAGCCCCAGGAGTGAAGCCCTAGAGGCCTCTCTCACCCAAAACCTCCCATCTCCTCTGTGTGTGTGTGTGTATGTGTTTGTGGAATTATGTACCATGCAAAATCATGGTGCAGCACATCTTTGCAAAGAATACACACATCTTCAATTCTAAAAAGCCCATGGTTTTGTAATCTAGACCATTAGATTTGTGGCCTACAGATGGAGGATTATGAAGAGATATACAAAAACAGCCCACATGCAACTGAAAAAGGTCCTCACAGTGGTTGCTCTGATCTTCCAATGAGGGAGATTTTTGTGGCAAACTCTATCTATGGTGGGATTCGGTGGACCAATGGTCTGGATTACTATACTAGGTGCGCCAGTCTTACAGGTTGAAGAGGTTTTCTGTCTAGGGTTTGCACGCATACCTACCTATCTAGATACCAACTTGTTTTGCACGACTCAACATTTGAGTGGTCCATCTGATGTTTCCTACATTGTGGCCCACTTAATGGCTGAACCAGCTTGAAGTTTGGGCCAGGTTAATTACCCAATGGCCCCACTTTTCAATTTGTGGCCTTCAAAGAGAGGTTAAGGAAAGATTCATCAAGATCACTAAACATGGTCATGTCTAAAGTGACATGATCTTGGTTTATTTGCCACCTAGAGAGGGACGACTCATGATTTGCCTAGATGGAATCCACTGTGAGATTTATCAAATACGGAATAGGCCCACGGATCTAGCTATGCACAGGACATGGTGATTAAGGGGTCAGATGGCTTACCTAATTGAGACGCTATTGCTAAGAATAGAATACCAGATCTTTTATATAAAATACCAGAGAAGATAAAGCTAGGATCCTCCTCTCCTTCACAGCCTTTCTGCAAAATATAGATGGGACTCGAATTCTGCTGTGGTGTAGGATCGGGGACCCAGCTCTCTTATATAGAGTCTCTGGAGAGAGAGTTTGAAAGCCATCACAACTCTCTCTCCCACGCTTCACATTGCAGCATCCTAGTTTAACTCAAATTGCTGTCTGCGTAAGACAACTATAACATTCCAGCCCTAGTACGTAAAGCTACACAGATAGACTATGTAATGCATCACCTGAAGTGGGGCCCACTGGTTAACTCAATCCCATAGTCCAACTGAATGATAATCTAGACCGTTGATCAGTAAGGCCCACTAGATAGAGTTTTTACATTCTCCCACTTGGGCCTTATTGAGCAACGTCAATGATAGTCATATAGAATAATTTTGAAAATAAGTTTTGATCTTTTAAGAAAATATCCAAATGGTTAATCAATAAAACAGTTGGATAGTATGAGTAATGCTATTCAATCTGGTCCATCAAGATAGTCAGTATCAAAACGAGGTAGTCATCACAACATTTAATTTAGGCGAAGTGAGTCTAAGCACGATCACAAATACTTTTAATCTTAACGACATAGATCAGGAACTAGTTAATGTGGTATAAGGATTACACACTCTAGTGTGATAATATGTGCCTATCCTTAAGAGGTCCTGAAGCTTTTACCTATCTCCAACGAGGCACGACTAGAGTTCAAATTACTCAAAATTTACGCATATATATAGAGAGAAGTAGAAATAAAGCTTTATAACAAAATCATCCAAACAAACTGTATAAAACGAGATCTCTAAGTGTCTGTGAAAATCAAAGTATGCTCAACTCCTACTAACTGAAAACATTTGTAGGATCAATGACTCTCATGGATGTTACATGCTCCTAAAATGGTGTGATAGGGAGCCCTTTAGTGAGTGGATCTGCAATCATCTGCTTAGTGCCGATGAATTCCACGGACACTTGATGATTCTGAACCCTTTCCTTTATAACAAGATACTTGATGTCGATATGCCTCGACCTTGACGAATGCCTGTTGTTACTAGAGAAGGAAATAATAGCCTAATTATTGTAAAATATTCTCAATGGTTTCGGGATATGCTCCAGTACCCGTTAACTTGAGAAGAAACTCTGTAACCATAGTGCCTGATTAGATGCCTCATGGTAGGCAATAAATCAACTTCCATGGTGGATGAGGCTATGGTAGATTGTTTCACGCTTTTCCACGACATAGCTCCTCCCACCATCATGAAAATGTATCCTAAAGTAGACTTCTTAGTATCAACACAGCCTGCGAAGTCTGCATGTGAATATCCGATCAACTCCAACTGATCAGATCTTCTGTATGTGAGTCCTAAGTCTTTCGTTCTCTGAAGATACCGTAATACTTTCTTCGCAACTATCCAATGTTGCATTCCTTGATTAGATAGATATCTTCTTAGCATTCCAGTGACAAAGGCAATGTCCGGTCGCGTACAGGCTTAAGCATACATGATGCTCCCTACTACTGATGCGTACGGAAATTCTTTCATTCGATTCTTTCTAAATCATTCTTTGGACACTGAAATAGACCAAATTTGTCGCCCTTCACAATGGACGACTTTTTTGAAGCACAATTTTACATGCCATAGCTTTCGAGTACCCTAATAATATAGGCCCTTTCTGACAGGCTGAGCAGTTCAAGTGTTCTGTCACCGCGAATCTCAATGCCGATGACATAAGAAGCTTTATCAAGGTCTTTTATTTCAAACCTTTGAGATAAGAATTTCTTGGTGTCGTTCAACATCCTGGTATCACTGTTAGCCAACAGAATGTCATCAACATACAAAATCATCATAATGAACTTACTCTCCCTGGTTTTAATGTAGATGCATTCATCTACAGTATTTTCTACAAAGTCATAGGAGGAAATTACTTCATGAAACTTAAGGTACCACTGTCGCGATGCCTGTTTCAACCCATATATGGACTTCTTAAGTTTGCAAACCAAATGTTCTGAGCTAGTAGCTGCAAAACCTTCGGGCTGCAATACGTACACATTCTCATTCAGATCCCCATTGAAAAATGCAGTCTTTACATCCATCTGATGTAATCTAAATCCATATGAGCTACAAGAGCCATTATGATCCTGAATGAGTCTTTCTTGGATACTAGTAAGAAAGTCTCCTTAAAGTTAATGCCCTCACGTTGGTTAAAACCCTTGGCAACAAGTCAGGCTTTATACCTTTCGACATTACCCTTAGAGTCCCTTTTGGTTTTAAATATCCATTTAGAATCAATCGGCCTTATTCCAGTAGGTAATTCTACAAGATCCTATACTTTATTGTCCTGCATGGATTTCAACTCACCTTTCATGGCATCAAGCTAATGAGAAGGATCAGCACTTTGTTTGACTTGTGTAAAGGATTCAGGATCCTTTTCCACCCTTATGTCAAAGTCGTGCTCCTGTAAGTAGACGATGTAATCATCTCGATTTACAGGGCTTCTCTCTCTTTCAAATCTTCTCAATGGTTCAATTTGTTGGGTCTGATCTTGATTTTCCTCATCAGTGGTTTGTATATGAGGTGCTACGTGGTGTTCTGTAGTGACTGCAGAATCAATTGCATTATTAATATCTATGTGATCTGGATTGATTATGACTGGAGTCATAGTCCTTTGTTCCTCAAATACAAAATTTCTTATGTTCGTGCTTCCACTGTTTTCAGTGTCCTCAATGAATCTGGCATTCCCAGTCTCAACAATCCTTATGGAGTAGGAAGGACAGTAGAATCGATAGCCTTTTGATCTTTCTGGGTATCTAATGAAGAAACAACTTACGGTTCTAGGATCAAGATTTTTTTCATGCGGGTTATAAACTTTGGCCTCAACAGGACAACCCCAAACATATAGATATCGGAGACTTGATTTTCTCCCATTCCACAACTCAAAAGGAGTTTTGCTTACTACTTTGTTGGAAACCTTGTTTAGTATATGAACTGCAGTTTTAATCGCATCACTCCACAGAGATTCTGGCAATGTTGAGTTGCTGTCCATGCTTCGCACCATATCCATAAGGGTGCGTTTGCGTCTCTCAGCCACTCCATTCTGCTCTGGAGTACCACGCATAGTGTACTAAGCAACAATGTCATAATCCTTCAAGTATTTAGCGAATGGCCATGGATTGCATCCTGATTCGTCATATCTGTCATAGTATTCACCACCACCGACAACTTTAATTCTCTTATCGAGTTGATTTTCAACCTCGGCCTTATAAATTTTAAAAGCATTCAGGGCATCTGATTTCTCACTGATAAGGTATAGGTACCCGAAACGAGAGTAGTCACCTATAAAGGTAATAAAATATTTATGGCCACTCCATGAGGCTGTAGGGAATGGTCCACAGATATTTGTATGTATAATCTCTAATAGACCCACATTCCTGGTTGCACATTTCTTTCTCGTTCTAGTCTATTTCCCTTTTATGCAATTAATGCATACTTTATAGTCAGAGAAGTCTAGAGAATGCAAAATTTCTTCTTGCACAAGGCTGTCTAATCTCTCACAAGATATATGGCATAGCCGCCTGTGCCACAATATGGAAGAATTCTCATAGTCTAGCCTTCGCTTGGATCCTATTTTATTTCTATGTAAGGTATTAATATTATAGATGTGAGAGGCAATCAAGTCTAACTGGTATAAGTTATTTACTATAGAGCTAATTCCAACTTTAATTGAATTAAAGTAAATATTGAAACTTTTATTTCCAAAGTGGAATGAATATCCCAACTTATCCAAACAGGAAATTGAAACAAAATTGCGTCTTATAAACGGTACATAAAATGTATCTACTAAATCCAAAAAATAACCAAACTTCAACTTAAGCCTATAGACTCCTATTGCCTTCACATCTACCTTGACACCATTGCCTACATATACCGAGCGCTCTGCATCAGTTGGTGGCCTAGTCTGTAGTAATTTCTGCATAGAAGTGCATATGTGAATAGTGGTTCTTGAATCTATCCACTAGGAATCCGCTGACACATTGGTCAGATTTGATTCAAAACAGACAAGAACAAAATGATTACATTTCTTTATGAGCCAATTCTTAAACCCTTCGCAGTCTTTCTTTAGATGACCTGTCTTTCACTACGCCAAAACTATGAAAAAAGGACGGTCCAAAATTGTCTCAAATGACCAAAAAGGACGGTCATGGACCGTCGCAAGGGCCGTCAAATTTTGACGTGTCGTATTACTTAAAGGACGGTCGAAAATCGTCATTTTTATTGACAAAAAAAGACGGTCATGGACCGTCCTAAAAAAGGACGGTCATGAACCGTCCTTAAAAAGGACGGTCTCGGACCGTCTCTTATAAGCCTTTAAAGGACGGCCATCGACCGTCCTTAAAAAAGACTGTCGTAGACCGTCTCTGATAAGCCTTCAAAGGACGGCTATAGACCGTCCTTTAAAAGGATGGTCATGGGCCGTCCTTAAAAAGGACTGTCATGGACCGTCTCTTATGGGCCTTCAAAGGATGGCCATAGACCGTCCTTTAAAAGGACGACCATGGACCGTCTTTAAAAAGGACTGTCATAGACCGTCCTTTATAAGAGGCTCACTATACACCTGTTACAATATATTTCATCGTATTCTTCCTGATATACACCTGTTATATAATATATTTCATCATATTCACATTCACATCCATCTAAATAACCCAAACTACGTAAATCCAACATAAACTACATTCATCCAAACATAAACTACATCCATCCAAACACAAGCAATCTCATCCACATTACATTCATCCACACATAAGTACATATAGGTTTAACATCATAAATAAAAAAAGAAAAAAAATCAGCAACAATTTTCTTTTGTCTCTCACCTGAAAAAAATATTAAACCAACAAAACATTATAATTCAGAATCATGAAAAATTGCATAAACTTCTTCCAAAAAAATGGGCACTTTTTAAAAATAAAACTGATCATTAAAATAGGTTTACGTTTAGGTTTTAGGTTTAGGTTTAGGTTTAGGATTAGGTTTTAGGTTTTAGGTTATAAGTTTAGGTTATAGGTTATAGGTTTTGGTTTAGGTTTAGGTTAAGGTTTAGGCTTAGGTTATAGGTTTAAGTTAAGGTTTAGGTTTTAGTTATAGGTTATAGTATATAGGTTATAGCTTTAGAGAATTGAGAATAGTTTAAGGTTTAGGAAATCGGGTCCGAGTTCGGGATCAGGTTTAGGTTTGGGTTATCAAGTTTAGGTTTAAGTTTAGGTTAGGGAGTTGAGATTAGGATTAGGTGTAGGTTTAGGTTCAAGGATTTGAGAATACATTTCGATTTTAGGTTTAGGTTTAGGTTTTAGGCTTGTGTTTAGGTTATAGGTTTAGGTTATAAGTGCAGGTAATAGGTTTAGGTTTATGTTAGGTTATAGGTTAAGGTTTAGGTTTAGGAAATCGGGTTCGGGTTCGGGATCGGGTTTAGGTTTGGGTTTTCAAGTTTAGGTTTAGGTTAGGGAGTTGAGATTAGGATTAGGTGTAGGTTTAGGTTTAGAGATTTGAGAATACATTTCGATTTTAGGTTTAGGTTTAGGTTTTAGGCTTATTTTAGGTTATAGGTTTAGGTTTAGGTTAGGTTATAGGTTAAGGTTTAAGTTTAGGAAATCGGGTTTGGGTGGTTTAGGTTTGGATTTTCAAGTTTAGGTTTAGGTTTAGGTTAGGGAGTTAAGATTAGGATTAGGTGTAGGTTTAGGTTTAGGGATTTGAGAATACATTTAGGTTTTAGGTTTAGGTTTAGGTTATAGGTTATAGGTTTAGGTTTAGGTTTAGGTTAAGCTTTAGGTTTAGGTCATAAGCTATAGGTTTAGGGAATTGAGAATATGTTAATGTTTAGGTTTAGGAAATTGGGTACGGGTTTGAGATCGGGTTTAGGTTTGGGTTTTCAAATTTAGGTTTAGGTTTAGGTTAAGGAGTTGAGATTAGGATTAGGTGTAGGTTTAGGTTTAGGGATTTGAGAATACATTTAGGTTTTAGGTTTAGGTTTAGGTTTAGGTTTAGGTTATAGGTTATTGGTTTAAGTTAAAGTTTAAGTTTAGGTTTAGGTTTAGGTTTAGGTTATAAGCTATAGGTTTAGGGAATTGAGAATAGGTTAAGGTTTAGGTTTAGGAAATCGGGTTCGGGTTCAGGATCGGGTTTAGGTTTGGATTTTCAAGTTTAGGTTTAGGTTTAGGTTAAGAAGTTGAGATTAGGATTAGGTGTAGGTTTAAGTTTAGGGATTTGAGAATATATTAGGTTTTAGGCTTAGGTTTAGGTTATATGTTATAGGTTTAGGTTTAGGTTTAGGTATAGGTTATAAGCTATAGGTTTAGGGAATTGAGAATATGTTAATGTTTAGGTTTAGGAAATTGGGTACGGGTTCGAGATCGGGTTTAGGTTTGGGTTTTCAAATTTAGGTTTAGGTTTAGGTTAAGGAGTTGAGATTAGGATTAGGTGTAGGTTTAGGTTTAGGGATTTGAGAATACATTTAGGTTTTAGGTTTAGGTTTAGGTTTAAGTTTAGGTTATAGGTTATTGGTTTAAGTTAAAGTTTAAGTTTAGGTTTAGGTTTAGGTTTAGGTTATAAGCTATAGGTTTAGGGAATTGAGAATAGGTTAAGGTTTAGGTTTAGGAAATCGGGTTCGGGTTCGGGATCGGGTTTAGGTTTGGATTTTCAAGTTTAGGTTTAGGTTTAGGTTAGGGAGTTGAGATTAGGGTTAGGTGTAGGTTTAGGTTTAGGGATTTGAGAATATATTAGGTTTTAGGTTTAGGTTTAGGTTATATGTTATAGGTTTAGGTTTAGGTTTAGGTATAGGTTATAAGCTATAGGTTTAGGGAATTGAGAATAGGTTAAGGTTTAGGTTTAGGAAATCGGGTTCGGGTTCAAGATCGGGTTTAGGTTTGGGTTTTCAAGTTTAGGTTTAGGTTAGGGAGTTGAGATTAAGATTAGGTGCAAGTTTAAGATTAGGGATTTGAGAATACATTTAGGTTTTAGGTTTAGGTTTAGGTTATAGGTTACAGGTTTAGGTTTAGGTTTAGATTAAGGTTATAGGTTATAGGTTTAGGTTTAGGTTTAGGTTATAAGCTATAGGTTTAGGGAATTGAGAATAGGTTAAGGTTTAGGATTAGGAAATCGGGTTCGGGTTCGGGATCGGGTTTTGGTTTGGGTTTTCAAGTTTAGGTTTAGGTTTAGGTTAGGGAGTTGAGATTAGGATTATGTGTAGGTTTAAGTTTAGGGATTTGAGAATACATTTAAGTTTTAGGTTTATGTTTAAGTTATATGTTATAGGTTAAGGTATAGGTTTAGGTTTCGGTTTAGGTTATAAGCAATAGGTTTAGGGAATTGAGAATAGGTTAAGGTTTAGGTTTAGGAAATCGGGTTTGGGTTCGGGATCGGGTTTAGGTTTAGGTTAGGGAGTTGAGATTAGGATTAGGTGTAGGTTTAGGTTTAGGGATTTAAGAATACATTTAGGTTTTAGGTTTAGGTTACAGGTTTAGGTTTAGGTTTAGGTTATAAGCTATAGGTTTAGGTAATTGAGAATAGGTTAAGGTTTAGGTTTAGGAAATCGGGTTGGGGTTCGGGATCGGGTTTAGGTTTTGGTTTTCAACTTTAGGCTTAGGTTTAAGGTTAGGGAGTTAAGATTAGGATTAGGTGTAGGTTTGGGTTTAGGGATTTTAGAATACATTTAGGTTTTAGGTTTAGGTTTAGGTTATAGGTTACAGGTTTAGGTTTAGGTTAAGGTTTAGGTTTAGGCTTAGGTTTAGGTTATAAGATATAGGTTAGAGAATTGAGAAAAGGTTAAGGTTTAAGTTTAGGAAATCGGGTTCGGGTTTAGGTTTGGGTTTTCAAGTTTAAGTTTAGGTTTACGTTAGGGAGTTGAGATTAGGATTAGGTGTAGGTTTAGGTTTAAAGATTTGAGAATACATTTAGGTTTTAGGTTTAGGTTTAGGTTATAGGTTACAGGTTTAGGTTAAAGTTATAAGTTATAGGTTTAGGTTAAGGTTTAGGTTCTAAGATATAGGTTTAGGGAATTGAGAATAGGTTAATGTTTAGGTTTAGAAAATTGGGTTCGGGTTCGGGATCGGGTTTAGGTTTGGGTTTTCAAGTTTAGGTTTAGGTTTAGGTTAGGGAGTTGAGATTAGTATTAGGTGTAGGTTTAGGTTTAAGGATTTGAGAATACACTTAGGTTTTAGGTTTAGGTCTAGGTTATAGATTTAGGTATAGGTTAGGTTATAGGTTTAGGTTTAGGTTTAAGAAATCGGGTTCGGGTTCAGGATCAGGTTTAGGTTTGGGTTATCAAGTTTAGGTTTAGGTTTAGGTTAGGGAGTTGAGATTAGGATTATGTGTAGGTTTAGGTTTAGGGATTTGAGAATACATTTAGGTTTTAGGTTTATGTTTAGGTTATAGGTTATAGGTTTAGGTTTAGGTTTAGGTAATAAGCTATAGGTTTAGGGAATTGAGAATAGGTTAAGGTTTAGGTTTAGGAAATCGGGTTTAGGTTTGGGTTTTCAAGTTTAGGTTTAGGTTTAGGTTAGGGAGTTGAGTTTAGGATTAGGTGTAGGTTTAGGTTTAGGGATTTGAGAATACATTTAGGTTTTAGGTTTAGGTTTAGGTTATAGGTTACAGGTTTAGGTTTAGGTTATAGGTTATAGGTTTAGGTTTAGGTTTAGGTTTAGGTTATAAGATATAGGTTTAGGGAATTGAGAATAGGTTAATGTTTAGGTTTAGAAAATCGGGATCGGGTTTAGGTTTAGGTTAAGGAGTTGAGATTAGGATTAGGTGTAGGTTTATGTTTAAGGATTTGAGAATACACTTAGGTTATAGGTTTAAGTTTAGGTTATAGATTTAGGTTTAGGTTAGGTTATAGGTTAAGGTTTAGGGAATTGAGAATAGGTTGAGGTTTAGGTTTAGGAAATCGGGTTCGGGTTCAGGATCAGGTTTAGGTTTGGGTTTTCAAGTTTAGGTTTAGGTTTAAGTTAAAGTTGAGATTAGGATTAGGTGTAGGTTTAGGTTTAGGGATTTGAGAATACATTTAGGTTTTAGGTTTATGTTTAGGTTATAGGTTATAGGTTTAGGTTAAGGTATAGGTTTAGGTTTCGGTTTCGGTTTAGGTTATAAGCTATAGGTTTAGCGAATTGAGAATAGGCTAAGGTTTAGGTTTAGGAAATTGGGTTCGGGATTTGAGAATAGGTTTAGGTTACAGGTTTTGGTTAAAGTTATATGTTAAGGTTAAGGTTATAGGTTTAGGTTTAGGTTTAGGTTAAGATTATATGTTTAGGTTTAGGTTAGGTTATAGGTTTTTGGTTAGGGTTTAGGTTATAGTTATAGGTTTTGGGATTTGAGAATAGGTTTAGGTTATAAGTATAGGTTTAGGTTAGGTTATAGGTTAAGGTTTAGGCTTAAGAAATCGGGTTCGGGTTCAGGATCGTGTTTAGGTTTGGGTTTTCAAGTTTAGGTTTAAGTTTAGGTTCGGGACTTGAGATTAGGATTAGGTATAGGTTTAGGTTTAGAGATTTGAGAATACATTAGGTTTTAGGTTTAGGTTTAGGTTATAGGTTATAGGTTTAGGTTTAGGTTTAGGTTTAGGTTTAGGTTTAGGTTTGGTTTTGGTTTTGGTTTTGGTTTAAGTTATAGGTTATAGGTTTAGGTTAAGGTTTAGGGAAAGGTAATAGGTTTTGATTTAGGTTATAGGTTATAGGTTTAGGTTCTAGGTTTAGGTTTAGGTTTTGATTTATGTTATAGGTTATAGGTTTAGGTTAAGGTTTAGGTTTAGGTTATAGGTTTTGGAATTTGAGAATGGGTTCGGGTTTAGGTTATAGGTTTTGGTTATAGGTTATAGGTTTAGGTTAAGGTTTATGTTTAGGTTATAGGTTTTGGGATTTGAGAATGGATTCGGGTTTAGGTTATAGGTTTTGGTTTTCGTTTAAGTTATAGGTTTTGGGATTTGAGAATGGGTTCGGGTTTACGTTATAAGTTTTGGTTTTGGTTTAGGTTTAGGTTATAGGTTTTTGGATTTGAGAATGGGTTATGGTTTAGGTTTAGGAAATCGGGTTCAGGTTCGGGATTGGGTTTAAGTTTCAGTTTTCAAGTTTATGTTTAGGTTTAGGTTAGGGAGTTGAGATTAGGATTAGGTGTAGGTTTAGCTTTAGGGAATTGAGTTTAGCTTATAGGTTTAGGGAAAGCTTAGGTTTAGGTTATGGGTTTTGGGATTTGGGAATAGTTTTAAATTATAAGTATAAGGTTAGGTTATAGGTTAAGGTTTAGGGATTTGAGTTTAGGCTATAGGTTTAGGTTTAGGTCTAGGTTTAGGTTTAGGGAATTGAGTTTAAGTTATAGGTTTAGGGAAAGGTTAGGTTTAGGTTATAGGTTTTGGGATTTGAAAATAGTTTTAGGTTATAAGTATAGGTTTAGGTTAGGTTATAAGTTAAGGTTTAGGGATTTGAGTTTAGGTTATCGGATTAGGTTTAGGTTTAGGTTTAGGGATTTGAGTTTAGGTTATAGGTTTAGGTTTAGGTTTTAGGTTTAGGTTTAGGTTTAGGTTTAGGTTTGGGTTTTGGGATTTGGTTTTGATTATATGTTTTAATTTATGTTATAGATTATAGGTTTAGGTTTTAGGTTTTGGTTTTAGGTTTAGGTTTGGTTTAGGTTATAGGTTTTGATTTAGGTTATAGGTTAACATTTTAGGTTACAGGTTTTTGGATTTGAGAATGGGTTCGGGTTTAGGCTATAGGTTTTGGCTTTGGTTTAGGTTATAGGTTTTGGTTTTGGTTATAGGTTATAGGTTTAGGTTTAGATTATGGGTTATAGGATTTGAGAATGCATTTGGGTTTAGGATATAGGTTTTGGTTTTGGTTTTGGTTTTGGTTATATGTTTTGATTTAGGTTTAGGTTATAGGTTTAGGTTTTAGGTTAAGGTTATAGGTTTAGGTTAAGGTTTAGGTTTAGGTTTAGGTTATAGGTATAGGTTAAAGTTTAGGTTTAGGTTTAGGTTTAGGTTATAAGATATAGGTTTAGGGAATTGAGACTAGGTTAAGGTTAAGGTTTAGGTTCGGGTTCGGGATTGGGTTTATGTTTGGGTTTTCAAGTTTAGGTATAGGTTTAGGTTAGGGAGTTAAGATTAGGATTAAGTGTAGGTTTAGGTTTAGGGATTTGAGAATACATTTAGGTTTTAAGTTTAGGTTTAGGTTTTAAGTTAAGGTTTAGGTTTAGGTTAAGGTTGAGGTTTCGGTTATAGGTTAAGGTTTTAGGTCATAGGTTTTGGTTTAGGTTAAGGGTATGGTCCCTGCAAATACAGATATAAACACGGTCATCCGGCACAAATGGCCAGGCCCTTCCAATGCTGTCCATAAAAAATAGACAGCTTCATCATGGTCATAATAGCGGTTCCCTCTTTCCAGGGAACCCCACTTTTCCGAATAGCTCTGACGCACATCCGGGTCTGCTCCATTAATTTCGAGCAAATACATAAGCACGGCCTGTCCAAATGGTCAGGCCCCTCCAATGTTGTCCATAAGAAATGGACAGCTTCATCATGGTCATAACAGCGGTTCCCACCTTCCAGGGTCCCCCGCTCATCCGGATATCTCAGACGCACATTCGGGTCTGCTCCATTAATTTCGAGCAAATACATAAACACGGCCTGTCCAAATGGCCAGGCCCCTCCAATGCTGTCCATAGGAAATGGACAGCTTCATCATGGTCATAACAACAGTTCCCACCTTCCAGGGACCACCGCTCATCCGGATAGCTCCGACGCACATCCGGGAATGCTCCATTAATTTCGAGCAAATACATAAGACATTCTCAAGATTCTCATATATTACCTTAATCAAGATTCTGTCCTATATCATTGCTGCAGTTCTACTGAGCCCAACACAAAAAGCCGCCATGCTTCTAGGCAATCTATTGGCATTCCCTCCCTTACCTAACATTATACAACATGAACGAAACTTATTATTAGAAAATAATATGAAATACCAGGGAAAACATATAACTGTGGATGAACCAACAAGAAGACTTAACTCGCTTATGACAATTTGAAGCGAATAATAGCCAAAATGAGAAAAAAAATGGAAATATATGAAAGATTTGAAGTGAAATCAACTCATTCATTACTGGAAACCAAACAGACCCTGACTTTTTTAAACTCATCTATATCATGGCATGTAATTAAAAATACTAATATTAACTGAATCATGTGTTATCTCATCCTCAGTCACACCACTAAATCATACATAGCCCTATAAAATATCATGAATTCCCAACCGCACCCCTATCCAGACACCTTGAAGCATGTGCAATTCCCATCCCTATTACTTCAATTGCAAGAATGTTGGTTCTAAAATACATACCATATAAAGTACTTGTTAACAACTTTGAGGGCAACTGATTAATTTCTCATCCATATTGCCTCATCGTCATAACTGGCTCAGAAATTTTGTTAAGAAAGAGTCTACACTAACAGATACAATTGATAAATATTATAATAATGTGTCTGTCATGTACAACTGAATATATGACACACTCCATGACATTGTAGTTGACTCAAAAGGGTTGATTTAAAAATTTAAAATAAAATAAATAAATAAATAAAATCAGGTTGTGTTTTCTGTTTATTGTGTTATCTATTAAAAAAAAAGATGTACTTCAGTTTTTAGCAATTTAGTAAAAAAGGAAGCATTTCAATTCTGATGCTCTACTTTTAGTCTTTCTGCAATGATAAGATACCAGTAACATCGTTCTTAATTAACCAGGTAATAGAGATCTGAAATAATTTAGATATTGCATTGAATAGGTCTGTTCGAGGTTTGGGTTGAGTACGGGTGTAACTCACCTGTTTAAAAGCTTCGAAAAACAAATTGATTGATTACTAGAGAAGCTCAGCACGTTTTCCCATATCTAATCAAGTTTTCACTTGCCTGGGTTTGAGCAACTTCCTTTGAAACTTGAGCAGAACCTAAAATCCAATTTTTGGGCTTGTCGGTGTTTTTATCTTTCCAAAGCATTGAAGGTTCAACTAAAATTCAAGTCTAACCCCACTCCAGACCCATTGTTTTCTCCATATCTCCTAGATCCAAAGATTTTATTCATTAGTGACTTAACCAATAACACATGTGACCAACCCAAATTTGGATATTCCACTTCAGTTGACCATCCATCCAACAAACAAGTGTAGAAACATATTGGAGACCAAAAAAAAAAAAGAGTAAGCTTCTTCAAAACAAAACATGAAGAAGAAAAAAAATTGCATCAACAATGTATCGGCACTGCTACTTCAGATAATCTGCTAAATTCATTGAAGCCCTATAACATGCTGAGAGGAATGCTACTGCAATGCACACAAGGTAAGACCGTCGAAACAATTTGCAGTCCACGTGTCTACTGGCAAATACGTTAACATTCCCTAATCTTTTACCAGGTGGGTCCCACTGTGAACATGCCCTAGCATAAAAATCAGGTTGATCCACTAATCAGGAAGGCAACACATGCACATATACATTAAATGTCGATCTTTTTTTTCTAAGCACCCTTTTTACTCAACCATATGTGGACAGGTAGGTGGGCAATACTGGCCTGATTTTCAAGCCAGAACATTACAATGCTAGGCACCATCTGCTGAATGGCAGTGATCTCCAACAGTGCCAGGTTGGCATGTGCCAGGAATTGCTTGCTTCTTCAATTTCCCCATGCAGAAATTGCATTAGCGCCTCTTACTTGCTCAGTTACACGCGCGCACACACACACACAAAAAAGAAAAAAAAACAGAGACAGACAGACAAGAAGACATGGGAAAAAAAAACAGGAAAAACAAATTCCATATCTTTCTATTTGATCAGTGACAAAAAAAAAAGGAAGAGGAATTTGTTGTAAATTAAACATCCCAAAAAATACAATTCACTTAATTCCTCTAATTTGAAATACATATATGTGTGTGTGTGTGTGTGTGTGATAAAATGCCAGTAAAAAAATTAAAAAAAAAAAAAAACCTTCCAACGTCCTCTTTCACCATCCACTTTAAAAAAGGGTTACAGTTTCAAGCATCAAAATCCACTGGAATCCCATAGATTTACAGTTCTAAACATAAAAACCCACTGAAATTCACTAATATCCTCCAGTTTTTTAAAATTACCTTCACAAAGCCTCTTTTTCAAAAAAAAAAAAGAAAGAAAGATGGATTATTCAAGGATCTACAGTTACGAATGTCGAAAATTTCACTAATATGCCAAAAAATATCCTCAATTTCTTTAAAATTAAAAAATAAAAAACAAAAACAAAAACAAAACATTTTCATTTTCTCTTAATAAAACCAAAATGCAAGAGATTAAAGCAAAGATTTACAGTCTCCAATACAAACAAGCAATCAATCTCACTACAAAACAAAACCCTAACATCAACCTCTCAATCTGAAATCAACTCAGTCAAAGAAAGAACATGGATTAACGTGATTTTCAACGGATTTGTGTGAAAATACCGCAAAATGATTCGATCACGAAGTTCTTTTGCGTCGAGAAATTGAAAGGAGGAAGTATTTCTTGCAGTTTTTCGGATCTGAGCTTCTCTCTTGAAAGCCCCGCGAGAGAAAGAATGAGTGCCTTCATCGTTGCACGAAGAACCAACTGTTGAAGCTGCCATGGATTCTAACAGCTGCTGAGAGGAGGAGAAGACGGACCAGATCTGGGTTAGGGAACGGAGGGAGAGAGCGAGAGCGAGAGATTTGGGAATTGGGGTTTTTTGGGCGCGGCTCTGTTTTTGAGCGCGCGCCCAAATTTAGGCTGGGTCTGGTACGGCTCTGTGGGCCCATCATGATGCGTGTCAAACATCTAACCCATCAGTCAGATGCACCATCCCATAGTGGGCCCAGGGATTAAAAATAAAATTAATTTATGACTTTTGTGAGCCACACCACATACAAATGTTGAGAGGGGTTACCCTCCATTAAAACATTCATAATTATTTTTTGGGCCCACCGAGATGTGGTCCACAAATCTAGCCCATCCATTATGTGTGCGCCACTTGGATGAGGGGTCATACCAAGTTTCAGACGCATCCAAATTTCATGTGGGGCCCACCAAGTGCTTTTATATGTTTTAGGCATGTCTTCACATGATTTTAGATGGTATGGCCCATCGGAGTTCCGTATACAGCTGATTTTTGGGATATCCCATAATTTAAAGGGGACCCATTAAATGCACGGTTTTGATGTTTGACACATATCATGGTGGGGCCCACACAGATTGACCTCATGGGGACGACATGGATTAAACACAAATGTCAAGCTGTGTGGGCCCCACCATGACATGTGTCAAACATCAACACCGTGCAGTTGATGGGTCCCCTTTAAATTATGGGATATCCCAAAAATCAGCCGTATACAGAACTTAGGTGGGCCATACCATCTAAAATCATGTGAAGAAATGCCTAAAACATATAAAAGCACTTGGTGGGCCCCACCTGAAATTTTTATGCATTTGAAACTTAGTCTGACTCCTCATCCAAGTGGGACACACATAATGGATAGGCTAGATTTGTGAACCACATCTCGGTGGGCCTAACAAATGATTATGAATATTTTAATGGAGGGTAACCCCTCTCAACTTTTGTATGTGGTGTGACCCAAAAAAGTCACGGATTGACTTGATTTTTAAACCCTAGGCCCACCATGGAATGGTGCATCTGACTGATGGGGTAGATGTGGGCTCACTTTGATTTATATATTGTATATCCATATGATCCATTTGTTTTGCTCACTCATTATAGGATATGAGCCCAAAAATGAATCGTATTCAAATATTAGGTGGACCACACCACATGAAAACAATAGTGATTGGTTATCCATCATTAAAATCATCGTAAGGCCAATTGTACTTTTTTTTAAAATTTACACGGAGACTATAATTCTTCTTCAAAAGACAATGTTTAACAAGTTCAACTATTGCTACAATAAGGGCACATACTTCATAACCATGAAGAATGAATAAATATTTCTATTTCTATTTATTTATTTATTTATTTATTTTTTATAAGAATATGATTCCTTAAAATTTCACAAACAAAGGGAGAAATTCGAATTATAAAAGAGATTTTAACATCAAAGCTGGGAAAAAGAAAAAAGAAGGAATGTGATACTGAAACACCCAAATCCAGATGGACAAAAAACCATCAAATCCCAAAACAAAAGGACATAAATGAAGAGAAAACATAAACATCAACTTGATCCAAAACTTCTATGAATGTTATTTTTAATGGTGGACGTTTAGTCCCTACTTTGTAGTCCACCTAAGCTTTGGACCTGCCCTATTTTTTGGTTAATATCTTAAAATGATCCGAGAAATGCGTTGAACGGTATGGAGAAAGTCAATCCATGACTTAGGTGGGCCAAGAGCTTAAAAATAAAGTCAATCCATGACTTGGGTGGGCCACACCACATAATATAATGGAGAGGGGTTTCCTTAAAACATTCATAATCATATATTGGGTCTGCCTAAATGTGATTCACATATCCAACCCACTCATTATGTGTGTCCCACTTGGATGAGGGGTCAGACCAATTTTCAGCCACATCCAAAACTCATACTTTTAAATTTTTTTTGGATGTCTTCACATAGTTTTAGATGGTATGGCCCACTTGAGTTTTGTGTACAGATGATTTTTGACATATCTCATAACCTAAAGGGGACACATCAAATCCATGGTGTTGATGTTCGACACACATCATGATGGGGCCCACAAAACTTACTAACATCAATTCTTAGGTTCTCACGAGGTCAATAAGTTGGGTCACAATTTTGACCAGAATATTTGGCCCATTTTATATATCTGGTCCATTCACTCTATTTTACTAGTCAATACCTCGAATTTGACTAGTTACTCGCCTCAATCAGACTACATATGAGAAAAGATATTGGGTATACCAAGATTGGTCAACAATTTCAGTGAAATTTGATTTAAACATCTGAAGTTATTTACTCTTCAATTTGAATTGATTAGATTGTCCAAAAACAGTTAAATGTTGTTCATAATATCAAAAATATATGAATGAATAGAAAACACAAACATCAGCTTGATCCAAAACTTCTATGGCCTCCAAGAAATTTGAAATGGTAGAGGTTCAATCACACTATTTCCTGTGGTGTGGTCCACTTGAGCTTTGGATATGCTTCCTTTTTGTTCTTTGGACCTCAAATTATTTGTTAACATGGATGAATGGAGTGGATAAAATAAATAAATAACAGTGGACCCCACAGAGTTTACTCTGGTAAGGGTAACAAGTAACTCACCTAAATGTAGTAGAGAAGGGTTTCCTTAAAACATTCATAATCATATATTGGGCCTACCTAAATGTGATTCACATATCCAACCCACTCATTGTGTGTCCCACTTGGATGAGGGGTCAGACCAAGTTTCAACCGCATCCAAAACTCATGTGGGCCCCACCAAGTGTTTTTATATTTTTAGGATGTCTTTACATAGTTTTAGATGGTTGGCCCACTTGAGTTTCACATACAGATGATTTTTGAGATATCTCATAACCTAAACGGGACACATCAAATCCACAGTGTTGATGTTTGACACACATCATGATGGGGCCCACAAAACTTACTAACATCAATTCTTAGGTTCTCACAAGGTTAGTAAGTTGGATCACAATTTTGACTAGAATATTTGACCCATTTTACATGTCTGGTCCATTCACTCTATTTTACAGATCAATACTCTCAATTTGACTAGTTACTTGCCTCAATCAGGCTACATATGAGAAAGATATTGAGCATACAAGATTGATCAACAATTTCAGTGAAATTTGATATAAACATCTGAAATTATTTACTCTTCAATTTGAAATGATTAAATTGTTCAAAAACAATTAAAGGTTCAATTAGTGGATGTGCCTAATAATTTAGTAATTTTATTTTTCACAAATAAATTTAACATTTTTTTTTCAAAATGTATACTTTTTTTTACTCTTTTAACTAAATATCATTTTTATTATAAATAAATTTAACATTTTTTTTTACAAAATTTAGTTCTCTTTTTTAAAAAAAATATATTTTTTACAATTTGTCAATTTTTTCACAATTTTGTTTAATTTTTTAAATTTTTTTTTCAAAATATCATTTTTTAATCTCACTTTTGTTATATAACTTTTTAATTTTTCTTGTCAAAATACAAAATCTAGTTTTCTTTTTTTTAAAAATATATTTTTTTACAATTTGCCAATTTTTTTCACAATTTTGTTTAATTTTTTTAATTTTCTTTTTCAAAATATCATTTTTTAAACCTCACTTTTGTTATAGAACTTTTTAATTTTTCTTGTCAAAAAACAAAATCTAGTTTTCTTTTATAAAAAATATTTTTTTTTTTACAATTTGTCAATTTTTTCACAATTTTGTTTAATTTTTAAAATTTTCTTTTTCAAAATATCATTTTTTATCGATTTTTTTTTTTCAAAATTATCAACATTATTCAAAGTTCTAATTTTTTTTTCAAAATCTAGATTTTTATAAAATTACAGGTTTTTTTTTCCAAATTTAAAATTTTCATAAACATTGTTAATTCTTTTTCTAAGCTTCTCGACTATTTTTTTTCATAATTCTTAACTGTTTAGAGTTTCTTAAATTTTGACATTGGCAATGTCCGTGGCAGGGATATAAGACGGTTTAGGGCCGTCTCTAATAGAGACGGTCTTTGACAGTCTCCAATAGAGACGGTCGTAAACCGTCTCTAATAGAGACAGTCATTGGCAGTCTCTAATAAAGACGGTCTTTGGCAGGGCTATGAGACAGCTAAGGACCGTCTCTAATAGAGACGGTCTTTGACAGTCTCAGATTACAAGTACAGGACGGCCAATGACCGTCTCTAATTCAGACGGCCAATGACCGTCTCAGATGATCGCATATAAGACGGTCAAAGACCGTCTTTAATAAGGACGGCTAATGACCATCTCAAATGACCGCATATAAGACGGTCAACGACCGTCCTAAATGATTTGTGGACGTTTAAATTTTTAAGACAATATTAAGAACGGTCAGTAGCCGTCTAAAATTTTAGAGACGGTTTATGGCCGTCTCTAAAGCGTCTTTAAACCAAGCAATTTTAGAGACGGTCTAAAACCGTCTCGAAATCCGTCTTTTTTTTTTTTTCCATTTTTCACGTAGTGTTTTTGCAAAAGAAGCACGGTTTTCCTTTATCGCGTTTGCGTTTTGATCAATTTCCTGATTGATTCTCATGGTTTCTAGATGGAGGATCAGAGAATCCATTATTAGAACCTTGTTTCCTCTTCCCTTTACCTTTATTCCCATGCCTTTGTCCATGACCTAAGGTCACCATATTAATATTTTGAACTTTGACCATCTACCTGATCCTGTCTTATTCTTGGATGCACTGAGTGATAAGTTCATCCAATGTCCACATGTCCTTCAAGGTGTTATAGTTTACCAGGAACATGCCGAATTGGGGAGGTAGGTTATTCATGATCAAATGAACTAGTTAATCATCAATGAGTAGAAGCCCAAGAGCACGGATCTTAGAAACAACCTCGACCTGCTCCACAATGTGTTCACGGATATTGCCTTTTCCATCGTAAGATGAGCGAGTCAATTTATTCAAAAGAATGTCCATTTCAGATTCATCAAATTTCTTGCATCATTTTCCCATTTCAGTGAGGAAAGTTTTGGCATTGTCTGTTTCAGGCATGGTGCCCTTCATAAATTCAAAAATTGAATACTTAATTACTTTCAGGCATGTATCATTTGATCTAAACCATGTAACCCATTGATTATATTATGCTTCAGTGGCATCATCAGATGGTTCTGGTGGTTCTGGTGTTATCAGGGCCAGATCTAATTGAAGATAGCCTAGTACAACTTCAATGACGTTCTTCCATTGAGCGTAATTAGATCCATTTAGGGCAGAGACTTGATTTTGATTAGTTGGAATTGAGACTAAAAATAAAAGAGATACATATATACTCACATTAGTTCATTATTTTACAAAGCAATTTCGTGAATGTAAACAAAAATATCAGGCAAAGTTAATTAATTCAGTTGCTAAGGGAGGCATCAACTGAATTATCCAAGATGAAGATGGGCCCAACTATCACATCTTGGTGAGAATCTGTTACATCATCATCATTCCTCCTGTGGATGGTAATAATAATATGCTAGTGATTCTCCTGAACATAAAGCTAAGTGATGTCAGTCATGTAAATCTGAGACAGTCGACATTTATGGGTGAGATGAGTCTTTCAGCCTTACATTACCAGCACCATTTACTTCACCCGTTCACGTGACTGCCAAATGGTAATCGTCTGTGTTTTCGTTACCGTACGCAGGAAAATGTGAGCGCAACTGTATGCAATCCTTCTTATCCCAATGTTACAAGTCTATACTTGTAGAATTTTTATCGATTGAGGAATGCAAAATTATTTTTAAAATTAAAAGCTTTTGAAGTAAAATAAGCTATTCTTAAAAGGTGCTTAGCATGTGAAGCAAGCGAGAGAAATTTAGTTGTTCTTATATACGGTAGCTCACGTGCACTCACACATGTGCACACATGCTTGCAACTTTTGTTTTTATTTTTCTAAACTCAGGCTCTAAGTTCAAGCCCGATTATAAAAGAAAACTTCACATTAAGCTATGCTAAAATGTATAATGAAAGAAAATTCATGCAAGACTTAGTTTTCACGATGAGAAAGGGAATCCAAGCCTTCAAATAAGAAAGGCTCTTTTCTCTCACCAACCAAGCTAAAAATGTATATGGTTGCCCATCTACTGCACACACTAGATGTAGAATCAGGTAGAAGGCAAGCTAAGAATATTGGCATGTACAGAAATGACGGAGTAATGATCAAGACTGTTCATCATTAAGTTTGAGTAATGCCTGAAAGAGAACTGTGAATCATTGGATTAGTATGGCTCAGGGTATGTGGCCGATCTTTTTTATTTCTTTAATTTTAATGATTTTCGGGCTAATATATATGTGTGTGTGGGCTAATATATGTGTGTGTGTGTGTGTGTGTGTGTGTGTGTGTGTGTGTGCGTGCGTGCGTGTGTGTGTGTGTTTCACATCTTAGTTACGAAATCATAACCATCGATTCGATTCCAAAAACAATATGACATGCACCTAAGACTTCAATATGATTTGACATTATCTCTACAGTTGATAACTGGGATTAAATGATATTTATATTACAACATTCACTCTAATAAACTGAGATGGATATATTATGAATATTTTTAAAGAGGTTTCATAACATACATCTTGATATACTGCAGTGGGAAATGTTAGGACTTCGGATTAGGTTTTTTTCAGTGACCTAAACTATTTATATAACAAGGATCCACTTGGATGGGGGGTTCCAAAATAATAATAATAATTATAATGATATCAAATTAAATATTTCAACCTTTTGATTATACAAAGGTTATGATAAATTGTCCATATTCAAAGTGAAAAAATCAAAATTATCAAGAGTTTTAATAACCTAATCTAAGAGCCTATATTTTTTTGTTGTCTATATATATATATATATCCACCATGCAAGTGAGATCCATCATATAAATTGTTTGGATCATTGGAAAATGACACAAATTTAAGAGCTAACGTCCTGACCTACTGTATTGCAGTTCGTAGGGGTGTATTGGAGTGAACAACTTTTTTTTTTTTAATTACTAGCGGCGATTTGTTAATAGCGTGGAGAGTAGAGTGTATTGAGAGTACTACAAACATGATTTTAATACTTATTGAGAATGGCGTGTTTTGCCCGTGTCTTGATCAATGGTTTTTTTTTTTTTTCTTAAAGCACATTAGGATTGTTTGATGTGTTACGTCCTCACAACCACACAACTTGATAGAGGTACATATGCCAGAGAAGAAAGTATATGGGTCATGGTCCAAACATCTTCTATGGTAGAAGATTATAGCCTCAAAATAATTGTAGAATATGAAATGGGGATTAATAGAAATACTGAATATATACAATATTGTTGATACTTGTATAATACTTCATCCATCCATTTGGAAAAAGAAAAGAAAAGAAAAGAAAAGAAAAAGGTTTCCTGCATACAACGCCATTCATTTTGCTATCTTGCAAATAACTCCCCCACATATGTGAATTTGTAAATAACCCATTCATTTTACACTGTTAGATCAAAACACTCATTCCTTCGTATATTTTGAATGGTCCTAGACTCTCACTTAAAGTTAGTTAGGAATGTGCAATAACATTTTAACCATGCATCAAGTAAGCCCAGGAGCGAAGCCCTAGAGGCCTCTCTTACCCAAAACCTCCCATCTCCTCTGTGTGTGTGTGGAATTATGTACCATGCAAAAGCATGGTGCAGCACATCTTTGCAAAGAATACACACATCTTCAATTCTAAAAAGCCCATGGTTCTGTAATCTAGACCATTAGATTTGTGGCCTACAGATGGAGGATTATGAAGAGATATACAAAAACAGCCCACATGCAACTGAAAAAGGTCCTAACAGTGGTTGCTCTGATCTTCCAATGAGGGAGATTTTTGTGGCAAACTCTACCTATGGTGGGATTCGGTGGGCCAATGGTCTGGATTACTATACTAGGTGCACCAGTCTTACAGGTTGAAGAGGTTTGCTGGCTAGGGTTTACACGCATACCTACCTATCTAGATACCAACATGTTTTGCACGACTCAACATTTAAGTGGTCCATCTGATGTTTCCTACACTATGGCCCACTTAATGGCTGAACCAGCTTGAAGTTTGGGCCAGGTTATTTACCCAGTGGCCTTTCCAATCTGTGGCCTTCAAAGAGAGGTTAAGGAAAGATTCATCAGGATTACTAAACCTGGTCATGTCCAAAAGGGACATGATCTTGGTTTATTTGCCACCTAGAGAGGGACGACTCATGATTTACCTAGATGGAATCCACTGTGGGATTTATCAAATGTGGAATAGGTGATCTAGCTGTGCATAGGACATGGTGATCAAGCGGTCAGATGGCTTACCTAACTGAGATGCCATTGCTGAGAATAGAATACTAGATCTTCTATATAGAATATCAGAGAAGATAAAGCTAGGATCTTCCTCTCCTTCACACCCTTTATGCAAAACTTTAGATGGGACTCGAATTCTGCCGTGGTGTAGGATCGGGGACCCAGCTCTCTTATATAGAGTCTGTGCAGAGAGAATTTGAAACCCATCACAACTCTCTCTCCCACGCTCCATATTGCAGCATCCTAGTTCAACTCAAATTGCTGTCTGCGTAAGACAGCTATATCATTCCAGCCCTAGTACTCAAAGCTATGCAGATAGACTGCGCAGCGCATCACCTGAAGTGGGGCCCACTGGTTAACTCAATCCCAAAGTCCAACTAAATGACAATCTAGACCGTTGATCAGTAAGGCCCACTGATAGAGTTCTTACATCCACATCCATGTACAACTTGTTGGGGGACTGCGAAAGCACACAGAGTAGAATCAAGAGGAGTAATCTAATCATACAAACCAAGCACAATGAGAACACAACGATTTAACATGGAAAAACTTTTTAGGGAAAAAACCACGACACAATAATAGATGATCACTATGATACAAGAAATTACAAAGAGAGAGCTTACTCAAATAAAAAAGTTTCGAATCTCACCCCGCTACACCCTTTAAAACCCTTGGACGAATTAGAAACCCTAGTAGTACCTCCCAATCCCGCTTACACCCATATGTAGCCTATAAAAGGATCCTAAGCAAAATCGAAAACAAATCCCACAAAATTGCAGTTCTACATAAATATGCACCAAATAGTCAAATAGTTCGATGGCATCGTACACACTTTGATGTCATTGAAACTTATCCTTCGATGGCATCGAAGCCATGTCTATGACATCGAACTTACACCTAAACTGTCCTGAGACAAAATCAAAAAATTCAATTTTCTCCAATTGCATCAAGCCATGTTCGATGGCATCGAACAAACCTTTGATGTCATCGAACACATATTAATGACATTGAAAAGACGCCCAGTTAGTCCAGCGACCAACTGGAGAAAACTTAGAAAATCTCGATGGGATTGAGCATTGTTCGATGCCATCGCAAGTGACATCTAATAGTGTGTTGATAGCAACGACATGCCTTGTATTTGACTAGATTTAAGACATCGAATACAACAATCTCCACCATATCTTCAATCATCAAACATGCACCTTCTGGTCCTCTTCTCTTATCTCCTCCTTACATCATAGCTCTATCAACGCTTCTCATGCACATTCCGTCTTCATTTTAAGCCATCGTCAAACCTAGAGAAGTAGCACAGAACTTGAATTTCTCTGTAGGAACGACGTTGGTGAGCATGTTTGCTAGATTCACACTCGTGTGAATCTTTTCTAGAGTTACGCTTCCTTCTTCAAGCACCTGTAGGATAAAATGGTGATGAACATCAATGTGTTTAGTGCGTGAATGATAAACAAGATTTTTAGTTAAATTGATGTCGCTCTTGCTATCACAATTAACTGGTATGACCTCTTGCTGAAGCCCCAACTAATTTATCATGCCTCCCAACTAATCACCTTCTTTGAATGCTTCCATCAGTGCCATATACTCTACTTCGGTCGTGGAAAGAGTCACCATGGACTGAGCTTCGACATCTAACTAACTGCTCTATCTGCTAGTATAAACGAGTAACCTGAAGTCAATTTTCTGGAATCCACACTGCCTACATGTCTGAATCGACGTACCCTACCAACTTTGCCATTGTCTTCTCAAAAGTTAAGATGAAGTCTTTTGTACCTTGAATGTATCGAAGTAGCCATTTCACTACTTCCCAATGTTGCTTGTTGGGGTTTTACATGTATATGCTCACAACACCGACTGCCTGTGGAATATCTGATCTGGTACATACCATGGTATATGTTGAGCTGCCAACCACATTCGAATAAGGCACATGAGAGATATCCTGCTTTTTCTCATTTAATTTAGGACATTGTTTTGAGAAAAGATTGAAGTGATTTGTGTGGGGGAATGTTGACTAGCTTCGCTTTGTCCATCCCATACTTGATCAATACCTTTTCAAGGTATTCTGCTTATGATAATCAAAGCTTTCTCCTCTTCCTATCTCTATGAATATCTATGCCGAGAACCCTTTTTGTAGCCCCTAAATATTTCATCTCGAATGTCCCTGATAACTGAGTCTTTAGTATGTCGATTTTAGACATATCATGACTAGAATCAATATATCATTAACATTCAGTACTAGGATGATGAACTTGCCATCACTCAGTGCCTTGTAATAGACACAGTGATCATATTCACTCCTAGTAACTTTATGATTCAATATGAAATAATCAAAATTTTTATACCACTGCCTAGGTAACTGTTTCGGGCCATACAATGACCTCATTAACCTGCAAACCTTGCTTTATACCCCTTTAACTTCGTAGCCCTTTGGTTATTTTATGTACATCCGCTCTTCCAATTTTTCGTGCAAGAATGCATTCTTCACATCTGTTTGTTCATTTCGAGATCGTATTGGGCAACCAGTGCCAACACGAATCTGATAGATACCTGCTTAACCATTGGCGTGAATATCTCTGTGAAGTCAATTTATTATCTCTAAGCATAACCCTTCGCTACCAGCCTTGCTTTATATCTATCATATTTTCTTTTAAATAACCACTTCCATCCAATCGCTTTTCGACCGACTAGAAGCTCTACCAGCTCCTATATGTTGTTCTTGGGCAAGGAGTCCATCTCATCGTCCATTATCGCCTTCCACTTTTCTGCATTTGGCTCATAAAGAGCCTCTTGAATAGTAAACGGGCCCCCCTCATCTGTAATGAGGTCATATGTGATATTAGAGTTGTCCTTGTATCTTGCCGGTAACCTACAATCTTGCGGATGATTTTTTCTCATAGTTGGTTGCTCCATCTACTCCTGTACCTCTGTCTGTGCATCTATTTTAGCTTGAGTAACATCTGTGTCAACTTGAACGTCTACAATCAGTTTTTCCAATTCCTCTTACTCATTTAGCTCATTCTTACGGAATATGGAGCCTTTATCAAATCTGATGTCGCAGTTAGTAATGACCTTGTGTGTGACTTTTTTGTACAACCTGTAACCCTTTACACCAACACCATAGCCAACAAGATGTACTTCTTAGCTCTTTGGTTAAGCTTATCTCTCCCAAATGATGGTACATGAGAGTAAGCCTCACAACCAAATATATGCAAATTTGAGTAGTCAACCATATGACCACTCCACAATTTATCTAGGATTTTACAATCAATTACCATAGAAGGGGACCAGTTCACCAAATATCAAGCCATGTTAACGACCTCAGCCCATAGGTCTTTGCCCAACACAGCTTTACTTAACATGCTTCGGGCCCTCTCTAAGAGTGTTCAATTCATCTGCTCAGCCACACCGTTTTATTCAAGCGTATGACACACTATATTGTGCCTAATGATCTATTCATCTTTGCAATTTGCATTAAACGTAGTAGAAGTAAATTCACCATCATTATCAATATTTAAAACTTTTATTTTCGCCCTAACCGTTTTTTCACCATGGCATTCCATTGTTTGAATTTAGTGAAAACTTCGGATTGATGTTTCATAAAATAAACCTAAACTTTTTGAGATTAATCATCAATGAATGTCATAAGCCATGACGACCCTCTAACGGAAATTGTAAGACCCGTGTCCTAATCCGTACTGTTCCGTTAGCTTCCGCGGTCCTTCCGGTAAAATTCCGGCAACCTTCGCACCGTATTCAGTATTTGCGCACGATCCTAAGCCAGGTCCCGCGCACCGACGTCGGCTTGGTCCGAAAGTTATATCATAGCGACCGCGTCGTCGCCGCAGTTCCAACGCCGTGACTTGCGCACTGAACCGATACCCAGGCAAGAAGATGCCGATCAGCGTTTATTCCGAAGAAACACCGCGCGTTGCGAATTTCGAGGGAATCTCTACTATTAGTCCCATCAATCAACCATTAAAGCATCCCATACCTCAAGTACATCAACCCATCCCCACCTTTTTCAAAAGTCCACCATTCTTTCCACCTCACCACTCCTCTTTTCCAAATTTCAACAACAACCATACACCTTTTCACAATTTTCAACCCAAACCATCCCCCATCACTCCATCACCCATCTCTTTCTCTCTCTCTCTCTCTCTCCCTTTACAACTATCTCTCTTATTCATTTTTTCAAAAATCCAAATCCAAGAGAGAGCACCATACGTATGAGTCCCCCATGGTGAGAAAACTTCATTTGTGAGGTCCACCTTTCCCACCCCTTCATCTCTCATCTCAACCATCCATTTTTCATCTTCCTCCATCAAAGGGTAGCACAAGGAGCTAAGGAAGCCAAGGGAGCAAGAAGATCTAGCGGTGGGTGTTTGGATAGGATAGATTTTGATGCTTTTAAGTTGGGCCAAGTGAGGCCAACCGATCAATGGTTTGGATCTCACTTTGGACCCTAAGATGTGGCCAATTGCCCACTTGGATCATCATGATCATTCCATGATGGGGCCATTCTCCATGGACCCCATCATGATGTTTATTTCTTTGCATGCTTAGGGTCATTTAGACCATTTAATTTTGTGCAGAAGGGATCTCCACCGTTGGATCTAATTTTTATAGACCCATGTGTAATGGGGCCCACTTGATGTATGATTTAGTGCAAGGGAGGGCCCATAGTGCCGGGGTCCCTCCATCACACGGTCTCACTCTCTATCTCTCTCCCTTTTTATTTTAATTGTTTTATTTTTATTTTTATTTTTATGTTAATGAGGTTATGTGGCCCACTTGAATGGACCCCACCATAGGGTATGTATTCCATCCAACTCACCTACGAGTGGGGCCCACCTTGTGTGTAGTATACACACCATCCTCCCTGAGGTGGCCCACATAAGCAAGGCCCACCTCTAGTATATTTGCAGAGTCCAGCGTCCAGGGACGCTGGACGTTTCATGGAAAATGTAAAAATTTGCTTGGTTTGGGGATGGCCCACTTGTGTAGGCTCCACCTTAATGTATGTATTAAATCCATGCCGTCCATTCCTTTCCCAAATCTGTTTTAGGCGTTGAGCCAAAAGATGGGGTTAATCAGACCTTCGGGCGGGCCGTACCATACCAAACGGTGGTTTTCACCGTTGAAACCTTCCCTGATTTCTTATCCGCCAAAATACATCCAATATTGGACTCGTTTTGCTCGCGCTGAGCCATGGAGAGCCATTGGACGGAGTGGATTTACAAGATGTGGACCCCACCTGCAAAATCCATAAGAAAAAAAAAAATAAAAAAAAAAATAAAAAGGGCAAGCACAGCAGCAACGGCTGCTGTGTCAGGCGGCAGCAGGCGCTGCCTGCGCCAGCGTCCAGGCGGACGGACGCGTGTACAGCCACCCACGGCTGTAGCCGTGGGCCCCACCTTGATGTTTGCATGTCATCCAACCCGTTCATGAGGTGGGCCCCTCCCTGAAGAGGGCCCACTCAAGATATCAGCTTAATCCGAAACTTAGGTGGCCCACACGAAAGGAAACAGTGAGGTTGAGCGTCTACCATTGAAACCACTGCTCTGGGCCACAGAAGTTTTGGATCCGGCCGAAATTTGTTCTCCCAATTCTTTTGGGCCCGCGGGTCAAGATCAATGGATTGGATGGAATGTAAACGTTATGGTGGGCCCCACATTGAGCCCATTGTAATGTAAGTGTTTTATCTCCACCGTCCGCCTGGACGGTGGAGCCCACTGTGTGCGTGAGTGTGCGCGCGTGTGTGTGGGTGCATGTGTGTGCTGGTGTGTGTATATATATTTATATATAATATTATATTACATATAATATATGTTATATGTATATATATAATGTTATATTATATATATAATATCATATGTTATATATATATATAATATTATATTATATATAATATATGTTATATGTATATATATAATGTTATATTAAATATAATATTATATGTTTTATATATATATATATATATATGTGTGTGTGTGTGTGTGTGTGTGTATATATATTATATTATATATAATTTATTGATGGTGGGAGGCCCACCTCAGTACTTGTGACCCATGGTTGAGGCCCACTTTGATGTATATATAAGGCCCATGGGTCGAGGCCCATTTAATGTATTAGGGGCCCATGGGTCGAGGCCCATTTGATGTAATGGGGCCAATGAGTTGAGGCCCATTTGATGTGCACATGGGGCCCATTTGATGTGCACATGGGGCCCAATTGGTGAGGCCCATTTGATACATATAAGGCCCAGGTGAGTAGACCCATTTGATGTACATATGGAGCCCAACTGTCGAGGCCCATTTGATATGTTCTGAAGCCCCCGGGTTATAGCCCATTGCAATGTACATAAGGCCCATTGGTGCGGCCCGCTTAATGAATATAGGCCCATATGATACGGCTCATTTGATGTATTGAAGGCCCAATGGGATATACCAAAGGTCCATTGCAATGTGCAATCCCGACATGATTTATGACAGTCGTGCCTTGGGAGCAATGTTGGTTTGACGTCCACATTGCAAGTACAATGTTGGTTAAATGTCCGCATTATGCCTTTCCCTAGGGCCCATTGGCGGGCCCATGCGTGTTATGTGCAGGTCGTCTAGGCCCACCTTCGTTATGCATGTCATCCATCCTATATAGCATGTTTAAATTCCATAATTCATGATCATATGCATCATATGTATGCTTGATATGAGAGATGACTGATCATAGCATAAGTCTTTGGGTAGATTGTTTAGGGACTCCCGCATAGGGGGTGTTGCCCTACAGGAGCGCACGATACGCGCAGGATTGCTGCATGACTGAATAGTGTAATTCATGCATTCGCATTGTGTGATATGGTTACTCTACGCCCTAGCGACATCAGGGCCATAGCCTCCACAGACGCATCGTGGTTGGCAGGATTGGATACCGGAAATACTGTTCTACATGGGGTGCGATAGATATCCCTGGGTGAAAGTCCCTAAACCCTTATGGTACCAGGAGGTTGCTCCAACGTCTAGACCGAGTGGGTGCATGAGCGCTGAGTGCCGATTACCAGACGGTTGCGCTTTCCACTGTGTCGTGGTCGGTTGGAAGGGGGTGCGGCCTTACCCGCCCGAGAGTAGGGGGCAATGCTAGGCTGAGTCTGACCAGCTCGAGGAATGGGTCCGCTATTGACGAGCCGAGCCCGATATTGGCAGGCGGATAGTGAGGTCTTTTCCACTCACCTTATTGCGCGCGATGGGGTGGCAATCTGGCTTGGAGTGTACTAGACCCCGGTGATATTCCAGATTTGAGCCGTATTGACATGTGGACTTAGATGAGGATTTGTATGCTTGACTTGCATTTTGCATTGCATGGCCTTGGTATGGCCGACATCATTCTTTGCACCGCATGGCCTTGGTACGGCTAATGGGATTCTTAGCATTCATCAGCATGTTCCGCATTACTCTGATACTGCATGACTACATTATCACCTTGAGCATACACTTTCACCACCCTCTAAGCTTTCTATAAGCTTATGCACGACCGTTGCGTGCAGGTGACGTTGGATCGCAGCAGCGCTGAGGCTTGGACGCGTGGCTGATCTTCTTTTGGAGTTTTGGTCTATATTCATTGTATTTTCCTTATGCTCATTGTACTTGTAAAGTTTTTGATTATAGTGGAAATGTGATAGAGTTTTTGGTTGTTGTTTGTGGGTTATGCCTTTGGTTATGCTTATTACGAATCAAACTGACGTACAAAATCCTCCTTGTAGCATCCCAGGATCGGAACCTGGCGAATGGGCGCTGGGAGCCGAGAATGGGGTTCTACGGAGGCTGTCGGCGCCAGATTCGGCGATCGGGAATTTTGTGAGCCCGGTCTCCGAGTTTGGGGCGTGACAGAAGTTGGTATCAGAGCATAACTCGGGAATAACCAAAAACAACATTACATGTCTGCTATGAATGATTTAAGTCCTAAGTTCGGGTAGTCTAGCGATCTTTTATTACCGACCCTTAACGAGTGTGCCTTCGAGAGTTTTCAAAGTTGATAGGCACCTTCGCTCTTTCCTGTAGGACATGGCGCGCAGGAGAGTGACCCGATCGACTCCGGCTCCACCACCTGCGGCTCCCGCACTACCACCTACGATCCCTGCTCCACCACCCGAGATCCCTACTGCCCCGCCTGAGGATGCCACCCATCTACCAGGGATTCATGCTGCCCAGTCTATGGGTGCAGTTCCTCCACCAGAGACTAGTGCGGAGCCGACCGTATCTGTGAGTGCTTCCCAGTTACAGCAGATGCTGCAGGCTGTGACGGCCGCACTTCAGGGGCAGGGCAGACCCCCAGTCGTTTCACCAGCACAGGCAGAGCAGGACCGCTCGAGTGCCCTCCTTCGAGAGTTCCGACGCCTCGATCCCCTGCATTTCCAGGGTGAGCCAGACCCGACCGTGGCCGAGAGATGGCGCGCTGACGTAGAGAAGATATTTGAGACGATGGGATGCGCGACCGAGTGGCGAGTCCGATTAGCCGTATTTCTTCTCCATGGTGAGGCTGAGCACTGGTGGATGTCAGTCTCTCGAGCAGCGGGCACTGATTTTGTTTGGACTTGGGAGGATTTTGTGGATCGGTTTGACCGACAGTATTTTCCCGATCACATCCGACGTCAGCGAGCGTTGGAGTTTGAGGCCTTGGTGCAGGGCGATATGACAGTGGCTCAGTATGCCGCTCATTTTGTAGCACTGTCCAGATTTGCACCATATTTAGTGGATGATGAGGAGCGGAGAGCCCGCCGATTCGAGGCCGGCTTACGTTACGGTCTTCGAGGCCGCGTTATTGGGCATGAGCTCTGTAACACCTGGTCTATTCGGTACTATTTTCCATGCTTATGATGATTGAAGCCCTTAAGCTAGACATGGATTGATCATTCATAAGTACGCACCTAACTGACCAGAACCCCAAGACCTTGAAACCTATCTCATATCGACCGCCCCATCGCCGCGATCGTGGAGGTACCACCCGTGCGTCG
Source organism: Magnolia sinica (assembly GCF_029962835.1). Taxonomy (NCBI): domain Eukaryota; kingdom Viridiplantae; phylum Streptophyta; class Magnoliopsida; order Magnoliales; family Magnoliaceae; genus Magnolia; species Magnolia sinica. The sequence goes on along the minus strand of NC_080574.1, from coordinate 43,945,656 downwards.
GTATGATACTCCGTTAGTGAGATACGCCGTGAAGAATAATAACTGTATCATGTGCGCATGGCACCATGTATTTCATTCCACACATGTGCACAACACATGTCAAGCACACATGTACATGCCACACATGGGTGAGAGAATCTCTACCCATGTGTGTGATGTCACATACCCATACCTCCCATCTCTCATATGCTCCCCAAAGTCAACATCTCTCCATGCCACACCTCATGTATGACATCATCAAACCATGCCATCCCATGCTTCTTTAATCCACCATTAATTACAAATCATGAGTTAATTATCAAAATTATAGCCTAAGCTAATATTAATCACATTAGCCTAACTTCACCAAAAGTTTATCCATTTCTCTATAAATACACTTCCACCCCTTAGCCTTTCACCATTTTTCTACAATTAGAGAGAGAGAGAGAGAGAGAGAGAGAGAGAGAGAGGATTGATCTTGGTGGGCCATCAATCACATCCCTTCCATCCATCTCAACCATTAATTTCATCTCAACCATCCATCTAATTCATCAAGGTGAGTACACCCACCCTACTCATTCTTATTTTATTTTGTTGTGTTTATGTATGGTAGAGATGATGTTAATGATGATGTGATTAATGGTGTGGATGATGAAGATAGTATGATTGATGGTGAAGATAATTGCAATAATGATGATGATGCTATTAATGGTGGGGATGCATAGGAGAAAACATATAAAATTAATTTATTATAGAGTTCATGTGGGACCCATTGATAGTGAGCCCCACCAAAATGTTTGTATGGCATCCAAATCACCCATCCATTGGCCCATTGGGTTGGCCAAACTCACACACACTTACACGTAAAAAAAAAAGAAGAGAGAGACACTTCCAGCCATTTGATTTAAAGGGGCAGGGGTTGTGGGTCCCCAACGGGCCCCACACGTGATGTATGTATTTAATCCACGTTGTCCATTTAATTTCTTAGCTCATTTTAGCCATGAAGCTGAAAAATGAAGACAATCCAAATCTTAGGTGGCCCACACCATCTAAACTAATGTGTAGACATGGCTAAAGCATATAAAAGCACTTGCTGGGCCCCACCTGAAATTTGGATGCATTTGAAACTTGGATTGGACGCTCCACCATGTGGGACACACATAACAGATGGACTAGATCGTCCTGTTGTGGGCCCCATATATGAGAAATAAAAAAAAAAAAAAAAAAAAAAAAAATAAAAATAATAAAAAAATAAAAATAGATGAACTGTGTATATGTAATAAATACCTCCCTGTAGCACACATGTAACTTTGATCTCCTTGAACCATTCGTACAACTCGAAGCTCGAGCATGTAAAATCATGTGTTAGGTCCACCTGAAATTTGGATGTATCTGAAACTTGGTCTGACCCCTCAACCAAGTGGGACACACATAATGGATGGGCTGGATTTATGAACCACATCTCTGTGGGCCCAACAAATAATTATGAATATTTAATGGAGGGTAACCCTCTCAACTTGTGTGTGGTATGACCCACTTTGATGTAGGTGTTATGCCACTTAATCCACCATGGTTATGGCATGATTTATGTTTAAGATCCTCATCGTTTATCTATTTTATCAACTCTTTTGAAGATATGTTACCAAGACTTAGGCCCATCCAATGATTAGATAGTCGTAAGTTCTGAAATAATGCAAATTAAACTCTCATCATTGAAAATTCATTATGAGCCATCCTGACGATGTATTAGATATCGACCCATATACCGGGTTTCCTTTAAGCCATTATCCCACAGAACAGTCAATCCAACCTGAATTGGACCATACAATACAAGGCTGTGAGAATAAGGACTTAACTATTGAATCCAACCTAAGGCCACCATGGTGTATCTATTTAATCCATGCAGACCATCCACTTCCTCATATCATTTTAGGACTTGGACTAAAATAATCAAAGCAGACCTAAGTCGTAGGTGGGTCACACACAACTCAACCTCATGGGAAATCCCCATGGACTCTACTGCATAGGATCCATTATGAATTTCATTGATATGTGAGCCCAAGAATGTTAAGGCTCATTTTGAGTGAACGCCATGTGGACCCATCAGTGATAGCCTTGTTTGGGCTAACCATTGGGCCTCTTCGATAAGAGTTTGTAATTTTCATGTGTGGAATGTATGATGAACTGGTATGGTAATTTTTGAAGTAATGATGATTAATCCTTTAAATGGGCTGATTGTGGACATCCCTTGATCACTTGGCACTTTTGTTAGAGTGCGGCCCCAAGTAATAAGATCATGATACTTGTGTTTAAACTCTTAAAAACATGTTTAATTATAACAAATATATAAACTCTAGTGGTGTGAGGGTGTGATATTACCTGTTTGGCCCATTGATCATGTGGGTATTTGATGTATGTATAGCCACCTAATTATAGGCAATGGTGGAGTACATGTAGTATACGTAGTCATCTAATTGTATGAATGTGAAATAAGTACAAGGCCACCTAACCGTATGAAATCAAGTGGCATTGATGACCATTCAACAATGTAGATTTGTACTTATCGACATAGATACCACCACTTGAATCACACATGACCAAGTTGTACACTAAACCGAATATGATTTAGGGTTATATTACCCAAGCTAATGCTATCAAGATCCTGGATTTTTATACAATGTGATCTTTAAACTATAAATGGTATGATGAAATGTGGCTCTCGGCCCTTAACCAGGTGACACCGAATATGAATCATTATCTATGTGACGTGCGAAGTGGTTGTAGTATAGGACTTATCATAATTGGTGTAGCCATGTATTCGTGGCCTATGGGTAAGGCCCATTGAGATATATTTCCGGTCCATATGATGAAGCTCATTGTGAGGTATTTTTGGCCCATGTGATGCGGCCCATAGTGATGTGTATTAGGCCCAGGTATGTGGTCTACCTGTGAAATAGATTTGAGGCCACTTGCAATGTATTCGAGGCCCATGAGCGAAGCCCAATGTGATGTAATTGAGACTCATGGGCGTGGCTAATTGAGATATATTTTAGGCCCATGGGTTGTGGCTCATTGTGATGTATTTGAGGCCCATGTGTAGGGCTCACCTCTTGAGTATTTGAAGCCCATGGGTCGTACAGCCTGATGTGGTGTATTCATGGCCCATGAGTGAGGCCCAATGCGATGAATGTGCGGCCCTTGTGTGAAACCCAAAGCGATGTATCTGAGGACCGATGTGATGTGTGATTTCACCATGTGTATGTATGATGTTTATGTGGGTCATTCCTTGGGGGCAATGTTGGTTAAATGTCCACATTGTCGAAGCCGATTGTTGAGGCCGGTTATTGATACCGATTATGAGTATGTGACAACATAGCATCATCATACATGCCCATACGCATCATCTGCATATTTGTTATGAGATGTGGTTGACTATTGCATATGTCGTTGAGACTTCCTAGACTCATCGATAGGCGGAGATTGTCTCACATGAGTGCACGGTATGCGCAAGATTGATGCATGACTGAATTGTATGACTCATGCATCTTGCATTGTGTGCCCTAGCAACATCAGGGCCGTAGCCTCCACAGGCATATCGTGGATGGCCAGATGGGACACCGGAAATATTTGGTTCTAGCATACGGGCGCCATAGATGTCCCTGGGTGAAAATCCCTAAACCTCCGAGGCCAGGAGACGCCCCAACGTCGAGACCGAGTGGATACATGAGCGCCCGAGTGCCGAATACCAGGAGGCCGCGTCTCCCACTGTGTCGTGGTCGGTTGGGAGGGGGTGTGGCCTTACCCGCCCGAGGGTAGGGGGCATTACTAGGCTGAGTTTGACTAGCTCATGAATGGGTCCGCTATTGACGTGCCGGATAGGTATTGACAAACTATTGGCCAGGCGGATAGTGAGGTTTCTTACGCTCACTTGGACTGTGCTGCTAGGAGAGAGACAGTGTCATTTGGAGTGTACTAAACCCCGGTGATGATCCCAGAGATGAACTGTACTGATATGTGGACTTATTGAGCAGGAGTTGCATACTCATTCATTCACTCATTTACTATTCACTCGGGCTGGTGGTGCGGAACTATCTGTTGTGTGTACCTTCGCAATGGCCAGGATTTCGGTTGGGGCGCGCGACTAACCTGAGATCAGGAGTTTACCACATTGAGTCCGACTATCCAAATTAGGTATGGGACTATTTTAGATAGAAGTCCCTTGTGATAGACCTCATAGTCTGCGATACTACGTACTACCATCCCGACTTCACTCCAGCATAGTCATTTCATTCGCACCACATATTGTGTTGTATCCTCGACATCCGATATTTGACTCTTTGTAACTCCTCATTTACATGCTGATTTGGACAAATTACTGATATTGTATGACTCATGGACTTGTCAGTATTTTCGATATTGTATAATTACGGCATGACAATATGATGATGATGACGTGATTACGGATGCATGTAATATGGTTATGGCTATGGTATGATTTCCTTGTAGTACATTTATCTTGCCTGCTTGTAGGACACACTGCACACACATGTGTACTCACTAGGCTTTTTGGCCTAAGCCTCCTATTTCTCATTTTTTTTCAGGGTTGGAGTAGCTTGGAAGACTTAGCTTTCTCGATGCATTGCATTTATTCTTCGATTTGGCAATGTTGACGTTGCGTATATTTTGTAAAGCATTATACTTATAACCATCGGGACTTATGATGAAGAGAGTTGCTTGGTAGTTTGATCATGGGTCTTCATGCTCAGGTATTACTATGTATAAAAAAAAAAAAAATTCGGTCAAAAATCTTCCTTGTGGTGCGCCGAACTCGGGACTTGGTGTATGGAAGTCGAGTGCCGAATTCGGGGCATCACGGAAGCTGTCCGTCCCCGGGTTTGGGGCGTGACAAGCTCCCTACCTTCGAGGAAGTGGTGCGGAAGGCCCAGATTTTTGAGGCTGAGTGGGACAGCTCTCAGTCTGATCGCGGTCAGAGGAGGGACCGGAAGAGGCAGGCTCCTTCCAGTGATACCCAGCAGGGTCGACCACCGCAGAGGCGCACAGGTCGCCCAGCCTTTCGAGCACCAGCAGCACCCCCAACACCTCCAGCACCACCTCCGAGACAGTTCTCTGGCACTTGTTTTAGGTGCGGTGCGACAGGACACCGTATGTGGGAGTGTCCTCGTCCCCAGCAGCAGCAGAGAGGTCCACAGCAGCCTCCACCACCGCAGCAGCAGCAGAGACCCCCACAGCAGCAGCGACAGCAGCCTCCACCAGCGAGACCAGCTCAGCACGGCAGCCGACCTCCGAGGCGCAGCAGCAGAGGCGAGTTCGACCGCCTCGGCGACCTCGGCGGCAGCATGCTCAGAGGGGACAGGCACCTCCCCAGCCGACTTAGGCTCGATTCTATGCGGCCCAGCAGGATCCTCAGTCATCTGGAGGAGTCGTTGAGGGTATACTTCCTGTATCTGCATGCATTGCACGTGTGTTGTTTGATTCTGGTGCATCGCATTCTTTCGTGGCTGAGAGTTTTTGCCGATTGACTGGTTTACCGTTGGAGTCTGCTCATGAGGGGTTGACAGTATCGACTCCCTTGGGGAAGACTGCAGTGTTGGGCCAATTTTGCTTGTCTTGCCCCGTACTGGTTGGGGATATGTTTTTGCCTGCCGACCTGTTTGCTTTGCCTATGTCTGAGTTCGATGTCATCCTGGGCATGGATTGGCTTGCCGAGTACCACGCCATATTGGATTGTTCCGCGAGGACAGTCACGTTTTGTATACCTGGCTTGCAGCAGTTCCAGTTCATTGCTGAGCCCAGAGGAGAGCCATTATCTTGTTTGATGTCTTGTGCCATAGAGGAGCCCTTAGCGGTGAGCGTCGACCAGTTGTCTGTGGTTTGCGATTTTCCCGATGTGTTTCAGGAGATTCCGGGATTACCGCCTCATCGACTCACCGAGTTTCAGATTGATCTCGTGCCTGGTACTGCGCCTATTTCAAAGGCCCCATATCGTATGGCACCATTGGAGTTGCGGGAACTGCAGAAGCAGTTGGACGAGTTGCGCGAGTTAGGCTTTATCCGTCCGAGCAGTTCGCCGTGGGGAGCGCCGGTACTCTTCGTGAAGAAGAAGGATGGCTCGTTGAGGCTCTGCGTAGATTACCGCGAGCTCAACAAGGTCACGATCAAGAACAAGTACCCGCTCCCGAGGATTGATGATTTGTTCGATCAGCTGCAGGGTGCACAGTTCTTTTCGAAGATTGACTTGCGTTCCGGTTATCATCAGATTCGGGTCCGAGAGGAGGACATTCCGAAGACAGCATTCAGGACGCGTTATGGTCATTTCGAGTTTCAGGTCATGTCCTTCGGACTGACCAATGCACCCGCAGTCTTCATGCAGTTGATGAACGAGGTCTTCCGTCCGTATCTCGATCAGTTTGTTGTAGTCTTCATCGACGACATTCTGATTTATTCGAGGACTCGTGAGGAGCATGAGCAGCATTTGGAGGTTACATTGCAGACCCTCCACGCACACCAGTTGTATGCGAAGCTAGAGAAGTGCGAGTTTTGGCAGGAGGAGGTGAAGTTCCTCGGTCACGTGGTGACGAGGGAGGGTGTCGCAGTGGACCCCTCGAAGGTTGAGGCAGTGCGTCAGTGGGGTCAGCCCACGACTGCGTCCGAGATCCGTAGTTTCCTTGGTTTAGCGGGCTACTATCGGCGTTTCATTGAGGGCTTCTCTCGTATTGCAGCCCCGTTGACCAGGTTGACTCGGAAGGGCGCAGAGTTTATTTGGAGTGACGCCTGTGAGCGAGCATTTATGGAGTTAAAGGACCGTCTGACGTCCGCTCCTGTCCTCACTCTTCCCTCTGGGAGTGACGGATTTATTGTATTCACCGATGCCTCGCATATTGGTTTGGGTGCTGTCCTGATGCAGCACGGTAGACCTGTAGCCTTCGCGTCTCGCCAGCTCAAGATCCATGAGCTGAACTACCCCACACATGATTTAGAGTTGGCTGCAGTTGTTTTCGCACTGAAGGTGTGGAGACACTACCTCTACGGGGTTAGGTTCGAGCTCTTTTCTGATCATAAGAGCTTGAAGTACCTCTTCTCTCAGTCTGAGTTGAATATGAGGCAGAGGCGTTGGATGGAACTCCTGAAGGACTATGATTTCGATCTCCAGTACCACCCGGGTAAGGCGAACGTGGTGGCGGATGCCCTCAGCCGTCAGCCACGAGGCCTGGTGGCGCATATGATGATTCAGGAGTGGCGGATGCTCGAGGATATAGCAGAGTACGACTTTGAGTTTGGCTTGCAGTCTTCTATTGTGCAGTTATCGAGCCTGTCGATTCAACCCTCTCTTGTCGCAAGGGTGATCGAGGCTCAGCAGGCAGACGAGTCGTTACAGGATTACCGAGCAGAGGCAGCATCTGAGAGTCAGTCAGATTGGCAGATTAGTTCGGATGGTGGACTTCGCTTCAGAGGCCGATTATGTGTTCCGGATATTCCTGAGCTACGCCGAGATCTTATGACCGAGGCACATCGATCGCGGTTTTCTATCCACCCTGGCTCGACGAAGATGTACCATGACATGAGGCGACAGTATTTTTGGGCGGGGATGAAGCGCCAGATCGCCAGCTTTGTGGCCGAGTGTGACACGTGCCAGCGTGTCAAGGCCGATCATCAGAGACCCCCTGGTCTATTGCAGCCGTTGAGTGTCCCGATGTGGAAGTGGGAGCACGTGTCGACAGATTTCATTATGGGCTTGCCGAGGACTCAGCGCGGTCATGACGCCATCTGGGTTGTCATTGATCGACTGACGAAGTCGGCACATTTTATTGCGATACGTGCGACTTGGCCTTTGGACCGGCTTGCGAGATTATTCATTGAGGATATTGTGAGACTGCATGGCGTTCCAGTCTCGATCGTTTCTGACCGAGACCCGAGGTTCACGTCTCAGTTTTGGGGGAGCTTCCAGAGAGCGATGGGTTCTGATTTGCAGCTCAGCACCGCATACCATCCGCAGACCGATGGCCAGACCGAGAGGGTCAACCAGATCCTTGAGGATATGCTTCGGGCCTGCGCGATTGATTTCGGGGGTAGCTGGGATGAGCATCTGCGATTAGCTGAGTTCGCATACAATAACAGCTATCAGGCGACCATCGGCATGGCTCCTTTTGAGGCGCTATATGGCAGACCATGCAGATCACCGAGTTGTTGGACCGAGGTTGGAGAGCGTCGTCTCTTAGGTCCCGAGCTTGTGCAGGAGACGTCAGAGGCTATTGATATCATCAGGCAGAGGATGCGCACAGCTCAGAGCCGGCAGAAGAGTTTTGCTGATCGTCGGCGTCGTCCCTTGGAGTTTGATGTAGGGGACCATGTGTATCTCAAGGTCTCGCCCATGAAGGGCGTAGTTCGATTTGGAGCGAAGGGCAAGCTTGCCCCGAGATTTATAGGACCTTTTGAGATCACTGGGCGCGTTGGCGCCGTGGCCTACCGGCTTGCCTTGCCATCTCAGTTGTCTGGCGTCCACAACGTTTTTCATGTCTCCATGTTGAGGAAGTGTGGGTCAGACATCGTTCCTGTTATCGATTGGCAGCCGTTAGAGGTTCGTGAGGACGCTTCCTATATTGAGCAGCCAGTCCGTATCCTTGATCGGAAGGAGCAGGTCCTCCGGACCAAGGTCATTCCGTTGGTGAAGGTTCAGTGGGGTCACCATTCTGTTGAGGAGGCTTCTTGGGAGCGTGAGGCTGAGATTCGAGAGCGTTATCCCCATCTTTTTGATAATTGATTGTGTTGCATGTTGTATGTTATCTCTGATTTTATATATTGATGTTATGTTTCTTCTCCCTCTTGAGTTCTGCCTAGTTGCGGTGATTGTGTAAATTTCGAGGACGAAATTTCTATTAGGAGGGGAGAGCTGTAAGACCCGTGTCCTAATCCGTACTGTTCCGTTAGCTTCCGCGGTCCTTCCGGTCAAATTCCGGCAACCTTCGCACCGTATTCGGTATTTGCGCACGATCCTAAGCCAGGTCCCGCGCACCGACGTCGGCTTGGTCCGAAAGTTATATCATAGCGACCGCGTCGTCGCCGCGGTTCCAACGCCGTGACTTGCGCACCGAACCGATACCCAGGCAAGAAGATGCCGATCAGCGTTTATTCCGAAGAAACACCGCGCGTTGCGGATTTCGAGGGAATCTCTACTATTAGTCCCATCAATCAACCATTAAAGCATCCCATACCTCAAGTACATCAACCCATCCCCACCTTTTTCAAAAGTCCACCATTCTTTCCACCTCACCACTCCTCTTTTCCAAATTTCAACAACAACCATACACCTTTTCACAATTTTCAACCCAAACCATCCCCCATCACTCCATCACCCATCTCTCTCTCTCTCTCTCTCCCTTTACAACTATCTCTCTTATTCATTTTTTTAAAAATCCAAATCCAAGAGAGAGCACCATACGTATGAGTCCCCCATGGTGAGAAAACTTCATTTGTGAGGTCCACCTTTCCCACCCCTTCATCTCTCATCTCAACCATCCATTTTTCATCTTCCTCCATCAAAGGGTAGCACAAGGAGCTAAGGAAGCCAAGGGAGCAAGAAGATCTAGTGGTGGGTGTTTGGATAGGATAGATTTTGATGCTTTTAAGTTGGGCCAAGTGAGGCCAACCGATCAATGGTTTGGATCTCACTTTGGACCCTAAGATGTGGCCAATGGCCCACTTGGATCATCATGATCATTCCATGATGGGGCCATTCTCCATGGACCCCATCATGATGTTTATTTCTTTGCATGCTTAGGGTCATTTAGACCATTTAATTTTGTGGAGAAGGGATCTCCACCGTTGGATCTAATTTTTATAGACCCATGTGTAATGGGGCCCACTTGATGTATGATTTAGTGCAAGGGAGGGCCCATAGTGCCGGGGTCCCTCCATCACACGGTCTCACTCTCTATCTCTCTCCCTTTTTATTTTAATTGTTTTATTTTTATTTTTATTTTTATGTTAATGAGGTTATGTGGCCCACTTGAATGGACCCCACCATAGGGTATGTATTCCATCCAACTCACCTACGAGTGGGGCCCACCTTGTGTGTAGTATACACACCATCCTCCCTGAGGTGGCCCACATAAGCAAGGCCCACCTCTAGTATATTTGCAGAGTCCAGCGTCCAGGGACGCTGGACGTTTCATGGAAAATGTAAAAATTTGCTTGGTTTGGGGATGGCCCACTTGTGTAGGCTCCACCTTGATGTATGTATTAAATCCATGCCGTCCATTCCTTTCCCAAATCTGTTTTAGGCGTTGAGCCAAAAGATGGGGTTAATCAGACCTTCGGGCGGGCCGTACCATACCAAACGGTGGTTTTCACCGTTGAAACCTTCCCTGATTTCTTATCCGCCAAAATACATCCAATATTGGACTCGTTTTGCTCGCGCTGAGCCATGGAGAGCCATTGGACGGAGTGGATTTACAAGATGTGGACCCCACCTGCAAAATCCATAAGAAAAATAAAAATAAAAAGGGCAAGCACAGCAGCAACGGCTGCTGTGTCAGGCGGCAGCAGGCGCTGCCTGCGCCAGCGTCCAGGCGGACGGACGCGTGTACAGCCACCCACGGCTGTAGCCGTGGGCCCCACCTTGATGTTTGCATGTCATCCAACCCGTTCATGAGGTGGGCCCCTCCCTGAAGAGGGCCCACTCAAGATATCAGCTTAATCCGAAACTTAGGTGGCCCACACGAAAGGAAACAGTGAGGTTGAGCGTCTACCATTGAAACCACTGCTCTGGGCCACAGAAGTTTTGGATCCGGCCGAAATTTGTTCTCCCAATTCTTTTGGGCCCGCGGGTCAAGATCAATGGATTGGATGGAATGTAAACGTTATGGTGGGCCCCACATTGAGCCCATTGTAATGTAAGTGTTTTATCTCCACCGTCCGCCTGGACGGTGGAGCCCACTGTGTGCGTGAGTGTGTGTGGGTGCTTGTGGCTGCCGAGTGTGCTGTGGGGTGTATATATATTTATATATAATATTATATTACATATAATATATGTTATATGTATATATATAATGTTATATTATATATATAATATCATATGTTATATATATATATAATATTATATTATATATAATATATGTTATATGTATATATATAATGTTATATTAAATATAATATTATATGTTTTATATATATATATATATATGTGTGTGTGTGTGTGTGTGTGTATATATTATATTATATATAATTTATTGATGGTGGGAGGCCCACCTCAGTACTTGTGACCCATGGTTGAGGCCCACTTTGATGTATATATAAGGCCCATGGGTCGAGGCCCATTTAATGTATTAGGGGCCCATGGGTCGAGGCCCATTTGATGTAATGGGGCCAATGAGTTGAGGCCCATTTGATGTGCACATGGGGCCCAATTGGTGAGGCCCATTTGATACATATAAGGCCCAGGTGAGTAGACTCATTTGATGTACATATGGAGCCCAACTGTCAAGGCCCATTTGACACGTGTAAGACCCATAAGCTTAGGCCTATTTGATATGTTCTGAAGTCCCCGGGTTATAGCCCATTGCAATGTACATAAGGCCCATTGGTGCGGCCCGCTTAATGAATATAGGCCCATATGATACGGCTCATTTGATGTATTGAAGGCCCAATGGGATATACCAAAGGTCCATTGCAATGTGCAATCCCGACATGATTTATGACAGTCGTGCCTTGGGAGCAATGTTGGTTTGACGTCCACATTGCAAGTACAATGTTGGTTAAATGTCCGCATTATGCCTTTCCCTAGGGCCCATTGGCGGGCCCATGCGTGTTATGTGCAGGTCGTCTAGGCCCACCTTCGTTATGCATGTCATCCATCCTATATAGCATGTTTAAATTCCATAATTCATGATCATATGCATCATATGTATGCTTGATATGAGAGATGACTGATCATAGCATAAGTCTTTGGGTAGATTGTTTAGGGACTCCCGCATAGGGGGTGTTGCCCTACAGGAGCGCACGATACGCGCAGGATTGCTGCATGACTGAATAGTGTAATTCATGCATTCGCATTGTGTGATATGGTTACTCTACGCCCTAGCGACATCAGGGCCATAGCCTCCACAGACGCATCGTGGTTGGCAGGATTGGATACCGGAAATACTGTTCTACATGGGGTGCGATAGATATCCCTGGGTGAAAGTCCCTAAACCCTTATGGTACCAGGAGGTTGCTCCAACGTCTAGACCGAGTGGGTGCATGAGCGCCGAGTGCCGATTACTAAAAGGTCGCGCTTTCCACCGTGTCGTGGTCGGTTGGAAGGGGGTGCGGCCTTACCTGCCCGAGAGTAGGGGGCAATGCTAGGCTGAGTCTGACCAGCTCGAGGAATGGGTCCGCTATTGACGAGCCGAGCCCGATATTGGCAGGCGGATAGTGAGGTCTTTTCCACTCACCTTATTGCGCGCGATGGGGCGGCAATCTGGCTTGGAGTGTACTAGACCCCGGTGATATTCCAGATTTGAGCCGTATTGACATGTGGACTTAGATGAGGATTTGTATGCTTGATTTGCATTTTGCATTGCATGGCCTTGGTATGGCCGACATCATTCTTTGCACCGCATGGCCTTGGTACGGCTAATGGGATTCTTAGCATTCATCAGCATGTTCCGCATTACTCTGATACTGCATGACTACATTATCACCTTGAGCATACACTTTCACCACCCTCTAAGCTTTCTATAAGCTTATGCACGACCGTTGCGTGCAGGTGACGTTGGATCGCAGCAGCGCTGAGGCTTGGACGCGTGGCTGATCTTCTTTTGGAGTTTTGGTCTATATTCATTGTATTTCCCTTATGCTCATTGTACTTGTAAAGTTTTTGATTATAGTGGAAATGTGATGGAGTTTTTGGTTGTTGTTTGTGGGTTATGCCTTTGGTTATGCTTATTACGAATCAAACTGACGTACAAAATCCTCCTTGTAGCATTCCAGGATCGGAACCTGGCGAATGGGCGCTGGGAGCCGAGAATGGGGTTCTACGGAGGCTGTCGGCGCCGGATTCGGCGATCGGGAATTTTGTGAGCCCGGTCTCCGAGTTTGGGGCGTGACAGAAATCATGGGCAATGACCCCTATACATCAGAGTACACATAATCAAGCACTCCCTTACATGCATATTTACCAGTTTTAAAGGATAATTTAATTTTTTTACCATATATACAATGCTTGCATATATTTAAATCAGAATTCTTAAAAACTAGAATTAAACAATGATTGAAAAGTACCTTTATTCTCCGCTTGCTCATGTGACCCAGGCGAGCATGCCACATACGTGCAGATGTGGAGTCCACAACAGTCACTGCTGCTCCACCTATAGAAGTGCTCCTAATGAACCTGTAAAGTTTACCGTGCCTCTGCGATCTCATAACTATGAGTGCCCCCTTTGATACTTTAAAGACACTATTAACACCGGTGAACTTACACCATATTGCCTCGAATGCATTGAGAGAAAGCAAGTTCTTCTTCATATCAGGAACGTGCCTGACCTCAGTTAAGGTAAGCTCTATCCCATCAAACATCTTGATGCGCACCGTAACAACCACAATGTTATAGGCATTGTAATTGCCCATAAACACCTGTCCACCATCGCACTCCCTGTAACTGGCGAACCAACTCCATGAGGAGTCATGTGATACAAAGCCCCTATGTTAAGGATCCACTCATCTCTATGATCATCGTACTAGTGTTCGATCATAGACATTGACAACACATCACCTCCACTTATCTCTTAATCAAACGTGGCAGTGTTGGCCTCCCTGGAAGAAGCCTTTAAGTTTTCTTTCTTTGCTTCAGGATTCGTATAATACTTCTTCATGTGCCCAGCTATCCCATACTTCCAGCACTTTAACTTGCCTTTACCCTTGCCTTTGGATTTGGATCTCGACCTAGAAGATCCTGAATCTCGCTCAGTATTCCTGCCCATCGTAAGCAGTGCATCAGAAGAAGCCCCCATGCTATAGTTTTTCTTTCTCACGGCCTTTCCTTGAAAGGCTGAGATAATAGTGTCCACACTCAGGGACGTATTACTATTACATAAAGAGTCCCTAAAAGACTCATACGATGCCAGTAGAGAATTCAACAAAATACATGCCTAATCTTCATCTTTGATCACTTTTTCCATGTCTAGCAACTTGCAAATCAACTTGTTAAAATTACTGATGTGAGCCTCCACATCTCCACCCTCTGTCATCCTGAAGTTGAACAATTACAACTTCAAGTGTAGGCAATTTTCCAGGTATGTTTTAGCATAAATGTCCTTTAATTTTGCCCACAACTCCACTACAGTTTTCTCCCTTATGACGTTGTAGAGAACCTCATCCGTTAGACACAATCGGATTGAGGATTTAGCTTTCTTATCCAGAGTCTTCCAATCATCATCATTCATAGACTCACGTCGCTCCTCAAGAGCCTCATCTAGCCCTTGCTGAGTTAATACACTAATCATCTTAATCTTCCATAACTCAAAGTTATCTTTGCTTGAATACTTCTCAATGCCACACTTCAGATTTCCAACCATTGATACTTCTCCTTATAGATTCAAGTCTACGCCCCAACGTTAGCTTTGATACCATTTGTTATGGGACCGCAAAAGCACACAGAGTAGAATCAAGAGGAGTAATCCAATCACACAAACTAAGCACAATAAGAACACATTGATTTAACGTGGAAAAACCCTTTCGGGGAAAAACCATGGCATAAAGCGACAGATGATCACTATGAAAGCAGAAATTATAAAGAGAGAGAGCTTATCCGATTTGAACAGACTCGAATGTCACCCTATTGCATCCTTTGAAACCCTTGGACAAATTAGAAACCCTAGTAGTACCTCCCAATCCTGCGTACATCCATATGTATAGCCTATAAAAGGATCATAAGCGAAATAGGAAACAAATCCTGCAAAATTGCAGTTTTGCATAAATCTACGCCAAATAGTTCGATGGCATCGAACACACTTCGATGTCATTGAAACTTATCATTCGATGACATTGAACTAACACCTAAACTGTCCAGAGACAAAATTGGAAAATCTGATTTTTCTCCGATTTCATCGAGGCATGTTTTATGGCATCGAACAAACCTTCGATGTCATCGAAAACATACTGATGGCATCGAACAGTTAGTCCAACAACCAACTGGAGAAAATTTGAAAAATCTCGATGGGATCGAACACTGTTCGGTGCCATCAAAGGTGACATCGAACAGTTTGTCGATAGCATCGACAGGCCCTGTATCTGACTTGATTTAAGACATCAAATACAACGCAACTGTGGATTCACCTTGTTGGTGTCTTCAATGCAAATGAAAGTTGGATGCGAAAGATTATATTAACCTCACTCTTGATTTTGCATAAGAGGTGAGGATGAATGTCATTTAATTATATATAGTGATTTACAATAGTTAACAGAATCAGTTAAAGGCTGTTTTGTTAGCGCAAATTACAGATTTTTAATTTCTATAAAATAATAAAAGAAATCGAAATGTTAGGGATAGGTTAAAGCACGTGTGATCACATTGTTCTTAACGCGTTATTCACCCCTTCTAAAGAGATTGAGAGTGCTAATAGGTTGCAGGCAAATAACTTTTAGGATATGATAAGCCTGTATGCGGTTACGCGTTCAGCAAGCTCGAAGAACCACTAAAGAAACTCTATGTACACAATTTTTCTAGTAGATAAAACTAAAATAAAATCCCAGATTAGAGGGAAGATTAGAAAAAATTAGCTAGTTTAGACCACTGCTCTAGTCTATTACTTGAGGAATACTGGCTAATGTTCATATTGAACCTTACCGACTTGATTAGAGGTCACTAGAGCTTTGCTTATTGGGTTGTATGTAAGAGTGATTAGAGTGGTTGGTGAGGGTCCAATGAACCACTCATGCACTGTTTATATAGGTCAAGACTGCCGGACGTTTTGGTCCAGGGTCATAACTCCATATAACAGTTTATGGTTGTTGGTGAGAAACTAGCCATTGTTTGTCTGTTTCTGACTATTATGCATGTGGGACAACCAACTGCTGCATGCTAGCCATTTAGACTCATTGGCTAGCCATTTTATGACTATTGGGCTAGCCACATGCAGCAGTTTCTGCATGGTTTGGTTTAATACTGCATGAGCAATTACAACTCTTTTAAATGGCTAGTTTCCAGCCTTTACAAAAGACGGATTGGTCTCATTTAGACCACTTGCCCACAACACTCCAACCATCTGACTCACATGCCCATGCCCTCGCACCGAGCCCAAGACCGTGCCCATGCGCGTGTTCCAGTACTCAAGTCTCAGTACTCCACAAATCCACCAATCAAATAATATGGTACTCCACACTTTATATATAAACACAATATTTTCTTCTCTCCTTTCCAATATGGGACTATTTCCAAAACACCAAAAAAATCTAAAATTTTCAAACAAACAATTTATATATATATATATATATATATATATATATATATAATATTTTTTAATCAACTATTTTTCACAGCATGTTTGGGGCGAGGTATTTGTGAAATCCACCAATTTTAAATCTCTTTTGTTTGTTTTTTATTGGAAAATTTTCAAATATGTGGATTTTCCAAATCCACACCTCTTTAAATCCATGGATTTGAGGCAAATATGAATACCCAAAACTAAAGACTTGAAAATACTCACAAAACCATAGAAAAAGGTAATTCATTTGCAATAAATGTTCTATAGCCCTAATAAAAACTCCTTAAATACATGGATTTGTAATTTGATTTTCAAACACTCTTGAAATTCAATGCAAATATATAAATTTGACTAGTTCATGGATTTACCAAATTCGCTCCCATTTCCTTGATCCAAAACATGACCTTAGGGATAATCGCAAGGTCTAACAACATAAGAGATAGGGTTAGCATATCTCTTAGCTTTGGGTAATTGAATCTACAAAGTGTCATTGGCTAAATGACATTTAAGTCAGATATATATAGATATATATATATATATATATATATATATATATATATATATATATATATATATATATATATATATATATTGCCTTTTTCATTGTAACCAACCAAAAAAACCTTTACAGGATAGACTTTTTAGGCAGCCAATAGTCAGAAAAATTACTTGGCCACTTATCATATGCATTTACAAAGCCCAACACCCTCCTAGAATTCCCTAATGGATCTTAGACCGACCTTATCTAACCAAATCAGCCCTCGGATATGCGGCAGCTCTGAGACATTTTTGCAGAGCCGGAACCTCTGATTTTCACTGCCTTCTTTAGCCAGACCGTCAGCCGGCCGTTCGCTTCTATCCTGACATAGATGAACTCAATGCAGCCCCTTTTTCTTAGCCCTTCTATCCTGAAGATCCAGTACCGCCATTTCCACGCAGTCTAGGACCTCCCCTTCATGGCGTTCACCACAAATATGGAGTCCGATTCTACCAGCACATTTGGGAGCCCCTTCACAGTCAGATATGATTATGCTATTGCACCCCCTCAAGTTATAGTGAAAGTCAGCTTGTCCTTAGCAATCAAAGCTGTTCAGAGGAGAGACCTTTGGTGAACATCACCAATTTGATTAGATGTTAGAATATAGCGTATATGAATTTCATGCATTTTATACTAGCATGAATCACGCGGTTGGTAGGCAGCATAGCACTAGCATTTTCACATTAAAGAATAGATGGGGAAATCATGATAACGTATGATACAACCATTATATATAAAAGTTGGTTGCCCAAAAAATCAAGCCAATCCAACCACAATCATTGGAGTCTTGTTCAACCCTTCTTAAAATCATGCATGTGATGCTCATGTAAACCAATCCAAACAGTCCAAATCCTGGTTTCCCTTGTTTGAACATAGTTTAGAAATGGATTCTCAATTATCTCTATCTATGAATCATAGTTTAGAACCATTAAACCCAATCTGGGTTATAGGTGTACAGCCTACTGCAGTGAGTCTCAAAAATGAATGGCTTAAATTTAGTTAATATATGACAGATGTGTTGGGGCAGCTAGCATTTGAAAGCCAGGCAGCTCCAGGCTTCAAGGGACGTATTTTAAAGGGTTTTTGCATATTCTGACATACATAATAAGGTCAAAATGACTTTTCAAATAACTATATAGTTAATTCCTGTTATTGCAAAAACCCCCATTAATCCATCTATTTTTCGAAAACTTCCTTAACAACGACAATTATGCACATATTTATAAAATGACGAAAATGCCTAGTTAGTATGGATATTTATAACCAATAGTAAATCTCACAACTAAATAAAGTTTTTTTTTTTTTAATTTTTTAAAATTTTAATTTTTATCCACCATTGATTGTGGGGCCTTACAGATGGACGGTGTGGATCGCATGGCTGGCTGCACAATAATTTTCTCAAATCTTAAGGTAGAGGAGCTGAAGAGGCAACCGGGCTATCGCTTTTTATTTTTATTTTTGATGCATTTGATATGGTTTTTTTCCTTTTGTTTTTTGTTTTTCGTTTTTCGTTTTTCATTTTTTTTTTTTTTCAAAGGGTGAGAGAGTTTGTGATTTTAAAAAATATCTCAAAAGTTAAGAGTAGTTATCAAAAACATCAAACGTTAAGAGTAGTTATCAAAAACATATAAAAAATGTGTATTATTTATGAAGTCAATTTTTTGATGTCGGTATTTCTAAATATGTAATTATTGATGTAGGTATTTGTAAAAAAGAATACATCATGCATCGTTGGACATGAGTAATGAACAACCTGGATCTTGCAAAAAAGCATATGTTGGAGCTGGCCTATGAATAACCATCATGGGCTGTGCTCAGGGCTGTTTGTTTTAGTCTGTTGTGGGCCTGGGTCAAGCTTGGGGCTAGGTTTTTTTGTGGGCTAGTTTTGGACTCGCTCATTGATAGCCCTGCACAACACAAATCCTACATTGCTCACACGTGTCAATGTCACATGTACGTGCTATAGATTAGGCCATTCACTAGTTTAGATAATATCGTGTATGTTTCCATGCCAATAAACCAAGCTGACCGAATTCAAATATGTATGGTTTTCCCATCTTTTATGATCCTACACCCATCTATTTTTGGGCCCACTGCACATACATGGGGCGTGGAACTCAGCGTCCCATTTTGGACTAATGTGAACACCAATCGCACTAGGTGTAAGTGTGCAATTGGTTGGGACCATCCGCTGTATGTAGACACTCTACCCTGGACCGACAAGTTCACTGAGTTGGACCAAGTTAACCCTGATCTTAAAATTCAATTTAAACCCTAAACCTAATCTTAACCCAAGTCCAACCAAACTCAATCAACCCAGTTAAAACATCCAGTCAACCCAGCCAAACCCTAATACTAAAAGCCAAATTCATAAAAAGATCAACTGTAGGAAAAACCTAGTCAAACCTAATCAACTCACACAATCAACCTACCCAGCCACTTGTCAAAACAGGCTCAAGATCTATCCTGAACCAAGCCCATTTGGCCAAGCCTACTCGAAATCTGAAGCAGAACAACAACCTAGCGTCCCTGAAAGCAGAGCCAACACACGTGCATGGAGCTCACCTGCTAAAGCAGGAGACCCCGTTTGGCATTGGCGGCACCTAAGGTGCCACCAGGCAAGTAGCAAGTCTCCTGTCTTGATGAGAGCTTTATACGTATGGATTTTTTCCTTTTGTATCTACTAAATATGTGGCACTAAGAAAATATTCGATGCTCCTCCCTTGCATCCTGAATTATAACCCATGCCATCCAATCCAATCATTAACATCTTATCATATGGCAATCTCAAATGCAGACCCTCCAAGCCATTTTTAATCGTGAGCTTACCCTGAATTATCATATAACCGGACTTGGGAGTTATAAATAGTCCAATCCCCTTCTCATTTAAGGATCCAGGAAAATACACCCTCTCATCCCTAGAAAATCCAAGCATTCTTGACTCAAGGAGAAAACCCCCCTTAGCCTTAGCCATTCTATCCCTCCACAAAGGAAGGAGAGAGTAGCACCAGGTCAGCTCAGTCTAGCCCAAGTCTTAGCCACTTGAGCAACTAAAGCCTCGATCCAAGCTACTCAATATAATCCTTGCGACACTACCATCCATCTTACCACCCAACTTTCAATCAACTTCATCCATTTTTACTTAAGCATTAACTTCTTTTCCTTTCTCCCCCTTACTTATCCAACCTATAGTATTACATCACATAACATCATGCACCTAATCGACTCTCTGTGGCTTGCCGATATAATTAGATTCTACCCATAAGAAACTCTGGTCAATTAATCTACGCATGGTAAGTGGGAGAGTCAAGGAAGATTGATGTAGCCTAGGCTACAGTCTGTCATGAGCATTGCATTCAACACCGCATTACACACAACATTACATAACTATAAGTATTGCATACATAACAGTCAATACCTGATCAGTTCAAACGTATGCTCTGTGGTTTGTCGACATAATTGGATCCTGCCTACTAGAAACTTGGACTTATTGGTATTATGCACAACAAGTGAGAGAGTTAAGGTGGATTTATCTAGCCTAGGCTATAGCCTATCGTTGGTGTTGCAATTAAAACGACATTACACACACTATTATATCATTAGTATGCAAGAACTAATTCCCATTGTCAATAGTTCGGGAGATCTCATGAAGTAGAAACTGTACGTATGTACGTGCAGAGTGGGTGCCTAGCACATTTTTTCTTTGTAACTGTGGTTCCTTACTCAAAATCTTCATCCGCAAATGAATGAATCATTTTAGGGCATGCAAAGAATTCTCGAATTCTCTATAACGTTTGTACAAGGTTTAGTCAACTGTTGAAATGGGATTAATTAGCTAGTGGCGAATCTAATCAAATACAACCTTTTTATAATCACACCCAAACATCAACTCGACACACGTAAGCGTGATTCGCCTCCCCCAGGATCCATCGTGGACCAACCTAACCCCGTTAAAAGATGGTCTTAATTTGAGCTTATATTTTTGGTTAAGCTAGGGCCCAAACAACGCGGTCCATTTAACATAAGTAGTGATCAACAGTTGTGTGTTTACTTTAGAGATAGAACCTCTCAGTATGATGATTTTTTTAACAAGTGGGTTGAGTTAGACTAGGCCTGAGCTTAGGAATCTACTCATGGGTCGGGTTCAACTGATTTTCCTTAATCCAAACTCGGCCCATTGCAAGTCATCCCTAGATAATCTTTTGTTAGAAGTTGTGCACAACGTCTTGTAAATCATTTCAGC
Source organism: Magnolia sinica (assembly GCF_029962835.1). Taxonomy (NCBI): domain Eukaryota; kingdom Viridiplantae; phylum Streptophyta; class Magnoliopsida; order Magnoliales; family Magnoliaceae; genus Magnolia; species Magnolia sinica. Next base: position 43,924,418 of record NC_080574.1, on the reverse strand, counting down.
CAACTACAAAGTCTACCTCTCTCTCTCTTGTACAAGATGGACAACATACATGCACTTAAAACTTACATACGTTTACATATGTGGTGTTATGGGTAAAAATGGACTGACCAGATGTATAGACTAGAAGACTATAGATTGCTTGAGGGATGAAAAATCACCTCGGCCTCGGATACCGACCTTGGCCTCGGGTATCAACCTCGGCCTTGGAGGTCGGCCTCGACCAAAGACCTCGACTTTCGAGGTCGGACTCGGATACCGACCTCGGCCTCGGGTATCAAACTCAACCTTGGAGGTGGGCCTCGACCAAAGACCTCAACCTTGGAGGTCGGACTCGGATACTGAACTCAGCCTCGGATATCGATTTCGGCCTCGAGTACCAACCTCGGTCTCGGAGGTCGACCTTGGATATCGACCGCCACTTCAGAATACAAATACACTTATGATATATTAAGATATGATTATCTTCTAAGATATTCACCGAGGATATTAGGAAGTCAACCACGACACGTTCGACGGAAGATCTCTTCCGTAATACGCGATCACCATCCAAGAGGCATTGCCATATATGCCACCACCCCCAAAAGCCTATAAATACACCCGCTGTCATGATTAAAGACACACATAACAAATATCTTAATTTTTTTACTCCTGTGAAAATACATGACTTAGGCATTGGAGGGTCCCTGGCCTTAACCGATGCCACCAATGTCTTCTCTTGTTTTCCAATAAATCGCAGGTACTCCGGCTAACAGGAGGTGAGGCAGGATCGACCATATTTTTGCATTAACAATTTGGTGCTATTTGTGGGAGCGACATCAAAGCCATTCCCATCTTCTATAGTGATTCTACATTGGCAAAAAGTAAGAAGAGGGCCCAGGCCGTGATCGTAGCAGCTACTCTTCCCATTAACAGAGTAGTCTACGGACCACTAAGACCCGCCCTCACAACTTCAGGCTAATAGGCGATTAAAGTTGAAATCCATTAGCTCATTTACTCAACTTAGCAAGGCCTTCGTCACACAGTTCATTGGTGGGAAAGACAAAAGAAAGTCATCAACTCATCTTCTCTCAGTCACTTAGAGGGAGGATGAGTTGATAAGTGATTATGTCATCCGTTTTAACGCTGAAGCTGTCCAGGTCGACGATTATTCCGACCAGATAGCTCTGGCCACCATGGTAGCCGGCCTCAAATGAGGAAAGTTCCATTTCTCTATTGGTAAGAACTCCATCACTACCCTCGCTGACCTACTTAACCGAGCTAAAAAGTATTTCAATGCTGAGGGGTTCTTTAGTTCACGAAGAGCTGCTCGAGAAAGAAATAGTTTGGCTAAAGATAGGAAGCGAAGGGAAGAATGGTAGACCTCTACCATTAACGCCAAAAGAAAGAAAGAGAACGACTAAGACCGAGACCATCATACCAACCGACATCCGAAAAGTTGCTTCCATCGGTACACTTCCTTGAACACCAAGCTAGAGTAGGTACTTGAGGAAGCTGGGATGGTTAAGGAAACTTGACGACTGAGCTGAACTAATAAACCGAGATCGGTTATAAAACTCGTCGGCCAACCCCGACCTACTCGACTAAGCGTGGCCTCCCCTTTTAAAAGGGAAAAAGGTGCTCATGATTCTACTATTATATTTTCTACTGCTTTATGAGCTTCTATAATAAGAAAACTTCCCTAGGTTAGGAGAAGAAAATTCTTTTAAATGATTTCTCGACTATTCGAACTACATAATCGACTACGAGGACTTCCCCTAGTGTAAGGGAAGAAAGTCCTCTACTATGAATTCTACTATGAAAGAACCTTCCCAGGTCAGGTGAGGAGAATTTCTTTCAAATTTCGACTATCCGAGCTACGTGATTGATGACTGGGACTTACCTCAGTTAAAGGGAAGAAAACTCCATCCTATTAGTTCTCAATTGCCCGACATACTTGTTCTACTTCGATTGGCTGACAACTAGGACTTCCCTCAGTTGAAGAGAAAAAAAGTCCCTCCTAATAATTCTACCGTGCATGATCAACCACTGAACAATCGACTTATCGATCTTACAATTGCTTGGCCCACTAGTTATACTCCGCCAAACCTCTTGACCTCCCAACCTCTTTGACGTAAGGCATCACACAGTGTCAGTCCACACTAACTTACTTTTTGAGCTCCTGAAAAATGCTCAGAAGTAGGGAGGCTACTGTTATGGGTAAAAAATGGAGTGGCAAGATGTACGAACTCGAAGACTATGGATTGCTTGAGGGCCGAAAAATCACCTCGGCCTTATGTAACACCCTTATTCTCATGGCTCAAGGATGATCGCTCCTTGTTAAGAACCCGAGTATTATGTTAAGAAATCTACTATAATACATCTTAATTATAAAAGATTCCATGATATAGTGCAAGGCAACTACTAAACAAGCTATAGATGTCAAGAGCATTAACAAAGAATTTTAACACATGTAAATGTTAGCAAAATGAAATCCCTCATCAGGGGATTTTAATTATGATCTGTGAAATTAAGAACATAAAGTTCTAATGACGAAAGCATGTAAATCATGGACTACTAGTTGAGCTAAAATGGCTTAACCACGCTGGTATAGTATCTTGCCATGTCAAACTCCTCTTCAGTCACATCTGAGATCCCAACTGGGGGGTCTTCCTCTATCACTAAACCTGCATCTATTTGGTGCAACTGCACGATAGGGTGAGTGATAACTCAATGGAAATTTCGCTCAAAGATTTCATGCATATCATAGTATTTCAATATAATTTAAATTAATTTAGCAATTTATAATGAGAGTAATATCACTTGAACATGTGCATGAATATATGGATGTATGCCTAAAGTCACAGACCTGGTGATGCACATCCAGCTGTCAAAAGGGTCACTTGCAGAAGACTTACTACCTGGAAAAGACCATGTAGTGAGAGCGCCCAAGGTAATTTAGCCTCCTGGAAAAATATTTAGGATACACCCGAGGAGGTCTAAAAGACCTGGAAAAGCCTCATGCAAAGAGAGCGGCCCATAGTGGTATGAATGCACTCAACCTGAGGGTTATACTAGAATGATAGAATTCTTAGTAGACATAACAGGATGTGGCTCACATCAAGCACCCGGTAAAGTTCATATGTTATGCATGAATGTTATACACCATGATTCTCATGCACATCTCTTAAATTCGGCAATAATGTTCCTTAACTTGTGGTAGCATCCAATCTTAAGGTCCGTCATAAGACCTTCAACATTGAGTCATGACTTTGATCTCACTTCGATATAATTCTCTATAATACCTCTATTTTTAGATTGGATATGATCACACTAGCATAGAATGCTAGCATATATGTGCATTCATTCCATATAGTAATTTCTATTCTCCAAATAAGACAAGAATATTTTAACATGATCTTTCTCGCAAGGTGTAATAAAAGGATGTAACATGTTTCCAAGATTTGTATCATGAATATTATGAGTAATTGTAAACACATGATTTATTAAATAAAGTAGGATTAGTAGCAATGAAATCAAGTTCACAAGACATTGCATATTATAGTTATATTCTAAAGATTTCTTTACTTACTACATTTAACTAACATGGAATTCAACGAATGCAGAAGGTAAAGAGGGTGACTCCTCACTTTAGGATACAGAGTTCAATATAGAGACGCCAAAATTTGCATACTTAAAGAGTGATGTGCTTTGCTTAATCTCAACCTCATTTGAGCTAGATTGACTCAACTAGACCATGACTCATAAGAGTTCTCACATTCCCTGAAGCACCTATAGCTCGCTAAGCTACACCAGAATGAAATGAGAGGAGAAGAAAACACGACTCGGGACTTAGTGAGTCAAGTCATCGAGTTGGGTTAACTCACTTGTTTCTCCTTTTACTTCTCATTTCTTTCACTTTCTTGTTATGCTAACCCCAACTGACAACATCTTTGAGCATACTAGGCAACCAACCACTAGAAGGCTCGCCCCAGGCTGGACCAAGTTGATTCAGCAGCTCAGTGGGTTCCAACCGAGTTGACTCGGTGGGATCCACCCCCTCTTTCCTCCTCTCTTCTCCCTTTTGATTTCTGTTGTAATGTCTAGTCTCACACCTGGATTTAGGACTCCAGCAATGAACCCGACCCAACTCCATCAGAACTCGACGAGTCAACTCAATTTTGGAACCGAGCAATCAGCCACCATCATCTCTCTCCCTCGTTTCTTTCTTTCTCCTCTTCTTCTGATCTTCTTATTTTCTGTCTTTGTGGCTAGTTCGACAATGGATGCCAGACCTGACTTGACTTGACCCAGATTGATTTGAGTTACCAAGTCACTGACTTGCCCATCTTCTCGTACTCTCTCTAATTTCCTTCCTTCCTTTTCTTTCTTCTTCGTCTTCTCAGCTTTCTCTATGCTTCTCTCCTCTTTGGATGAGTGGGAGTGGACCCTGGACTCGCCCAAACATGTAGCGATTTGAACCAAGTCGACTCCTATTGGTGCGGCAGCTTGAAACTCAATCCCCTCTCTTTTCAATTTTTCTTTCTATTTTTAGAATGGTTGCCTTAAAAGGTGGCCTTTAATAGGCTTCATTCACCTCATTCTAGAGGCTTCGCAAAGTAACTAATCGATAGATTTGTTACTGGTGTGGATAATAACTCGAACTTATCCAGAAGAAACTTCTGTTCTCAATTATACTTGATTTTGTGACCAAGATTAAAACACTAGTATGTATTTCTGATGGGGTGGGCCACCCATCGGATGACTCAGATCAGCGAATGGGGCCCGTTTAAAATTGATGGGTTTTCATAGTTTAACGTAGAAGATGATGCGGCTGTCCATGGTGACTTCTAATTTATGGTCAAATCATTTGGTCCATTGCTTCTGGGTGGTTTAGATTGGTCTCTAGAAGCTTGTGGGACCCAACAATCATAGTCCATTTGCCGCAAGTTGATGGGCTCCAAGTTTTTCAGTTGCGGCGGTTTTCTCACAATAACGAGATGTCATGTGAGATTTTGAAGGTGTTGCGAGGGAGGCTCGATGAAACCCTAATCTAGACGTCCATGATGTTCTCAGGAGTTTTTTTAGTTAGAAATGAATGGCTGGGATTATGCCAGCATAATGAAACGATAATATTCCCTCCGCATTTCTCTCCTTCTTTCTTTTGCAAAACCCTATTTTAGAAGGCTAGGATTCTTTTGGATGCACAGTCAGGATTTGAGAAAGGATTCTTGGATTTGCCAGCTCATATAACTAGAAATGGAAAAGTCCGTTTAAGAAAATTACTGCAGGCAACGCCGCTTACAGATAAGATTATTCGTATGTTTGGATACGTCCTAACGTAGAAGATTCAGGGTTTTGCTCAGAATCCCCAACCAGACTTGATGGACGGTTCAAATTACCTAGAAATGGTCAGATGGTGGGCCACAATTGACGCAAATAGAGCCTTCCATTTAAACTGTAGCCGGGTGGGAAAATGGGAGAAAAATCTCCTTTTTTTTATTTTTATTTTCATCGGGTCAAACCCGGTTTGGCTAGAAATTCCAGTCCGGTGCTCCGTGGCTATGCACAGTTTGTGCACATGCACCCATGAATGTGGGGCCCACAAGGATGTTTTGAGAGATCTACTCCGTCCGACGGGCTCTACGGTCTGTGAAATGGTATCCACCATAGATGAGGAAAATCAGAAACTCAGGTGGGCTATATCAATGGGATTATGGTCTTTTTGTGTTAATTTCCATCAATTTAACGGTTAGATTAGCTTCATGTGATTATCAATAGTCCCAGGGTTCTAAAGTCCATCTAGGTGAGTTTTTTAGCAGTTGATTTCTGAGATATATGGTCACGATTCCAAAATTTATGGTTATGCTACAATCTGTGAAGATTTGATGGTCGAATTATTCCATAGAACGAATTTCTCGACGATTTAGGGTATTAGGAGTAATTACACGTAATTTGATAGCTAATAGTCAATCTCTTACATTAGGGTGGAAATTTTATTTGATTAGACACTGTTAGTGCTATAATGTATAAAGCATACTCTTGTTTATCAAATTTTGATGAGACAAAACAGCTTATGATATGGTTCACATAATGTGAATCAAGATGGAGAGTTCAAGAAGTAACTTCAAGTAATCAAGATGGAAAGTACATGACATAACTTTGAGACATGCTTTTACTAAGATCAAAACCTAAGTGAAGTTCAAGTCAAGAAGTAAATCAAGATGAAAAGTTCACCTTCAAGACAAATTCTACTTGAAAGTTCAAGCTTCATCTTCAAGCCCTATTGAAGATTTAACTAGAAGATTCAGCTCCAAAAAGTTCAAACTACTTCATGTCAGTCTTTTCAGGTATAATTGACCCTAGAAAGACTTTAGGCTTAGGTCCTTTCAAAACATAATCATATATGAGTTTTTATGCTTAATATAGACTAATCTTCGACTAGTTTAAGCTGTGGCTCGACTAGTCTAAGAAAATCTTTGATCAGTCCAAGTTTAAATTCTAAAAAATGGATTTTTCTGTTGTTTCCTTGACCAGTCGAGTAGATTGCTCGACTAGTCGAAGAGGGACCTTCAATCAGTTGAGGGTTGCTCAACTCGAAGTCCAGTAACTATAAACAATTTCTGATATAGAAACAACCACCACTAGTTGATTTCCTATTATTGATATTTCCAGCCCAATCAGCATCAGTGTACCCAGCCAACTGAACACTAGTATCATATGGATACCAGAGACCCAAATTAATAGTACTTGTGACATATCGAATAATCTGCTTAACAGCAGTTAGATGTGACTCTTTGGGGTTAGATTGATATCTAGCACAAATACCAACACTAAAAGAAATATTAGGTCTACTTACAGTTAAATAAAGCAAGTTGCCAATCATACTGTGATATAATTTACGATTTACAATTTTACTTGTAGAGTCTTTTGAGAGCCTTAAAGTTGTACTCATAGGAGTATCAAAATTTTTCCCATTCTCAAATCCAAACTTTTTTGTAACACCCTGGATTTTTGCTACTTGGAATTAGATGTCCTTAGGCAATGGGTTGATCCTAACGCCTTATTAACTTCTCAAAAACTCAATCCTAAAGTCCAAAATCCCTTTTTAACACATTTTCTAATTTTTTTGGTCCGATTTCGAAAAGTCATATCTCCCTCGTTATAACTCCGATTTAAGTGATTCAAAAGCCAGATTGAAGCTTGATAAGTCTAGTTTTATATAAAAATAAGTATAAAATATAATAAATATTTTAATATAGTTACATATAGGTCATTCTGACAACTATCTGAAAATCATTAGTTTGGACAGCTGCTACTTCTAGAATTTTTTAGAATTTTTTACAATATGAAATCTAATGAAATTTAGTAGAGATATAGTATACTTGATGAAAAACTACTAAAAAAATAATTAAAATAATATACTAACTAAAAGTGCCAAAAAGAGGCGTAGAACTATCCTATGACCATATTCTATCGTAATTAGGGCATAATTTAGTTAAGTACTAAACTGAATAATTAGTAGAATTAACTTGAACCACTTTCTATATAAACTACAAGATCCAAAACCTTTAAAATCACTAACTCAATATTACTTAAAAACCTAGATGCAATCTCAAAACCCAGTTACTCTCGGGAGCGTCTTGAAACTCTATATCAGATCTGGACCACGGGTCGAAAGTCCAATACTGCAAAATGGTTATGACCGCCTTAATGGGCTTGACTATCACCTCGAAAATCAAGTCCAGATATTATCCCGAAACGCACAACTTGAGCCCGGAGCGAAGTGTGTGAGAAACGCGAATAACTTTAGAAAGTGAACTAAAACTTAAGTGAATTGAGTCGTTCGCTTGCAGGCCAAATCTAAGGTTTCAGACTGTCAGATTCTGACCTAACTACACCCTCAGATCAGAAAAAATTTTCAACACAAGTCAATGTACTTGTGGCCCTGATCGAGTAACGGTGACTGTTGAACTGAAACTGATCCTTCACGGTCGATCTGTAAATCCGGTCGGACCAAAAACTTAACCTAGCATAGATCCATCATCAGGTAACTTTCCTCAGACTGTACGCAGAAAAGGGGCCTCTAAATGTGCTCCGTTGGACCGAAACAACCAACTTTGGCTATAACCTAAGTATATCATGGCCTTGGGGCCATTTACATCAGTCCTGGGCCTCTATAAGCACATAAACCCACCCCTCTCTCACTCCATATGAATTTGTAAACCCTAGGAGAGAGAAGAGAGAAAAGAGAGAAGGAAAGAGAGAGAGAGTGAGAGAGATAGTGGGAGACTGTTCCTGGGATCCTTCCCTACCATTCCAAGTGCTTAACCACCACTTCTATGTCGCTATACCGGCAATTTTGATTCCATTTTTGGATAAAAAATCCTAACCCTAATCTATTTTAGGTATTCAAATAGAGTTAATGGTGAAATAGCTAACCTATTTCATACTATAGGTTGTCGTTGTGCCCTAGACGATGAGTTAGTGTTCCAATTGAGTTCGTTACGAGTCTACCGACGTAAGGTGTGGACTATAAACGTTTAGGTTATGATTCTCAAGGCCTTCAATGTCAGCAATGATTTATATCTGACTTGATTTCTATCACATATGCCTAGATGCAATGCCTTTCGTATATTTCATATATTATGTATACTATATTGATTTTAATGCATTCCGAGTGCTTGTTGAAATGTCTGAATGGATATGGAATTATGATTTGTGCTTGCCATGATTGTTGTTTGGGTATGCATGATTTTTGTAGGTGTGGCAACTCCTATATGAAAGGATTTGTTCTAATATGTGTTTTAACTAATATATTATATGTATGTTGATTTGTGTAGTCTAAGTATTTGATAAAACACCTGAATAAGAAAATGCTTGTTTAAACATATGTAATGAGGGTGTTGAGATAGGATTCTCAATTCCCTTATCTATGGTTACAGTTTCTTTTATGTAATCTATCTAACTACTATGTGATTTATGGATGAAATGCTGATGTATGTTAACGTGTATTTTATGTGCTTGTAAGAATGCGGAGATGAGATTTATATTTAAATTGGTTAGATTTGGACTAGCACATATGAATGTCGATTATTTGGAATATGATTGGGGCTACGATGTAGTCCAGGCAATCAGTAACGGTTTACGATCAGTGAGCGAACTGTTTTAGCCACGACGGATACGTTCGACGAATCTGAGTCATATGGAGATTAACGACAGTGGTTAGGCCACAAGGAGTGCGTATGTGCCCCAAGTCGATTAATTCAATGCACGCTCATACCAGTCGAGCTTGTCAAGTAACCTGATTGGCCCAATGAATGTTTACCATGTATGGACGCTACTGCTTGAATCTAAGGTACCAAACTCACCAGTGAAAAGCCCGTTTAACCTTGGTACCTCGGTTCGCTAAGACTCATGAGCCGGGCATGGTGGTATGGAACACCATGGTTGAGATGTCGGCCTACGCTGGGACGATGAGCCTCCCCGTAGTGACTAGTGAGCAATCCAAACTCGTGAGCCAAATACGGTGGCATGAGACACTGTATTCGAGCTGTCGGCCTACGATCAAGTGACAAGCCCGTAGTGACCTCGAGTATACATTAGGACTACGTTAAGACAACGAGCCTTTTCGTCCTAAGCCTGCGTTGATGGTGACGAGCCTCTCCGCAGTGACCTAAAACTGTTATCGTATGCGATTAACTAGGATTGACGACCCTAGATGGATCATTGTTTGGGTAAATGATATAAAGGGAGGTGCCTTAGCTTCCCAATCCTTATGTATGAATAAACCTAATTAAGTATTGGCTAACACGATTATGCACCACATTGCATGTGCTTTGGTAAGAAAGCGCACGTTTCGAGAGGATGCCATGCGCGAACGTGAGATGAAGTCACTGAGGGAGTGTAGGCGATGGCATACATCATTATTACATATCATCTTTGCATTAACAAGAGTACTTAGGACATGAGTGTTGTATTGCTTTATCATTACTACTTGACTGAATTGATAACATGTTAACCTTTGCTTTATAGCTCCACTGAGTTGATCACTCACTCCCACGTTCTGGGACGGTGCTTTAAACACCAATCAGACCCTGTTGTAGTTACAAATGATGGCGATGCTTACATAGCGGAGCTTGATTTTTATAATGATAAGGAGGAGTTCTGCTACATGCAGTTATCAGGCGGGTCTATGTAGGTCATGTTCTGATCGACGAGAATTACTGGGATGCTGACTAGATGACATTACACATTTTGTATGTTTTGGGAATTATACATGTAATTATTTGACTTGGTGCCATGTTCATACTCTGGGGACTCACCACCATTTATATGCTTTATACAACTATCACAGTCTTCCGCTTTAATTTAATTGTCTTTGGAGTATGATATGCTGTTTTGGTATAACCCCACTCATGTTTAATGCACTAATACGGACAACATTTAATCATCATTATCTATGTCGCATAAGTGATGCGTTGGAACTCGGGAGTTGGGCTCGTGCTCGACCCCCAATTTTTAAGGTGTCACAAATGGTATTAGAGCATGATTTGAATTAAACTAGACCTGAGTTATGGTAACACGATGTACACTGACGCACTCTGATTTAGGAAGGGGACGATAGAATTTAGAGACGACATTAGGATCCCAAGGTTTCGCCGACAGGCGAGACTGAATATTGTAACTTAGTTTACAACATATCTTCGATCACGTGACTCGACCTAGGTCGCCTCTAGGCCATCAGTCGATGGGTTTGAGTCGTTAGTTGACGAATTTCAAACCTGAGATCACAAAAACGGACCCAAACCAAGAATTTCAGAATGAAGTAATGAGATAACTATGACCTTGGGAACGAGGATTATATAAAATCTGACAGTATAAGAAACCCAATAAATTAATAACGTGAACCCTAGGACCTCTTTAGCTGGTATGGGCATATGTGAAGTGCTTGGGCGTAGTTAAATTCAAGTCTGGGCAACTCAATTCCAATCAAACAACTTTTGACCCTAAGTGATTAAATAATTTCCTGTATTAGAAATGGTATGAAATCATCAGCGTATAAGCGTAGACTTTGGATTACAACTATTGGATTACCGCTACTCCTAAATTAAGATTAGGCTACTGGTTATACTAAGGAATGTAAAAGACTAACTAAGGAATGTAAATGATTGATTATGTTAAAATGATTGAAGGATAGACTTAGTTAGTAGGGTTGATTAGGTTAGAGGGAGACCTCATTCCTTCGTCGGATCCCCTTGATACTTATAAGCTTTTTTAAGTAACCGGCTCAGACTCACTTCATAACTTTCCTTCCGTGTTGGCCCGACCACTTACAACCAAACGTTTATATTTTTTTCACCTTTGAGAAGTGTTAAGAATATATAGCCAATAGAGATTTTTTCTTTTTAGGCGTAAGAAATTTCTTAAATGGGCAACAGATAGTTAGGAATAGGGTCCCGAGTCATAAACTATTCTAGCCTCCATATTGTGCATATGAATTTAGAAAGATAGTCTGCCGCCCGTTAACATATTTTGTCCAAATTTCTTGTGTACTAATAATGTATAGATTATATTACGGTATTAAACTGGACATGATTAAGAGGGTAAGTCAGGATCGTAGTAAGAGTCCTTCTTTGGTAGAATTAAGTATCTTGCCATAAACTCACACCTGTCCCTGGAATCAACCACAACATCGATCATTTTAGCTCCTTTCTATAACCATAGGTACCAATGCCATAGCACACATTATCGATGGAAGGAAGACCAATGTATTAGAAGATCGTATCCCATTTCATGTCAAGGATAGGTCCTAAATTACACCTTGTTCCGACATACGGATCAGGACATAGATCCTTGAGCCTTGAGAGTGAAAATAATTTTTAAGGGAGGTAGAACATTATGAGCCTAATCTAGTTAAGTCAGTTAGTACATCCATTGGATCAGAGTGGCGTAGCGAAAACCTGATGGGCCCTTGCCCCACTAGCCCAGGATCAATGGAAATTGATCTAGGTTAGACGAAAGGTTAGGTCATTAAATGGTCACTAAATAGGAGTTGAACCTTCCTTAGAATGTCAACAATGAAGTTACTAGAATAACAATAATTAGGGTTTAAGTATTAAACCAATTCGTAACAATAGTATGAGCTGAATTACAATAGCTGTGGTCAGTGTATCCATAAATCCACTCGTTAAATACGAACATAATAGAAGCCTTGGCCAACTTTATATGATTAGAAACCCTTTTAGGAGGATCTATTAAGGTGTTTATTAACCCCTACCTTGGACATAAATTAAGATAAGGACTCTCTTAGACCAAGACCCAAAGGGCAATATTATAAATAGGAAATTTGAACCTTTCAGTGATGGGCCTTCCCTAAGCTTTTAGAGTGATCAGACTATGGAGTTACTGAAATATACAACCGCGAAGCATTCACGGCTTGACCTAATTCTCAATCCTGGGTGACTACCAATGGACTCACTATTTTGACCGAGCAGAAGACCGGGATCTACCTAGACTAGGAAGGGATACGATGAGCCTTCTACCTTGGTCAGGTAGGTGATCGATGTATCAGGATTAAGCCCACTACAACCATCTCTCCGTATTGGTCGACCATTAAAAACATATATCTTACTTTAAATAAATGGGAATCCTTGTCAAGACTCCAAATAGATAAAGAAATAAATTGTAGCAAACCATCAGGGTATAAGTAAGAGATAAAGAGATAAGTTTTTAAGGGGGGTAGGCTAAAACGTACCAGACTAGCATAGACAGTATACACCCTACCATGCATATAAACTTGAAATCAATAAAAATTTAGGCAAATGCACTAGTAAAATATTTACTTATTACCCTTAGCCAATTTTGGGGGTGAAATTATTTTTAAGGGGGGTAGATTGTAACACCCCGAATTTTTACCACTTGGAATTAGACGTCCTTAGACAATGGTTCGATCTTAACACCTTATTAACTTCTCAAAAACTCAATCCCAAAGTCCAAAATTCCTTTTTAACCCATTTCCTTCAAAATCTCACCTTTGACCACCTTATTCTTCAAAATTTTCTAAGTACTTTCATATTAGACACAAATCCTAAAGTTTAGGTGATGAAGAACAATACTTAAACTAAAATTTACTATAAATAATAAATAAATAAAATGAATTTTTGACCATTAAACTTTTAGAACCTCATAAAATAAATAGGTTACTTGGATAGAGCAACTTCTCCTAGCCCAAAATCATATATTACACGTCACATAACTCATTCCCGTTTGCAAAATACACCCATTTCAAATATTGGGTGGTGAAACCACCACTAGATAGGATAGCGAGTCGACAATGGCCTCATTATGACAATGAGGGCTCGCCGTCCAGCGGGCCGGGTGGCCCATTTCCTGCCATTTTTTGTAATTTTTTTTATCCAACTTCGAAAAGTCATATCTCCCTCGTTATAACTCCGATTTAGGTGATTCAAAGCCAGATTGAAGCTTAATAAGTCTAGTTTCATATAAAAATAAATGTAAAATATAATAAAAATTTTAATATAGTTAAATATAGGTCGTTGTGACAATTGTCCGAAAATCATCAGTTTGGACAGTGCTGCTTCTAGAATTTTTTAGAAAATTTTTACAATACGAAATATAATGAAATTTGGTAGAGATGTAGTAGACTTGATGAAAAACTACTAGAAAAATAATTAAAATAATATACTAATTAAAAGTACCAGAAAGGGCCGTAGATCTGTCCTAGGACCATATTTTGTCGTAATTAGGGCATAATTTAGTTAAGTACTAAACTGAATAATCAGTAGAATTAGCTTGAACCACTTTCTATACAAACTACAAGACCCAAAACCTTTAAAATCACTAACTCAACATTACTTAAAAACCTAGGAGCAATCTTAAAACCCAGTTGCTCTCGGGAGCATCTTGAAACTCTATATCGGATCTAGACCGCATGTCGAAAGTCCGATTACTGCGAAAGCATATAGTTATGACCGCCTTAATAGGCTTGATTACTACCTCAGAAATTAAGTTCAGATAGTATCTCAAAATGCACAACTTGAGCCCGGAGCAAAGTGTGTGAGAAACGTGAATACCTTTAGAAAGCGAACAGAAACTTAAGTAAATTGAGTCGTTTTCATGCAAGACAAATCTATGGTTTCAGACCGTCAGATTTTGACCTAACTACACGCTCAGATCAGGGAAAATTTCTTACATAGGTCAGTGTATTGTGGCCCTGATCGAGTAACGGTAACCATTGAACTGAAACTAATCCGATCGGACCGAAAACTTAACCTGGTGTATATCCATCATTAGGGAACTTTCTCCAGACTGTATGCAGAAAAGGGGCCTCTAAATGTGCTTCGTTGGACCGAAACAGCCAACTTTTGGCTATAACTTAAGTATACCATGGCCCTGGGGCCATTTACATTAGTCTTGGGCCTATATAAGCACATAAACCCACCCCTCTCTCAATCCATATGAATTTGTAAACCCTAGGAGAGAGAAGAGAGTAGAGAGAAGGAAAGAGAGAGAAAGTGAGAGAGATAGTGGGAGACTGTTTCTAGGATCCTTCCCTACCACTCCATGTGCTTAACCACCACTTCTGTGTTGCTATACTGGCAATTCTGATTCCATTTTCAGGTAAGAAATCGTAACCCTAATCTATTTTAGGGATTCAAATAGAGTGAATGGTGAAATAGCTAACCTATTTCATACTATAGGTTGTCGTTGTGCCGTAGATAAAGAGTTAGTGTTCCAACTGAGTTCGTTACAAGTCTACCGGCGTAAGGTGTGGACTATAAACGTTTAGGTTATGGTTTTCAATGCCTTCAATGTCAGCAATGATTTATATTTGACTTGATTGCTGTTCACTCCCCAAGTATAGGGTTGTGATGTAGTAATAAACTTGGTAAGACCGAGGTCGAATCCCAAGGGACTGATGCCTGTACATTATCTGAAACTAAGTAGAATTAAAATTGGGCTAAGATGTAATCTTAATCAAATATAAATTGATGAATATTGGTAAGAGATTAATGTAAAACTTAAGGAATTTAGAGATAGGAAACTAGGGATTCAGAGGATCCACTTGTAGAGATCAGGGAGATCTTATGCCTGCATAAAAAACTCAACTGAACTTAGAGTCCATCTTCATCCGGTTGATAGGTGAAACCATGAAACTTAAACTGATCTTCCTTTAATATAATTTAAAAGAGATGAAAGGTATATGAATTAGAATGGATTCCATCACCAAACCATGCCCAGGAGACAAAGTAACCAACAGAATGAACTAATTACCAACCAATCAACAATGTATGAAGGTTAGGAAGGGCACCGTCATCCGACCATGCCAAGGAGACGATGGTGAACAACAGGGCTTCCTGACGTCATAAACATAAAAAGAGAAGGAAGATGCTCAAAGCTATCGCAGACCCATTGTAATTTCAGTCACAACAGACCATTAAAAACTAAAAACATTCCCTTAATAATCAAACCACAATCAAGTTCAATTCACAATTTAATAGTTAAATCAAGGCATAAAAATAGAGTCTCCCATCTCACTACAAGCTTCACCTCTTAGCCCTAGTTAAGAGGTTTAGCCGACCATGATTGGCTAAATCAAAAATAAACAAAAAGAAGGGAAAAAAAAGAAAGACAAACAAAACAAATAACTCAACTCAAACTTGTTCACATCAAGCCGTCTCCCTGCCCTCGTGCTCCCTGTCTTCACGTTCCAATTTCAAGCCGTCCGTCCTCTCCTCCTGCGCATTCTCTCTTTATTTTCCAGATATGAAGAGAGTCCCGTTCGTGGCTGGAATCCATGGAAAGTTTACGCAGCCAGCTCACTCAAACCGCGTTCGTAGAAATGGAAACCGACTTGCATTTGGAATGTGATTGCAAGACAGTGATCATCCTTAGAGTAAAAATTTCTCCATGGCTAGGGTGAAGACCCGCTGTGTGAGCTTTTAGACGGAACAGATAAGAGCTCCGATCGTCATCTGGGCTGTACATCGCCCCACGACGTCGGATGCACGTCCGTGCGTTACGCATGCACAGGGGTCGATCTGTGATGATCGGGGGGGCCCACTGCAGCTGGCGTTTGATGAATCCACTCCGTCCATCAGCTTAGTCTCAAAAAATCATTCAGAATTGATCAGTTTTGGATTGCTTCTGACGTGGTCCACTTGATTTCCCATTTTGCCATCCAACCTGCGTTTGAACACTATTTTCCTGTGTGTGCAAGGATGGGGCTGGAAGAACCTCCTGTTTACGGTCATTTTTACCTTGAGGAATGAATGGACAGTCCAGATTGACCACTTGATCGAAGGTGGTGGCCCACAAGGCTTCATCTGCAGCCCCTGTTTCGCAATAGGGCTGCTAAATTTCCGCAGCTTTGAATTTGAGTGGGTTAGCCGTGGCTGACCGGTTTGATGCGGTTTGATGCACCGTGAGTGTACATGTGCCGTGCACATGCACTCGCATAAAGTGGGACCCACCTTGCTTCTTTGGAAAATCCACATCGTCCATCTGGTTTCCCATCTAATTTAGTGGGGTGAGACCAAAATTGGAGTATATCCAGATATCAGGCGGGCCTCACATAATGATTCAAGGGATTGATCTGTTCGTTTGGCCACTTCCGGAGGGATCTGAGGGTTGAAATTAGACATGTATGGTTAATTTGTGGGCCCCTGGCCATGTATGAAGTTTTACACTGAACGGATGGTGGGAACCCCATGATCTTGCATTCTGGCTGACTTTCAGGCTGCTTGAGTTTCAATTTCTCGATTTTCGTGGATCCTTAGCGTGTAATTCCATCGATCTTGGTCCCGTCCAATGCCTTGGTGATGTTTGAGCATTAAATCTCTGCCTTTAGTACCATTTCCCGTTCAAGCTCGTAAACACACCCTGCATTACAAACATGATTAATTCAGGCCGTTAAGCAATATCATAATCGTAAATCCATGCAATCAATAGGGTCTAATATGCAATATTTGACCCTCAACACAACCCCCAACCAGTATTTTGCTAGTCCCGAGCAAAATATGCGAAAACAAGTTGAGAATTCCAAGACAATTCGTATGAACTCGAGTGACTTTTGCAAAATAATTCAGATACGAGACTGTTACGTTACATGAATGTTGGCATTACTTTCTCTCCTAGACTTAAGCACATGGTAACTTCATAATTAAGTTCAAAATATTAGTCCATCAATTAGAACAATTCTAAATATTAAATTCCATGGATGTATAGTTTAATCTCGACTTATCAACATTAAGATTCACCTCTCTATTCAAGGATATCATTGGTAACCAATAAGAGAATTCACGATGACCAGAACTTGCCTCACACATTATCTTTTTATTCTTTTAATTTTTGACTTTTTCATTAGAAGTAACGCCAAGAAGAGGGATCAAATCCTCACCTATAGGGAGCAAACCTAAGGTAAAGATTGTACACCCAACTCTTTTTCAAATATCATCCATGGGGAATCGAATCCTCACCTATAGGGAGAAAACCTATGGTAAAGACTGTTCGCCCAATCCATTTAATTTCTCAAGTTGGTTCCTTTCATGTTTAGTGATTACCAAGTTAATCTTTCAATATCGAACTAAAACCTTAATATGCAAGTGAGAGGTGTCCTGTGAATTCATGACTCAATCAATGTTTACAACTTCTAATAATGGATTAACAATTCAAACTTAGCTGTGAAATTTAACGGATAACTGAATCTAAGAGTCGTAAATTACCAACATCATGTATTTTGCAATTCCCAGTGTCCCAGATGGCCATCAACATCACTTTGAATTCATATGAAATTCCAAAAAAATTTAAAATTTTCACAATTTTTGCTCAAGACTAAGAAAACACTGATTAGGAAACCTAATCTCCCACCCCCAACCTAAGATCTACATTGTCCTCAATGTAAAAGAATAGGCATGCAATGCATATGGGACAACAAAAATATAAGAGGAGTGATGGAAAGATAGTACCTGGATGAAAGAATCAAGAGGCTCTCTAAAAAATATCAACGAAAAAGCGAGTTAGCATAAGAAAGAAATCAAAAAATAAAAATAAAATCACAAAAAGAAGATTTTACCTACACCACTTTCGTAGGTACTCTCGATTGCATTTAGCGAATGCAACAAGCCTTTAAACCCCTAGGTTGCCCCTAGTGGACGAGTTGTAGTCTCGTGAGGGTTTGCAGTAATGTTACCCACAAACATTGAACTAACTAATGATAAAAACGAAATGAAATGAAGAGCTGGGTTGCCTCCCAGGAGCGCTAAGTTTACCGTCTTCAGCCAGACAAATAAAGCAACTACCCTAGTCCTATGAAAGCGATAAACCTACCTATATCTCCATCAGACTAGGAGATCAATCCTGGTAAACAGGAGCAGTCAGGGGCATGGACATGTCCTCTGAATCAAATTTCTCGACAAATGGTTTCAATCGATGTCCATTGAATTTAAACTCCTTGCCATTGTCGGGATCTCTTATCTCAACGACCCCATGAGGAAAAACAGTAACAACAATGTAAGGGCCGGTCCAACGAGATTGAAGCTTACCCGGAAAGAGATGTAATCGAGATTGTACAAAAGGACCTTCTGACCAGGAGTGAATGATTTTCACAAAATGTGTTGGTCATGAAATGCTTTCATCTTGTCCTTGTAAATTCTCGAATTATCGTACGCATCATTCCGGATTTCCTCAAGTTCATTTAATTGAAGTTTGCGTAGCGAGCCAGCGTTGTCCAGATTGAAATTAAGATTTTTGATCGCCTAGTATGCTTTATGTTCCAGCTCCACAGGCAAGTGACAAGCTTTCCCATAGACAAGTCTAAAGGGAAACATTCCAATAGGGGTTTTAAAGGCAGTACGGTATGCCCATAAGGCATCGGTCAATCGGATTGACCAATCCTTATGATCAGGGTTAACCGTTTTCTCCAAAATGTGTTTAATTTTTCTATTAAAAATCTCGGCTTGCCCACTTGTCTGTGGGTGGTATGGGGTGCTCACCTTATGAGAGATACCATATTTCTTCATTAAGCTCTTAAATGGTTTATTTGTGTGAGCCCCCATCACTAATGATGGCTCGAGGCGTTCCGAATCGAGAAAGGATGTTTTCTTTTAGGAATTTAATGACCGTGCGATGGTCATTAGTTTGACACGGAATCGCTTCGACCCATTTAGTGACATAATCCACAGCGAGCAAAATATACAGATTTCCAAACGATTGGGGGAATGGTCCCATGAAATCGATGCCCCAGCAATCAAATGCTTCAATAATAAGGATGGGATTCAAAGGCATCATATTTCGACGGGACAATGCTTCCAATTTTTGACAACGCTCACAAGCTTTGCAAAACTCATGAGTGTCTCTAAACATAGTGGGCTAGTAAAAGCCACACTGCAGAATCTTGGTCGTGGTCTTTTTAGCAGAATAGTGACCACCACAGGCTTGTGAATGACAGAAGGAGATGACGCTTTGATGCTCATCGTCTGGTATACATCTTCTTAGGATTTGGTTTGGGCAATATTTAAATAAATAAGGATCATCTCAGAAAAAGTTGCGCACCTCGGTGAAGAATTTCTTCTTATCTTGCGCAGTCCACTATGTCGGTATGGAACCTGTGGCAAGATAATTATCAATATCAGCAAACCAAGGAGAATGGGAGACTCTGAACAGTTGTTCATCAGGGAACATATCATTGATATGGGTCGCCTCAAGGGAATCAGAGGTATTAAGGCGAGAAAGGTGATCGGCCACTAAGTTCTCTACTCCCTTTTTATCTTTAATTTCCAAATCAAATTCTTGGAGTAGAAGGATCCATCGTATCAAACGGGGCTTAGAATCATTCTTAGAAAGAAGATACTTAAGTGCCTCATGATCTGTGTAGATAATGATCTTGGATCCGATCAAGTAGGACCTAAATTTGTCCAAGGCGAACACTACAACTAAGAGTTCCTTTTTCATAGTCGAGTAGTTCACCTGGGCAGAATTTAAAGTTTTACTTGCATAATGAATGACGTAGGGCCTCTTATCTTTTCTCTGGCCTAGGACCGCCCCAAGAGCATAACCAGAAGCGTCGCACATAAGCTCAAAAGGAAGGCTCCAGTCGGGTGGCTGTATGATAGGTGCAGTGGTTAATGTGCCCTTAAGTTTGGTGAAAGCTTCCTGGCATTGCTCAGTCCACTCGTATGGAGCATCCTTTTGAAGAAGATTACATAAAGGATGAGAGAGGAGACTAAAGTCCTTTATGAATCGCCTGTAAAATCCCGCGTGTCCTAAGAAGGATCGCACGTCTCTGATGTTCTTGGGTGGAGGTAGGTTAGAGATAAGATCGATTTTTGCCTTATCTACCTCGATTTCCTTGGACGAGATGATATGCCCAAGGACAATTCCCTTCTGAACCATGAAATGACACTTCTCCCAATTAAGTACCAAGTTCTTTTCTTCACATCTTTTCAGCACACATTTAAGACTTTCCAAGCACTTGCTGAAAGATGGACCGTAAACAGAGAAATCGTCCATGAAGACCTCTAGATATTGCCCCACCATATCAGAAAAGATACTAAGCATACATCGCTGAAAGGTGGCAGGGGCATTACATAGTTCGAATGGCATCCTTCGATAGGCAAAGGTGCCGTAGGGACATATAAATGTGGTCTTTTCCTGGTCTTCAGGGGCTATCTCTATCTGGTTGTAGCCCGAATACCCGTCAAGGAAACTGTAATAGGAATGACCAGCTAACCTTTCCAGGATCTGATCAATGAATGGTAAAGAAAAGTGATCTTTCCTCGTGATGGTATTCAACTTCCTGTAGTCAATGCACATTCTCCAACCAGTAGTGACTCTAGTTGGCACGGGTTCATTATTAGCATTGGCTATGATGGTGATTCCAGACTTCTTAGGGATCACTTGAGTTGGACTCACCCATTGACTATCAGATATAGGGTATATAATACCCACGTCCAATAGTTTAAGAACCTCGCCCTTAACCACTTCCTTTATGTTTGGATTTAGTCTATATTGTGGTTGCCGAGCGATTTTTACATCATCCTCAAGATATATGCGGTGAGTACAAATCGAGGGATCAATTCCCTTGAGGTCTGCTATCGTCCATCCTAGGGCTCCTTTATGCTCAATGAGAGTAGATATGAGCATACTCTCCTATTCTTTCTCCAGGTGGGCAGAGATCACCACTGGGTATGTCTCATCTTAACCTAAATAGACATATTTCAAATCAGAGGGTAAAGGTTTTAGATCAAGCTTCGGCGGCTTGAGGTTAGACGGTAGAGGAACTACATCAGTTTGTGGCAATTCTTCAAATTGTGGCCTCCACCGGTTAACTTCAAGTACCGATGCAGTATCAAGTAAGGCACATGTCTCCCTAATCTCGTCATCATCAAAATCATGGGAGTGGGCCAGGCACGTCTCTAGATGGTCAGAGGATAAGGTTAGAGGTGTCGTATCTTCCACGAAAGAGTCAATCATGTTAATGTCTTAGAAATCGTCATCATCCTCTGAGTTGCTGTCGTTATTGAAAAAGATGTTTGACTCCAATGTCAAATTTTCAAAAGACATAGTCATAACACCATTCCTGCAATTGATAATTGCATTTGACGTGGCAAGGAATGGGCAACCAAGAATGACGGGAATCTGAGTGCTCATGTTATTGATGGGTTCGGTGTCTAGGATGATAAAATCTACAGGGTAGTAAAATCTATCGACCTGGACTAACACATCCTCAATTATCCCTTTTAGTACACGAACAGAGTGATCAGCAAGTTGTAGTGTGGTCAGGGTGGGTTTTAATTCACCCAAACCTAACTGTTTGTATACCGAGTAGGGAATCAGATTTATGCTCGCTCCTAAGTCAAGAAGTGCGTGATCAATTCGATGGTTCCCGATTACACATGATATAGTTGGGCTACCAGGATCCTTGAATTTCTGCAGCACGTCTTGCTTCAGGATGACACTCACTTTCTCAGTAAAGAAGATTTTCTTTTGAATACTTTGCCGTCGTTTGGTCGTGCATAAGTCTTTCGGGAATTTGGCATATGAAGGTATCTGTTTCACGACATCAAGTAGAGGAATGTTGACTTTCACTTGTTTCAACACCTCTAGGATATCCTGAGAGTTAGAGAGAGGTTTTGGTGAAACCAACCGTTGGAGGAACGGAGCAATTGGCTTCTCTAGAAGTTCCGGTTCTAATTTTTGTGGGGCATCACTAGATCCATCATTATTGTCCTCTCCTGGTTCTTGAGGCTTTTCGGGCCTAACCGGAAGAGTTTTATCAATGATCTTTTCACTCCTAAGAGTGGTGATGGATTTAGCGTGCCCCATCTGATTTGAAGAGCTGGGATCATTAATCTCGTACTGCGGTTTAGGATTGGGGAGAGGTTGTGCAGGAAGCATCCCCTTTTCTATAACTGTTATATGAGAATCTATCTTTTGCATAAAATCTGTAATTTCCCGCATTGCCTAAGATAGCTCTTGTATGAAATTTTGAACCGGTTCCTCTTGAGGTTTCACTTGATTTGGATTTTGATTGAAGAAACCTTGAGGGGTAGCCGTTTGTCTATTCCTCCAACTAAAGTTTGGATGATTTTTCCAACCAGGATTGTACGTATTGGAGTTAGGTTCAGTAAAAGGTCTTTGATAGCTGTTTACGGCATTAGCTTGTTCATTCAACACTCCTCGAAAGGTGGGTATTGTAGGACAATTTTTAGTTGTATGAATGTTGCAATCACAGATGCCGCAAACAATTTCATTAACCTTATCCTTCTTTCCTTCCATGGCCTCAACTTTCCTTATGAGTGTAGTCACTTTACACTTGAGATCATCCTCTTCTTTCAAGAGATATAATCTACCTTTCTCCTTTAATTGAGTTGGCCTAGACGTGGTGTTTGATTTTGGGTAATAGTCCCATGATTGTGTTTTTTCAGCCAGACTGTCGAGGTAGTCCCATACCTCGTCGACATCTTTATTAATGAACTCTCCATTACACATTGTCTCGACCATTTGGCGCATGGAAGATGTCAGTCCATCGTAGAAGAAATTTGTAATGCGCCACGTTTCAAATCCGTATTGTGGGCATGAACTGACCAAATCTTTGAATCTTTCCCAACATTAGAAGAATGTTTCATCTTCCTTTTGGGCAAAGTTCATGATTGCTTTTCTGAGGGTAATCGTTTTATGATGTGGGAAGAATTTTTTTATGAATACCCTTTGCATGTTGTTTCATGTGCCAATGGATTTAGGACGCAGTGAATGTAACCACGTCTTAGCCTTCTCTTTTAAGGAAAAAGGAAAGAGTTTCAGCCTGATTGTATCCTCAGATACATTAGAAAAATATAATGTAACTATAATCTCATTGAACTCTTTCAAATGTAAATATGGATTTTCTGATTCAAGTCCATGTAATTTGGGAAGGAGTTGGATAACTCCTGGCTTGATGTCCATTTGTCCTGTTTTTTCAGGGAAAATCATGCATGAGGGCGTACTCACTCCCGTCGGTTGTAGATAATCTCGTAAAGTACGAGGTGGGGGTGCCTGATGCACCTCATTCTCATCTTGGGTATCCTCCACCCTGGGTGGAAGTAGAGGAGGTTGGTCATCAGCCATAACTTCAATTAACTCAGGGGATTTTGAGTGGTGTCTAGTCCTACGATGGATAGTCAATCCCTCAACCAATCCTCCTTCAGTCAAGAGACGTCGAGTGTTGTCACGGGCCCACTTGGGCATGAAACACTCACAACCCTCAATTAAATTCAAAACCTAATCCTAAGAAAGGAAAAGAAAATTTAGAAAGAAAGAGAGAGTTGGAAAGAAATTACCAAATTGGAGTCCCTAAGTTAAAAACCTGCAAAATAAAACAAAATAAGTTAGATTCTAAAAAGAGAAGAACAATCCTTTAAAAGAAAGATAGCAGTAAACTGATTTCTAAAAGAAGGAATTCCTAAAAGAAAGTGGAAATTAAGAAAGAATTTACCAACCTACAAAACAAAAGAGTTGGGTTAGTTTCCAAAAAAGGGAAAACTATAAAAAAAAAATAGAAAATAGAAAATTCTATAATCAAAAGAGAACTAGAATTAGAAAACTTCTAAAACTCAAATCCTAATTCTAAAAATAGAAAGAGTAGGGGAAGAACTTACCGAATTAGAAATTTCTATCTTAAAGGCCTACAAAATAGGAAAGTTAGTTTTTAAACTAAAAGTCTACAAGTAGAAAATTTCTAAAAATAAAATAAGAATCAAAGTTAGAGTCTAAAAGAGAACTAGAATTAGAAACTTGCTAAAAAAGAATCTTAATCTTAAACTAATCCTAAAACTAGTTGATTTCAGAAAACGTAGCCGTCAATCCCCGGCAACGGCGCCAAAAACTTGTTCACTCCCCAAGTATAGGGTTGTGATGTAGTAATAAACTCGGTAAGACCGAGGTCGAATCCTAAGGGACTGATACCTGTACGTTATCTGAAACTAAGTAGAATTAAAATTGGGCTAAGATGTAATCTAAATCAAATATAAATTGATGAATATTGGTAAGAGATTAATATAAAACTTAAGGAATTTAGAGATAGGAAACTAGGGATTCAGAGGATCCACTTGTAGAGATCAGGGAGATCTTATGCCTGCATAAAAAACTTAACTGAACTTAGAATCCATCTTCATCCAGTTGATAGGTGAAACCATGAAACTTAAACTGATCTTCCTTTGATATAATTTAAAAGAGATGAAAGGTATATGAATTAGAATGGATTCCATCACCAAACCATGCCCAGGAGACAAAGTAACCAACAGAATGAACTGATTACCAACCAATCAACAATGTATGAAGGTTAGGAAGGGCACCGTCATCCGACCATGCTAAGGAGACGATGGTGAACAACAGGGCTTCCTGACGTCATAAACATAAAAAGAGAAGGAAGATGCTTAAAGCTATCGCAGACCCATTGTAATTTCAGTCACAACAGACCATTAAAAACTAAAAACATTCCCTTAATAATCAAACCACAATCAAGTTCAATTCACAATTTAATAGTTAAATCAAGGCATAAAAATAGAGTCTCCCATCTCACTACAAGCTTCACTTCTTAGCCCTAGCTAAGAGGTTTAGCCAACCATGATTGGCTAAATCAAAAATAAACAAAAAGAAGGGAAAAAAAAGAAAGACAAACAAAACAAATAACTCAACTCAAACTTGTTCATATCAAGCCGTCTCCCTGCCCTCGTGCTCCCTGTCTTCACGTTCCAATTTTAAGCCGTCCGTCCTCTCCTCCTACGCATTCTCTCTTTATTTTCCAGATATGAAGAGAGTCCCGTTCGTGGCTGGAATCTATGGAAAGTTTACGCAGCCAGCTCACTCAAACCGCGTTTGTAGAAACGCAAACCGACTTGCGTTTGGAATGTGATTGCAAGACAGTGATCATCCTTAGAGTAAAAATTTCTCCATGGCTAGGGTGAAGACCCGCTGTGTGAGCTTTTAGACGGATCGGATCGGAGCTCCGATCGTCATATGGGCCGTACATCGCCCCACGACGTCGGAAGCACGTTCATGCGTTACGCGTACGCAGGGGTCGATCTGTGATGATCGGTGGGGCCCACTGCAGTTGACGTTTGATGAATCCACTCCATCCATCAGCTTAGTCTCAAAAAATCATTCAGAATTGATCGGTTTTGGATTGCTTCTGACGTGGTCCACTTGATTTCCCATTTTGCCATCCAACTTGCGTTTGAACACTATTTTCATGTGTGTGCAAGGATGGGGCTGGAAGAATCTCCTGTTTACGGTCATTTTTACCTTGAGGAATGAATGGACAGTCCAGATTGACCACTTGATCGAAGGTGGTGGCCCACAAGGCTTCGTCAGCAGCCCTTGTTTCGCAATAGGGCTGCAAAATTTTCGCAGCTTTGAATTTGAGCGGGTCAGCCATGGCTGACCGGTTTGATGCAGTTTGATGCACCGTGAGTGTACATGTGCTGTGCACACGCACTCGCATAAAGTGGGACCCACCTTGTTTCTTTGGAAAATCCACATCGTCCATCTGGTTTCCCATCCAATTTAATGGGGTGAGACCAAAATTGGAGTATATCCAGATATCAGGTGGGCCCCACATAACGATTCAAGGGCCTGATCTGTTCGTTTGGCCACTTCCGGAGGGATCTGAGGGTTGAAATTCGACATGTACGGTTAATTTGTGGGCCCCTGGCCATGTATGAAGTTTTGCGCTGAACGGATGGTGGGAACCCCATGATCTTGCATTCTGGCTGACTTTCAGGCCGCTTGAGTTTCATTTTCTTGATTTTCGTGGATCCCTGGCGTGTAATTCCGTCGATCTTGGTCCCGTCCAATGCCTTGGTGATGTATGAGCATTAAATCTCTGCTTTTAGTACCATTTCCCGTTCAAGCTCGTAAACACACCATGCATTACAAACATGATTAATTCAGGCCGTTAAGCAATATCATAATCGTAAATCCATGCAATCAATAGGGTCTAATATGCAATATTTGACCCTCAACAATTGCTATCAAATATGCCTAGATACAATGTCTACTGTATATTTCAATATATGTATACTATATTGATTTTAATGCATTTCGAGTGTTTGTTTAAATGTCTGAATGGATATAGAATTATGATTTATGCTTGCCATGATTGTTGTTTGGGTATGCATGATTGTTGTACGTGTGACAACTCCTATATGGAAGGATTTGCTATAATATGTGTTTTAACTAATATATTATATGTATGTTGATTTGTGTAGTCTAAGTGTTTGATAAAACACCTGAATGAGAAAATGCTTGTTTAAACGTATGTAATGAGGGTGTTGAGATAGGATTCTTAATTCTCGTTTCCTTCATGTAATCTATCTTACTACTATGTGATTTATGGATGAAATGCTTATGTATGTTAACGTGTACTCTATGTGCTTATAAGAATTCGGAGATGAGATTTATATTTAAATTGGTTGCTACTTATGATCTGGACTATCACATATGAATGTCTATTGTTTTGGAATATGATTGGGGCTACGATGTAGTCCAGGCAATCGGTGACGGTTTACGATCGGTGGCCGAACTGTTTTAACCACGATGGATACGTTCGATGAATTCGAGTCGTACGGAGATTAACGACAGTGGTTAGGCCATAAGGAGTGCATATGTGCTCCATGTCGATTAATTAAACGTTTGCTCGTACCAGTCGAGCTTGTCAAGTAACTCGATTGGCCCAATGAATGTTCACCATGTATGGACGCTACTGCTTGAATCTAAGGTACCAAACTCACCAGTGAAAAGCCTGTTTATCCTTGGTATCTCGATCCGCTAAGATTCATGAGCCGGGCATGGTAGTATGTGATACCGTGGTCGAGTTGTCAGCCTATGCTGGGGAGACGAGCCTCCTCGTAGTGACCAATGAGCAACCCAAACTCGTGAGCCGAATATGGTGGTATATGATACTGTATTTGAGCTGTCGACCTACGATCAGGTGACAAGCCCATAGTGACCTTGAGTATATACTAGGACTACGTTAAGGTGACGAGCTTTTTCGTAGTAACCTCGAGTATAAACTAGGCCTGTACTGATGGTGACGAGTCTCTCCGTAACAACCTAGAACTGCTATCGTATGCGATTAAGTAGGATTGATGACCCTAGATGGGTCATTGTTTGGGTAAATGATATAAAGGGAGGTGTCTTACCTTCCCAATCCTGCTGTATGAATAAACTTATTTAAGTATTGGCTAACACGATCATGCACCGCATTGCATGTGCTTTGGTGAGGAAGTGCACATTTCGGGAGGATGCCATGCGCGAACGTGAGATAAAGTCACTGAGGGAGTGTAGGCGAGGGCATACATCATTATTACATATCATCCTTGCATTAACAAGAGTACTTAGGACATGAGTGTTGTATTGCTTTATCATTACTGCTTGACTTAACCTTTGCTTTATAGCTCCACTGAGTTGATCACTCACTCCCACATTCTAGGACGGTGCTTTAAAGACCAACCAGACACTTTTGTAGTTGTAGATGATGGCGATGCTTACTTAGCAGAGCTTGATTTTTATGATGACGAGGAGGAGTTCTCCTACATCCAGTTATCAAGCAGGTCTATGTAGGCCATGTTCTGATCGACGGAAATTACTGGGATGCTGACTAGATGACATTACACATTTTGTATGTTTTAGGAATTATACATGTAATTATTTGACCTGTGCCATGTTCGTACTCTGGGGACTCACTACCATTTATATGCTTTATATAACTATCATAGTCTTCTGCTTACGTAATTTAACTGTCTTTGAAGTATGATATGCTGTTTTGGTATAATCTCACTCATGTTTAATGCACTAATATGGACAAAATGTAATCATCATTATCTATCTTGCATAAGTGATGTGTTGGAACTCGGGAGTTGGGCTCCTGCTTGACCCCCGATTTTCAGGGTGTCACATTTTTAATCAAGTTCAAAGCATATTTGGTTTGAGAAATAAAAATACCATCAGGTTGTTTTACTTGCAACCCTAGGAAATAATTTAATTCCCCAACCATGCTCATTTCGAACTTAGATTTCATTAAATCTGCAAACTCAATCATCATGTTA
This sequence comes from Magnolia sinica, assembly GCF_029962835.1. NCBI lineage: Eukaryota > Viridiplantae > Streptophyta > Magnoliopsida > Magnoliales > Magnoliaceae > Magnolia > Magnolia sinica. The sequence goes on along the minus strand of NC_080574.1, from coordinate 43,895,835 downwards.
GTACAGGTAGATCCATAAATAATATCATCAACATAGAATTGTACCATTAAGATATTATCGTTATGTTTTTTAACAAAAAGAGTCTTATCAATACTTTCCATTTGAAATTTATGACTTAGTAAAAACTTAGTCAACTTTTCGTACCATGCCCTGGGAGCTTGTTTCAATCCGTAGAGAGCCTTTTTAAGGTGGTAGATATGATCAGTGTTCTTAGGGTCTTCAAAACCTGTTGGTTGTTCAACATACACTTCTTCATGTAGATCACCATTTAAGAAGGCACTTCTTACATCCATTTGATAAATTTTGAATTTCCTAAAGTAAGCAATGGATATAAATAGTTTGATTGATTCAAGACGAGCTACTGGGACAAATGTTTCATCATAATCGATTTCTTCAATTTGAGTGTACCCTTGTACAACCAGTCTAGCCTTGTTTCGAATTATATTACCAAGTTCGTCAGACTTATTTTTGAAAATTCACTTAGTTCCAATAATATGTTTATCTTTAGGTCTAGGAACAAGATACTAAACATCATTTCTCACAAATTGGTTAAGCTCTTCTTGCATTACAACTATCCAGTTTTCGTCAGTAAGAGCTTCTTTTACATTTGCCGGTTCTATCTGGGATGTAAAACACACGTAATTACATCTATCTTCCAGTTGACTACGAGTGCGCACACTAGTGAGAGGGTTTCCAAGAATTTGAGTAGTTAGATGATCTTTAACAGTCCTCAGTTCAGAATTAGTTTGATTTGATGAAGTATCTGGTTTGTCAATTAAAAGAACTTCATCATTATCTGAACTTGATGTAGGTGTATTCAAGTGATCATTGATGACCACATTAATGGACTCTTGAATAACACTGGTCCTCTTATTCAGTACTCGATATGTTCGACTGTTCAAGGAATATCCTAAAAAGATCCCTTCATTACTTTTAGTGTCAAACTTTCCCAGATTTTCATGGTCACATAAAATATAGCACTTGCTGCCAAAAACTTGAAAGTATTTGACAGTAGGCTTCTTGTTGAACCATATTTCATAAGCCCTCTTACAGTTTGATTTTCTCGTATAGACCTAGTTGATTATATAGTATGCAGTATTTACGGCTTCAGCCTAAAGATTTTTAGGGAGCTTCATACTATTCAACATTACATTAGCCATTTCTAGAAGCACTCTATTTTTTCTTTCAACAATTCTATTTTGTTGTGGTGTTTTAGGTGCAGAGAATTCATGCGATAATCCCTGATCACAACAGAATTTCTCAAAACTACTATTCTCAAATTCTGATCCTTAATCACTACAGATCTTACATACTTAAGAACCTATTTCCGTTTGGATTCGTTTGAGAACTCTTTTTTACTTCATCAAGAGTTTCTGATTTATCCTTTAAAAAGGCTACCCAAGTGAATCTGGTATAATCATCCCCAATCACCAGTAGTATTTTTTGCCACCTCGACTCTCCGTCCTGGTTGGTCTTATAAGATCCACGTGGAGAAGTTCGAGAGGATTAGATGTGGCATTAGAGTCCACCTTTTTGTGAGCACTCCTAGTTTGTTTGCCAATCTGACATTCACCACATATTTTGTCTACTTTCTGTAATTTAGGTGGACCTCTTATTAGTTCTCTTTTACTCAATCTATATAGTTTACGGTAATGTACATGTCCAAGGCGTTTATGCCATAATTCAGTCTCATTGGTATGGACCATGTAACACGATTGAATAGATGAGCTAGAATCACTAACAATATAATAGTTTTCAGACGTTCTATGACTGGTTAATATTATAGAACCATTTTTGTTTAAAATTTCACACCATAGGTTAGAAAATTTAACACCATGATTTTTATCGTATATTTGAGATATGCTTAACAGATTGTGTTTTAACCCTTCAACGTATAAAACATTCTCAAATAAAGGGAGGTTAGAAATTTTAATTGTACCTTGGCCAATAATCCTTCAGTTGCTGCCATTACCAAATGTGACTGATCTATCACTCATGTCTTTAAGAGTCATAAATAGACCTTTATCACCAGTCATATGCCTTGAGCATCCACTATATAAGTATCACTTTGAATGGCTTGAAGCTTTGAAAGCCGAGTGGGCAACTAAACAAGTAACCTTCGGAACCCATTTCATAACTGTTTTAGGTTTCGGAGTATAGTTGGTCTTCTTGTATTTGTAATTGTTATAAGAATGACCCACTGAGTTAGATTTTAAGAGCTCCTTAAGTAGATCAACTATTTTCTCAGCTAAAGGGTTTTGGTTCTGATTTTTATAGTTGATATAATTACTTTTAGGTTTGAAAGATTGAGAACTTTTAGCATTTTTAGAAAACTTTTGATTTGAACTATTCCCTTTCGAGTTTGAAAACTCTCCTTTCACAAACTTAGGAGGAGTATTCTTCTGTTTAGGAGGAACATTTTTATTATATCCCAAACCAGATGGTCACCACATTTCTTGATCCAGACAAAAGTTTTTTTAACTTAGGATCACCTTAGGCATACCTCCATATATCCTTTAAACTCAAAAGAGAAGAGACTTTAAGTTTAAGATTTTCATTATCAAATTTTAGATTTTCAATCAGGGAAGTTTTGAAATCTCAATCGCATTTTGATTTTTCAAAACAATCTGAGATGTGGGATTTTTCTAAAACAAGGGAATCAAAATTTTCTTTAAGTTTTAAAAACTTTTATTTTTGAAGTTTTAGTTTTACGGCAATTTTACAACTTTCCTTATATAGGGCATTGTAAGCATCTTAAAGGCCTTCTTCATTTTCATGATCACTATTCAGATTTTCTTCACTAGTTAAATCATCGTGATCTAAAAAAGTGAACTTGGCTAGAGTCATAAGAGCTTTAACTTCATTGCCCGACTCGGTTTCAAAATCTTCTGATTCATAAGAGGCTTCAGTGTTAGAAGATTCATCCCAAGTAGCCAATATTCCTTTTTTTTAAAGGTTTGTCCTTTTTAGGACACTTGTTTGGTAAATGCCTATATTCTTGGTAGTTGTAACATTGACTGTCTTTTAAAGATTTCCAAGTTTTAGATTTAGATTTAGATATTTTCTTATCATTTGATTTTCGAAAGTCAACCCTCTTTTTACTTTTGAAAATCTTGTAAAACTTTTTCGCTAAAAGAGCCATATCATCTTCAGAATATTCTTGTGAAATACATTTAGAAGATTTAAGGGTAATAGATTTACTTTTAGGAGTTTTAAAATTTAACTCATAGGTTTGTAAAGATCCAACTAGTTCTTCTACCCTCATATTGTCCGTATCACGAAGTTCCTGGATCGCGGTTACCTTAGAATTGAACCGTTCAGGAAGTGAGCGTAGTATCTTTGCACACACTTTACTTTCTGAGATTTTATTGCCAAGACCCCACATAGAGTTTACAATGTCATTTAATCTTGTATAAAAGTCCATGAACATTTCATTTTCCTCCATATATATTTCCTCAAATTTGGTTGTGAGGAGTTGGACTTTAGATTTCTTGACAATTGATGTACCCTCGTGTGTCATTTCTAAAATATCCCAAGCTTTCTTTGCAGTATCACAGGATATAATTCTTTTAAATTCATCCGGTGATAGTGCGCAGGTGATTGCATTTAGTGCTTTTGCATTGGCACTACTCTCATTTTTCTGAAGAGTGGTCCAAGAGAAATAAGGTGTTACTCTCATTAATTTTGAACCATCAATACCAATCACTTCAGTGGTAGGAGGGGTCCATTCAGTCACTGTGGCTTGCCACACACTCTCATCCATGGATTTAAGGAAAATCCTCATCCTGGCTTTCCAATAGGCATAGTTGGAGCCATCAAATGGTGGAGGCCTAGTGACTAAAAGGCTATCAAAATTTAACATCTTATAAATAGCTTAGATCAGTTAGCTCAGGAAATAAATCCAAAAATATAACAATAAAAATGAGCTATTAGGCTCTGATACCACTTGTAAAAGGCCAAGCTATATGTCTTAGAGGGGGAGTGAATAGGACTATGCCAAATTAAAACTTTAACAGTGGAATATAAATGAATAAAGAAAAGATAGCATAATAAATAAATCACAGTACTAAAATGAAAAGCAACCTCAAAATTCTAGTCTTGAGAGATTGATACAAATGTTGTTCTAAGGACAACCTTACACCAAAAACCAAGGTTTATGGTAGGAAAACCTTATTTCTAGAAAGGTCTTTATATCCAAAACTCAAACAGAAGAGGAATAAAAAGAAATAGCTAAAAAGAAAGTCTAAACTATCACAACATTCCCCACAATGCTTGAAATGTAAATATTATAACATTCACATCTACACATACATCCCACAAATTTGAATGATAAAAGAAATAGAAATTACATAAATATTCAAATCACAAGACACAAAGAATTATAGTGGTTAACTTGTGTGTACACCAACTGTTAAACAACAGCCACACAGCTTGCTACTCTACTCCTAATATCCTCACATAGGGGATATTAGCGTTCACTATGAAAATAGGTTTCTCAGGTTCACCCAAAACCTTCATAATTGTGTCTTTCAAATGGGCTTACACAATTCAAAAACCCCAACCTCTGAGTTTTCTGGCTCTCCTCAGATAACCAACACAATGAGATTTTTTTGTCTTAATCTCAAAAGAAACCAAAATAAGAAAATTTACAATAATGTAAAATACCTGGATTTCTCCTTTTGTAGCAGCCCGGAAGAACTAATAGGAGTATAAGTTTGAATGTCGAAGTTCAATGTCCAATACTCACTTTGAAATGGTTCTAGGTTTTAGATTGATTTTAAATTAAACCAGTTGGGCTAGCTCTATTTGATTTTGATTCCAAGAAGAAGGAATACAACAATTCCTCTTTCAAATCAGATTGGAATATAGAAACAAAATCAAATTAACAAAGCTAACAAAAGAGAATATTAAATATGCACAAAGTAGCTTAAAATAAACACAAACTTATCTCAGAGTGATGCCTTGATTTTTCTTGAATTGGATCATGAAACTCTGAAATTCGTGCTCTATTTATAATTACAGAAATCGCATCTTCGACTGGTCCTGAGGACACTATGACTGGTCGTAGGTCAAACAAATTTTTCAATTTTTGAGCGCAATTGGATAAAACTGTTCCACGACTAGTTGTAAGCTGTTCACGACCGGTCGTGAGCCCTCCACGAATGGTCGTGACCAACTCACGACTGGTCGTGAGGCACCGGGTTTCGTTGTTGTAGTTTGAGTCATAGCTGCTGGACTGGTCGTGAACAAATCGTGCACTGTTCACACGACCAGTTGAGCAGAGTTCAAGGCTGGTCGTAGCTTAACCAAAAAATTCTAAAATTTGCAACAACTTAGGACCGGTCCTGGAATTGCTTGGACTAGTCGAGGCAGTGCAATGACTAGTCGAACAGGGTTCAGGACTAGTCTTAGAACAGTCCAAATTCATATAAAGTGATTCAATTTGAATTATGTATACAAAATGAGCTACCCTAAGGTCAATCTAAGGTCTTTCATACTTGGGACATGAAGTATGAACATTGAAACTTCATTTCTTCAGATGATGGTTAACCTTTGACGATTATGAAGCTTTGAGATCTCTACATGATGTAGCTTGAACTTGAGATCTTCTAAAGCTTGGATTTGTCATTCTTGAGTTGTACTTCATCTTGAGTTGAACATTATCTTGAATCTTGAACAAGCACTTGCCTTTTGATGTAGCTCTTGTAGCTCTTGAAATACTTTGGACTTTGAAGCTTACAGGAGTGGACAAAGTACTTGACCTTACATGTCTTGAAGTAGATCACCGTTCTTAACTTGAAGCATTGTGATGCAGTGTCTTGAACATATAAATCAACATGCTACATAAGACACAGATTGTGTTTTTAGTACCAGAAGATTTGACAACTAAAGGAGCAGGAAACCATAGCACTTACAGTCTATTCGCAGCAATTCGATGGGCTCTGAGTTCTTCAGTCGCAATGGTTTTCTCACAACAACGAGATCTTATGTGAGATTTTGAGGGTGTTGCGAGGGAGGCTCGATGAAGCCCTAATCTAGACGTCCATGATGTTCTCAGGAGTTTTCTAGTTAGAAATGAATGGCTGGGATTATGCCAGCACAACGAAACGATAATATTCCCTCCGCATTTCTCTCCCTTCCTCGAATGTCGTTCTCAACCAAAGACTTCGACCTCGGAGGTCAGACTCGGATATCGAACTTGGCCTTGGATACTGACCTCGGTCTCAGAGGTTAGCCTCGGATATCGACCACTACCTCGGAATACAAATACACTTACAATATATTAAGATAGGATTATCTTCCGAGATATTTACTGAGGACATAAAAGTAATTCAAATTGAACTGTCCATATTATGGTCCTTGTTTAGATATTTGATTGGTCGGCATTTATCTGATGGTCCTGTTTCAACAAACAAGGCGTTTCAATAAATAAGGTCAGGAATGCACAACCAATACAATTTTGAGACTGTAACTTAGCCACGATGGGCTCCACAATTTATTTGGTTTAGTTTGAGTTAATGTGCATCATGTGCCTGCATATCAAGCGTCACTCCACCGGACTATCAAATAACTTCCCTTCATGTTAATTTCCATCAATTTAACTATTAGATTAGCTTCGTGTGATTATCAATAGTCCCATGGGTTCTAAAGTCCACCTGGGTGAGTTTTTTAGTGGTTGATTTTTGAGATATATGGTCACGATTCCTAAATTTATGGTTATGCTACAATTTGTGAAGATTTGATGGTCGAATCATTCCATAGAACGGATTTCTCGATGATTTAGGGTTCTAGGAATAATTACACATAATTTAATAGCTAATAGTCAATTTGTTACATTAGGGTGAGAATTTTATCTGATTTGACACTAATGACTAATGGATGGTAGATCCAATTTATGTTAGAGTGAAGTGAACGCTCAAATGAGTTAGGTTTGTGCATGCACTAAGTCATGTCTTCATGGTAACACCCGAGTACTGGAAAGTATGGCGTGTTACACCTTGGATACTGACCTCGGCCTTGGGTATCAACCTCGACCTCGGAGGTCGGCTTCGACTAAAAACCTCGACCTCGGAGGTCAGACTCGGATACCGACCTCGGCCTCGGATGTGGTTCTCAACCAAAGACCTCGACCTCGGAGGTCAGACTCGGATATCAAACTTGGCCTTGGATACTGACCTCGGTCTCAGAGGTTAGCCTCGGATATTGACTACCACCTCGGAATACTAATACACTTACAATATATTAAGATAGGATTATCTTCCGAGATATTTACTGAGGACATAAAAGTAATTCAAATTGAACTGTCCATATTATGGTCCCTGTTTAGATATTTGATTGGTGGGCATTTATCTGATGGTCCTGTTTCAACAAACAAGGCATTTCAATAAATAAGGTCAGGAATGCACAACCAATACGATTTTGAGACTGTAACTTAGCTACGATGGGCTCCACAATTTATTTGGTTTAGTTTGAGTTAATGTGCATCATGTGCCTGCATATCAAGCGTCACTCCATCGGAGTATCAAATAACTTCCCTTCATGCAAACAATGCATGGGAAAAGTACTCCACGTTGCCAAACCAAATGGTGCGCCCATTCCGATATCAATGGGTGCGAATGGACCATCTAGTGTTAGGGGCACACTGAACTAACCTTCAACGTAACGCATCCTGACCATCAATCAAGTAGACCTAAAAGTGTGGGGTCCACCCAATCTGTGATGATGTTGTGAAAGCAGAGGCTGCCTTAGCTGTTTGTTTGCAGTCAGCTTTGGATTAGTCACGTTGATTTAATATTGCCATCAATGAGGCTAAGTTTGATTACACCAAATATTATTAAATTTTATGATATCAAAGGGGGTGGTGGACCCATACTGTAAGGCCCGTATTTTAAACCGTACCATTCTGTAGGCTTCCGCGGTCCTACCGGTCGAATTTCGGTGACCCGCGATCTGTTATCAGCATTTGCGTGCAACCCTGAGTCATATCTCGCATTCCAGAGTTGACTCGACCCGAGACTTATATCCTTGCACCGCGCCATCGCCGCAGTTCCGATGCCGCATCTCACGCGTTGAGACGATACCCGGGCCAGGAGATGTGGGCTCGTATTCAGTTCGAGGAAAATGCCGTGCATTGCTAAACCCAAGAGAATCCATCACATCAATCACCTCACTTGTCAAAAGTACACCCATCACTCACCCCATTACTCTCTCCATTCCCAAGTACAAAAGCAACCTCAAAAAGTCAACTTTCCATCACCTCACCATCCCTCTCTCCCATCACCTCCCTTACATCACACACTCTCTTCTCTCTCATTCTCTAAGCAATCCCAAAAACTCCCAACGTCCAAGCTTTCCTCCATTTTCCATTTTCTAACGTCCAAGCTTTCCTCCATTTTCCACCCACCATGAAGCTTCATACCCCATCATCCAACCTCTAAAATCCAATCTCAACCATTGATTCTTTCTCCTTGGAGCTAGATCGCCCTAATGCAGAAGAAAGAGGGGTAGTTTTGAAGGTGGGTGCTTCTTTCTCCCTCTCTCTCTTTCCTTATTTCTTTGTGATGGTGTGGCTGTGTGGCCCACTCGGATGGACCCCACCTTGATGTATGTCTCATCCACACCATCCCGTACATTTAGTGGCCCACTTGAGCAAGGCCCACCTAGATATACGTTGTATCCAAAACCCGTCCAGTGTCCCTGGACGCTGGACTTCAGTGAAGGGTGAACGGAAGTGTGGTGTCCTGTCCGTCAAAGCAAAAATATCAGTTTGATTTAAAATTTTGGGTGGACCCCTCATGTAGGCCCCACCTTGATATATCGGTCTAATCCACGCCGTCCATTCCGTTCCCTAGCTCATTTTAGACGTTGAGCCAAAATATGAGGCCAATCTGATTATCGGGCAGGCCATACCATAGGGAAAATAATGGTTTTACCGTTAAAAACTAATCTGATGTTTCTATACACCAAAATACCATGAATATTGGGCTTGATGGGTCTGTCTTGATCCATGGAATTCAACAGTTGGGACGGATTTCTTTGACATGGGCCCCGCATGTGAAAAACCTTAAGAAAACAAAAAAAACAAAAAAAAGAAAAAGAAAAGGCATGCTACTGCAGCAGGCGCTGCTGCTGTCAGCAACGTGCGCAGGCATTGCTGCGCTGGACGTGAAGAGTGAGCTGGGACCACAGTCCCAGCCGTGGGCCCCACTGTGATGTGTGTGAAGATCCAAGCCGTGCATTTGGTAGGCCTCCCTCTGACCAGTGTCCACTCCAAAAATCAGCCATATGCAACACTTAGGTGGTCCACGTCACCGAAAACAGTTGGGTTAAATGTCTGTCATTGAAACTCCTTTTGGGTGTCACGTGAGTTGTGGGTCATTAAGAAATTTGTTTTCCCTCTTCGTATGGGTCTGTGTGACCTTACCTTCGGTCGGGATGGCAAACAAACGTTGTGGTGGACCCCACGTGGGACCCACCTTGATGGCACGTGTGGCCAACACATACATGGGACCCACCTTGAATGTATGTGCCTCGCATCCACCGTCAGTCCAACACGTCCGCGAGATCTGGATGTAATATATCATATTATAAAATATTATATATGTAATATATATATATATATATATATATATTACTAATATAATATATATTTAGGTGGGCCACTTCCACATGGACCCACCATGATTTATGTATTTCATCCACTGTCCATTCCAGGACGGTGGGACCTACCTTGATGTATCTGTTCCGTCCTCGCCATCCATTGCATGGACGTGGAACCCACCATTATGTAAGTATTTTATTTATGCCATTCGATCCACGTGCGTGGGCCTCACACCATTGTGGGATGCATCCACACCGCCCATCCAATTTTCCAAATCATTTTAGGGCCAGGACCAACGGCCAGTAGGCCCACCGCTGATGTATGTTTCATCCACGACCATCTATCTGTGCATGCTGCCGGAGTGCCGTCCAGCAACTGCTGGGCCACCTGACGTGTGCTTTGATCCACCACCATTCAGTGGAAGGTCTGTGGATCTACCATGATTTATGTATTTTATTTGGGCTCTCCAGGTTGTATGTGACCTACTGAGATATATGTGTTTCATCACACTGTCCATCTCTGGACAGTGCAGAGAGGGGCCGACTTTGATGCATGTGTTTTATGCAATTCGTCCATCTGTATTGGACTTGGGATGTGTGGGACCCACATGCTGTATGGTTTACATCCACACCGTCCATCCATATGGTCCCACTTGATGATTGTTAATCCACCATCCAGCCCATGGACGGTGGATCCCAACCTTGATGTATTATTCTATTCTCACCGTCCAGTATGTAGGGCTCACTGTGATGAATTTATTTCAAACATGCTGCCCATTCATCTGGTGGGACCTACCTCCGCTGTCCAGACTGTCCATTTGGATGGTGGGCCTGGCCACCTCACCAGCTACATAGTTATGTTTTAACATCAGTAGGTCCGTGGGACCCTTGACCGTGATGCAGGCATCCTATATCCACGTTGACCATCTGGTGGGGAGGGGGGGTATTTGCTACATGTGCAGGGCTCACCTATTGTGCATTGATGCAGCCTAACTGATGTATATTGAGGCCCATGGGTCGAGGCCCATTGTGATGTATATTTGAGGCCCAGATATGAGGCCTATTGCAATGTAATTGTGACTCATATGATGAGGCCTGGTATGATGTATCTGAAACTCATTTGTTTAGGCCTAATGAGGTATATTTTTGGCCCATATGTTGTGACCCATTGTGATGTATATTCGGCCCATGTGAGGTGGCTGATTGTGATGTAATCGAGGCCCACATGATGGGGCCCATCTGTTGAGTATTTACAGCCCATGGGTTGTGGTCCACGTAATGCTTTTGAGGCCCATGTGCATGGTCCACCTATTGTGTAATTATGTCTCATTTGGCAAGGCCCATGGACGTGGCCCAATGTGATGCATATGTGGCCTATGAGGGAGGCCCACGTCGATGTATGTTAGGCCCTTGTGTGGGGCCATTAGCCCACTATACGTATGGCTCTATGTGAACCACTCCGTGAGAGTGATGCCAGTCAAATGTCCACATTGATGGGCAATGATGGTTTAATGTCCACATTGTGACCTTCCTTAGGCCTTGTTCGACTGATTTGCCGATTTCGATTATCGATCGATTCCGATTGTCGTGGCCGATTGTCGATTAGCGATCGAGGCCGATTATTATGATCGATTTACCAATTCTGATTATCGATCGATTCTGATTTTCATGGATGATTGTCAATTCTGATTGACGTGACCGATTTGCCGATTTCGATTATCGATCGATTCCGATTGTCATGGCCGATTGCCGATTGGCGATCGAGGCCGATTGCCAATTCTGATTGACGTGACTGATTTACCGATTCTAATTATCGATCGATTCTGATTGTTAAGGCCGATCGTATAGGCCGATTTCGATTGCCGAGGCCGAGTATCAAGGCCGATTCCGATTGTCGAGGCTGATTCTGATTTATCGAGGCCGATTGTATAGGCTGATTCTGATTGTCGAGACTTATATAATGTATATGCAACCTGTAGTTGAGGTCCATTATGATGTGTATTCAGTCCGTGTTTAAGGCCTAATGTAATGTATATGAGGCCTATGTGATGAGGCTCATTGTGATGCATTTGAAGGCCGGACGATGGAGCTCATTGTGATGTATGTTAGGCCCATGTGAAAGGCCCATCGTGGTGTGTATTAAGCTCTTGAGTGAGGCCCATGGTGTTGTATATCGGGCCCTTTGTGAGACCATGGGTCCACTATATGTTAGACTCTATGTGGGTCACTCATTGGGGGTAATGTTGGTTAAATGTCCACATTGATGAGGCCGATAGTCGATGCCGATTGTCAGTGCCAGTTATTGATACTGATTATAAGTATGTGACAGCATAGCATCACGATACATGCCCATACGCATCATCTGCATGTTTGTTATGAAATATGGTTGACCATTGCACATGACATTGGACATGTTGTTATGAGACTCCCTGATAGGCGGAGTTTTTCTCACCTGAGTACACGATATGCACAGGATTGATGCATGACTGGATTGTATGACTCATGCATCTTGCATTGTGTGTTGTGATTACTGTACGCCCTAGTGACATCAGTTGTAGCCTCCACAGGTGTTTTATGGATGGTTAGATGAGACACCGAAAATCTATTCTGCATGGGGTGATATAGATATCCCTGGGTGAAAGTACCTAAACCCTCTTGGTTCTAGAGGTTGCTCTAACGTATAGACCGAGTGGATGCATGAGCGCATGAGGGCCGTATACCGTTAGGCCGCGTCTCCCACTGTGTCGTGGTCAGTTGGAAGGGGGTACGACCTTACCTACCTGAGAGGAGGGGACAATGCTAGGCTGAGTCTGACCAGCTCGAGGAATGGGTCCGCTATTGATGAGCTAGGCCCGATATTGGTAGGCGGATAGTGAGGTCTCTTCCACTCACCTTGTTGCGTGCGATGGGGCCGCAATCTGGTTTAGAGTGTAATAGACCCTGGTGATTTTCCAGAGAGAGAAACCGTACTGATATGTGGACTTATTGAGTAGGAGTTGCATGCTCATTCATTCACTATCCACTCGGGTTGGTGGTGCACAACTAATTGTTATGTACCTTTGTTATGGCAATGATTTTTGTTGGGTGTGCGACTAACCTGAGATCAGGAGTCTACTACATTGAGTCTGGGTATCCAAATTTAGGTATGAGACTAGTTTGGATAGAAGCCTCTTGTGATGGACCCCATAGCCTATGATACTACGTACTATCATCTCGATGTCACTCCAGCTTAGTCATTTCATTCGCATCGCATATTGTATTGCATCATCGGCATCGAATATTTGGCTTATTGTCTCTGCATTGCATAACTAATCTGCATTGCTTCATCAGTACATGATATTATTTTTATTATATTGTTGTATCGCATCATTTGGATAAGGCTGATGGTATTTATGGGCCCATCAGCATGTTTTTGCATTTCTCTGATATTGTATGATTTATGGGCTTGTCGGCACTTTCCGCTTACTCTGATTACTCTAATATTGCTTGCTTGGTACTTACCTTGTACACACACTTTCACCACCCTCTAAGCTTTCTATAAGCTTATACACGATAGATGCATGCATGTGGCGTTAGGTTGCAGTAGTAGCGTTGAGCTTGGAGCGTGCAGCGAACTTCTGGAGCTTTAATTTTTACATATGTATTTCTCTTTCAGTATTGTACTTAAATGTTTATATTAGTGGATATGTGATGATGATGTTGCCATTGTGATTTGGGTATACTTGTGGTTATGCTTATTACGAGTTAAATGTACATTGGAAAAAAAATCCTCCTTGTAGGACCTTAGGATTGGAATCTAGCGTATAGACGCTAGGAGCCGAGAATGGGGTACTACAGAGGCTGTCGGCACTAGATTCAGCGATCGAAAATTTTGAGCCCAGATTTCGAGTTTGGGGCGTGACACACACTTTCACCAAAGTGAATGTGAGTACAATTTGAGGGCTACTTTCTCACACCACGAATAGTAAAAAAATGTTACTATAATATGTGACTATTACCTTTTAACCGTACTAGATTTTCCCAATTGGGGCATCCAAACGCAGTCAATGTACTACTCTGGGTGTGTGTGTGTGTGTGTGTGTGTGTGTGTAGATAGAGAGAGAGAGAGAGCAACTTATTCCCATGAAATTCATCAGGATTTTGACTAACCTCGAAGTTTGGGCAAATTACCTAACGAGATTCAACCTTTCAAATATCCTAAGAGTGGGCTTCTGACAAGCTTCTGTAAATTTCTTAGACCAAAATGCCCCTCTCCTTAGTTCAGAAGTCATACGGTCCTTGAGAGATGGAATGGCTACTCTCCCGAGAAAGTGACGGATTGGCTACTCCCATTTGCCACTAGGAAATGGCTGGTGCTCAGTGATCTGTGGGCCCTGCCATGATGTATGTGTTTCATCCATGCCATCCATAATTCATGCCGTCCATCCTTTTTTCCATGTCATTTTAGTGGTAAGGCATCCATGCCGTCCAAAATCTATGTCACCCATCCTTTTTGCCATGTCAAGGCCCAAATATTAGCCGACAAGGTGGATAGAAGTGGAAACTGCCAAGTCAGGACTTTTTGGGCCCACAGCAAGCTAGCTGACAGGGTGGATGGATCGGATAATCCCATTGTAGACCTTAAGTTATGGTACCAATGGTTTGGTAGAAAAGGAAGTGAACACATTGAAAACTACAACTACGATCCAGGAAACATGACAACTACAACCCATATAACATGGCAACTACGACCCATGCAAACCACGACCTATATAACATGACAACCACGACCCTTATAACATGACAACCACGATCTATGACAACTACAACTCATATAACATGACAACCATGACCCATATAACATGACAACAATGACCATTACCTGATGACAACCACGACCCATATAACTTTCATTTCCTGCTCCTGCAGTCTATCAATAGTCATCTCATATTCAAAAAATACTAGACTAGCTTTGGTACGGATGGGCACGTTACTTTCTAACTTTGATGGATGGTAAGGATCTTATGTGCATGTATGGGTTGTGGTTGTCATGCAATCTGGGAGCAGGAAATGAGAACCATGACCCATATAACATGACAACCATGAGGGTCGTGGTTGTAATGTTGTAAGTGTCATGGTTGTCATAAGGTAAGGGTCCTAGTTGTTATGCAATCTAGGAGCAAGAAATGAGAACCACGACCCATATAACATAACGAACACAAGGGTCATGGTTGTAATGTTGTAAGGGTCGTGGTTGTCATGAGGTAAGGGTCGTGGTTGTCATGCAATATGGGAGTAGAAAATGAGAACCACGACCTATATAATATGACAACCACGAGGGTCGTAGCTATAATGTTGTAAGGGTCGTGGTTGTCATGAGGTAAGGCTCGTAGTTGTCATGCAATCTGGGAGTAGGAAATGAGAACCACGACCCATATAACATGATAACCACGACCCATATAACATGATAACTATGATCCATAACAACCACGACCCATATAACATGACAACCACAACCCATGAAAACTACGACCCATTACAACCACGACCCATATCACATGAAAACTACGACCCATATAACATAACAACCACTACTCGATGGAAGACGATGACCATATAACATAACAACCACGACCCATATAATATGACAAGCACGACCATAATTACAATACAATATGAAAAACAGTTCTCTTCAACGGGCACCCAATGAGCTGAAAAACTCTGTTGAGAATCTTGTTTAAGCCTGACCATAAACCCATTTACAGCTGGACCAACCTGTGCAGCTTGGCATTGTGATGCAATAGATGCTGCCCTTCTCTCAAGCTATAGGCTTGGCATTGCTATGCAATAGATGCTACCATTCTCTCAAGCAGTTGCAGTTTATGGTCAGGCTCAAACAAGACATTCTCAATAGAGTTTTTCAGCTTGATGGGTGCCTGTTGAAAAGAACTGTTCTTCATATTGTATTGTAATTATGGTCGTGGTTGTCATGTTATATGGGTCGTGGTTGTCATGTTATATGGGTCGTGGTTGTTATGTTCTATGGGTCATAGTTTTCATGTGATATGGGTCGTGGTTGTAATGGGTTGTAGTTTTCATGGGTCATGGTTGTCATTTTATATGGGTCGTGGTTGTCATGGATCGTAGTTATCATGTTTATAGGTCATGGTTGTCATGTTATATGGGTCATGGTTGTAATGTGTCATGGTTGTCATGTTATATGGGTCATGGTTGTCATGTTATATGGGTCATGGTTGTCATGTTAAATGGGTCGTAGCCCTAAAATGACACGACAAAAAGGATGGGTAACATGGATTATACACATACATTAATGTGAGTCCATATGGGTCGTAGTTGTCGTATTATATGGGTCGTGGTTGTCATGTTGCATGGATCGTGGTTTCACGTGTTCACTTCCTTTTATACCAAATCATTAGTACCCTAGCTTAAGGCCTCACAATGGGGTGATCCGATCCATCCACCTTGTCGCCCAGCTCGCTGTGGGCCCAAAAAGCCCTGACTTGGGCAGTATCCACTTCTAACAAGCATCACAGTGATCTTAGAAAGTTTTTATTGTCACCATTATTTTCTATTTTCTGGCCCACACGAGCACTAGATCAGGCTGATATTTGGGCCCTACTCCTAAAATGAGACGACAAAAAGGATGGGCGGCATGAATTATACACATATATCAATGTGGGCCCATATGGGTCGTTGTTTGCATGGGTCGTAGTTGTCGTGTTATATGGGTTGTGGTCGTCATGTTGCATGCATTGTGGTATCCACGTGTTTACTTCCTCTTCTACCAAACCATTGGTACCATAGCTTAAGGCCCACAATAGGGTGATCCGATCCATCCACCTTGTTAGCCAGCTTGTTGTGGGCCAAAGAAGTCCTGACATGACAAGAGTATCAGTGGCATGGATAAAATGCATACATGGTGGTGAGGCCCACAGACCACCAAGCACTAGCCATTGGTTGGTGGCAGAGGGAGTAGCCAATCCGTCACTTTCTCGGGTGTTGAAAAAGAAGGTAGCTTCTTATTCACTCCAGGATCATGCGACTTCTGAACCAAGGACAGGGGCATTTTCATCCGGAACAATATTAAAAAATTGTCAGAAGGCCACTCTTGGGATATCTGGAATGTCGTAGCTCCTAAGGTAACTTGACCAGACTTCGAGGTCAGTACGGTCAAAATCCCAATTTCATCACAAGAATGAAATTTTATTTTAGTCTAAACCAAATCACAACAACTGAATATAACACATAAAAACATGTCTACGTTGTCAATCGAGTTGAGCTTACCTATAAAAAGGAATCGTATTTATCCATGGATATTTCTTTGTAATCCAAAGGTCCATAAGGAGAGAACAATTCCGCGAAAAATCCCTTCTTACTTCTTGGGTTGATTCCCATATCTTTATGCAACTAATCATTGTACCAAATATGGAGAACACCTATGCATGATCTCCGATAGTACTTGCCAGTATACCGTTTCATGTATCCATCTTATTACATCCTCTTCCATGTTTCTAATACTCGCCAACTTGAAACCGCCATTGAGAAAATGGGCAAGTCATCGACACCTCATCTCGGACGTATATAGATTGGCCAGACTCTCAGAGTAGCCAATAATAGCCAGTTGTGGAATCCAAGGATGGATACTCTCTAACAATATCATAAGAAGTCAGCATAAGTTAAAAAACAAAAAAAAAATGAATCAATGCAATGCGGAGCTGAAAGGATAATAATATAAAAGTGCTCATTAATAAAGCTCATCCTATTTTTACCCCACCATGCTGTAATCAAACCATTTATCTATGTGTCCCACCATGGCTTACATGTTTTTAATACTCGGTAAGTACTAATGATTATTGGAGACCCCCTTATCCCAGACAAGATAAGTCCTAATTTGGACCACTATTTTAAGTCATCTTTGAGTGGATAATGAAGATCTTTGGTAAGTTATAAATATTTTGGATGTGGCCCACACATTGGGACCTAGATGAACGGTTTATATTAGCACATAGTAACCAAAATAGTAGCTTACTACAAAATCAAAGGAAAAAAATGGAGAACTTGTAGAGAGGAACTGTGGAAGTCGAAGAACCCATGATGTGTTTACCAAAAATAGGTGACGTGAATATGTCTTTGAGCTTTTGATTGCCTCGGTATCCACACTACAAGGAAAGACACTTTTACCGGCGGTCACTGCCGGTAAAGTGTCCAAAACCGCCGGTAATACCTTTACCAGTGCTAGACAAGCGCCGCTAATGGTGTGTTTTTTTTTTTCAGCGCCCACTCTACCTATAGTCGCACTTTTGCCGGCTGCTGGTATTTCTGACAGAAGCGCCGATAAAAGTCTATCCTAGCGCCGGCAAAATCTTAGTTTCTGAACACTTTTATTCACGGAAAAGCACCAACATAAGTCTATACAAGCACCGGTAAAAGTCTTCGTATAGATTTGAAAGGGCTGGCAGTAATTTATTATTATTATATATAATTCAATTGAAACCTGTATTTTTTTTAATATTTGAAACATAAAAATGATGTAACACAATTAAAACTAATATTAAACAAATTTTTTTTTTCTTTTTATAAAATCAACCACGCTTGAAAAGGTTCAGCAGTGTAGACTCTTTGAGTCGACTTGAGTTTTCGGGTTTTTAAACTATGATCTCAACTACAATGCAGTCAGCATGTTGTTGGTAGAATTTTAGAAGTCATCTTTTGTGAGAGCTTATCAACCTTTGCTCTAACTAGGGCAACTGAATTAAGAGCTCCAAAGATCACTTGATCTCTCTTCATCTCCTCAAGCTTCCTCTCCTTGCTGGCTGCATCCTCCATGAGGACCAAAGTGCACGGTAGTTTCCCTGACAACTAGCAAAAGCTGGGAATCTACTGTTATAACAAATAGCCAAGAACCACACACTAAACATAACACATAGTCAGCTCTCATTAACCCAAAGAAAGGCACTAAGAAAGAGATACACCAAAGTAAAGAACAAACATATCACCAACTGTATTGAAGAAATAAATATTATCAAAAATCAAATTTATGGATCAACAACACAACAGTTCGCCAACAGACAAGCCAACATAACAAAAACAATCCATTGCAGTGGATACTAAATAATGGTGCAGATGAATAACACCAATGTTAGAAAAATCAAAAGTGTTGTTGTAGAGATGTATGAAGAAAGGAATGATTAGTATTGCGACCACACATACACGCAAGAACAGAGGGGAATCAGTTGTTGCTTTGCTTCTACACAAACCTGGCTATCTTCAGAAGCAGCTTTTAGACTTTCCACAGTATCCGTAGAGGAGTCATTGAGTAAAGAAGCTGCCATTTGGGTATTAAACCATTGTTCAAATATAAATATCCTTGTAAAAGCCATATATAGTTACAAAGAAAGACTTTATAGAGATGCTTACAAAACACATTTTTGTAGGAGTGGATGCATTGAAAGTGATGAAATAGATATAGCTACTCATGTTGGGAGCTTCATTTCCGTCAATGGTGAAAAGAAAGAGAAGTAGAAAGCTAGAGGATGCAGGTCATCTTCCAAACTCTTTGTTGGAGAACTCTCTTATAGTACGGATGACCAAAGTCTGAGAGAAGCATTTACTAGCTATGGAGAAATCATCGAAGTAGTTGTTATAATTTCTATAATAAAAAGATAGGTTGTATTAAACTGGAACCCTAATTTTTCCATGGGTCATATTATCAGGTAAATCCTACATTCTATCTCTCACCCTCTCATGCTTTGTATATATGCACACTTTCTTGATTTTCTAGCTGAATTTAGCACCTGTGGATCCCTGATCATCGGTTGTGATTGCTTTTTATTTTTTGGCAACCTTTTTTTATTTTTTTGGAAATTTAGTTGTACATACAAATAGGTGGGCAGTACAAAAAATAGCTGTGCCACACCTAACAAAATCTAACCATATACACCATTAAAAAAAAAAAAAAAAAAAAACCAAAAACCTAAAGGACTAGATCTATAAAGAGAGCATATAGCTTATCTCACTGGGTCACTAACAACAAAAGCCACAACTGCTCATGAGCCAGTAGATGTAAGCAAGAATCATAGCTTCCAGGAAAGGAAGCAACAAAAGGGTGTATCTATCAGTCAGGTTGGCACTAAATGTGGCCTAACATCTGCTGCCTCAACTAACACTAACACTAAGTGATACAAAGGGTGTACAAGAAGCCTGACCTATGCTGCCTCAACTAGCTTTGTTTTCTGTGTGGGTGGAGCCAAAACCTTCTTGATTAAAATCTCAGCGACCTGAGATCATTGAATAATGTATCTATCAGGTGTGCAACTGTACAGAATCCAAGGACTCAGAAAGGACAAACATCGAAAAGAAAATGGCACCCCTCACATTTCATATAAGAATATCATGCAGTAACAAAGAAAATACGGGCAAACCTCTTGTGGGAGCCAAGTTCTCGAATGCTCTGTTTACTGATTTCGACCAGGTTGACACTCACACTTTCTAATGGCTTAATCACATCTTTGAATACCTTATCTTGTCCTTCAATAACAACTTCCTAATGTAGAAAAGAAAATGGACTTGTTAAGAGATTTTTACGAATACCTTCATGAGCTAAAGGGGCATTATATGATCCTCCAGTCATAGCTTGTGCAAGTGGGGCTCACTGGTTGATTTATAGTGGCATGAAGCATGAAGGAAAGTAGCAAAATATTTAGGTGTAGGTGGAGATGTGCGTCCATTTCAAAAAGTTGAGCTGTCACTTCACAAACATGAATTTTGAGACTAATCCATGGACACATTTGGTTAAAACTTGTGTAAAACTCCGCTGTACTCAATTTTTATAAAATCGTGCCATGCATGTGAGGCTTCTTCTGAAAGACATCCGTACATAGAAACTCTGCTGTACTCATAAACCTAACTGACAACAAAGATCCAAACAAACAAAGGACCCCATTTCTTAGGAACAGTCACAAGCCTAACGCATAACAAAATCAGATTTAAAAAAAAAATAAAAAATCAGCAATTTCCACTGTCCTCTTCTACAGCTAAACCTTCCCTTTGATAAGAAAAGAGAAAAACCAAAACAAGAAGCCCATTCTGCATATCAAAAAAATAAAAATAAAAACTAAAAGTAGATGCAAATTTAACAAAATCTGATTAAAATATTCAACAGTTTAAACCATTCCTAAAATTTTAAACTGGTAAAAGTCAAATTAAAAGCTATTGAATATTTTAATCAGATCAAACACAAAGAATAGGATCTTTTGGGTCTGCAGAGACAGCAATTGTTGCTCACTTAGCAATCATAAGTAATAGGATCTTTTGGGCCTGCAGAGACAGTTTTTACGACTAATAATAATGAATGTTAACCATAAGGGCATAAAATGAGGCAAAAAATTCATATAATCCAAGGCACCTATTATGCAATATATAACCCAATATATGCAAGCAGGCCCTGCTTCACTGATCTGGAGCATCAATCTGATGGGTCCACCAATGAAGGGTATGCTCCAAAAGTATTCAACTGGAAGACTATACTCTTCCAATCAGCAGAGACAGTTTTTACATATGAATTTTATGCAGAGATGCAATGATTGATGTTCAAATGTTCGAAATGCGCCATTAAATATTTATTTGCATGAACAAAACAACAAAATACCAGACCTTTTCAAAATCTTTTCTGGCAGATGCTTCCTTCTCAAGTTTCTCTTTGTAATCATTGTCAACTCAACTCAAATGTGTCTGGATGTGCAATACAAAATCAAAAGACTTCAAATAAGCTTCAGGATAGTATGTAGAATTAGAATGCACAAGACTTGCATAAACATCCTAAACCATCTAAGCTTTATACAATTAATTGGGGGTCAGATACACGAATCTTGTTCTGCCATTCCACTCATGTTGTTTGGATTCCTGATAAAGCAAATATTCAAATCCTTCCATTTCATAAGATTATTTTATAGATGTTGTCACTCTTTTCAGGTCTCTATTTGAACCGGAATGAAGAAAAAAGAAATCTGAATATGCACTTGTATTTTAACTTCTACATTGGTCAGAAAAAACAACTTAGAGTTTCAAAGTAACATACTTTCTTCTTTGCCACATGTACTATGAAGAGGCATAGAACTTCTATGCAGATACCTGCATATTAGCATTCCTTAAAATCATGGGGCCATGCCAAAAGATGCATCAAGAGCTTCTAGGCTAATCAGAAAATTCCAATTCATCACGCATAGGATTAATAAAATTAAGGTTGGTGTCTTAGTGATCCAACGATTTAAATGGATTCTAAATTGCTTCCAGCTCAGTTTTATTCTTTAACAGATTCTGAAAAAGAAATTAAATTTAAAAAACAGAGGTAACGGGTCCATCCATTGCTCTAAATCAAGAATCCTTTGTACTATAGACTTCACACCTGTTTATAATCCATATACAAAAACATATGATCGATTTTTCTACACAATGGAAGTCCTTGAATAGGTCAGACAGAAGTAGCATCAAAACCTTATATTCCACCAGAAAATTTATCCACGCTAAAACTATGATTAGAGATCCACCCCATCTGTACAAAGTACATGAACGGCAGAGATCTCAAACATGTCAAACAAGTGGTGGAACATAAGAGGTAACTCCCCATAACGCAGAACTCCAAACGATGCCAATTATAGAAAACCAAACCTGAAGCTGAAGCTGGCTGCTCTGGGGCTTGACTGAGGGGCCTGGGAGCATAGCACCAGCTGAAGCTGTCTGTGAGGTAAACCATCATCTGAAGAGTTCTGAGGCCTTGGAGAGAATTGGGAATCAGCCCGGGTAGCAGGGGTAGCAGGGGAGGGAATCCTGTTAACATGGGCATTTTCTCAAACACTTGTAAGGACAGAGAACATGTATAAATACTCACCAATCACATTCCATTCCATAACCCGTATTCAACAAAACCTCAGGAGCAATATAATCAGGGGTACTGACAGCAGAGTACGCCTATACATGTGGCAGAAAAAAAAGTGAGCAGTATGCACAAAAAGCCTATACATGTGGCACAAAAAAAAGTGAGCAGTATGCATTAAAAAAAAACAAAAAAACAAAAGCGAACAGTAAGCACTCAATGCATACATGTAGCATGCCCATCTCATGCACCTCCCAGATGTACCAAATGTGTCTCTTGGCACATGCTCAATCTGTAGAGATTCTTTGGGATTGGCGAACAAAAGCCTAGAAGATATGAAACCTAGTTCAAGAAACCCATATTAGTTTGATATACGAGTAAGAGTTTATCTATTAATGATTACAAAGAGTTTATCTTACAGGTGTGCTGGCATGTTGGAACTTTTAGGGTCTCCACGTTTGACACTCCATGTCTGACACTTACACATGCATTCGTTTCCAATTTACATAGGTCTTCTTGCTTCATTTTCTTATCATTATAACCAAGCCATTTAAAATGCATTAAAAGTGGTAACTCGGTTAAGTAGGTGTATTAGGCAATGAACTTATTTTGAAGTCAACAAGACTAACTAAAATTCGTAGAAAACTTTCTTGGCATGTTTCATCTTGTCCGTGAAACAGAAATTCAATGCCTTGTAGCCATGTCAGGGCTGCCCTATGTGACGATTTATCCCATGAGACCGCAGGTTGGTTTCCCTTTACATTTGTAAAACTCAACAAAATGAATTCCCCTGTTGTAAATAAATAGTAAAAAATGTGAAATTAGAAAATAACTCTAACATGTTGCTACATGTCATGTTGGGAAAAAAAAAGCAACGGAAAAATCAACCAATGAAAAAAAAAAGAGACCAAGCTACTAAATTAGATTTCATAATAAAAAGTAGAGTTAATAAAAGAGATGCATACATAAAGTTGACATTGGTGGGTTCACTCATCAAGGTAAGTTTGCATGGAGTAACACAGACTACAAGATTTCTGGATACTTGCATCCTGGTATTTAGATAGATATTCGCGAAGTCAGCAGTATTGATTGTAAAACAAAATAGAAACTATATTCGCACTACAAACAAAGTTTAGGGCATTGAAAAGATCTTGTAGTGTTGTGACTGCAAAAGAGACTGTGTATCAGCAAATATTCTTTGGCATTTTCGAAAGCGTGTTGTCTAAAAGTCTTGGGCATGGTGCTAGACTTTTACTTTCTCTTGTTTCTCCTCTCAAATGCCTTAGAGCTTCCAATCCCTTTCATTGATCAAGGCGAGAGCTCTGCCTTCCCATGAGAGTTGTGCTCATCCATGCAGACCTTTCTTTTTTTGGGTGATGTCTCATTATTTTGGTCTAGCTGTCTACACAAGTAAACTAACCACAGTTCAAGATCCATAAACAACAAATCAACAAATAAACTTATAGAGATCAAGATAGGATCTCAAACATTTTTTATTAAAAGAAAGGCATAATAAAATCATAGAAATCACAAATAAAGGAGTTGACTTCCTTGGGACACGCATGGTATACAGATGTTTTTCCATTGATCTCATTACTTTATTCGGGATTTCGGGATTCCAGGATTCTTTTGACAATAGTTACATCCTTTGAAAGGTAGGAAATGAACCATTCGACATAAAAAAGAATGTTGAAAAATTCACTGCCAAGGCACATTTGAATGTGTATAAGGTGTGGCCACTGTGCATATTACCTGATGTAAAAATCAGGCCTGCCTACTCATCAGGTGGGCCACACATGTACATTAAATGTGGACAACTAGAGCTTTTTTTTTTTTTTAACAATCCATTGTTTCTCTACAGGGTTAGCCCATGTGATGAGTTAACCCTACTCATCAAGTGGGCCACACATGTACATTAAATATGGACAACTAGAGCTTTTTTTAACAACCCATTGTTTCTCTATAGGGTTAGACAATGTAATGAGTTAACCCTACTCATCAGGAGGGCCACACATGTTATATGCAAGTTTCTTAAAACTTTTAAGTTTAACAGAACATAACAATACTAGAAACATTAAAGACTACCAAAATAAGTGTTCTTCAAATGTTGTAATCCGAGGTAGAGCAATTATGAGTACAAAGGAAAATATACATAGTGATTTTGATGTTTCCAGTTGGATACAAGTATAAAGGAAAAGAAAGAAAAAAAACTTTATATAATATATTATTCTAAACCAGAATGCAAGGGGAAGGTTACATAAAAAAAAAAGGTCATTCTATTAAAAACTCACTTGAAAGCAAAAGCAAATAGAAGAAATATTGGAGAGGTGGATTTACACTGTAAAGAAAGAATGTGATAGAAGAATATCCTTCTACATTGGAAATCTCATTGTTACGTTTGAAAACTACTCAGTATTCAATTCAAAATTAGAAGATAATGATTCATCAGAACATAAATATAGAGGGAATAACAGACCAACCATGGTGGCAAATGTCACAAATATGAAAAAAAGGGACACATTGCTCAGAATTATATCAAGGGAAGATCCAATAGCCGTTGGTACAACTATGAGAGGAAAAGTCCATCTGTAGCACTAGTTGTTAGAAAAGTTAATAAAAAATAAATAAAATTAGCAGCACTAAGATTTTCTTTCAAAGTTAACATGACAAAGGATAATAATTGTAACACTTTAAGTGTTGGGAACATCCAAACTTGTATTGACTGATGAAAGAATGCACAAACAATAGAATGTAATGGAATAATATAAACCCAACGATTAATCTTTGCAGTCTATGCATAACAGAGTATTTATAAAAATAAAATAAATAAATAAACACCTAAAAAGTTTGACTACATAATCGAGTGCAGAAAACACTCCACTCGTCACGAAATCTAATAGAATTCAGATTGAAAAACTGCAAATCGAAGTATCGAACAAATCAGAACTGTATCACACAACAAATCATTTCTATGTATTCGCATCAAACAACATAGAAAAATCCCTAATTAGGGTTTCAACATTGAATTAGGGTTTCAACATAGTAAATCCCTAATTAGGGTTTCAACATAGTAAATCCCTAATTAGGGTTTCAACATTATAAATCTCTAATTAAGAAATCACTAGGGTTGAAATCGATGAAATCTAGACTCTTACCTATTTTAGATCTTCATCTAAGCCCTGAAATTAATGGTAGCTCGAGCGCGCGCGCGCGCGAGAGAGAGAGAGAGAGAGAGAGAGAGAGAGAGAGAGAGAGAGTCGGGGGTAGGAAGAAGCTGAGAGTTGCGCGAAAGAGAGAGTTGGGGGTAGGAAGAAGTTGAGAGTCAGGAGAGAGAGAGTCACGAGAGAGAGAGAGAGATTCGTTGGGAGGGAGAGAGAGAGAGAGAGTTGGGAGCGAAATGGAAATCGTGTTTTGTTTTTATTTTTACATAGAAACATCCGTGGGCCCGCTTTTAAATAGCGCCGGTGCATGATGCACCCTAAGTGCTGGTTTTACACATTTTTGCTGTAGCGCCAGTTGCAAGGATCACCATATGTCTCTAGAAGTGTATCTCCATCGTTGATGATCAAACCATCCTTGTAGAAATTAAACGACTGTGATTTCTTCAAGGTGATACTCCCTTCTTCCACTTTGTCGTAGAAGTTTTTTGGAAGAGTTGTGACTTGACAAGAAGAGATTTGCAGATGGAAGCTGTGTTTTGGTACCATTCGATACTTCTTTAGAGGGAGATTCCATTTGAGTTAGCTCTCAACGAATTTGGAGATTGCCCATCTCTTGAAATCAATTCTATTAGTTAGAAATGCATGTAATTGCAATTAGATGTTCGGGCATTTCCTTTTATATCAATTGAATTATCACAATTCAATCGAATTGAGCATCTAAATGCACCCTTAAGGTAGTTATCAACATTCATGTGGACATGAGAGAGAGAGAGAGAGAGAGAGAGAGAGAGAGAGAGAGAGAGAGAGATTACCAGAGGAGCTAGAAGGGTTGCAAATAGGCTAAGGAGAAGTCCTTCACTAGGTTTATGAACACGAAGCTCTGAGAAACAATTAACGTATAGAAGCCCAAGTGGGACACCCCACGGAAGATAATGAGGGACCGCCCAATGCAGTGTCCTGCATATCACTGTACATGGGAACTCTCTTCCTAGACAGAAAAGGAAAATGTCATCGATCATTCCAATAATAATGCCATAGATGCAATGTTAGAACTAATGGGCTATTCATGGCATTAACCTTGCAGGTAGTGGAATGATGGTTTAGATCAGTTAATTGAGTATAAGGTAAGGCCCATGAAAGTGTGGCGTATACACCCACTTCGTGCACCCATGATTTAATGGGCTCATTTGGTTGTTTGTATTTGATATGCAATGGATTCATATTTGGAGTTGGAATCTAATTCATTTAGAATCCTTAATTATGTTTGGCCTCTGTAATAAGAATGCACTAGGAATCTAATGTTTTTGTTAAGTAGCCTGCGCTTTGAAAGCATTGGAATCTAGTATTATATTTGCAAATACTTGAATCGAATTAGCTAAATCACCTACAATATTCTCATATGATGGATATGTCACTACACCAAAATTGTCATTTAGGAACGGTTTTAAACTGTTCCTAAATGCTTCAGGAACGGTTTTAAACCGTTCCTAAATGAGGCGTCGCAAAAAAAAAGGAACGGTTCAAAACCGTTTTGGGTACCGTTTTTGAATTTTAGAAACAAAATTTTAGGAACGGTTTTAAACTGTTCTAATGTCAACGGTCACATTTTAGGAACGGTTTTGAACCGTTCTTAATGTTGACAACGGTTAGATATAGGGTGGAATTTTAGGAATAATTTCAAAAAACATAAGTGCATCCAACAGAAGTTTATTGCATTCCATCAAAGTAGAGATTAATCCAAAGAAAAACATAAGCAGAGAGGTATGCTCGTCTTAAGACTGCAACTAGGTTCATTTATCTAAAAATATCTACAATAGTATCAAATTTTGTGAGCAAGATGCCATCGATCAATCTGGCGCTAGGTGCATCCGACAGGTCCGTTAATTTCTGTATAAGGTAAGAAAATTGCTCAATCCACACGTGTCATCAATTAGCTAAAGAAATCATAACAAAATGGTGGGAAAAATCTCATTCATTTGAAACATGATCACAATACAACATATAAAACTTGACAAAGAAAGGCTAATCGTGAAGGACAAAAACCAACCGATAGTAAAGTTAGCTCAAATAGCTAACAGAAAAAGAAAAAGAAAAGAAAAATATAACTTAAGCAGCCATCCAATATTTAAAAAAAACACAGTAGTCTAATCCAATAAAGCAATCCAAGAGATACTGAATCAATGAAAAAAGAAATCCAAACTCACTTGGGCTTGTAGATGTTTATAGAACGACACACTTCCCCTTCACGAGTCAAGATCAACATTGGCACCATCTTCCTCAGCTTCATCTTCTAGGTTCATTTCCAAGATCTAAAAAAGTCAATCTAAGACATCACCATACCAACATCAAAACACCATGAATGCACATAAAATTGGAGAAAAATCAAGCTGCCACTGACCTGCACCTAGTCTCCATCAAGGCCATGAATCCACTGCAAATTTAACCAAAAAGAAAAAAAGAATAGAGGCACAAGGCCAACACCTCGATAAACATGTCCTAAATGAGAATATAGTCAATTGGCAAGTTCAATTCAATTGGCACTCAATGAAGTTTGGTTAATATAAATGAAATTTGATCATCGACTAGTAATTTTTAGATAGTAGTGGTAGAAGATTTGTAAAGCTGACAATTAATAGCTGGGACAAGGCTATAGTGAAGATGATGAATTGACGGAAATGATCAATAAATACAACATGCACCTTAAGTTCTGATGGTTTGATGACACAAGCACACAACCACATCAGCCTCAACAAGCTCTAAAATTACAGAAGAAATTAATTCCATCAGTATGATTGAATAGAAACACAAAAAAGTAACAAATATATGTGCAATTTTAATTGCAATCAATGTGACCCGCTTGAACCAAAACAGATAACAATATCACTTTGAAAATGGGAAGAAAAGGTAAACTTGTGGATGCTACTAGAACAAATCTTCCCATTGCCGTCTATCATGAATTCTCCAATTAGTCTAGCAACTAGTGGTAGGTGAAAGCAAAGCAAGACATAATGAAGTCAATTTCTACTCAAAAAATTGTCATTCTATTGTAATGTCCAGTTTTTTTTTTTTTTTTTGAAAGATAACAATTGCATTAAGAAGAGAGAAAGATACGAAAAGAAGAGGGAGGCTGCAGAGATTGCAAACACCCTAAACACCAAAAAAAATTGAGATCCATTGCAATGTACAGTTTTAGAAACCTTTATACAGTGCAAGGAAGAGGCTCAAAATCTTCACATCAGAAGATCCTAGCCTTCCAATCTTTAGCCTTTTATAGCCTTTTTTCCTAAACAGTTGTTTTATTTCTTCCAATTTGCAAGAACTTAGGGCATCCCCATCCACAATGGAGCCCACCACACCCACAATGGGCTAACCATGCGATACTTGGAATTTCTTCATCATTACAATTTTCACTGCCCATAAATTTAAAAAGAAAAAAAGAAAAAAAAAAGTCATTTGTCAGGTCTTGAGCAAGGGGAGTCAAGTGTTAGTTTTGCACCATTTAGAAAATGGTGGTGAGACTTTAGACATACACATGGAGAAAGAAAATGAAGAAAAAGAAAAGTTGGGAGAGAAAAGTATAGAAAAAGAAGAGGGGAGTCTAATAACATAGAAAATCTGCTACACGAAAGAAATGCATCCACAACAGTCCTTGAAAATTTTAATTCAAGCTAAGTTGTTGGATGTAGCTCTATGAGGCTGTTACCTGGCTCCAATTTCTGAACTCCTCTATTTCTCATTGCCTCTCTCACTCTTGTCACTTTGTTCCATTGGCCAGCACTTGCATACATGTTCGCTAGAAGAACATAATCCCCACTTTGAAAGAAGTCTCTTGTCTTTGAAAGAAGTGAATCCAACCGTCTGCAGATCAAACTATGTACGAAGAAGTTGGACAAAGCAAAAACTTTCAAGGAAAGAAATCAAAAATGAAAAAAAATAGATGAGAACTACTGTAGTGTACAAACCTCAACTGTTTGAGAGCTAATGTTGACTTTTCACATCTATATAAAGGGTGGAAAATTTTTCAAGGAAATTGTCGATGATGGTGCTTAGAAATTTCTCATGTAGGTCTTCTATTAGGTGTTAATTGTTTGACTTCTTTGGTTAGTTGGAAAGAACCCAAGCAGGTTCATTGCAACTCTCCACCATACAGTCGATTGCAACCTGTAAGATGATATAAGTTCATATCCACCTCACTACAACAAAAATGGCCTTGTGGCTAGAAATGAACAATCAACCAAACCATATACAAGAATTCCAGGACATGACAGTATATTCATATATATATATATATATATTTACAGATTTTAATGCATGGATTGTGACATCTTTGGAAGAATAATAGAAAGCTACTTTGTGTATAAAGCTACTTTGTGTGTGCATGTGCATTTGAAAATTCATGAGAACCTATTTTCCTCACCCATGAGAACGTGTTGATGTTGGTGGTTTCATGGTGGCTTGTTAATCTTCTCTCTTTACCCTCCCCATATGCAGAAATGTGCTCCTTGTGGCGCAGGTGCAACTTCTCAAAGGCCTTAATGATAACATCGATTCCACCGTTGGCTCTCATGGACTTGGTGCTGACAGAAGTGAATGAACATATGATTTTATTTAGAATTTTCAACTTGGGACACATGAATCACAAGATTTACAACCATAGAGCAAATATTGAATTTCTCATAGCAACTCACTTGTAGTTTGTGTGGGCACCAGCACCATTCCAGTCACCCTGATTTTCATTGAAGTAAATAGACGATCTGAGAGAGAGCTAAATGAAAGGGTAGATTACTTTGTTTCTCCACATTATATTCATGGTGACCCATCCAATGTACATAGGCATGCAAGAATCCTGATAGTTCAAATCATGTACCTGGTGTGAATAGATAATATCCCAAAAATCACACCAACCAGATGATCTTAACCATTTGATTCCACCATTGGATTTAGAAAACCAACCATTTTCATCCTAACCAATCGTATTTTAAAGCCACTGTTTGGATGGCTAGGATTACTTGATAAGTGATTGCTTCCCTTTTTCTTTTTTTTTTCTTTTCTTTCTTTCAAGTTGGAAATACTCATCTTTTTCTTTTTTCGATTTGCCAATCAATTTCTCTACACCTTTTTAATAGATCTTCACCTTATCTTCATTGAGATGCGTTGCCGCATCGATTCTTGAAGTATTTTGTTCGGTAATGCTATGTTTGGATGCACAAGTTACTTGAATTGCAGATATGCTCTTCTCTATCTCTATCTCTAAGTGCCTGTGCATCATGCATCAAACTCTACCAAAGTATGAAATAACTTTCCATGCCCCAAACAGGGATGAATATTTTTGAAGATGTGCTCTTCTTTATTATGATTATAAGAGAATGCTATCTTATAGTCATTTGAAGAATCTCACTTCCATAAAGCAGGATATCCACAAAGAATATTATTATTTAATCAACATAAACAAAACTTAATAAACCATTCCAGATTAATATAAACATATGAGGCCATTCCCTACTGCAACAATTGCCTTCATTTCAAATGCTTGAATCCCTGAAACACAGCCAGGATCCAGATTGCAGACAAGGATGGTGCACCTGTCATTTGTACCACTTATTCCAGGAAGCAAACCTCCACCAAATGCAGCTGCAGCATTTCCCATTTACAGATTAAAAAGAAAGAAAGGAAAGAAAGAAAAAGAAAAAGAAAAGAAGAAGATCATAAATGCATAAAAGTAAAATCTGACTTCCGCCCCTCCCCCCCCCCCCAAAAAAAAGGATAAAAAGTGAGCAAGCATGCTAGGTATTCAAAACAAGACAAGCCGAAGATCATTCAAAGTTCAGACACATTGCCTAAGCAACCCTACCTGAGGAAATGCCACTGAAACTGAAAATAAAATGTGGATCAGTGAGTGAGATGACAAAGAACCATACAAAAGTAAGAGGAAATAAAATGTGCAATGCTAAGACAAAGGCATACTATGAAACTCAATTCATTCCAAGGATTTAGTTGGATTGGATGGCATCTCCAGAGCATTTGATTCCTTTCCAGCTCTCTCCACAGGGGTCACCACCAACAAAATTCCATCCAGTGAGTTGGGGTGGGAAGTTCAGGGAGATGTAAAGGCCCTACAGAGCCGCGATTGCAATGAGAAAAGAGAAGGGGTAACTCAGGAATTCCATTTGATCTACTGAGTGGAAGTGTTAGAATTTTTGTATTAAGAAAAAGAAAGTGTGAGAATTCCATTTGGTCTATAGGCATTATTATGCACAGTATTCTCTGGGATTTCAATTTCTACAAATGGAGCCCATGCACAGAAACTTTAATAGTTTCACCAAAAATGAATGATTTCAATACACATTTTTCACTTTAACATGTTGACATTGATTCATTGGAGTAAAATGGTGTACAAGCCACAAGCATTTCATACATGATTTATTGTATTCCTTGACTTTGCCCATTAATCACTGCTTCATCTATTGTACCCCAAAGCTAAGGACCTATCTTCAATTTACAAACTATAGTTTACAAAGCACTAATTTTCAATTGGGGCCCACTATTTATACGCAACCTTTTTGGTATATATGCCCTCTGTTTTTTACTTTCTTTTATCAGAAAGTAAAGTTTATTAAGAAACAAAGCCCAGAGGCAAATGGCTACCCCATTACAACATCAACACCGACCAATCTCCAAGAAATACATCTGTACTTGACCTGAAATTTCCTTTAATCTCCAACCTGAAAGTTATCTAGCTACTACTAATCTAATGTGGCTGATTGGACTAAGTACATGATCAGAGTATATTGAGCAGAACCAAACCCTTGCAGCATATTTTTTTCCACCAATATGGGTGGGTATCATTTAATAGATTAACATACATTTCCATTGGCAATAGAAACAGAACAAGGTCCATCCTTATCTTTGACAACCTTGACACCATCATCCCCTCCAGCACTATGTATTACTGCATTGAACTCAGAGCTTAGGGACTAGCTTCCTACAAGAAGATTTCGCTCAATCTATAACCAAAAATGTCAAAAATCATTCAGAAGATGTCATTCAATTTAAGCCCAATCATTGCCATTAGGAGAAAACCTCATCCTAAAACCTTAATTTCTAGCAGAAGCATGGGAAAAGAGCGTGAATCAGACCAAAAGCCCTAAGCCTAGGAGGGAGAGAGAGAGAGGGAAGGGAAGGGAAGGTAATAGAATCTAAAAGCCCTAAACTGCAGAGGGGTTTAGATCTGTACCTGTTTGTGGTGATTAAAAGGACCAGATTTGGCCGGACCTGGTGCTCTGATCGTGCAGGATGGACAAGAAGTACAGCAACTGCGGTCTTTGGTTTGTGCTGGAGGACGGAGGACAGAGAAAGAGATGAAGATTCTCGAGCCGGGAGGGCGGAGACAGGGGCCGAGAGAGAGAGAGAGAGGAGATTTGAGAAGAGCAGGACGAGATTAGAGATTTGAAGAGAGAGAGAGAGAGAGACGCGAGATTGAAGAAGAGATGAATCAAAAGAGCCCTAATAAGGAAAGACGGTACACTCCTGGGTTTTAAAAAATGTGCCTGCACTTAAAAACGATTTAGAACTGTGTGCACCTAGAAATGGTTTAAAATTGTACCTGAACCAAAGCATTAGCCGTTCCTGATAAACGATTTTGGTGTAGTGCGTATAACATTATAGATAATAATTGTAATAAGCACATCAAAATATACACTATAGTTAAAATTGATGAAATTTCAAGCCTTAGGTGGGCCACAAAAGTGAGCCCACAAATGTACAAATGTCTACATGTTCAATAAGTTATAGGTTAAAGATAATCCATCTAAGGGCCATAGTGATGTTTAGGTGAAATCCACTCCCACCACTAGATAAGTCATCTAATATTACACCTAAGACAAAAAAATTCAGGCTGACTTATGGTTCAAGTGGGGCCACACTACAAGAAACAGTGGTGATTGAATGCCCACCATTAAAAACTTCCTAGAAGCCCACCTTAATGTTTATTTGCCATCCAACCTGTTGATAGGTGGATCACATGGACCTCGATGAACGGAAAGCATAAATATTAGTTTGATCCAAAACTTTTAATGATGTACAATCCCCACTTTATGGTCCACTTGAGATTTAGATTTGCTTCCCATACCCTAAAAGGAGTTGGAAAAACTGACGGATGGCATGGATATACAACACATACATCAAGGTGGGCCCATAGTAAGGAACCCTACTAATGTGTTACCTAGGTAACACTTGATTACAGATTGAAACATTTGTGTGTTCGTGTAAAGCATTGTGTAGCAAACCCACAGGATAAGAATAAAATGAGAAAAAAGTCTAAAATATCCGGCCACACATAATGTGTGCCTAAAATCCACTCCCACTATTTAGATGGTTGATCTAATATTACATCCAACGCCAAAAATTCAGTCGGACATGTGATTTAGGTGGGCACATTCAAGGAAATAGTTGCGATACAAGCGTTCACCCCTAAATTTTACAAGCTCACAACAATGATTATATGAAATCCACTTCAACCATTAGATGCCACACAAAAATTTAAGCATGGGTCCCAAAAATCAAGCCCATTCATAATGTAGGTGGGCCACACCAAGGAAAGCAAATTAGAAGGTTCACCTTGCACTGTATATTGTTTCTAATGGTGTGGTCCATCTAAATCATGAATGGAACAGATTTTTGGGTCTTGTGCCTAACATGGGATGAATCACCTGACGATCAGAGTGAATTTTACATAACATTATGGTATGGCTCACTTGTGCTTAGAGCTGGGCATGTCTGACCCAATCCAGTGGATCCGACCCGATCTGAACCGATCAGAACTGAACTGGCAGCCTGAATTGGTGTGAATCGAGTAGGGTCATTCAGATCTGAGAGTTCTTTGGATCGAGTTCGGATCGTGGTAAATCCGGACCGATCCGAACCGAATGGATCCGATCTAATCCAGAGTGATTCTTATGAATATTTATTACATATATTTATCTTATAAACAAGTTGGATGACAAATAAACATCATTGAGGCCTTATAAAATTTTCAATGGTGAAAATCAATACTTTTACTTTTTCCTGTGGTGTTATCCACTTGAGCTTTGGATATACATCAATTTTGGGTTCAACCACTAAAATGATTTGGAAAAACAAATGGACGGCGTGGATAAACCACATGCATTCATGGTGGGCCCCAATAGAGTTTACTTTGTACGATAAAAGAGTCTGGAAGTGGATTTGCTAGTGTACCACACACTAGCTATATAGCTTCTGTAGGTATGTGTCATGCTAAGATGAGTATTGATGCTCCTCGAGCTCCAATTTGTACGAATGGTTCAAAGGAGATCAAAGTTATATGGGTCCACCAAAATGTTTATTTTCCATCCAATCTGTTCATAAGGTCATAAAGACCTGAATTAAGAGGAAAACAAATTTTAAATTGATCCAAAACTTCTGTGACCCCAAAAAGGGTTTCAATGGTAGACGTTCAATCCCCCGTTACTTTTTTTTAGTGTGGTCCACTTGATAGTTAGATCTGTCTTATTTTTCATTTCAAGCCTTAAGATGAGCTTGCCAAATGGACGGACAGTTTGGATATAACACATACCCCATGATCAGACCCACAGAACTTGCTGATGTTAATATAGCAATGCACAGCAGCCACAGCTGCACTTTCGTGCTGTGCACGTTAACACAGTTGCGCTTTTGTGCACAACACGTTAAACAGTTGTGTAAATACGTGTCATGCAAAGAAGAGCGGAGACGCGCCTCGAGCTCCGAGTTGTACGAATGGCTCAAATGAGATCAAAATTACATGGGCCCCATAATGATGTATTTATTATATCCATACCATTTATCCATTTTTCATGATTATTTTAGATCATTTAAAAGAAAATGAATCATATCAAAAGCTCAAATGGACCACACCGAAAATAGCGGTGAGGATAATAATTTTCACTGTTCAAAAAGTTGATCTGAATCATACCCAACCCGATCCGACTCAGTTTTCCTGACCGAGTTGGACTCAGTTCAGGTCAGGCCAACCATGCATCGGATCAGTTCGAGTCAAATGTCCCAGACTCGCTCCCGGATTGGATCAAGTTCGGGTCAGCCCATGTAGATTTCAGACCGAATCGAGTTGGACCCAATCCGATCTGACTCGGTCCGATGCCCAACTCTACCTGTGCTGTGAAACCATGCTAACCCAATGCTAGAAGAGTTTGCTTTGATTTCAAATCATTGCTTTCAAGGATTTGGAATGCATTGGAATCTATATCCTCCACTATAGTTTTAGTGCCAAACAAGAAAAAGGTGGATTTTGGATTTCAAATAAAGGTATCTTGACCATATTGACCTCAAAGTTTGGGCAAATTACCTAACGAGATTCAACCTTTCAAATATCCTAAGAGTGGCCTTTTGACAAGCTTTCGTAAATTACTTGGACCAAAATGCCCCTCTCCTTGATTCAGAAGTCGTACGGTCCTGGAGAGATGGAACGGCTATTCTCCCAAGAAAGTGACGAATTGGCTACTCCCCTTTTCCACCAGGCAATGGCTGGTGCTCGGTGCTTTGTGGGCCCCACCATGATATATGTGTTTCATCCATGCCGCTCATCCTTTTTGCTGTGTCATTTTAGAGGCAAGGTATCTATGTCGTGTCATTTTAGGAGTAAGGCATCCATGCCGCCCATCCTTTTTGCTGTGTCATTTTAGTGGTAAGGCATTCATGCCGTCCATAATCCATGCCGCCCATCCGTTTTACCATGTCATTTTAGTGGTAAGGCCCAAATATCAGCCGAAAAGGTGGATAGAAGTGGATACTGCCCAAGTCAGGATTTTTTGGGCCCACAGCGAATTAACCGACAAGGTGGATGGATCGGATCACCCAATTATGGGCCTTAAGTTATGGTACCAATGGTTTGGTAGAAAAGAAAGTGAACATGTTGAAAACCACAACCACGATCCAGGCAACATGACAACCACGATCCAGGCAACGTGACAACCACGATCTATATAACATGGCAACTACGACTCATGCAAACCATGACCCATATAACATGAGAACCACGACCCTTATAATATGACAAGCACAATCCATGACAACTACAACCCATATAACATGAGAACCACGACCCATATAACATGAGAACCACGACTCATATAACATGACAACCACGACCCTTACCTCATGATAACCACGACCCATATAGCCTGCATTTCCTGCTCCTGCAGTCTATCAATAGTCATATCATATTCGAAAAATGCAAAGCTAGCTTTGGTATGGATGAACACGTTACTTTTCTAACTTTGATGGACTTTAAGGATCTTATGTGCACATATGGGTCGTGGTTGTAATGTGGTAACGGTCGTGGTTGTCATGAGGTAAGGGTGTGGTTATCATGCAATTTGGGACCAGGAAATGACAACTAGGACCCATATCGTGGTTGTCATGCAATCTGGGAGCAGGAAAGGATAACCACGACCCATATAACATGACAACCATGAGGGTTATGGTTGTAATGTGGTAAGGGTCATGGTTGTCATGTAATCTGGGAGCAGAAAATGAGAACCACGAGCCATATAACATGACAACCACGAGGGTCGTGGTTGTAATGTGGTAAGGGTCGTGGTCGTCATGAGGTAAGGGTCATGGTTGTCATGCAATTTGCGAGCAAGAAATGACAACCACGACCCATATCATGGTTGTCATGAGGTAAGGTTCGTGGTTGTCATGCAATCTGGGAGTAGGAAATGAGAACCACAACCCATATAACATGACAACCATGACGGTCGTGATAGTAATGTTGTAAGGGTCGTGGTTGTCGTGAGGTATGGGTCGTGGTAGTGATGCAATCTGGGAGTAGGAAATGACAACCACGACCCATATAACATGATAACTACGACCTATATGCCAACTACGTCTCATATGGCTACATACGCACGACAATGGCGTGACTTGCACATAAGATCCTTATCGTCCATCAAAGTTAGTACGTGACATACGTAGATATCATTTATCCCATGTACTCACCAAGTTGGTGCAAGTCACGCCATAGTCGTGCAAATGATATCTGTATAATAGCATAGGTTGCATCAAGTGGTTGTGATGTGGTAAGGGTCATGGTTGTCATGTTATATGGGTCGTGGTTGTCATGGGTCGTAGTTGTCATGCAATATGGGATGTGGTTGTTCTGTTATATGGGTCGCAGTTGTAATGAAGTAGCCATATGGGTCGTGGTTTGCAAGGGTCATGGTTGTCATGTTGTATGGGTCATGGTTGTCACGTTATATGGGTCGTGGTTGTCATGTTGTATGGGTTGTAGTTGTCATGGATCGTGGTTGTCATGTTATATGGGTTGTGGTTTGCATGGGTTATAGTTGCCATGTTATATGGGTCGTGGTTGTCATGTTGCCTGGATCATGATTGTCATGTTATATGGGTTGTAGTTGTCATGGATTGTAGTAATCATGTTATATGGGTCATGGTTGTCATGTTATATGGGTTGCGGTTGTTGTATGTTCACTTCCTTTACTACTAAATGAAAGGATAGCCATTGGTACAATAGCCTAAGGCCCATAATGGGGTGATCCGTTCTGTCTACCTTGTCTGCTAGCTCACCATGGGCCCAAAAAGGATGGGTGACATGGATTATACACATACATCAATGCGGTCCCACCTTTATTTTCTATTTTTTGCCCCATACAAGCACTGGATTAGGCTAATATTTGGGCCTTACTCCTAGAATGACACGGCCTAAAGCCCACAATGGGGTGATTCGTTCCGTCCACCTCGTCGGCCTGCTTGTCGTGGGCCCAAAAAGTCCTGACTTGGGCAGTGTCCACTTCTAACAAGCATCACAATGAGCCTGAAAATTTTCACCAGTGGGTTCTATTGTCACCATTATTTTCTATTATGTGGTCCACACGAGCTTTTGCTAAGGCTGATATTTAGGCCCTAGCCCTAAAATGACATGAGAAAAAGGATGGGCAGTATGGATTATACACAAACATCAATATGGGCCCCACTAGTTTGGTCCTTGCCCACACACAAAAAAGGGTTCTGTACATATCACTTTCTTAGCATTAAATATGATGTAACTTCTTATTCCCTAAAAAACTGTACAACTACTGAAACAAGGAGAGGGGCATTTTGGTCCAAGTAATTTATGGAAGCTTGTCAGGAGGCCACTCTTAGGATATTTGAAAGGTTGAAACTTGTTAGGTAATTTGCCCAAACTTTGAGGTCAGTATAGTCAAAATCCCTTCAAATAAATGCACTCAAATTCAAACGGCTGAATGTGCTGTAAACGACAAGGGTTTCTCCCCTAAGAGGGAGGCGTGGAGGAGATAGAAACTAATGGAGAATCTGTTGATGGAAAGGATTTTACGAACAGATGAAAAAAAAATAGCAAACCTGGTCCCCTCTCTACTTACTTAAATTAAAGGAGAAGAAAGCCCCATTAATTATACGGGTGAGGAGCAGAAGAATCCGAAAACCAATGATCATCTTTATCTTCTTTGATAATCTTTATAGTCGATATCAATGTAGAATTAGGAAAGTTCTGTGCTCTTTCTCATGCATGTCTAGAACATTAAAGTTTACATGTGGTATCATAGCCAGTGCATCATAATCATGTAAGAAACAAACCCATTATCTCTCTCTCCTATTCCCCTCCAAACATGGCATGGTTAGCCATGGGTGCTGCGGCGATACCAAGATTTACAATTTTTAGCTGCATTAGCGTCCACACTCCATACCACAAAATGTTGAAATTGGAAGCAATGAAAGGTGCATGTTAATGCTCGGATCTTGGGCTGCTTCAAATGGGGTGCATGTTAACCACATTGGTGACCATTGCACTGCCAAAGTCCAACACCTTTGGCAAAACATCAGTTAAAATATGTGATGGTGTGTCATTGCATATGGTGCCAATGATGGATTGGGGAGGGGCATTGATGTTTGAGTTGAATTAGGATTGAGGAAGATGACCTCATAGGCTTGGCTAGGGGCTGCTACTATCGTTGTTGGGCTATTGAGATTGTGAGTGATAAGGAAGGGCCTACATTGCACCTAGTGATATGGCTTTATGATTAACGGTTGGCTGCACCTATAGGAGGCTTTAAGTGATAACATATGCTGAGCACCCTTTAAAAAAAAAAAACTATTTGGAGCTGCTACTCTATGAACATGGGACTCTCTCATAATTTTTTTTCTTTTAAAAAGAGCTTATTCTAATAAATGGTTTTAGAGAAATTATGGGATTGGTGTCCATTCATATCCATAGCCTAATAAAGGAGCTAGACAACTAAAGTACAATGATCTAATTAGCTAGTTTTTTTTTTTTTTTAATATCTATATAAATCATAGAAAAAGAGATACAACATCTTTGGGTGGTCATCACAAAAAGGATGATGCCGCACCTATCGTGTAGTAGATATAGAGAATTAACCCTCCCTTACGTAACCTAAGCCTACCCTATCCAAAATAGAAGGCCCCTAGTAACGCTAGGCAGAGAGGATTAAGAGTCGAAGAAGGAGCTGGACTGGAAGGCACTACCCCGATTAGTAAGATCATCGGCAACCACATTCGCCTCCCTGGGAGTATGGCTAAAGGAAATATCCAGCACTCCCTGCAATGCCCTGACCCTCAAACACCAGTAGCGCATTGGCCAAGCAGGGGAAGAGTTGTTTGAAAGGATTTCCACAATGAATTTGGAGTCGCTCGTCACCTTCACTTTTGTCTAGCCCGGATTGGCGAACTTAGCTAGGCCCTCCCAGACTGCACACAACTCAGCGCTGGAATTCAAGCCTGTGCCGTAACCAGAGGAAAAGGCAAAAATGAAAAACCCTTTGTAGTCCCTAGCCACCCCCCCTCCAGATGGGCCCGGGTTCCCTAGAGTAGACCCATCAACATTAATTTTAATCCAACCATTCAACGGTTTAAGCCATTTCACCACACGAGCCGATTTAGGGAGCGATGTCGAACCAGAGATACGTAGGTGTGCAAGGAGGGCTAGTGAGTGACTATTAGGAAAATTGGACAGGGGCAGCGAAGGGCCGATCCTCTCGATCCAAAGGTGAACCTGGGCGATGACTCTGACGGAGCTGAAGATAAAGCCTTCGAAGCAGGACTTATTCCTCTCGAGCTAGGTCTCCCAGAAGATGAAAGAGGGGAGAATGACGTGAAGAGTACTAAGATGGTCGGACGCTGGATACGATGCCCATCATAAAGAGGCCCTGCCCATTGTAGAGGTGTGAAAAGTGGAGGGAACCCTGAAGAAAGGTTGGAAATGGTTGTAGATTTTCCTAGTTGAGAAGCCATCGGAGAAGAGGTGGTTGATCGATTCAATGGCAGGCCGAAGAGGAAGGGGGTAGTAGACGCATGTAGAGGCGAG
Source organism: Magnolia sinica (assembly GCF_029962835.1). Classification (NCBI taxonomy): domain Eukaryota; kingdom Viridiplantae; phylum Streptophyta; class Magnoliopsida; order Magnoliales; family Magnoliaceae; genus Magnolia; species Magnolia sinica. The sequence goes on along the minus strand of NC_080574.1, from coordinate 43,854,824 downwards.
ATGGACCCCCTTAGCTTGTGATCTATCATCCACTGGGATCCTTTGTGGAAGATCTTCCAAGAGAATAAAGAGATTTTCAAAGGGATGAGAGGGTGCCAAACCCATCTGGCCCAGTGGTACTTATAACCGGTTGGCCTAAGAATGTCCCATGCCAATTTAACCTTGAATCTACCAAATGGAGAGAGGGGCCAGATTCTTGTATCTTTAGCTAGGGAGGTACATATTCCTTCATCTGTAATATGGTTGACAACTTTCGATCGGAGGAGGGAGCGAACGGAGGAGGGATCAATCCAGCCTTGGGGACCAATGAAGTCTCGAACCAGATTAGGAAGCGTTAGGGTATGATGATGAACCCAGTTAGACAGGGGGCCAAGACTCGACCAGGAATCAGTCCAGAAGTTCAGATTGTCGTTCCCAATCAGCAAACAAGCTCTGACAGCAATCTTAGGGAGTAAAGAACAGATCCTTCTCCATATTGGTGATGCATGGTTAGAAAGGCTAGCACCACCAGCAGAGGGAAGGTCTGATGGATATTTGGCCTTAACAAAACTCACCCAGTTGTTGTCCACCTACGAGTTGAAAGCATTCCAAGCTAGCTTCATCTTGAAGGCTTTCATTATGTAAGCTAGATTCTTGATGCCGAGACCTCCCTCCTCCTTTGGGTGGGCAATGCATTCCCCCCTGAGCTAGTGGCGGTGCCTACGTGTCCCATCCTAGCCCCAGAAGAAATCAGAGGAGGCCTTGTCAAGCTCCTTTAGGAGAGAAGACGATATATCAGTGGTAGCCATCGCATGAACTGGGATGCTGTTCAGGACGTGATTAATAAGGGTCACGCGGCCTGCTTGGGACAATAATTTGATCTTCCAGCCTGAAATTCTGAACTGAAACTTTTCCACCAATGGATAGAAGTAGGAGCTAAGCGATCTCCCTCTGTAAGTGGGGACCCCCAAGTAGTAGAAAGGTGCTGAACCCTGCCCAAAACCGAGTATTCTCGGCACAAATCTTGCCCGGGCTTGGGATTAAGATGCAGAGAGGATGAAGAAGCTCTTCCTACTGCTGATTTGTTGGCCTGAGACTGATTGATATTGCTTAAGGAAAGACTCAATATTAATCAGGGAGGCCTTACTCGCGTTTGCCAACAACAGCGTGTCATTTGTGAAAAGCTGGTGAGAGATGACCGGGCAGCTTCTGTGGGTAGAGAAGGGGAGGCATGGCCACTGCTGATAAGGTGCTGGAAGCATTTGCCCAAGACTTCAGATGATAGAATGAAGAGGGTAGGAGAAATTGGGTTGCCCTGCTTGAGCCCTCTGGAGGACCGGAAGAAGCCACAAGCTTCGCCATTAATGATGACTGAGAACTAGGAGTTTTTCGAGCAGCATTCTACCAAATTTATCCATGCTTAATTGAAGCTAAAGAGGTCCAGGACTGCTTTAAGGAATCCCCAGTCCAGCCTATCATAGGATTTTTTCATGTCCAGCTTAATGAGGATATTCCCGCCATGAATTTTTTTTTGTTGATATCTCAGAAGACTTCTTGAGTGAGGGCACAATTTTCAGCTATGGACCTCCCCTTTACAAGAGCCCCTTACTCAGGCGAGATGATCTTAGGTAAGATCCTGCTTAGGTGATTTGCAATCAACTTGGAAAAGATTTTATATATACAGTTACATAAGCTTATAGGACGAAAGTCAGAGAAATTCTTCAGTCTCACAATTTTTGGGATGAGGCATATGAGTGTCCCCGTGTAGTCTTAGGAAGGAAACGCCCTTTAAAGAAGGATAAGGCCACTTGGAATATGTCATACCTAATAATGTCCTAGCAACCCTGAAAGAAGGCCCTAGTAAATCCATCAAGACCTAGGGCCCCATCTAGGGGGAGCCCCTTAACTGCTAGGTGGACCTCTTCAATGGAGGGTTCTTGCATCAGCTCGAGGTTGTCCTCAACCGCGCTGAGGGAATACAATTAATGATGTTAGAATGGGTCACGGTGGGCTCAGCTGATAACAGGAAGGTGAAAAAATCCATGACAGCTTTCTTGATAGTATCTTGGTTTTCAACCACTTGCCCATCCTCCATCTTGATGCTATGGATGGTAGATCTTCTCTCCCGCTCTGAAGTAATCTTATGGCCCAAATGATGCGTCCTATTACGATGTATTTGTGGCCCATTTAGCAAGGCCCACCTGTGATGTATATTTGTGGCCATAGTGTTGTATATTAGGCCCATGTGTAGAGCCGTGGGCTCACTATATGTTTGGCCCTATGTAGGCCACTGCTTGGGAGTGATGTTGGTAAATGTCCACATTGATGGGCAATGATGGTTAAATGTCCTCATTTTGACATTTCCTTAGGCTCTTTATTAGGCCGATTGTTGAGACCGAGTAGTGAGGCAGATTCTGATTTGTCGAGGCCGATTGTATATGCCAATTCCGATTTGTCGATTCTGATTATCGATCGATCCCGATTGTCGTGACCGATTTGTCGATTCTGATTTTGATCAATCCCGCTTGTCGTAGTCGATTGTCGTCGATTGACGTAACCGATTTGCCGACTCTGATTATCGATCGATCTCGATTATCGTGACCGATTTGCTGACTCTGATTATCGATTGATTCCGATTGTCGTGACTGATTTTTCGATTCTAATTATCGATTGATCCCGATTGTCGTGACCGATTTGTCGATTCTGATTATCGATCGATCCCAATTGCCATAGCCGATTGTCGATTCCGATTGACGTGACCGATTACCGACTCTGATTTTTGATCGATCTCGAATATCGTGACTGATTTGTCGATTCTGATTATTGATTGATTTTGATTGTCGAGGTCAAGTATCAACTCCGATTTGTCGAGGCCGATTGTATAGGCCTATTCCGATCATCAAGGCCGATTGTATAGGTCGATTCCGATTGTTGAGGCCGATTTCGATGGCCGAGGTTGATTATCGAGACCTATATGAGGCCCATCGTGATGTATGTTAGGCCTATGTGAAAGGCCCATTATGATGAGTATTAAGCTCTTGAGCGGGGACTATGATGTTGTATATTTGGCCCTTGTGTGAGGCCAAGAGTCCACTATACGTTAGACTCTATGTGGGCCATTCCTTGGGGATGATGTTGGTTAAATGTCCACATTGTCGATGTCGATATTGATACCGATTATGAGTATATGACCATATAACATCTTGACACATGCCCATACGCATCATCTGCATGTTTGTTATGAGATGTGATTGACCATTGCATATGTCATTGGGCAGGTTGTTATGAGACTCCCTGATAGGCAGAGATTGTCTCACCTGAGCGCACGGTATACGCAGGATTGATGTATGATTGGATTGTGTGACTCATGCATTTTGCATTTATGTGACATGACCACCATACGCCCTAGCGACATCAGGGCTATAGCCTCCACAGGTATCTTGTGGATGGCCAGATGGGACACCAAAAATTTGTTCTACATGGGGTGCTATAGATATCCCTAGGTGAAAGTCCCTAAACCTTCTTGGTTCCAGAGGTTGCTCCAACGTCTAGACCGAGTGGATGCATGAGCGCATGAGGGCCGTATACCGTTAGGTCGCGTCTCCCACTGTGTCGTGGTCGGTTGGAAGGGGGTACGGCCTTACCTGCCCAAGAGGAGGGGGCAATGCTAGGCTGAGTTTGACCAGCTCGAGGAATGGGTCCGCTATCAACGAACCGGGCCCAATATTGACAGGCGGATAGTGAGGTCTCTTCCACTCACCTTATTGCACGCGATGGGGCGGCAATCTAGTTTGGAGTGTAATAGACCCCGGTGATTTCCCAAAGAGAAATCATACTGACATGTGGACTTATTGGGTAGGAGTTGCATACTCATACATTCATTTCATTCACTATTCACTCGGGCTGGTGGTGCGCAACTAATTATTGTGTACCTTCACATCGCTAAGATTTTGGTTGGGCGCGTGACTAACCTGAGATCAGGAGTCTACCACATTTGGTCTGACTATCTAAATTTAGGTATGAGACTGGTTTGGATAAGCCCTTTGTAATAGACCCCTGCGATACTACGTATTACCATCCCGACTTCACAGTTCAGCTTGGTCATTTCATTCGCATCGCATATTACATTGCATCCTCAACACAGTATTTAACTTACTGCCTCTGCATTGCATAGCTGATCTACATTCCTTCATCAATATATGATATTGTTTATTATATTTTTGCATCACATAGCTTGGATAAGGCTGATGGTGTTTATGGACCTATTAGCATGTCTTCTCATTACTCTAATATTGTATGATTTATGAACTTGCTAGTATTTCGGATATTATATGATTTATGGGCTTGTTAGTATTTTCGCTTACTCTGATTACTTTGATATTGGTTACTGGGCACTTATCTTGTGCACACACTTTCACCACCCACTAAGCTTTCTATAAGCTTATTCACGATAGATGTGTGTAGGTGATGTTAGGTTGCAGCAGCATTGAGCTTGGAGCGTGCAACGGTCTTCTGGAGCTTTGATTTATTTTATATATGTATTTTCCCTTCAGTATTGTACTCAAACGATTATATTAGTGGATATGTGATGATGATGTTGCTTTTGTGATTTGGAAAATCTTGTGGTTATGCTCATTACGAGATAAATGTACGTTGAAAAATCCTCCTTGTAGGATCCCAGGATCGGAATCTAGCATATATACGCTGGGAGCCGAGAATGGGGTACTACAGAGGCTGTCAGCACCAGATTCGGCGATAGGAAATTTTGTGAGCCCGGTTTCTGAGTTTGGGGCGTGACATCGTGGTTGTCATTCAACTGGATCGTGGATCGTTGAAAAAAGGAATGGCAACCACGACCCATATAATATTATAACAATGGCCAATACAACACGAGAACCATGAACTATGTAATATGGGTCGTGGTTGTTACTTTATATGTGTCATAGTTTTATGTTATAACATCCCCGACCCATATAACGTAACTACCACGATCCATATAACGTAACTACCATGACCCTTGTAACACAACAGCCACAGCTGCCACAGTCATTTCAGGAAATCGTATTAATGTCGCTTCTTCCATGCAATCTGTTGGGAATTGAGCGCGACCCTTCAGAATCCGTGCGACTGTTCAGAATCAGTGTGATCCTTTGGAATCAACGCGTTGATCATTGAATGACCAACCTTTAAAAATGGTACTTGGGTTTTAAAGAGCTTTAAAAAAAATAATAATAAAGGAGATATTCAAAGAAGGCATCAAGTCCTTCTCGCGTTCTTCATTTACGTGTGATCCCTTCCCTTTCCTTAGGGACGTTTACGATCTTCCTGACGCTCAACAATATCAACGGGCACCCAGCCAGCGGAAAAGAAACCATTTCCTTTGGAGTATGCACAGAGGGAAAAGGAAACTTCATTGAATAAAATTCTTCATTGGATTTGGAAATTGAGCAACTAAAAGTGGAGCTTCCATACACTTCTTGCTCATAAGATAATTTCTCAACCAACCTTTCTATAAATACAATGTTGGGAGAAGAAATTGTACCAGAAACAGACATTGAATTTGAAAAGTGAACGAGGCAACCTAGAAATAAGCGGGGTAAACTTCTTATATTTGGAAAAGAACATATGGGTCGTGGTTTCATGTTATATGTGTTGTAGTTGTCATGTATTGTGGTTATCATGTTACAAGGGTTGTGGTTCTCAGCTGATTTCCTGCGTTATTGTCTTATGAATGAGTAGTGTAATATATAAAAAATTTCACATTAGCCTGGAAAATTTCACATTAGCCTGGAACCTGGAAGAAGCCATTATACACCTGGTCCGCTAACTCCGAAACATGATACATGGGTTGTGATTGTCATTGTATATGGGTCGTGGTTGTAATGTTATATAGGTCATGATTGTCATGAAATATGGATCCTGAATGTCATGATCTATGGGTTATGGTTGTCGTGTTATATGGTTCGTGGTTGATGTGAAGCATTGATCGTAATTGTCATTTGATATGGGTTCATGGTTGTCATGTTATATGGGTCGTGGTTGTCGTGTTGCATGAAATGTGTTTGACCATTTACATTCGTCATGGTTGTCATGTTTATAATGGATCATGGTCATCATCCGTACCGGATTGTTGTTGACAACCACGGCACTGAGTAAAGCACGACCGATTAACATGACAACCATGATCCATATATTACGAAAACCACGACCTATGTTATGTACACTATTCCGATCTTTGGGTTCGTGGTTCATATGCATAACAACTCTTGATTATCATCCACATTGGGTCGTGGTTGACATGATACATGGGTCCCCACTGTCATTGTATATGGGTCATGGTTGTGAGGTTGTATAGGTCGTGGTTGTCATGATACATGGACCCTGACTGGAATGATATGTGGGTCATTGTTGTCGTGTTATATGGGTCGTGGTACACGTGAATTATTAGTCGTAGTTGATATGGGTCGTGGATGTAATGTTAAATAGGTTGTGGTTCACAGTTGTAATGTATCGTGGTTGTTGTCCTTGCTGATCTGTTGTTGACAACCATAACCTTATGAGAAACACGACCCATATAACATGACAATCACGATCCATTTGTCATGAAAAACACGACCCGTTGTTAAGTTCACATTTTCCTATATTGGTTGTGGTTCAAATGCACAATGGATCATGGTTAGTATCCACATTGGATGGTGGTTAACATGCACCAAAGTTCATGAATCAATAAGTATATTACAGTTCACATTACATTATTAGAAACAATAAAAAATAAGTTATCATCAGCTTCGGCCTCTTCCTTAGCCAGCAGGGACAAAAGTGCATCGATGCTGATTGTGACCTATTCGTTTACATCTCGAGCATCTGGGTGTTGGCCTATTTTCTCGCTGGGATGTAATTCGAACCTTTTTGGGTCTCCCATCTGATCTTCTGGTTTCTAGAGGCTTTATATTGTGGGACCCGACTCGGGTTCACATGTATGCATGTGAGTGTGTGAGTATGCATTTCGTCCATGTTGCTCTTGCGGTCCTACCAATCGAATTTCGGCGACCCGTGACCCTCGGATAGTGTTTGCGGTCATCCTTGAGTTCGGTCACATAGACCCGACTCGGATTGACCCGAGACCTATGCCATTACGATCGTATCGTCGCCGCGGTTCCAACGCCGCGTCTCGTGCATAAATTCGACATGTCCATCAAAAGTTGTGGCCCACACCATTTTTGGATCCTTAATCATGATATGGGGCCCACTTTACCCATGTGCACGTTTTTTAAAGTGGGGCCCAACCTATGAGCACTTTCTCCCATAAAGCTACTAGCTTCCTAAGGTCTAGCAAGCCATTATGAGATTTCTTACAAAAATTCATCATTTCCTCCTCTAACCAATGAGTCATTATTGTTTTTCTTCCCAAGTCTCTTACATGGCCATCATGGCTTTGCTTTTGCTCTTCCCTAGTTAAGAGAACAATCATGGCATTGGTATACACCCTCTCTCCTCTCTCTCCCTCCCTCTCATTCCCTCATATCCTCTCCCCATTTGCAAAAAAAAAAAACCTCCAGCCCCTTCCAAGCTAGATCTCTCCCAATCTAACCCTCAAGAACCCATCCCAACCATTAAAACTTCACCATTGGAGTTATAGAACCCAAGTGTAGGAGAAAGGAGAAGAAGTTTTGAGGTAGGTGATCCATAGGATTAGTCTCTTTCCTTTATTCTTGCATGAACCTTTTTCATTTGATTGGGAGTGTGTAGGACCCACCAATCAATGGTAGAGGTCCTACATAACTCCATGAGTGTGGCCAACAACCAACTTTATGCATGTATGATTGCCATGATGGGGCCATTCTCCATGGACCCCATCATGAGATTTCCCTTTGATTTATAGGTTTGTGGGTCACGTAGACCCTAGATCTATGGTGGGGATGGTATCCCCACCTCAGATTCCTGATTTTTGTAAAGGCCCATGCTTGCATGGGACCCATGATCATGTAAATGTGATTGTGATTGTTGTGGAGGACTCATTGTGGCGGAGTCCTCCCTATGACCGTGATTTTCTTTCTCTCTCTCTCTTTCTCTCTCTATCCTTCCCTCATTTGTCCCTGATGTATGTGGCCCACCTGATGTGTCCATAAATTCCAGACCGTCCAGATTTTTGGGATGTCCAGGCCCACTTGCTGGACGTCCAAGCCTATCCAGTTTACATGGGTTGGATGGCCACTACAGCCTGATTTTTTGGTTGATTTTGTAAGGGGCTTAGGTATGGAGTATATGTGGCCCATTTAGGTGGACCCCATTATATTGAATCTAAGTTTTAATCCATCTATTTATTTTACAATGGGCTGGAAATGACAGCAACATGTTGTTGTCTAGATTTCAGGCTCATTGTTGTATGGTTTTGTATGTTGTTGCAAGGTCTGTTCACAATGCCTTTCTTCCAGATTTTTTTTGATATTCTCTGAGATGTGGACCCCACCTTAATGTAGGATGGAGCCCACACCATCCACCCTTGATTTGAGCTCCATGGAGTGGGCCTAAGAGGGCTGGACGGTCCAAATTTTTTGGACTGTCCAGCAGTCCTGAGTGCAGGAAATACTCATGTATCATATATCTTAGTTTTGGGGATAGTGGGCAGCTATGGTGGGCCCCATTTGTTGTCCATATATGGGTGTATGAAATCCACACATTTCCCCTTTGATTTGGCAGGCCTTGGCCCACCCCATTGGGTGTGCAAGATGGGACCAGCAACATTTTTTTGTAGTAGCAGAATTTTATTTACAACCCTGCTATCCATAAATTGCAGGAGTTAACTAAAATATTTTTACTATCCTAAAAATTTTAAATTTTTTTAGGGAGGTGTTCCACCCATGGTAGGATCTACCTACACAATTTCAGGGCCAAGGGATCCCATTTGGGCATCCAAAAGGGTGGGCCAACATACTGGACTGCCAGAATTTTCTGTTGTGCAGTCCAGCAGCATAGTCCTATAAAAAATAAAATTTTAAAAATACTTTCTAAGAAGGTGGGACATATTTATGGGTCTCACTTTATTATAAGCTTAATGAGGGACCTTGGGTCCAAATTTCAGGGATTTTGGAAGCCCGAAACCCACCCATTGGATGGCCCAAATTCAGGATAGTTATATTCCAGTAATATTTCACTCTGGACAGATTGTGTTCTTCAAATTAATTAAAATACTTCTGAGTATTCTAAAATTCTAAAATTTTCGTTAGGTGTGTTTCACCAATGGTGGGACTCACTTATCAATTTTTGGGCTAATGGACCCCTGTACACACCGTGGCAAGGGTCGGATTGGCCCATCACGTTGGGACGTTCAGGTCAGTCCGATTTTCTGGATAGATTATTTTATTTAAATTAATTAAAATACTTTAGAATATCCAAAAATTTTGAAATTTTGTGAAAGTGTGGCTCACCCATGGAAGTTTTACTCTAAAATTTTTTACATCCAACAGACATTCGAACTGACCGTGGTGCGGCCTGCAAATTTGGGTCAGTTTTGGGCTAAATAGTCAGGCCCGTAGGATTACCCACCATGGGACGCCCCTACCTTGGGCTGTTGCTGGGCCTGTATTCTAGTAGCATGACCCACTCTTAGTTTGTGTTGTGCATTTCCCTCTTATCTGGTGGGGCCCACAGTGATGTGTGTGGGTCATCAGAAAATAAATACTATAAATTAATTTATTTGTTGGACTCTAACAAACCCAGAAGGCGGGTGGGTTGGAAATTTAGCAATGGGTCCAATGTTGCCGCCCCATAAATATATGTTTTGGGGAAGTATAGCCTACTAGATTTGAGGAGGATTTGAGTCAGTTATCTTGCCATTTTAATTTTATTTTTGAGCTTAATTAGTGCATGATTAAGGGCACATTCCAATTGAATTCTTCTCGGGCTAGTCTTCTAGTTAACGGGCCTTATAGCCTTGGTTGGGCTGGAACTTTTGATAGGCCTGTTGGACCCTTGGGTCCTATATTTACCACGCCATTGTGATGGGTCTTATGGGCCAAATACTCAAGTAGTTCGGCCTTGCTTGCTCACTATAATAAATCCATACTTGGGCCGAGATGCGAGGCCCAACTTACTTGTGTTAAATATAAGGATTTTCCATATGTTAGGATAATGGGCTGTCTATTAGGCCCACCACAATGAGTGAACCCATGATCCTTATGGTTGGGCCCAAACCTCACTTGAGGGCCCACTTCATGGCCTATAATTTAGGCTTGGGGTATGACCCATTATACTATACATTGCTTAGACCTTAGATCTCTTATCATTTGCGTAGCGGGCTACCTTTTTGGGACCCAGTTGAGGTTGGATGTCCTCCTTGGTGGCCCTAAGGTAAGCCCATAAAGGCCTTCTATAGGTGGTTAAAGGCCTACCTTGGGTTGGCTAGGACTGTCCCTCTTTAGGACCATGGCTCTCTCTTAGCTTGTGGGCCATCCCAAATTACTGGGCCCCCACTAGAGGACTTCTCTTCTTCTTAGAATACCTGTCCATGTGCCTAGACCTTGACCCTCCTTAAGATGGAGGATTCCATATTCCACAGGTAGCACACTTACATTTTTGCGACCCATATGCATCATTTATATGAATTGATTGCATTGCGTGGTGGTCATTGAGGGATGAAGTTTCTTCCCTTGTACACATTGTGTGCCTACAGTTAGTGCATGATTTGTATGTGTGACTCATGCATTAGCATCACATTTTATGGTGATTTTGCCCTTGCTTCACCAGGACCTTGCCGCCACAGGGACATTCGTGGATGGCCGTATGTGTGGACACTGAAAATATTACTTGAACATACCGGGTGCATAGGATGCCCATGGGTGAAATTCTCAAAACTTCCATGGTACCAAGGGAATGCCCCAACGCTATGACCGAGTGAAAACTATGAGCGCATGACGGCCTTATACCGTTAGGCCGCGACTTCCACTGTCATGTAGTCGGTTGGGCAGGGATGTGGCCTTATCCGCCTGTGAGAGAGGGCATTATTAGGCTAAGTCTGACCAGCTTGTGAAATGGGTCCGCTACCTTCAGGCCTTGTTGGTGGTTGGCTGTCCACGGGCAGGTAGTGAGGTCTCTTATGCTTGTTTGACTATGCGGGTATATAGAGTGGAAGTCTTTTAGCATGTAATGGACCCCGGTGATTACCTTATGATTAGAAACATACTTGACATGTGGTTTGGATTTGAGCACCGACATTACTTGTATCGCATTAGCATTGAATGTAAAAGCCTTTCATGTATTGCCTTGGTATGATGCCCAGTACCCATTGCATGGTATTCATGATAAGCCTTGGTAAGGCTAGTGATATTCTCATTGAGCATGTTTCTCTCCTCCTACCTCCTACTATTTTTCTGTGCACCATTATCACACGCTTACACCACCCTCTAAGCTTCTATAAGCTTATGCACGATTGATGCGTGCAGGAGACTCTAAGCAGGCGTCGTAGTAGCAGAGCGTGGAGTAAAGTCGAGCTTGAGGACCCCAGTGTTGCTGATTTCTCTCTTTTCCTATTACCTTATGTGTGTTCTTTTGAACCTAGTGTAAACTTGTAAAAGTTCAAATTCTTAGTGGATTTTGTGATGTGTATCGTTCGTTATTTCCAGATGTATTTGTTGTGATCTTGGGTATGCTCGCATAAAAAATGATTATACTGTTATGAAAATCCTCCTTGTAGGTCCCAGGATTGGAACCCATCTCAGGAACCGAGAATTGGGTACTACGGAGGCCGTTGCAGCCTGAACCGGCCATCGGGTTCCTTATGAGTCTGGTTACCGAGTATGGGGCGTGACACATATTCTCACATAAAACCTTCACTTTGTTTGAAATGTCCCATTATGTCTCGTCAAGCACTGTATAAACTGACCGCATAAACACTTCATTTCTCTTAGCTTCACTACATCGGTCATTCCCCGTGCGGTCAGTTGGAACTCATCCACTAAAATTGCAACACATTATATCTTTCACACTTCTGAGTTACATCACTTTACACAACTTTAATTATTAAATCGAATTCATCTAACGTAGTCTTCGTAATCTTACTCATTTTATCTAGCAACTATCGATAAGTGAGATCATCACTCACAACAAATCCCTTTGAGTCTCCACCATCGTGTGTAAACATGTAACTTCTTCTGCACTTTGAATACTTGAGAGGTAGAACCATGAATCAAGTCCAGTACGAAGGATCGTGGTTATAAAGTACAAATGGTCCTGGTTGTAATGGAAAGTGGGACGTGGTTCAAATGCATAATGAATGATGGTTGTCATACACATTAGGTCGTGGTAATGAAGCACAATGGGTCGTAGTTGTATCCAGTGCCATATTCCTTGACAAGAACGACCCGTAAAAGCTGACAACCACGACCCGTGTAAGTTAAGGACGACGATCCATATAACATGAAAACCCCCGTCGTGATAAGTGGCAGCCACGATCCACATACTATCACAAACGTGATATTGTGGTTGTCTACTATCCAATGGTAGAGGTTTGATCAAGGTGTGCCCTACATTACACTCCCTTTCATGTAACAATCGGAAGAGGCTTCTCGACTCTGATCTTCCTTTACCTTGGCAAATGTCTACATTTAAAACAAAATAAAATACTAACCTCATAGTGGAAGAGGCTTTCAGACAAGAGAAACGACAAGGAGAAACAAAGTCACTCTCTGGTTGTTGGTTCTTAGATCTTCGCTTTTTTAGGAAAATAAAAGAAGAAGAAGAAGAGGGTCTTTAAAAGGTAAATAAACGTGACATTTGCTCCTTCCAAAGCTCGTGGTGCTGGTGATCGATGCTCTGTGGGCCCCACCATGATGTATGTGCTTCGTCCATGCCATTCATCCACTTTTAAATATCATTTTATGGCTTGAGCCCTAAAACGAGAGTGATATAAATCTCAAGTGGACCACACTGTGGGAAAATTATAGTGATTGGATATCCACCATTAAAATCCTCCTAAGGTCCATTGTAATTTGAGTATCGCTCGTTTTTGGACTCCTACCATTTAATGATCTGGAGAAACATATGGACGACATGGATGAAACACATACGTGGTGGTGGGGCCCACAGAGTGCCGAGCACCAGCCATTGGCCGGTGCCCCAAGGAGTAGCCGATCTGTCGCTTTCTCGGGGGTTCGAGCAGCTGGTGACTTCTGCTTCACTCCAGGTCCGTACGTCTCCTAAACTAAGGTCAGGGGCATTTTCGTTCGAACAATCTCCAAAAGATGTTAGAAGGCCCTTTTAAGGATATATGGAATGACATAGCTTTTTAGGTAATTTGCCCAAACTTCGAGGTGATACGGTCAATTTCCCTTGAAAAAATGCTAAATTTTTTCACTGATTTTTCTTTGTTTTTATTCATAATATTTGTAAGTAGGTTTTTTTTTTTTTTTTCAAAAAACTCGATGAGAGTATTTCATTAATATTGCAAATTTACAATCAAGTCTTTCGGGTGGGAAACAGGGCAAAAAACCTGCCCCACCTATCATATCCTATATAGAGTGTTTCATTTTCCTAGTAAACGGTTACTTTTAATAGCAATTCCACATCAATTAATATGGTTGATTAGATTCTAATCTCTTTTATTTTTAAATCAATCTTTTACTCCTTCCTAAATTGCAGTCCCTTTCTTTATAAGCTAATGTACACTTGCTTTATTCATATCACTCAAACCTACATCTTTAATAGAACTCCAAAGGACCTGTTTGGATGGGTGGAATCTGATAAGTAGATTTGAAAAGGAAAACACCACGTTGGAAGTAAATTGTGGATAGTGAGATCAGTGAAAATGACTCTTCATATATAGTTATTATTATTATTATTATTATTATTTTCATCTTATCTAGGAAAATGTGAATGGTTAAGTATAAAGAAGTGAAATTTGTTTTTTAAATAGTGTGGAAATGGAATTTATTGAGTTATTGAAAGGTAAAAGAATAGACCCCTCTTTTAAAAACCCATAGAAAAGAAAAGAAAATATTTCTGGCCTTATGTCACCTTATTGTCGCATTCAGAGGAAGACGTCATGTTTGCCAAAAATATTTCTTTTCCATAATAACCTTTTGGATTCCATCGACCCAACTTATACCTAACCTATCCCTGAGGGGTTAAGATTAGTTACTTATGCGTCACATAGCTTATCTTGATTTCTACTTATTAATAAACTGGATAAATTAAATAACTTTAAATAAAAAAGTTACTTATAATTGATCATGATCCAAACGTACTTATCTCAAATAAGTTACTCGGTATCGATCCCTAGCGGGGGTGGCTAACATGGAGTGTCTGTACTGACATGGGTGTGTGCTAACAAGCTCAAATCTCCCCACATCTAACTTATTTGGTGGTATTTGTAAACACCCCACATTAAACTAGAATAAATCTCAAATCTCCCTTGTTGACTTCAATCAGATCCTGATCAAGATACATTTACGGCACCAAGGCATGCCTTGAGACAACCATCGAATCAGATTAGTCGTTGTCAGGGGGAATACAGGTGGCAAACCAAACAAGTGAGCATGGTCTCTCGAGCACCCACAGAGCGCCACTGAATTTCAAAAGGCTATAAGGGACGTGTAATCACTTTCTATGCAAAACAATTTACCCGGACCTGTTTGCACAAAAACAGTCCCCCACCAACGTTTCTGGGTATAACCTCCATAGGAGCCAGTCACTGCACAACCCCTCCCAAGCCCGCTGCTTCCTTGATAAGTCTTGTTCGGTGTGGTCCAATCCATGCTATAACCCTTATGTGTTGCTGTCTGTTTGCCTATTTAAGGAAGCTTGTTACAAACGACAGAAGGCCAAGAGATGTAGAAACATGTAGAGAAATAGAGGACAAAGGGAGAAGAGACAAATCTGTCCGAATATGCTCAGATGACAATTAACTCTCATCAAGTCTGACATGTGCCTAACCCTCTGCCCTACCTGAAGTATCCTTCCAACTTGTTGCTCTGTCCCATCAAAGTCAAAGCCGAAGAAGATACTGAAGTGGTCAGTGAGTAGGGTAGAGATTTAGTACATCCAACCTTTCATTTTGACTGAAAAAGGTGTATGCTTTTTCATTTTCCTCATCACATATCAAATCAAGTCATATTCCGTTCTGCACATACTAGAACACGATCAGTACATATACTCACATTTTATTTTATTTTTACAATCCTCTCTCCTAACTACATGATTTTCATTTTAGTTACCTACATATGGTCTTAAATCCTACTCGTTGGCTTAGTTTCATTTATTTTCTTATCGTGTGTTATTGATTTTCTCTATGGGCTTGCTTGGATTTTTAAAATATGTGAAGTACAACTAAACATAGTGATACTAGAATTCCTTTAAATCTCTCTAAAAACTATACATTCTCGTAAAGTACATACTGTGCATTACACTGGTAGAAATGGTACCTAACACATTCATTTTCTGTAACCAAGGCCCTTACTCAAATTTTACGGTCTTAAACCAACCGCAATAGTCACTCGATAAGATTCTCCAACTCCTAAGTGACTCTACTGTTTTTAGCAGGCCGTAAATTTTAAAACTTTATTTAACTAGTTGCCACTACAAGTCCAACACACCTTTATATATAAGTTAACCATATATTTAAATCAAATTAGACTAAACCCAAAATTGACAGACAGAAAGAGCCAAAGAAGTAAGAGCATTATTCTACTACGCCGTTTTCGCATGAGGAAGGTATTCATATATAGTATCTAAACGGGCCCTAAGCTACATGGTACCATAATTAACGAAAGGCCTTTTTTTTCTTTCTTTCTTTCTATTTTGACTTTGTTATATTTGTTCATATAAATGGTCATTCATTTAAGGTTTCTTCTAAGTTGGCCCATAAATTAATATATTTTTGGCAGAATAAAGGTATTTCTCACAAGGATCTTTTCTAATTTAGAACCATGAAAATATTTTAGTCTACATTAGACTTCACCACTCTTTATGGAAACAATGGCTCACTAACTAAAGTAGGGCGTGACACAAATACATTCCTAGCATGGTTTGGCCAAAGGAAGGTGAATCGTAAATTGGTCATAACTTTTGATTCGGGTATTGTTACGGGACGCACAACCTATCAATCTTTGACTATCTAAAGTGAACCGACTCACAATGTAGGTCACATCTATCCATTTTGCCAGAAAATGTACGCTTTAAGCTCAAAAATAAAAGTTTAAGATTTTTTTTTTCAATAATTCCAAATTTTATAATATTTTCTTTTTAAAAAGTTTTAAATTTTTGTTCTTGTTTTAGAAATAACTTGTAATCATGCTAGGATTCTTTTAGCAAAAAATTATTTATAATTTTATTTAAAAAAATTAAGGTTTAGAAGAGTTTTACTATAATTTAAATTTTTATTAGAGTTGGAATTTTGTTATTTTTTGATAATTACGAATTTTGATTTTTTTTTTTTTAATTAATATTGTAACAGGGACACATAGACATTAGACAATTACCAATCAACTTATTTTTAAATTTATTATTATTATTTTTTTCTATTTTTATGTGAAGCTCTTTGAACTCAAAGCAGTTATGAAGAACCACTTAGAGCCATGATAGGAGTATGGGTGGTGGTAGACGAACTACTTAAGCGCCTGTTTGATTTTTAAAGTAAATGGAAATGATCCGGTAGATAAGTAATAATTACTTACCAGGGAATTTTCCATTATTTCCTGCGCCTATGTTGACGGCCTAGCTTTTTGGCATTAAAATCGAGGATGGGTGCCAAATGAATATAGGGCCCACTATAATGTACGTGATGTATCAACACCGTTCATCCTATACGTTAGCCTCATTTAGGCCATGAACCCGAAAATGAGGCAGATCCAAAGCTCAAGTGGACCACACCACAGGAAACAATGGAAGTTTAATGTTCGTCGTATAAAAAATTTTGTGGCGTCCCTTAGAAATTTTGGTTGAAGCTAATATTTGTGTTTACCCCTTATCAATGTTTTTATGACCTCATGAACAAGTTAGATGACAAATAAACATTAATGTGGGCTCAATAAACAAAATAATTTTTAATGGTGGACATTTAAGGCTATTGTTTCCTGTGATATGGGCCACTTGAGCATTGCATTTGTCTTAATTTTGGACTTAGGCCCTAAAATCTTCTGATAAAACAGATGGATGGTGTGGATATGCCATGCGCATTACAGTGGGGTCCACAAATGCAAGTCAGTTTTTTGGAACTAATTTTGAAGGCGAAAATGCATTTGAAATTTCAAACCGGGAAAAGGTTATAAGGTAATAATTACCTTTCCCAAGGGTATTTCCCCGTCCCTCAAATTCTAACAAGCCCTGAATGGCAATCATGGCAACCGATCCACCTCGAGAAATGATCACTTCTAGGCACTGTATGCGATTTTCACGTACAATCCTGTCTTTTCTGTCAACTTGTATGCCCACGTAAGAAACGGATTGGCTACTGCCCCTGGCACCAGCCAATGGCCGGTGGTCAGTGCTCCGTGGACACTACCATGATGTATGTGTTTAATCCATGCCGTCCATCTATTTTTACAATCATTTAGCGTTATGTGACCAAAAATGAGGTATATTCCAATCTCAAGTGGACCACATTACAGGAAGCAGTGTTAAATGAGTGTCGACCATTAAAAACATTTTGGGGGCCATGAAAGTTTTGGATCAATCTGATTTTTGTTTTTTCCCTTCATCTAGGCCTGTATGACCTAATCAACAGATTGAATGTCAAATAAACAGTACAGTGGGCCTTAGGAGGATTTTAATGGTGGATATCCAATCGCTATTGTTTTCATGTGGTGTGGTCCACCTGAGATTTATATCCCTCTCATTTTTGGCATCAAGCCATAAACTGATCTGTAAAAATGGATGATCAGAATGGATGAAACACATACATTATGATGGGCCCACAGAGAACCGACCATCAGCCACTGGGCTAGTGTCAGGGGGAGTAGCCAATCCGTTTCCCTACATAAGACATTTGACCCGAGGAAAAGGTAGGCCGCACCATCAAGATCTGAGAGAAAATCAGGCCATTTTACACCGTTGAAGTCAATTAACCACGCCATCAAGACTTGAGAGAGAAAATAAAAATAAAAATTCTGAAAGAGGATTAAGCTGTTATGCGAGTGAACTTTTCTGAATGATCTCGTCGATCCCTGTTGGCATCTCATTCACTCAACGGTTTGGATAATCTGATTACTGTGATTTTTCAAGGCAGCCTATGCAAAGTGAATTCTACCTAACGGACATCCAACCGTGACATAGACATGGATGAATCCAAACACATGCAGCGACAGCAGTTTAGGTGCGGCCCTGACTGTTGGGCCAACCGTGATGTTGTATTGTATATCCACGACATCCATCCGTTTTTCCAGATCATTTTACATTTTAGAGCAAGAATCCAAAACGGGAGCAGATCCAAATCTCAGGTGGACCACACCACAGGAAACAGTGGCGATTGACCATTAATAACTTCTTGTTGGCCACAAAAGTTTTGGATCAAGCTGATATCTGTTTATTTTCATTCATCCAGGTCTGTGTGACCTTATCAACAAGTTGAATGTAAAATAAACATTATGGTGGGCCTTAGGAAGTTTTTAATCGTAGGTGTTCAATCACCACTGTTTCTTATGGTGTGGTCAACCTGATATTTGGATCTTCTTTATTTTTAGGTTAAATCCATATTATGATCATCTGGAAAAACTAATGGACGGCCTGGATATACAATACATACATCAAAGTGGGCCCCACGGTCAGGGCGGCACCATGTTGGGTGAGGCTGGGACCGCACCAAAGCCGCTCCCAAATTCAACTACGTGCATGTAAAGATTCCCATGTAGTCCACTGCATCATTTCTCCTTTTCAAGAGTCCATTGTTTTTACACGTTGGGCCCAGCTGATGAATTGACTTACCTGATCTTTGGGCAAGAAATGATGAGGCCCACCTGATGCGTGTCTAGGATTTCTAAAGCCTCTAAACCCACTTGAAGATGTGAATTCGTAATGATGAACGTAACGAGTATTAAAATGAATAACTTTCCTTTCATATAATTAGAAATTAATTATCATAATATATACTAGTAATTACTAATTTGAATGCATTAATTAATATCACAAGATCTATTATTTGTAATTATATTTGAAATTTTAAATAAAAATCTAATAGAACTGATCAAAATTTAGAAGACTCAACTGAGTCACCATGTTGACTCATCCAAGTCTTGATCCGTTGATCAGCCGAGTTGAGTCCGAGTTCTTAGTTTTCAAACAATATGGTTAAGACCTTCCATCCTTGCATTGCATATAAAATTTCTTGTGGGTGTAAACAGCTTGCCGTTTGCTTCGGCGCATTCGGCTGCAATGTCCTGTGCCGATTTTTGAAACCCGACGACTGTAACCCGTTTTCCTTTCACCATTTTGGCTGCACTAGCATTATCCATGGCTGAGTAGTCCTTTGAGTGGATAACCTGACCGTTGAATGCATCTGGGCCTTTTCCGGGCAGAAATTTAGGAATGTTTGGGACGTCGCTGAACTGGCCGATGCATAGATCACAAATTCCACTTGGTAAGCCTGGTTGTAACAGAGTATTTTCTTAAAAACCATGTGATCGAAAGAGACCTAATAGAGAATAAAAAGTATACAATGTGACCACTCAGATTTCTATCACACATAAACCAGGTCTTTTAATTGTTTGATGGTAACTTACAAATATGTGATTATAAGAAAAGATCTGAAATGTGGTCCACATCTAATGACAAACATGACAAAGATTGGATGGCCAGGACTTCCCAGTTGATGTCAGCCTGATTTTTGACAGAGACCATGGATTGATATGGTCCAATTCTAACGTAGGGATGGATGTGATGATCACTGTCTTCCTCAAAGGATAACTATTCGGAATACACGGATTTTGTCTAGATTCTCCTCATGGAAATTTCTTGAGACCACAAGGAAAGAAAATAAAAAATAATTTCTAATAATTCGAAATAAATTAATTGAAAATTGTCTAATGGTGTATATGTCTTTGTTACACCATTAATAAAGAAAAAAAAAACTAAACTAAAATTCTTAATTACCAAAAATAACAAAATTCTACCTTTAATAAAAATCTTAATTCTAATAAAACTCTTCTAAAACCTAATTTTAAAATTTTGCTAGAAGAAACCTAATATGACAACAAGTTATTTCTTAAAAAAAACAAAAAATCTAAAACTTCAAAAAAAAAAAAAAAATTTCAAAAATCAAAATTATTAAAAATAATATTTTTTCTTTAAAATTTCAATTTTGAGTTGAAATTAAGCACATGTTTTCTGAAGAAACAGAAAGACGCAACCCACTTCATGGGTCGGTTTACCCGGATGACCAGTAAAGATTAATAAGCATGCGGCCATTATATATGGCCAATTTACATTCTCATTCTTTTGATCCAACCATGCTAGGAACGTACCGCTGCCACATCCTACATTAGAAATTCCAATTCCCTTATCTGAGTTGACCCAGACACGGTCAAGTATGATCTGGTTTGCACCACAAGTCATTGAGAATAGAGGGTGACTTGAAGTCCAGACTGACTCATTGTCAAACGAGTCAGTCTGAGTTACTGAGTCAAAAAAATCATAACCACTAGTATTTACCACTGTGGATTGCTGATCACCCTCCTGTACACTTATGTGCCATTTCCCACCCGAATTGAAGGCCTCGCCGGTCCGGCCCACCAGTCCCATGCGGTCATCTCTTCATCAGACGGCCCAACATAGTCAATCGTGACCACTCTAGAGTTGAATTTGTAAGGAAGGATGTGGAAGTGATTAGCGTAGGATTGGATGTACTCCATGACTTGATTACTGTTGGGAAAATCTTCTTCGACATACGACGGCCATGGGAAGTCTGAGAACTGGTAAGCATCTCTAGGTGTTTGGAGCTTGGTTGATTCAACTGTTTGGCGCCATACTCCTCCAATGCTGCTTCCAGCTTCAAAGACGATCGGATGGACGCCTTTCTCCAGCATATATTTGCAAGCTAGGCCGCTGATCCCAGCCCCGATGATCCCTACCTGTCGATCCATCGTCGATGTGAAGATCGATCAATCGATGGTTATAACTCAATTCTCTACTCTGTAGCTCATGGCCGTCTGAGTTTTGACTGTAGTGGTTTATATGAGAAGTAGCCAGCTCTATCAGTGGTCAACGGGCCTATGATCAGTTGCCACGTAGCAATTATGGACGGCTGAGATTGTTAAATTTTATTGCAATGGAGGATACATGCTATCATTCCCAATGTGGAATAAATGTTATCCGGAGTATTATTGAACCGACGCACGTTTGGCCATTGTTTATGTAATTAGTTAGAACATTCGCATCGCTGATGATATTGGAAGGCGGGTATTTTAATGGCCAAGACTATCTCATCGTTTCAGAGGAATTCTACAGTACTTTGCGAGAGTATGTAATATCATATGCATGCACTGCAGATTTTACACGTGACATGCATGATTGTATCTCTGTCCAAAATCGACGGTCCATTTGAACTTTCTACACCAGGTCTTTACTCTTGCTCGGGTGGTAGACCCACAAGAGTTTTAACTCCGGGTAAAGGTTCACGCACCCATAGGTGGTGAAATTCGGGTCCTTACTCTTGCTCCAGTGGTAGACTCTCAGGAGTTTCAACACCCTGATTAAGGGTTCGAGTACCCATAGGTGGTGAAATTCACTAGCGTGAGTGTGTGGGGGTGTGTGTGCGTGCGTTAAAAAAAAAGGGTGGTGAAATTCCAATGCGGCGTGAGCATGAATGGGAGTGTAGGAAAAAAAACGAAGAAAAAAGTTAGGGCTTTCTATTTAATGCGACTTGGAACTCCGCCACGCCAGTGCAATTGTCAGATGAGGGACCCGTTATTGGCTCACGAGTGTAGAAGAAATCAAACTCAGACTTATCGGCGACGACCAAAAGGCAATCCACTGCTCATAGCACGAGCCATTTCGTAAATGGGCATAGGATTTAAGCACGGAATTTTTTTTATATAAAAGAAACGAAGATTTGAGATGGATGAGTGGCAAGATGATAGAATATATTAAGATATCTTTCTAGTTTAGGATAATATTTTATCTTGTTAACATGCGTCTATGTTAAGATCCCTCAAGATTTGTACATATCACTTATATGCTCTATTTATTTATTTTGTTATTAATGGTGAAATAAATAAGTTATATCATTTTTCACAATGTAGGTTCTTTTTTTTTTTTTTGGTTTGATATGATGTTAAACTAAGGTAAACCCTGGTCTCTCTCTCTCTCTCTCTCTCTCTCTCTTCATCAGCAGTAGATTTGACAATTTGACGACCCACCACCTCTCTTTTAATTGATCTCCAAAAGTTTTCTCTTCTTCTCCTGATCTGTAAGTCTATAATGTTTTTCAACCAAATCTTGTTTCTATCTTTCAATAAATTACAGTTTCATAGATTTTCATGGTTTTTTTTTTTTAAAAAAAAAAAAAAAACTAATCTCCATTACTTGGGGAGAAAAAACTATACAGGACAGACATTTCGGGCTGCCACTGAAAAAGAAAAAGGAAAACCAAGGCAGCCTATCATTTCCTTTTACAAAGGCGACCAAGGCGGGGCCGCCTCCTTCCCACGTTAGATTCTCTAATAGATCCCAACCCCACCTTATCTAACAAAAATAGACAACCCCGGATGTAGAGAGGGAGATCCAAGGCCTTTCTGAATAACCGGTTCCCCTGACGATCACTTCCCTCGCGAGCCAGCCCATCTACCGAGCCATTTCCTTCTCTCAGGATGTGGACAAATTGAAAATATCCCCTCTTCTTCAGGCCTTTTACTCAGGCTAACCAATACCTCCATTTCAACACCATTTGGGACCGTTCTTTTAGAGAGTCCAACACAAACTTTGAGTCCGATTCTACCACCACCTTATATAGACCATGGTTCACACAGAGAGCTAGGTCATCATGCACCACTTGAAGCTCAACACACTTGTTGGAACCCTCTCCATAACCTATAGAAAATGTGAAAAATGAGGTCACCATTGCCTCCTTTACAAATACCTCCTCCACCAGACAACTCCGGGTTCCCTCTAGCAGACCCATCCATGTTCAATTTTGTCCAGCCATCCGCTGGCCTGATCCACTTCACAATAGCAAACTCCTTTCTAGAAGGGGGAGTAGGAGCAATCCCCAGCTCTCAGAGGATAAGGCAATTGATCAACGACAAATTTCTAGGAGTAGGGGTCCCTTTACTAACCCACGTCATCCACCACTGGACACGCTCCACCATGACAGAAGCAAGGTGAAGTTTACTGTCGAATTTCAAAGCATTCCTTGCTTTCCAGTCTCCCACACAATAATGCATGGGGTGAGACTGTACAACACATGAATGCTGATTTCAGGGGGTTACGACAACCACCATTGATCCATTATTTCCTGAACCAAATGATGATCGAAGAGGACAATCCTAAAAAGAGCGTTGAAATACCGCCAAACCTTCGCCGCCATGTTACCCCTGCCGAATAGATGGTTAAGCGATTCCGTGCCTGGCCTGTGATCCGATTCAACTTCATAGCAGATGCATTTGGACGCTAGGAGGACTCCTTTCTCTTGAATTCTATCTTCAACCGGTATGGCCCCCTGTAACAGCCTCCAAGTGAATGTGGATATCTTGGGCGGCATTTTGGAACACCACACCCATTTAGCCCAACCCTTGCGCTGCCCTCCTTCTATACAAATCTCCTAAGCCGACTTTATTGAGAAACTATTTGATGAATTGTGAGGTCAAATGGAAGTGTCTGTCTCCTTCGAAGTGCATAAACCACCCTAGCGGATGTGGTCCAGCACCCCCTGAGGGAGGTATTCAGGGACTGACGACAAAGGAAGGGTGTCATGCCCCAAACTCGGAAACTGGGCTCACAAAATTTTCAATCACCGAATTCGGCGTCGACAGCCTCCATAGTACCCCATTCTCAGCTCCCAGCACCTATTTGCTAGATTCTGATCCTGGATCCTACAAGAAGGATTTTTTTGTATGATTTTTTTTTGTAAGGAAGCATAACCAAGTCACAAAAACATCATCACCACATATCCACTAATAAAATCATTCCAGTACAATGCTGAAAGGGAAATACATATATGAAACAAAAACTCCAAAGCTTTAGCACACGCTCCTACCTCAATGCTGCTACGACCTAATGTCACCTGCATGCAATGGTCGTGCATAAGCTTACAAGAAGCTTAAAGGGTAGTGTGTGTGTGTGCAATGCACATGCCAAACATATAAATATCGGAGTAAGTGAAAAATACTGGCAAGTCCATAATCGTTCGAGTACAAGGACATAATAAATCAAACGTCATATGTTGAGGATGCGATGCAAATTTAGTTATGCAATGCGAAGCCATAGTAAGCCAAATATCATATATTGAGGATGCAATGCAATATGCAAATCCTGACGAGTCCATGAATACCATCAGCCTTATCTAGGCCATGCAGTATATAAACATAGTAAACCAAATGTCATATGTAGAGGATGCAATGCAAAAGAAATGACAAAGTTGAAGTGTGTAGTCGAGATGATAGTACGTGGTATCACAAGTTGTGGGGTTCATCACAAGGGACTTCTATCCAAACCAGTCCCATGCCTAAATTTAGATAGCTAGACTCAATGTGGTAAAATCCTGATATCAGGTTAGTTGCATACCTAACCAAAATCATGACTATTGTGAAAGTATACATAATGATTTAGTTACGCACCACTCGCCCGAGTGTATAGTGAATGAATGAATAAATGAGTCAAATGTTGAATACGCAACTCCTACTTAGTAAGTCCACATATCAGTACCGTACATCTCTGGGATATCACCGGGTTCTAGTACACTCTTCACCAAATTGCCACCCCATCGCAGGTAACCAAGTGAGTGGAAGAGACCTCACTACGCGCCTGGCAAGTAGTTTGCCAATATCTACCCGGTACGTTGATAGCGGACCCATTTTCGAGCTGGTCAAACTCAGCCAAGCTTTACCCCCTTACCCTCAGGCAGATAAGGCTACACCCCCTTCCAAACGATCATGACATAGTGGGAGACGCAGCCTACTGGTATTCGGCACTCGAGTGCTCATGTATCCATTCGATCTAGACGTTGGAGCATCCCTTGGTCATGAGGGTTTAGGGACTTTTACCCATGGACATCCAAAGTGCCCATATGCTGAGTCCCAAATATTTCTGGTGTCCCATCTAGTCATCCATGATATGCCTGTAAAGGCCACAACCCTGGTGTCGCTAAGGCGTACTGTGATCATGTCACACAAAATGCGAAATGCATAAGTCATACCATCCAATCATACATCAAACCTATGAGTACCGCGTGATCATATGGGGCAACTCTATCTCACAGGGAGTCCTATAAACATCTCAGCCCAATTGTAACGCCCTGAAATTCGGGGGTCGAGCATAACTCAGCTCCCGAGTTCCAAAACATCACTTATGCAACATAATTAATGAATGATGTATGTTGACTGTATTAGCACATAAACATGGGATAGATTAAGCCAAAACGCAGATATGATTCAGGGATAAGTGAATAAAGCAAGCGGAAGACTTATAGTAAAATATGTGTACAAGTGTAAGTCCCTGAATTACATATACAACCAGATCGTGTAAAAGTGTTATTTATCAAAATTATAAGTACAAGTTACATCATTTCAGTTCCCAGAAATATCCCAGAAATCCCACGCATTAGACCGAGGCTCGCTCGAACCCGTTTGAAAACTGCATATAGGAGAAGGCAGCCTCGTCGTCATCCAGCTCCCGCTCTGCCTCAGACGTCGCATCCACATCTGCAACATCAGGGCCTAAGACAGAGTCTGGTGGGTGTGCAACACCGCCCCAGAAACGTGGGAGTGAGTGATCAACTCAGTGGAACAATAAGGCACTGGTTAACATGCTATCGACTCAATCAACGCAGGTATTTAAAACAGGATAAATAAATAAATCCTAAGTACTGTTATTAATGCAGGTATGAATGAAATATGATGCGTGCCCTCACACGTACACCCTCAGCGTCTTCATCTTACGTTACGCATGACATCGCCTCAAAGTGCGCCACATCTACAAAGCACATGCAAATGCGGTGCATGGTTATGATTACCAAGTTGTTATTAGTCCATTTCACACAACAGGATTGGGAAGCTAAGATACCTTCCTCATATCACCATCCAAACAGTGATCCATTCTAGGGTCGTCAATCCTAGACATCTCATACGATCATATAGTTGAGGTCGTAGCAAAGGGCTCGTCACCAATCAATGTACGCCTTTCATGCCCTTACTACTACAGATCAGCTCGTCACCTCCTTGCGGTATCCAGGTATGCTCGAGGTCACTACAAAGGGCTCGTCACCAATCAATGTAGGCCGACAGCACGAATATAGTGTCCCATACCACCATAATCGGCTCACGAGTTAAGTTGCTCACTGGTCACTACGGGGAGGCTCGTCACCCCAGCGTAGGCAGACAGCTCGACCACGGTGTCCCATACCACCATGTCCGGCTCATGAGTCTTAGCGGATCAGGTACCATGGTTATTAGGATTTCACTGGTAAGTTCGGTACCCTAGATTCAAGCAGTAGCGTCCATACATGGTTAACATACATCGGACAATCGGGTTACTTGACGAACTCGACTAGCACGAGCGCACGTTGAATTGAACGACATGGACTGCGCAAACACTCCGCGTGGTCGAACCACTGCCGACAACTCTAATACGACTCGGGTTCATCTAATGCGTCTCACGTGGCGAAAGCGATCTCAACCACGACCATAGGGTCAATTACCGATTTCCTGGACTAAGGCATAGTCCCAAATACATTACACTACTACAGATATTCATATGGAATGTAAAACAGTAATGGAACAACCACTCAAATCATGGTGCATACACATCTGAAGAATATCAACTTAACATAAATGTAAGCATAGGAATGCTTGAATTTAAATAACTTGGAATGTAAATGCATAAAGGAAATCATGCGCATCCATAGAAGTATTGAGAACCACTTCTCAACGCCTGCATTTAGTGTAATCAGTTACACGTAGATCATTCATGCATTTCTACAAACACTTAGCATACAAGGAACAACATACATGACGTATGTTGGAATACATGCACTTAGGCAATTCCCTTTACCAAGGAGTTATCATACATGCATCTAGCATACATACATGACCAATAATCATGGCAAGAACAAGTGCGTATTTTATACGTATACGGTACTTTATAAATACACTTAGAATACACAAATCTCAATATAGCACATGCATATCAGGAAAGCAATGTAAACATAACATTTGACATGTGAAATCTCATCCATAACAAGAATAAATCACTAACTGGGATTGAAAGCCTTGAAAACCATAACCTATACACTTAAAGTCCTCACCTTAAGCAAGGAATGAACACCGAACTGATTTAGACGAGTTGTCTTCGTCAACGGCGCAAGAATACCCTAAAATAAGGATAGAAATGAGATACAACAACACCAAGTCTAATCTAAGCTCTAACACAGATTAGGGTTAGTTTAACTTACCCCAAAAGAACTCAGAATCGCCAAAGGAACGATTCAAAGTGAAGATTCAAAGGTGAAGAAGAACAAGGAAGAATCAAGGTGATTCACCAACTTATCTCTCTCACTTACTCTCTCTTTTCCACTCTCTTTCCAAGCTAGGGTTAGAGAAAATTCGTATGGAAATGAGAGCTAGGGTTTAAGGACTATATATAGAATTAAAATGATGGAAATAACCCCAGGGTCAAGGTATACTTAGGTTATAACCAAAGCACGCCTTTCTCGATCCAACGAAGCACTTCTGGTGGGCCTATAACCACGAAAGGTCGGACTTAAGCTCACTGACCATGGATCTAGGTCAGGCTGAGTTTTCGTACCGACCGGCTCTTCAGATCAGCCGTGGCGGACCACACTCAATTCAACGGTCACGGAATCTCGATCAGGTCCACAAGCACTAGGATATGCCTGGGCCAACCATCCTGATCAGAGGGTGAAATTGGGTCAGAATCCAACGGTCAGATAGCTTAAAATCGTCGCGCAAGCGACACGACTCAGATTTCATAAAAAGCTTATTAAATTCCAACCGTTCTCACACTCTTCACTCCGAACTCAACCAAATTGACCCAGAACATCAGATCGACTTGATTTTCGAGGTGAAGATCAAGCCCAACTCGGTGACCGCAACAGCCTAAGATCATCGCCATCGGACTTTCGACGCGCGGTCTAGGTCCGATCCAGATCTTCCAAAAAATCCCCAGAACAACTGGATTTAGCGATGGATCCCAGATTTCAGAGTAACGTAGCGCTCACTAATCTACACGTTTAGAGCCATGCAGATACAATTTAAAGTGATTGATGCGAATTTCACAAGCAAACAAGTAAAGCGCTAATTACCCCAAAAACAACTACTTAAGGAAAGATAAGCACAAAAATTCCAAGGTCGTTACACCAATGCTATGATCAATCACTCCTCATAACATGCATACAAATGATGCGTATAGGCATGTATCATGATGTTATACCAAGCATGTTCTCAGTGTCCTACTAGACTAAGTACACTAACATGATTATCAGATATAGTAGGCGACAATCGGCCTTAACCGACATGTCACTTACAAGAGTAGGCGCTAAATGATACGCCCCACTAAACATATAAAAGTCTATATGGAATGGTTTACGTTAGACTATCATAACCTACTCAAGGTACTAGCATATCATATATCCTAAGGTGGGGTCCCCTGTAAGGATGGTGGATCTAATCCATGAATCGAGATAAGCTTCAATAGTGGATATACCAAATCTGATACCACATATTTGTCCATCTATGGCAAGGGGTGATGATGTACTAAACAATGGTTATACCAAATCTGATACCACATATTTTGTTACTTACGGCAAGGGATAATGATGTACTAAACAATGGATGGCCTAGATGATACACTAATGAGAAGGGTGGACCTCACACTCGTCTCAACAAGTAGATGATATATACATGTTATGAGGTACTAACAAATGGGGTACAAAGGTAGGATACATCTCTCATGGTGAATCAAGTGGGTATTCAACGAGGTGAGTTCATAGTGTGAATAATTGAACTTTCTCAATCTCTTATCATGAATAATCTGGGCTTCCTTATGGGGCCCGATATATACACAAAGTGGGCTTGGTGGAGTTCATACATCTAGGACTATATGTCCTTCTAAGCAGATTGGGTAGCCCACTCAACACCTAAATGGGACTTGGGTGGGATCACTAAACTTGGACAAAACATGTATCTAGGTGGGCCACGTTTCTATGGAAGGCCCGGTATGAACATAATGTGGGCTCTAAGGTTTAGACAATTCTACAGGGCATGGTGGGAAGCACCATTATCAATGGGGGGCCCAAGGGTGGAAATGGGCCTAACAATGGGTCCTGGGGAGGCTTACAACGGTGGGCATTTAACCACCATTGTCCTATGGTGTGGTCCTTTTGGGTTTGGAATCGGAATCACAACGGGGCCCTTGCCCTTAAAATTTCTAGAAGGATGGATGGATAGTGCGTGTACTATGCACTCATCATGGTGGGCCTCTCAAAGCAGCCCATGGGGGCATATTACTCATACATCATGGTGGGCTTGCATAAGGTGGTCCGTATAAATGAATGGATAGTGTGCATACAACACACACACATCATGGTGGGCCTCACACACCACAATAGGCCTCTCATATAATGGGCCTCACACATCCAGATGGGTCTCATCACATCTCAATGGGCCTCACGTGTCATAGTGGGCCTCAAGCATCACAATAGGCCACATACATCCCAATGGGCCTCATGCATCACAATGGGCCACATACATCTCAATGGGCCTCATGCATTGCAATGGGCTTCACATACAGTAGGTGGGCCTCACAAAAAGCATGTGGGCATCATATACAGCATGTGGGCCTCTCCATACGGACAGTGTAGATATAATACATACATCACGTGAGTCCCACCGTCCCACGCTAGACGGTGTGGATGAAACACATACATCAGGTGGTCCCACTGTCCTAGGCTGGATGGTGTGGATAATACACATATATCAGGTGGGTCCCACCGTCCATGCTAGACAGTGGAGAATAAAACACATACATCAAGGCCCCACCGTCCCTCACTGGACGGTGTGGATGCAACACATTCATCAAGGCCCCACCGTTCACCTGTTGGACGGTGTGGGTGCAGCATATACACGGAGGGTCCCACCATCCACCTGCTGGATGGTGAGGAAAGAACATATACATCAGGTGGGTCCCATTGTCCTAGCTACTGGACGGTGGAGAGAAAACATACATCCGGTGGGTCCCACCGTCCCAGCTGCTGGACGGTGGAGACAAAACATACATCTGGTGGGTCCCACGTGGTCGCCCAATTTGGGCTGGATGGTGTGGATAAAACACACGTCAGGTGGGCCCACGATCAAGCTGACATATGTATTTTCTCTTTGTCCAGGCCTGTCAAAAATGAACAAGTAGGTGGGCCTGCCCACTGGACAGTGAGCAAGGTGGGCCCCACAAATGGGATGGTGTGGATATAAAATACATATGACAAGGTGGGGTCCACAAAAGGGTGGGCCACCCCGCTCTAAATTAAGTCGATATTTGTGTTTTCCCTTCGTCCAGGCCGGCCTGAAAACGGGCAGTAGGGTGGGCCAGCTGGACGTAGCGGCGAGGTGGGACCCGGTTTGGGTAGCAAGGGCATCCCACAATGGGATAGTGTGGGTATGACACATACATCATCAAGGTGGGCCATCAATAGGGAAAGAGAGAGATAGAGGGGGAGAGGCACGTAGTGGAAGGGAGCTCTGCCACTATGAGCTCCCTTGAGCTACCATACATACATGAAGATGGGTCCCAAAACATGTGGGCTCTCAAATGAGAAAGTCAAGATGGGGATACCATCCCCACCACAAATTTAAGGTCTAAATGACCTCTACATGTTGATTTTTAAATAAACATCATGGTGGGGTCCATGAAGAATGGCCCCATCATGGCTTTACATACATGAATCATGCTGGGCCATTGGCTATACCTTGGGTCCCAAATAAGATTCATACCATTAATCGGTAGGCCCCACCTGGCCCATCATCAAAATCAAGATCTAGTCCTATGAACACCCACCTAGCTCCTTGGACTCATTAACTCCTAGGCTTCCACTTTAATGGTGGATGATGAAGTTTGGATGGTTGGATGGTGAGATTGGGTGGTAGGAGATGGCTCTTCTCTTGGCCTCTCTTTTCTCTCCTTAGTCTTTTTCTCTCTTGGTTGCTAGGGATTTGGGTAGAGAAATGAGATGGGATGGAGTGAAATGAGAGAGAGGTGGTGTGTAAGAAGAGATGAGATGGAAAACATGGGTTGTGTAAAAGGAGTGACATGAAGGGTATGGGCTTAGTTGACTTTTGGAGGCATGAGGTGGCATGAGGTATGGGTTGCTTGTCTTGGTGGGAAGAGAGGCATGGGTGAGTGATGGGTTGTACTTGACTAGTGATGTGATTGGTTGGGTAGAGATTCCTCTCTTAGGATTTGCAACTTACGGTGTTTTCTCGAAATATACGCGGCCCACTAATCCTAGCCTGGGTATCGCATTGGTGCGTAAGACGCGGTGTTGGAACTGCGGCGATGATGCGGTCGTTAGAGTATAGGTTTCAAGTTGAGTCGACTCTGATCTATAGGATGTGACTTAAGGTTGCGTGCAATCACTGTATACAAGTCGCGGGTTGCTGGAATTTGACGGGGAGGATCACGGGAGTTGGTGGAATGATACGATACTAGGATACGAGCCTTACAAAGGGGCCCCTCTGAGCCAAGGAAATCATGTACTCTGAGCGACAATAGCTCTACAGGAATTGGTGTTTGAACATAAAAAGAATGAAGAAAGATTGAAAGGGTAGAAGATCAAAAGAGAATTGAAGAAAGGAGAAAGAAAGAAGAAAATCAAATATCATAGTCAATGGTTGCGCGGGTTGCGCAATTGACTTCCTCCATTGCACGGGTCACGCAACCAAGAGTAGAGGTAGTTTATTATGGATGGTCAGATCTGATGCAAGATGGACCCCATGGCACAAAGATCGAGGATTCACACGTGTGGAGGCCTATAAATACCCCACTCCCCTTCTCATTTGAGGATCGGAAGAATTTTGAAAGAAGGTCAGAGCTCTGGAAGAAGTTGAAGGTGAGGGAGGGGAGTTGCAAAGTGGTTGCACAGTAATAGTTAGTTGCGTGGGTCGTGTAACGAGGCTGTCATACAGCCAGTAATGAAAAGGGGTCGAAATGCTGCCGAAATTGTCAAGTTCGATCTTCGTAGTTTCAAACTCTCCTTTTGCATAAGGGACAAGCTCAAAGGGGAAGATTGGATGATCAAACCCGCATAACCATTCCTCCTAGAAAGATGATCAAAGCAGATGTCGAAATGCTACCGAATTTGAGATTTGACATCCGAACTTTGTCAATTTATGTATTTTAAATGATCTATCTTAGAATCAAGGGATATTAAAGGATGTAAATAAACTCAGTATTATTAATACAATAATTGTTTTGTGTATTCTTTCTCTGCTATTTTTGAATAAGATAATTTCCTTAAATCAAATGCATTTGTTTCCTTGCTATTCTGGTAGAAGTTGAAGATCGGAGATCAAAATGCAAATTACAACCAATGGCAATTTCTGCGAGGAAAGTGAACTTCTATTTCACTACGACTAGATTCGTGGTGGAATATGTGCCGAACCAGCCTTCGAAGCGCAGAGCTCAAGCCTGCTGCAAGCAAAAATGACTTAACCCGAGAAATGGTTGGAGTTGTGTCTGCTTCACCTCAAGCATCGAAAGGTGACAAGGGCTGGATTGTTGTAATGTCTCATAGAACGAGAGCTCGGAATACGAGAAACCCCATAATGAATCTGCCTTCGCCAAGAGTTAGAGGACTGATAACACGTAACGCTACTGAGAAGAACCCCGAACTCGTCCCTCCTGCGATATATTCCAAGCGAACAACTCCACGGTTAACGTCACGCGACTTTCCAGCTTTGGTTGCCCCAAGAGTCAGATGGACAAAAGAAAAAAAAGGTAAGGCATTACTAGTAGGCTCACCGATGTCAGTATCGCCCCAAGCAAGCAGTGGCGATGGGAGCATAGAGAAGTTGAATGGTACTCCATCTTCTCCTCTCTTCTTAAGTCTTATTACATCGACATATTCCCACCCCACTCTAACTACAGCTTCATCAGGGAGTATAGAAGCCGCAGTACATATGGCCGGAACAAACCAGGAGAACATGACGACTACAGAGGATAGTATGAATGAAATGACAGGAGTATAGAGAACACTAATGGAAGAGTGAAGAAATCTCAGAGAAGCCCTAGCGACCCTCGCACATAATGTAGCCCAGATGGTGGCTCCCCTGATGATGGGCACAATGAATGGGCAAGAGAACCAACCTGAAGGCTTTTAACCATCGGGGATAGGATCACTTGGGTCTGTCCCAGCAGCGAGAACTGTGACATAAGAGGAGGTGAGGTAAGTTATTAAGGAAGCTGTCAGAATAGAAAGGGAGCATGAGAATGTTGGCCGTTTCAGATATCGAACGCCGTACCCACGAGAGGTAGAAGACATCCCGTTCCCAGCCAACTTCAAGCATCCAGATTTTCAGAAGTTTAATGGAGAGGGGTCACCGGAGGAACATTTAATGCACTTTATTACTAGCATGGAGAATTTCTCTACAATACCACAGTATTACCTACGAGTATTTGGATCATCTCTGACAAGCAAAGCGTTCCGATGATATTCCAGTCTAGCTCAGGGATCGATATGCACTTAGGAGCAAATGCAGGACGCCTTCATGTCAAACTTCTTCGCTTTAGAACACGATGTTAGTATTATGGAATTAGCTTCTGTACGGCAGAGAGGGGGGAACCGTTAGAGAAGTTTATAGACAGATGAAAGACATTGGGAGCCTCGTGTAGACAGCTGCTGAAAGAAAATGATCAGGTCAAGATGTGTCTAAACTCCATGAAAACAAGAATCACATTCGGATTCATTAGTGTCGATATCAGGACTTTCCGTGACCTAGCCACTAAGGCCCATGCTTTAGAGTTGATGACTCGGAAGATGCCAGCGTTTCACTATAAGACAATCAGGAGGGGACCGAGCAGGATGGCCGCAAATATAGTGGATCATGAAAAGAGAAGTTGAGATGTAAGAGATTTAGGAGAGAAAAGGTCAGAACGTAAAGAAGAATTAAACTAGCGGAGAAATAGATACAGTGGAAAAAGGCCCAGAGCGCTCAATTCTCACGAAGGGTTTGTGTTCGATAGGGAAGATGTTGTCCCTATGATGAACCAATTACTAAAAGCTAGTATGATAGAATTACCAGCACCCAAGCACCCTGAAGATGCAACGAGAACAAGAGAAAGACATTTCTGCCGCTACCATCATCTGGTGGGACATCCGATGAAAAATTGTTATACATTAAAATGCATAATACAAAAGATGATAGACAGGGGTGAAATAGTGATAGGAAAAGAAAAGGAGAGGGATGCGAAGGTAGCGGTGAATGTACTGGTGATACGGGAAACGCTCAAGAAAGAATAGGCAAAGAAGATTGTGGAACGGCATGATAGGTGGCAGTGATGACGTTACGGTCAGGAAAGAGGACAATAAGCCCCACGAAGCAGAAAACAAGGGTTACGAGAAAAGAAATTGTCGAAAATTAGCACGATAATGATAAGAAAGGAGAGAAGAATGAGACAACGAAAGTAACTTATGATGTGGTAAGTCACCTAAAAGGCATACCAGCTCAGTTGAGCATTTATGATGCACTTAATTTGTCGGAGGAATTTCAGCAAAGTTTGGTTCAAGCGCTATCCGATCACGATGTCAGAGAAACCTTGCTTGCAGAAATGAAAAGCGAAGAATGTAAAGAGCAAGAAGACTGCATGCCGGTCGTTTCCTTCTCCGATGATGATTTAGTCTGTGATACAGGGCATAATAGGTCATTAATGATAGAGGGCGATATTCGTGGCAAGAAAGTTAAACGGATTATGCTTGACAATGGGTCCGCAGTGAATCTGTTACCACTCACAATGTTGAGTAAACTAGGTTATCGTCGCTCTGATTTTCGCCCCAATGGAATGATGATACAGGGTTTCAATCAAGATGGGTAGCATGCACTCGGTAAAATTACATTAACATTGGAAATAGGAGAACTGACCATTGATGTCGTTTGCCACATTATAAACACAGTAACGACATACAATCTTCTATTAGGGAGGCCATGGATACATCAGTACGATATCGTACCCTCTACTCTACATCAATGCTTCAAGTACTATAAAGATGGGATACAATATAAAGTGATAGCTGATGCGAAGCCTTACACAGAAGCCGAAGCCTTCTTTAAAGACGCCAGTTATTATAAGGGATTCACTAAAGAAAAAGAGAGAAAGAGTGATGAAAAAAAATCCCTGGGGAACATTTAAACGAAGGTGATGAAAGAAGAAGCAGAAAAGGCAGAATCATCTAGAATTACAGAGACAAATAAGAATTTTATTTTGTGCCGAAGCATCTGAGGCAACCAGGGCAGCCGCTGCTAACTTTGCTATTGTTCGAATAGTTGAAAATCTTATAGTCTAATTATACAGTACCATTGCCATATGCCGAAAGAAACGAACCATTTTCGGCTGTTCCGAAAAGATTTGGGGTCAAGACCATCGCTAAATACCCGAAAACGATAGAATTCTACGCTTCAGCAGAAATAAAGATAGTGGAAGAGGCCGAAAATAATGTGTATCACGGGAAGCTGACACCGCAAGACCTTAAGAAATATAGCCGAGTAAGTAAGAAGATCATGAAAAGCATGGGCTTTGATCACGAAGAACCCACTAGCTTGAAGCACGGGAAAGGGATCCAGATTCCTATTGGGGTTGGTCAGAAAAGGTGTGGAAAATTTTAAGGATTGGGGGCAGAATCATCAGTGAACATGGTGACAATTGAACAATTATCAGAGACAGATCCTAAAGTAGTTGAGCATCCTGAAATAGCTCCAAAGCAAATGGAAGACGAGGGGCAGCCAACGATAGACAGTTTATGGGAAATAAATCTGGGTACAGGAGAAGAGCCGAGGAACACATTCATCAGTGCCGGCCTACCTGAGCAAGAAGCTGAGAAATATTTCAAACTTCTCAAAGAAAATCGAGACATCTTCGCTTGGACATACACAAAAATGTCGGGTCTGAAACCTTCAATAGCGATGCACCGGTTGAATATTTCTAAGGAGAAAAGGCTGGTTAAATAGGCGCAAAGGTGATTTCACCCGAACTTGGTTCCCTTGATAGAAGACGAAGTGAACAAGCTGATAAAAGTTAGGTTTATTAGAGAGGTTAAATATCCTAAGTGGATATCAAATATTGTCTAGGTAAAGAAGAAAAACGAACAAGTCAGGGTATGCGTTGACTTCAGGGATCTGAATGAAGCTGCCCGAACGATGATTTTCCTCTCCCGATAATCGAATTGCTGATTGATAGTACGAATCAGTATGTTATCATGTCCTTCATGGATGATTATGCAGGTTATAATCAAATTAGAATGGCACCTGAAGATGAAGAAGTAACAATGTTTAGAACTTTGCTGAGAATTTACTATTATAAGGTCATGCCATTTGGTCTTAAAAATGCTGGTGTGACGTATCAGGGAGCAATGCAAAATATCTTTCAAGACATGATGCACAAACGTGTTGAATGTTATGTGGATGATTTGGTAGTCAGGTCAGGTAATCATGACATTAGTCTTCTATCGACTCAGGAAGAAGAAGTTGAAAATGAATCTAGTTAGATGTGCATTTAGGGTGTCATCAGGAAAATTTCTCGATTTTGTTATCACACACAAAGGAATTGAGATTGATCTGGGAAAAGTTAAAGCCATTCAAAATATGCCACTTCCGAAGACATTGAAGGAATTAAAAAGTTTACAAGGAAAGTTGGCATATATTCACCGTTTCATTTCAAATCTAGCAGGAAGATGTCAGTCATTTTCTCATCTAATGAAGAAAGGAACAGAGTTTGTATGGGACAAAGCCTGTCAGAATGCGTTCGATTCGATAAAGGAATTGCTGAGACAATTGGCAGTACTGACAGCCGCTATAAAAGGAAAGCCACTCATTTTATACATATCTGCAGTCGAGAATTCATTAGGAGCCTTGTTGGCACAGGTGAATGAATTCGAGAAAGAGACCACTCTTTATTATCTGAGCCAAACTCTGATGGGCGTAGAGTGTAATTATTCCCCTATTAAAAAGGAGTGTCTGACGCTGATATTTGCAGTACAAAAGTTGAGGCATTATTGTCTCTCCCATGACATAATTTTAATCTCAAGAGCAGACCCAATAAATTTTTTAATGACAAGGCCGATGCTAATGGGAAGGTTGGCTAAATGGATGTTGCTCATCTCAGAATATACGATCACGTATGAGCCGACAAAAGTAGTAAAGGGGCAAGCAGTGGTGGATTTTTTGGCAGTGCATCCCATAACAAAGAACGAGACCATTAGTGATGATTTTCCCGACGAACAGGTTATATTGGCCGAGTCGCAAAGCCCATGGCAAATGTATTTTAACGGCACTTCTCGAGCATCAGGGGCAGGGGCCGGAGTGATATTCATTACTCCTCAAGGTGACTTGTTACCTTAGTCTTTCACGTTGGGTGCCGCATGTACAAATAATGAAGCTGAGTATAAAGCTCTCATCATTGGAATGGAAATTGCTCAAGAAATGAAGATAAAAACGCTGCAAGTCGTTGGGGATTCTAAATTGATCATAAATCAATTGACGACTGAATACGAGATAAGAAAGTAAGAGCTCTTGCCATACTGCCAAAAAATATAGCAGTTATTGGATCAGTTTTACCATGCTGAAATCAAGCATGTACCGTGGTTTGAGAATGCAAAAGCAAATGTTTTGGCCAGCCTGGCAGCAACTCTATCCTGCCCAAACCAAAGTCCTCTCCAGATGATTGGTGTAAACCTTTCATAGATTACCTCAAATATGATATCTTGCCAGAAGACCTAGCGTAAAGACAGCAAATCAAGCAATTACATTGTTTAGATGAACAAGAAGCAGGCCAGATGTTACGGGAAGCACACTCTAGAGAATGTGGGGCGCATCAAGCTGGCCGAAATTTATTTCATCGGATACATCGAATGGGGTATTATTGGTCTACCATGTTCAAAGATGCGAGATATTATGCAAAGCGGTGCCACGAATGTTAGATTCATGGAGATGTTATACACATTCCTCCAGAAGACCTGCATCAGTCAGTCACCTCTTAGCCTTTCTCTGACTGGGGACTTACATTATTGGTCTTATAAATTCATCTTCGTCCAAAGAAAAACAATATATTCTAGCAGCGACAGATTACTTCTCCAAGTGGACAGAAGCGATTGCATTGCGCAATGTAAAGGAGAAAGATGTAGTCAATTTCATCCAACACACAATAATATACCGCTATGGTATCCCAAAGAAAATTGTTACAGATAACAACACTCTTTCAAAAATAAAGGCATGAAAAATCTGTGTTAGAAATTCAGCATTCATCATTCATTTTCAACACCTTACTACCCACCATCCAATGGATTAGTAAAGGCATTTAATAAAACGATAGTTAAAATACTGAAGAAAATGGTCACAGGAAACAAGCGTGATTAGGATAAAAGGTTGCAAGAAGCATTGTGGGCATACAAAACTACCCACCGGACAATAACCAGATCAACACTATATTCACTGTTTTATGGTGTAGAAGTGGTCATCCCGATTAAAACACAAATAGTGTCACTAAGAGTGGCAGTACATCAATTAATTACGGATGATGAAAATGTAAAAATAAGACTGGAGGAATTGGACTTGCTCGATGAGAAACGCTTGGCAGCTCAACAGCGGTTGCAGTCGTATCAGGCAAGGATATTGGCCGCCTTTGATAAACGAGTCAAATATCACTCTTTCAAAAAAGGGGATATGGTGCTGATGCTGAAAAGACAGATAGTGGTCACCCACAGAACAGGGGACAAATTTGAGCCCAAATGGGATGGGTCATACATAATAAAAGAACTATACTCTAATGGAGCGTATAAGGTCGTACACCAAGATGGACAAGGTATCAGTATCCTGGTCAATGCCCGCTTCATCAAAAGATATCGTCCCCAAATATACTTTCGATTTTAATCCCGAATATTATTAGAATAATGCTTTTGTATCAAAAGGGGGCAAGAATAAACAAGACTGTGGCCATGTACTCTCCTTTTAGATGAATAAATAAATAAGAAATTTGCGAGCACATTAAGATTACATATTAACGAATGTTACAAAAGGAAAGTGACCATCGTTATCATCATCAAGCGAACTCCACAGAATTTTGCTGAAATTGGTATCATCACCAAGCTGATATATCAATCTCGCGACAACTATGGCTATCTACCATTATCCTTTAAGGCAGCCTAGCCAAGCCCTAAAAGCGACCAACTACACATGAGACCTATCATTTTTGTCATTTGGGCAGCAGTGAAAAGCTAGTAGCCCTAAAAAAGCCCACGAAGGCCATCATATGCACACCCATGTGGGCAGCAGATGAAGCCAGTGACTTAAAGCCTTAAAAGGCCAAAAAGTCCTCAATGGCTAGTCATGCGTAACATCCATGCTGCCTATATAGCTTTTCGACAACGTCATAGGGAATAGATAAAAATGTCCTCCCGTGAATGGGTTCGACCTTGCAAGTGAAGAAAATGCGAGCTGTAGTGTGAGCTCCTTGGCCTTGTCCATAGATAGGCCAACCATGTGTAAGATCCCCCAGATCTTTAGTTTGATTTCAGTAGTAATTCATGAAGAAGGGCCTAAACCTACTCATTGATGGACTGACGACCCTAGATTTGGTACTCCAAAGGTCACCTTGTGTGCCCCATGAACTCTAGAGAGTTACTGCGGCCAACTTTATGCGTAAATCCAATTAAGTTCACGGCCCCGGTAGCTTCACTGGGCCCCTCTGATGGATCGCGATTTGTGAACTCACCAGGCTATAAGAAGTCCAGTGAACTCCCAAGAGTTACAGAGACTATCATGTGAGACCCGACTCTACTAATTAAGAGTTTAAAAAACTGTGTGGCTCCATTACACAAGAGGATAAACTATGTGTGATTATCTGACTAAACTAAAACTTAGCACCGCCAATTAAAAAAAATCATATAGGAAATCCCTTACTAACAAGTCATAAGAGATGCTTAAAAAAAGAGGGGGTATAACACATCAATCAGAACATTGTGGAAACATGCAAGAGAACCATTATCAAGAACGTCACAAAATACTTGTATAGCTTGCAATTCCAAGAGTACTTGTAATAACAAAAGAAAATATGTCAAAGTTTTATATCTCATAGT
This sequence comes from Magnolia sinica, assembly GCF_029962835.1. NCBI lineage: Eukaryota > Viridiplantae > Streptophyta > Magnoliopsida > Magnoliales > Magnoliaceae > Magnolia > Magnolia sinica. The sequence continues at coordinate 43,814,359 of NC_080574.1, read as the reverse complement.
TCTCCTGCTATGCTTAATGCTACTAAGTATTATTACAAATTTTCTTGAAGATTAACTTGAGCAGCTATGTGTTCCAGTTTGGCGTTTGAGATAATTCTGGTAGGATCCGGGATACTAGCTAACTTTTCTTCCAAGGAGGCAATTAGTTCATCATTCTTGGCCAGTTCAGATCTTTCAGCGTCCATGGAATGAAGGCTACATTGTATCTTTTCCTGTACTCTTTTAATGTTCAGATCTTCCTCCAGAACCTGCTTCTCCAACTGAGCGATTTCTTGCTTCAAAAGGGCAATCTCTAGAATATGCAAGTTGCTTCCCATACTCCAGAATCTCGGGCTGGACAATCATAGTTTTAATTGATTTTAAAGCAATTATTGAATTATGGAATCTTAGGAGAGCATCGTGCACGGAATAAACGTTGACTTTAGCCATCCGTGCAGCACTGTCCAGAACATTAAGAGCAACAGTCAGATCTGACCATTGATCAGGATCTTTAAACATCTCGATAATGGCTAATATAGAGTTCCTAATCAACGCCAATTTATACACAGGAATCTTCTAAAAAGATAGCATATCTGATAAATTCGCAACAAAACCAGAACTCGCCGTGCCACTTTGAGGTAAGTTTCCTATTAAGAAATAAAAGGTATAAAGTTATAGCAAAACCATAAGTGCAGATAATATGGAAAGTATATAATTGAGGAAAAGAATATACCTTTGCTGGTACCAGAACAGTGGGAGATAACATCTCTAGTAAGAGGGGGATCAGGTCCCACCATCTCAGCAAAAGATGGAGCCCTAGCTTCAGTACTTGAATCAATGGTGGCAGGAGTTCAGAGATCAGTTAATTTTACCAAAAAAGCAATTTCGAGCGCCACTGCCCGTGGAGGCAGAGAGAATCTCGGTGAAGCCGCTAGTATGACGGGAGGTAAATCTATAGGGGAAATACTATTTTCCCCAGTATTGACAATATGACCACCTGAGATAAAAATACGTAAGATTAAAAAAGATAGAATGAAAGCAAACAAAATAAACAATATTTTTTTACATGGTGAATAACCATATTCCTCGTAGTCTTGGGTTCATCTTCTCCTTCCTCCACTATGGGTGAAGTCTTTACAGGAATAGCCTTAGAGGTCGAAGGGATATGTTCTTCATCAGCAGGAACATCTTCTACAATGATGTCTTCTTCACTGCTAATATCAACTTCTCCCTCCTCATAGTCATCATCTTGATCCTCTCTTTTCGCCTCATATTCATCAAAAATAGTATTTCCAAACGAGGAAATTGAACCTTCACTCTTCGAATCTTCTTCACTGGCTTCTTTAGTAACAACCTGTTTCCCTTTAGAAAGAAGAGACTGGTTACTCCCTGGTTGAGGATCTGTGCTAACTAAAGCTGGAGAGGTAGAAGCAACGGTCCCTTCTTGAGGTGAAGGGGGAGAAGCTTGGGCACGCATTTGAGATCTTTTCCTTGGTGAAGAAGGACTGGGGTGAATAGTCAGGAGAAGAGGTTGGCTGGTCTTGAAGATTGGCAACATTCTTTGGCATAAGGAAGGCAGCCTCTGTGATTTCCTCCTTCTCTCGGAGCAGTTTCGGGAAACTTTTTCAAACTCATGAATGACACTGTAAGCTATCCATCCTTCTAAGGTATTGTTAGGCTTCTTCTCGCGAATAGGTTCATTTACAGATATTTTGACGTAAAGATGACCATCAAAAGGGCATGACTGGTCTCCGCTATGAAGCCTACTCCTTTAATTGTGCGACCCCTAAGCCTTAGTGGTGGAAGCCAGATGGGCTTAGCTACTGGTAGACCTTTTCTTACCAGATAAGACTGGTGGACCACCATCTCATGTGATTATATGAAGCTCGAGGAATACGGTCACAACCCGAAAGAAGATTTAACTCAGCAACCCAATAATTATTTCCATACCATTACCCAATTAAATGGACTAGTACCATAACTCTGCATCCTTCGGGTCACTAGTCCACAATCTTTGAGAAATGCCTGATCAAAGCCAAATTGGCAAGCAAAACGACTGGGGTAGTATGGTTCTCTCCAGAATTCTGTTCCCTCCCTTAACGGGAGACTACACAATCTAATAAAAAAAAGAATGCCCTTTCTCCCAGAGTAAGTGACCCTATGTCCAACTTGTATGTATCTGTTATGTAGCGGGGCAGGTAGAAATGAAAATAATTAATCTTAGCATCAGAAGAGATGGCATCTTTCACCCAGTCATAGGACCTCTTCACCATGGCTCTCTTTTGAAAGAACTAGTGGGGAATCTGAGAAGGAAGAACATAAGATTTCTCTAGAACTTCAAAGGTATAAGTGAAATATACGCCAACCTAGCCAATGAAGTAGGCCATGGCATGTAGGCAGAAGCAAAGCCAACGGAGGAACTTTTTATGTGAGAAGCGATATCTCCGAAAGCTCTATAAATTGAACATAGAGCAGGAGGAGCAAGGGAGTATATGAACCCTTCGGCCATGGCACCGACAACTACAAATAGTGAGGGGTGGATGACATCTGCTAACTTGGAGTTGGGAAAAACTACTATGCTTAGCCAGTAAGCGATAAATGCTGCGACCTCCCCGTAAAGAGAATATTCGGCACTCTCTTTTATGTTATTACGAAGGCCTTCCAGCTCTTACGAGTGATTACCACTAAACCTGGAAGAAAAGAAGAGATAGGTGAAACTAAGATTAAAATGTATCAATATGCGATAAAAACGTTAATTTGAAAAGAAGAAAGGTTACCGAAGAGCCCTGCTAAAATGGGCTAGCCATTTCATAGGACGGATCTTGTGGATGTTTGGAAACTTGGACATCACTTTGAAGAGTTCAGTAATCGTTTCCAAAATAGAGGCGATACGGTCGGGCAAAGAGACAAAGGCTAATTCGTCGTTGGTGGGGACAAATTCATCGAAGAATTTTTCAGTTATCGGTAGACCGACAATCCTGTGAATATCTCAAAGTGTAATGCTCATTTCACCTTCGAGTAGGTGGAAATAATTGGTGGAAGGTCACCAGTAATTAAGAAAGGCCTTCAGAATGGAAGACTCTTTATAAAAAGGATGTGATGTTGCTTCAATCGTGGTATAGATATCCATCTTGGATAGGATATTCATGTGCTTCGCCAGAACTACCGTGGCCCGTTCAGAATAGTAATTGCAAGGACTTAAGAGACCCCTTGTTCTGAATTCTTCAGGACTCTAGATGAGTCGACGTTCACTGAAACGTTGTTGGAGTGTTTTGTAAAAACAAGTTAGATACAGGCTGTAGGGATCATAAGATGGGGTAAGAAAGATCATCGAATGAATATCACCGATTAGCTGTCTTGGTTTCATCGGTTGCGGAATGCCTTCTAGTAATCTTGGTTCTCTGAACAACCAAGACTCTCTCCGTCCATATGATCCGTAGGTTCGCAGTTCAAAATGGAATGGTGATGATGGAGGCTAACTGGAATCACCATGATACTTTGCTTATAAGGGCTCTCAAATTTCATGACACCCTCGATTGCACGAACTGAACTCAAGAGTTGTGCAACTTCTTTTGGTTATGCTCCTTAATTTTCTCTTGGAACTCTTGAGCCTTATTCTAGCAAGTCTTCTTCGGTCAAGAAGGGGGTGGAGTGTATTCCCTGGTAGGAGGATTTTGGTTAATGGTTTGATGATGCGCTGTTGATTTCAGTCATTCCTCCCAGTCGTAATCACGACCATGCTTGGGAGGTCTTTCAATATCGCTTATGGCGATGGCTCTATGAATGAGAGATGAAAGCTTGTTAATGCGTTCAGTGAAGTCGAAAGTAGGAAGCACTAGCTCCTTGATGTAGGCGGGGCGCTTAACGGTTATCTTAAAGCGCTTTCATGAAGGCTGGGCTGGGGATGATGGAGATTCTGTGGCTTGAGAAGATGGAGGGTTTGGTAATTCTTGATGTGAAGGATGAGTAGTCGGAGAATTGACGACAATGTAAGTTCTTTTTGTGTGGGCCATGATGAGAAAAGTCAAGTCCTGAAAGAATTGGGTTGAGAAAAGTTAGTATAGGAAAACAAGCCAAGTTGAAGAAAAAACTAAGTCTGGAAAATGACCAAGGGTCGGTTGTGCAGGTCACGCAAACGAAGTCCGTTGCGCGGGTGCGCGCAATGCATTTATACCTTGCGTGAACGAGATATTCGTTGCATGGGTCGCGCAAATAGGTTTGGTTGCATGGGGGAAAGTTAGCGGGATAGAGCTCCCCTGCAAGAAATGAGAAGTAGGAGAATGAAATAAGCACTTTTATTTATAGAGGACGGGAGCCGAGTGCAGAACTTGGGTGCCCATTGCACGGGTCGCGCCACCACTTTTTGTGGTTTAGAAATTGGAATGAATTGATCCTAATTCTTTGATTCAAAAGAACAAAGAAAGGATCAAGGGGGCATTTATTGGAACATAAAAAGAATGAAGAAAGATTGAAAGGGTAGAAGATCAAAAGAGAATTGAAGAAATGAGAAAGAAAGAAGAAAATCAAATATCATAGTCAGCGGTTGCGTAGGTCGCGCAATTGACTTCATTGCACGGGTCACACAACCAAGATCAGAGGCAGATTATTATGGACGGTCAGATCTGATGCAAAGCGGACCCCATGGCATAAAGATCGAGGGTTTGCACGTATGGAGGCCTATAAATAACCCACTCCCCCTTTTATTTGAGGATCGAAAGAATTTTCAAAGAAGGTCAGAGCTCCGAAAGAAGTTGAAGGTGAGGGAGGGTGAAAAGGCCAAGCTATATGTCCTAGAGGGGGGGTGAATAGGACAATGCCAAATAAAAACTTATAACAGCGGAATAATAAAGAAAATGATAGCCAAATTAAATAACAATGCAGGAAAGTAAAACAACCTCAAAATTCAGATCTTGAGAGGTTGATACAAACGTTATTCTAAGGACAACCTTACACCAAAAACAGAGTTTATGGTAGGACAACCTTATTTCTAGAAAGGTCTTTGTATCAAGTCTCAAATCGAAGAGGAATACAGAATTAAATATAAACTGAAATGAAATAACTTGTAATTAAAAATGTATTGTTCTAGGGACAGCCATACATCATAAAAATGGCAGGGCAACCTTGCTGGAACAACTTTCAAATGAAATTGAAAATCAAGCTTATAAAGGAATAGCAGAAAGTAAATTCTAAGCTATTACAACATTCTCACAAAGCTTAAAATAATTACAACATTCACCACCATACATACATCCCACAAAAATTAATTAAAAGATTAAAAGAATAAATCAATCAACCACAACTCAAGGGATTATAGTGGTTCGCCTGTGTGTTCACCAACTGTTATACAACAGCCACACAAAAAGCTACTCCACTCCTAATATCCTCACACAGGGGATATTAGCGTTCACTAAAGATAGGTTTTCCCAGGTTCACCCAAAACCCTTACAATTGTGTCTTTGTATGTGGGCTTACACAATTAAAAACCCCACTTCGAGTTTTCCTGGCTCTCCTCGGATAACCAAAATAACAAGATTTTTCTGGCAAATCTTGAAAGAAACCAAAATAATAGAAAGGAATTTACAATATGTAAAATACCTGAATATCTTCTTCGTTGTAGCAGCCCGGTAGAACCAAGTCAGAGTAGATGATTGAATGTCCAAGTTCAATGTCCAGTACTCGATTACAATGGTTCTAATTCTAATAGATTTTAAATTAAACCAAATAGGGCTTGCCTTAATTGATTTTGATTCTAAAGAAAGGGAATAACAATTCCTCTTTTCAAATCAGATTGGAATAACAGAAACAAAATCAATTAAAATAAAGCTAAGGAAAGAAGATATTAAATAAGCACACTTAGCTTAGATGGAGCACAAAATTATCTCTTAGAAGTTCGACGAAGATTGGCTTGAATACTATAATTAAATCGATGATTTCTTCTAAGATTCGTGCACTATTTATAGGTGAGAAGATCGGGTCTTCGACTGGTCTAGAGTGCTCTACGACTAGTCGAAGCTCTAACAGATATTTGAAAAATCCGGCGGGATTTGCTTTGACCGTTCTACGACTGGTCGTAGCCCTCCTACGACTGGTCGTAGGTCACCTACGACTGGTCGTAGGTTTCCTTCGACCAGTCGAAGAACCCAAAGTTCGCCGGACTTCGAGTCGTAGATTCTACGATCGGTCGAAGATGCGAAACACTGCTTCCTACGATCGGTCGAAGCATTCCGTGACTAGTCGAAGGCTACGATTTTATCCGGAATTTGTAACAAACTTACGATCGATCCAGGAATTTCTTAGACTGGTCGAAGCAAGTCTAGGACTAGTCGAAGCAGACCTAAGACTGGTCAAAGAACAGACCAATCACATGTAAAATAACATTCGACTTATGTATCCGAAATGACCTACTTCTAAGGTCATCCTATGGTCAAACAAACCTCAATCATGAAGTATGGACATTGAAACAAGAGACCATGAAGAATGAGCCTTGAAGTCTTGATGTAGACTAAACCTTGAAGTAGCTCAATCATGAAAGTGGCTTGAGTTTCAACTTGAGTCTTGAGTTCAGCTTGAGTCTTGCCTTGTACTTTCTTTTTCTTTTCAGCTTGAGTCTTGTGAGCAGTTCTTGCATTCAAGAGTCTTGTCTTGTGATCAGTTCTTTCATTCAAGATCCTGAGTCTTGTACTTGAGAGCTTTGCTTGATGTGAGCTTAGTTTGTTCATGAAGTCATGAATGTTGATCCTTGAGAGAGCTTCACTTAAGCAGGTTATATAAAACATAACAGAGATTTTGTCACCACAAATTTGACAACTTACAGGGATATAAACTATAGCACTTACAATCTCCCCCTTTGTCAAATTAGTGACAAAACACATAACCAAACAAAAGTAAATCAACTGGTTAATACATGCAAATCAATATTCAACATTTAACATTCAACCAGTTTCAACATTCAACCAGCTCAGCTTCATTCAACAAGATCAAACATATACTCCCCCTAACTCCCCCTGGGTAACATAACTACTGCTATTCCCCCACTGCTATTCCCCTCACACAATCACATTAAGAACAAACCATTCTCCTCCTTTTTGTCACAATATGACAAAGGAGAACTAAATAAAGGAAGTCATGAGAGGAAACATGAGGAAGTAAGAGAGTATAGCAAAAGAAATATTCAGAGTGACATAGAGATACTCAAGATAGCATCACATATATTCAACATTACATCAATAGAATCTAACTCATACCCAAGCAAATAAGTGCTAAGTAAGAAAGTTATTACAGACCAAAAAGTCTCATAAAAACTAGTCAGAATTAGAACTTGAAGATGGAGCAGGAATAGAAGGATCAAGTTGGTGCATGCCTTTGTTCAAGCGCCTAAGATATTTGCGCATATACTTGAATTGCAAATCATGAGCAACAGACATGTTTTTCAACTTAACATTTATATCCTCAACTCTACCTTCTAATGCACTCAGACATGCATCAACATCAGATGGTCCAAAATCTGGATCATTAGCAGAGTCAGAATCCAGTTCCTCAAAAATATCATCCATATTAATATCAACACCAGCTTCTTCAGGACCACCATCAACACCACCACCTTGTTCAGGAAGCAGATCCAACTTCATCTTATTAATATTTGTATTGTTGAAGATCAGATGATGGATTGGTGCTTCATCAACAGGCATATCGACTAACATATGAGTAGCCAATACAGACATAAAGTATGCAAATGGAATGTCACTATGACCAGGATGGAGTCGAAACTGAAGAATGAAATGACAGATTAAGGAATGCAAACAAATCTGAGTACCATTTGAGATAGCATGGATAACACGAACCATAAATGAAGTTAAATCAGATTTATTACCCGATCGGGGATACAGATTAGACACAAAGATTCTATGAAGAATTCTGTATTTGGGTAACAAATACCTTGCGGGGAGCGCATTCCCTTTTTGAGTCCATTGAACATCCATATTACACAAGTCTCTAGTGAGCATGCGTTTTTCAGCCATTGAGGGTTTATCAGTTAAATTATGAATTGGAATACCCTCATCATTCACAGGAATTTCCATAAGGGCTGAAATTAAATGACGATCAACGTCAAATGGCCCTTCTCTAGTAGAAATTTGAAAAGTTAAATTATCCTGTGAAAATGCACTAATACATGAAAACATGGATTGGGCAATGGACCGATATGCAGGCCCACCCCAATGCAATAAGTTAGTCCAACCTACAGCTTCAAGCATAGGAAGGATGTCAAATGGAGCAATATGATTGACATCAACAGGATGTTCAACGATAACCTTACGAGATCTAATGTCCTTAACAAATGATGGATCATCATTGGGAACAAGAAGATGACGTTTAGATAAAGGGGTAGATCCTGGAGGAAGAAGAAGGACCACGTGAAGTAGTTTTCTTACCTCTAGAAGCCATTTGCAACAAGGATTTAAAGGAATAAAGAAGTTGCAAAGGATTGAGAAGAGGGTTTGCTCAAAACAGATTTTTCAAAATCTCAACCCCAAATCTCAATGATTTTCAAGATAGAAAGCTTCAAGAGAGAAAAGGAAGCAATCTTGACACAAATATGCAAAAAAAACGGATTTGGAACACTAACCTTGAAGAACTTGAAGGAAGGGTTCGACGAGTCGAAGTTCGGCTCAAAGGAGAAGAAAGAAGAAATGAGGAAGAAAGTGAAAAATCCCCAATATGAAGTGAAATCCGTGCTCCACGATTGGTCGTGGGTATCTACGACCGGTCGTAGTACGATGGTCGTGTATACTCATGATTGGTCGTACAAACCACAAAAATTCAATATCTTGCAATATACACAAAAATTGAAATTTAATCTAGCAAATATATACAATAATATACAAGAAGGCATAAATTATCAATTTAAAATGCACATGCCAAGATCAAATTTCATCTTTTTGAACCTGCTTTTATCGAGAGGTTTTGTGAAAATGTCAGCTCGTTGAACTTCGTAGGAATATATTCTAGAGATATAACTTTTTCTTCTACTAATTCCCTTATATAATGAAATCTAATGTCAATGTGCTTAGTACGAGAATTCTGAATAGGATTTTTTGAAATATTTATCGCACTGGAATTATCACAATGTAATAACATAGAATCTGTTTAATTCCATAATCACTTAGCATTCGTTGCATCCGGACAAGTGTGTACATGCATTACCAGCTGCAATAAGCTTCAGTTGTTGAAAGTGAAATAGAATTTTGTTTCTTACTAAACCAGAAACTAGACAATTTTCAATGAAAAAACAACCACCACCGGTTGATTTTCTATCATCTAGATTACCACCCCAGTCAGCATCGAGTACCCAACTAATTGAACATTGGTTTCATGAAGATACCAGAGACCGAGATTTACGATACTTGCGACATATCTAATAATTCGCTGGACAAAAATCAAGTGAGATTCTTTTGGATCGATTGATATCTTGCGCAAATACCAACACTTAGAGAAATATCAGGTCTACTAGCAGTTAGATATAACAAACTACCAATCATACTCCGATAAAGTTTTGAGTCAACATTTTTACCATTAGAGTCTTTTGATAGTTTTAGGGTAGTACTCATAGGAGTATCGAAATTCTTGCCATTCTCAAATCCAAATCTCTTGATTAGATTCAAGGCATACTTAGATTGAGAAATGAATATTCCTTCAGATTGTTGCTTTACTTGCAATCCAAGGAAATAAGTCAATTCTCCAACCATGCTCATTTCAAACTGTGATTTCATCAAATCTGCAAACTCAGTAGTCAAGTCAGTACAAGTTGATCCATAAATGATATCATCAACATAAATCTGTACCATTAAGATATGATCATTTTGTTTTTTAACAAACAGAGTTTTATCAACAGATCCCATTTGAAAATTATGAGTTAAAAGAAATTTCGTTAGTTTCTCATACCATGCCCTAGGTGCTTGTTTTAATCCATAAAGTGCCTTTTAAGCCGATACACATAATCAGTATTTTTGGAATCTTCAAAACCCATTAGCTGTTCAACATAGACTTCTTCATGTAAATCGCCATTTAGAAAAGCACTTTTCACATCCATCTGATAGATCTTTATCTTTCTAACACATGCAATGGATATAAATAGTCTGATAGATTCAATACGTGCTACTCGTGCAAAGGTTTCATCGAAATCAATCCCTTCAATTTGAGTATAACCTTGTACCACCAGTCTAGCCTTGTTTCTAATTATATTTCCACATTCGTCGACTTATTTTTGAAAATCCATTTTGTTCCAATGATGTGTTTATCTTTAGGTCTTGGTACGAGATACCAAACATCATTTCTTATGAATTGGTTGAGTTCATCTTGCATCGCAACAATCCGGTTCTCATCGGTAAGCGCTTCTTTTACGTTAGATGGTTCAATTTGGGATGTAAAACATACATAATTACATATATCCTCAAGTTGTCTACGGGTGCGAACACCAGTGAGAGGGTTTCCAAGAATTTGTGCGGTTGGATGATCTTTAACAGTCCTCAACTCAGAATCAGTTTGATTTGATGAAGTATCAGGTTTATCAATGATTAGTACTTCATCATTATCTGAATTAGAAGTTGGTGTGTTTAAATGATCATCAATGACAACATTAATGGATTCTTGAATCACACCAGTCTTTTTGTTCAGGACCCTATAAGCACGACTGTTTAAAGAGTATCTTAGAAAAATACCTTCATCACTCTTCGTATCGAACTTTCCCAAATTTTCACGATCACGTAAAATATAACACTTGCTGCCAAAAACTCGAAAGTATTTAACAGTAGGCTTTTTATTGAACCACAATTCGTAAGCCGTCTTATTATTATCTTTTTTTGTGTAGACTCGGTTAATAATATAGCAAGCTGTGTTGACTGCTTCAGCCCAAAGATTTTTAGAGAGCTTCATGCTATTCAACATGACATTAGCCATTTCTTGAAGCACCCTATTCTTCCTTTCTACAATTCTATTTTGTTGTGGAGTTTTGGGAGCAGAGAATTCATGTAATATTCCTTGGTCAGTACAGAACTTCTCAAAATTGCTATTCTCAAATTCAGATCCATGATCACTACGAATTTTACTGATTTGAGAAGATTTTTCAGTTTGAATCCTTTTGAGAACTTTCCTTACTTCTTCAAGGGTTTCAGATTTATCCCTTAAGAAGACTACCCAAGTGAATCTGGTAAAGTCATCGACTATTACCAAGATATACTTTTTACCACCATGACTTTCCGTTCTGGTAGGTCCTATCAGGTCCATGTGGAGAATTTCTAGTGGTATTGATGTGTTTTTTGAATTCACCTGTTCGTGTGAGTTCTTTGTTTGTTTGCCTATCCGGCACTCACCACATATTTTATCTAATTTCAAGTTTGGGTAAACCTCTTACAATTTCTTGTTTGATAAATCGATATAAATTTCGATAATGTACATGTCCAAGACGATTGTGCCATAAGTCGTTCTAGTATGTCTGGACAAAGAAAAATGTTTGATTATATGAGCTGGATTCACTAATAATATAGCAATTTTCGGACGTTCTACGTCCAGTTAATATTACAGAACCCTTATTGTTTAATATCTCACAACTTTGATTAGAAAACCGAACATTATGGTTATTATCACATATTTGTGATATACTAAGCAAGTTGTGCTTTAGACCTTCAACGTATAAAACATTTTTAAACACAGGAAGATTAAAAAGTTGAACCGTACCTTGGCCTATTATCTTGCAGTTGCTACCATCACCAAATGTGACTGACCCATCAGTCATATCTTTCAGATCGGTGAATAAAGCTTTGTCACCTGTCATATGCCTGGAGCATCCACTGTCTAGGTACCACTTTGAATGACTTGTTGCTTTGAAAGCGGTGTGAGCAACCAAGCAGGTGACTTTAGGAACCCATTTCATAACTGTTTTGGGTTTAGGAACATAGTTGGTCTTCTTTTGTGTATATTTGTAGGAATAACCTATAGAGTTAGATTTTAATAGCTCCTTGAGTAAATCAACTATCTTTTCAGCTAGTGGATTTCGATTCTGATTAAAGTTGACATGGCTGTTTCTAGGTTTTTGAAAAGTTTTTGAATTTTTAGAAAAATCTTGATAAGTATTTTTCCCTTTTGAGTTTGAGGACTCTCCTTTAACAAACATAGGAGGAGTATACTTTTATTTAGGAGGTTGATTTTTATCATAGCCCAACTCGGATCGATCGCCACATTTTCTTGATCCGGATAAAAGTTTTGCTAACTTTGGATCACCTTGGGCATATTTCCATGTGTCCTTTAAACTCAGAAGAGAAGATACTTCAGTTTTAAGATTCTCAATTTCAAATTTTAAATCAACAATTTGAGAGTTTTTGAATTCCAAATCGCATTTTGATTTTTCAAAACAATCTGAAATTTGTGATTTTTCTAAAACAAGCGATTCAAAACAATTTTTGAGTTTAGAAAACTTTTCTTTTTGAAGTTTAAGTTTGTAACAATTTTACAACTTTCCTTATATAGGGCATTGTAAGCGTCTTGAAGATCATCTTCATTTTCACATTCACTATTCAGATTTTCTTCACTTGTAGAGTCATTATCTGAAAATGTGAATTTGGCTAGAGTCATAAGAGCTTTGACCTCATTGCCCGACTCAGTTTTAGAATCTTCTGATTCAGAAGAACCTTCAGAATCAGATGATTCATCCCATGTAGCCAACATACCCTTCTTCTTGGGTTTGTCCCTTTTAGGACATCTATTTGCTAAGTGCCCATATTCTAGACAGTTGTAACATTGACTATCTTTCAAGGATTTTTGAGATTTGGGTCTAAACTTCTTTTTGTCATTTGATTTTTGAAAATCAACCCTTTTCTTGCTTTTGAAAATTTTATAAAATTTTTTAGCCAAAAGAGCCATATCATCTTCTGAATCAGAATTTTCTTCTGAATTACATTTAGAAGATTTTAGCGCGATAGATTTACCTTTAGGAGCTTTAAAGTTTAACTCGTAGGTTTGTAGAGAACCAACTAGTTCTTCAACCCTCATATTATCCGTATCACGAAGCTCCTGGATTGCGGTTACTTTAGAATTGAACCGTTCAGGAAGTGAGCGTAGTATTTTTGCACACACTTTACTTTCTGGGATTTTATCGCCAAGACCCCACATTGAGTTTACAATGTCATTCAATCTAGTGTAGAAGTCCATAAACATTTCATTTTCCTCCATATGAATTTCTTCAAATCTGGTTATAAGGAGTTGGACTTTAGATTTTTTGACAATTGTAGTACCCTCGTGTGTCATTTCTAACACATCCCAAGCTTGCTTTGCAGTATCACAAGAGATGATTCTTTTGAACTCATCTGGTGATAGTGCGCAAGTAATTGCATTTAGTGCTTTAGCATTTGCACTACTCTCACTTTTCTGAAAGGTGGTCCATTGGTAATATGGTGTGGTTTTCATAGACTTTGAACCATCAACCCCAGTAACTTCCATGATAGGAGGATTCCATTCAGTCACTGTGGCTTGCCACACATTTTCATCCATTGATTTGAGGAAGATCCTCATTCTGGCTTTCCAATAAGCATAGTTGGAGCCATCAAAGGGTGGAGGCCTAGTGACTGAAAGGCTATCAAAATTTGACATCTTAAATAGCTTAAATCGTTAGCTCAGGAATTAAATCCAAAAAAAAATGAGCTATTAGGCTTTGATACCACTTGAAAAGGCCAAGCTATATGTCCTAGAGGGGGGGTGAATAGGACAATGCCAAATAAAAACTTATAACAGCGGAATAATAAAGAAAATGATAGCCAAATTAAATAACAATGCAAGAAAGTAAAACAACCTCAAAATTCAGATCTTGAGAGGTTGATACAAACGTTATTCTAAGGACAACCTTACACCAAAAACAGAGTTTATGGTAGGACAACCTTATTTCTAGAAAGGTCTTTGTATCAAGTCTCAAATCGAAGAGGAATACAGAATTAAATATAAACTGAAATGAAATAACTTGTAATTAAAAATGTATTGTTCTAGGGACAGCCATACACCATAAAAATGGCAGGGCAACCTTGCTGGAACAACTTTCAAATGAAATTGAAAATCAAGCTTATAAAGGAATAGCAGAAAGTAAATTCTAAGCTATTACAACATTCTCACAAAGCTTAAAATAATTACAACATTCACCACCATACATACATCCCACAAAAATTAATTAAAAGATTAAAAGAATAAATCAATCAACCACAACTCAAGGGATTATAGTGGTTCGCCTGTGTGTTCACCAACTGTTATACAACAGCCACACAAAAAGCTACTCCACTCCTAATATCCTCACACAGGGGATATTAGCGTTCACTAAAGATAGGTTTTCCCAGGTTCACCCAAAACCCTTACAATTGTGTCTTTGTATGTGGGCTTACACAATTAAAAAAACCCCCACTTCTGAGTTTTCCTGGCTCTCCTCAGATAACCAAAATAACAAGATTTTTCTGGCAAATCTTGAAAGAAACCAAAATAATAGAAAGGAATTTACAATATGTAAAATACCTGAATATCTTCTTCGTTGTAGCAGCCCGGTAGAACCAAATCAATAATGTCCAAGTTCAATGTCCAGTACTCGATTACAATGGTTCTAATTCTAATAGATTTTAAATTAAACCAAATAGGGCTTGCCTTAATTGATTTTGATTCCAAAGAAAGGGAATAACAATTCCTCTTTTCAAATCAGATTGGAATAACAGAAACAAAATCAATTAAAATAAAGCTAAGGAAAGAAGATATTAAATAAGCACACTTAGCTTAGATGGAGCACAAAATTATCTCTTAGAAGTTCGACGAAGATTGGCTTGAATACTATAATTAAATCGATGATTTCTTCTAAGATTCGTGCACTATTTATAGGTGAGAAGATCGGGTCTTCGACTGGTCTAGAGTGCTCTACGACTAGTCGAAGCTCTAACAGATATTTGAAAAATCCGGTGGGATTTGCTTTGACCGTTCTACGACTGGTCGTAGCCCTCCTACGACTGGTCGTAGGTCACCTACGACTGGTCGTAGGTTTCCTTCGACTGGTCGTAGGTCCTGAATATCTTCGCTGGACTTCGAGTCGTAGATTCTACGACTGGTCGAAGATGCAGAAACACTGCTCTACGATCGGTCGAATGCATTCCGTGACTAGTCGAAGGCTAGATTTTATCCGGAATTTGTAACAAACTTACGATCGATCCAGGAAATGTTTAGACTGGTCGAAGCAAGTCTAGGACTAGTCGAAGCAGACCTAAGACTGGTCGAAGAACAGACCAATCACATGTAAAATAACATTCGACTTATGTATCCGAAATGACCTACTTCTAAGGTCATCCTATGGTCAAACAAACCTCAATCATGAAGTATGGACATTGAAACAAGAGACCATGAAGAATGAGCCTTGAAGTCTTGATGTAGACTAAACCTTGAAGTAGCTCAATCATGAAAGTGGCTTGAGTTTCAACTTGAGTCTTGAGTTCAGCTTGAGTCTTGCCTTGTACTTTCTTTTTCTTTTCAGCTTGAGTCTTGTGAGCAGTTCTTGCATTCAAGAGTCTTGTCTTGTGATCAGTTCTTTCATTCAAGATCCTGAGTCTTGTACTTGAGAGCTTTGCTTGATGTGAGCTTAGTTTGTTCATGAAGTCATGAATGTTGATCCTTGAGAGAGCTTCACTTAAGCAGGTTATATAAAACATAACAGAGATTTTGTCACCACAAATTTGACAACTTATAGGGATATAAACTATAGCGCTTACAGAGGGGAGTTGTAAAGTGGTTGTGTGGACCGCGCAACTAGGCTATCATACAGTCAGTAATGAAAAGGGTCGAAATGCTGCTGAAATTTTCAAGTTCGATCTTCGTAGTTTCAAGCTCTCATTTTGTATAAGGGACAAGCTCAAAGGGGAAGATCATATGATCAAACCCGCACAACCATTCCTCCTAGAGAGATGATCAAAGCAGATGTCAGAATGCTACCAAATTCGACATCCGAACTTTGTCAATTTATGTATTTTAAATGATCTATCTTAGAATCAAGGGATATTAAAGGATGTAAATGAACTCAGTATTATTAATACAATGATTGTTCTGTGTATTCTTTCTCTTCAATTTTCGAATAAGATAATTTTCTCAAATCAAATGCATTTGTTTCTTGTTCAAAACAATTGGCTTGATGGTAAGAGCCTTTAACAGACCTAGATTGGCCCAGTTCACGTGCTAGAGGCTACAATTGCCCTACCCTACTTGCCACTGCACATTGTCGTCTAGAAACAGAAACAACTTTTAAAGGCTTTTCCAAAAAGGGGAAGAATTAACGGTTGATATAGTATCCCTGGTTGAAGCCTCGACACCCCCATACTTGGCTCTCATGAATGCTGCCCTATAGACTGTCTTCCTTACCGAATTTCACCGCCCATGCCATCCTGAGCCGAAGGGCCATCATTACCTCTTTCAACTTTCTGACACTCAGGCCACCTTCACATTTAGGCCTAGAGATCTTCTTCCACTTTATTCACTGAAGCTTCCTCTTGCCTTCTAGTCATCCCTAGAAAAAAATTGCGAATCCCATTTCCATATCTGCCAGTGTCTGCGCAGGGAGAAGAGTGGTTGCCATGGTGTGGACTGGGATGCTGTTGAGCACATGGTTTATCAGGGTTGTCCGACCAACCTGGGATAGACATATGACATTCCACCCTTGGATCCTAGCTACCATTTTATCTAACATGGGTTGGAAAACTACTCTCCTCACCCTACCTCTTACAATAGGAAACCCCAAGTAGTTTGGCTTTGCCGTTGTCTTAGCGATCCCTAAGGTCCTCTCAATGGCCCTCACCCTGCCAAGGGGCAGTTTGGCTAAGTAGTGGAAGCTGCCTTTCCAGTAATTAATCTTCTGGCCGGACGACGCTTGGTAGGCCGACAAGAAACTATCTACCACTCTTAACGATGCACAAACCCCGTTCATAAATAGTAAGGTATCGTCGGCATATAGTACGTGGGTGATAAGAGGGCATCCCTACCTGAGCTTAAAGGGTTGACAGAAACTGTTGTTAACCATCACCCTAAAACCCCTGTTGAAAACCTCTACTGCTAGAATGAAGAGGCTGGGCAAGAGAGGGTCCCCCTATTTCATCCCTCGCAAGGATTTAAAGAAACCTGCCCATTTCCTGTTGATAAGAACTGAGAACCAGCTATTGTTCCAGCATTTCTCCACCATAGCCACCTAGTTGTTGCTGAAACCAAAGTGAATTAGGACCTGTTTGAGAAAACCCCACTCCACTCTATCATAAGCCTTTCCATATCCAATTTAAGCGATATATTGCTACCACGTACCTTTCTATCCATATTCTTGAATAACTCTTAAGCAAGTGCAATGTTTTCAACTATGGTACGACCTCGGATGAAGGCCCCTTGCTTAAGGGATATAAGCATTGGGAGCACTATACTTAAACTGGCTATGATGATTTTGGAGAACACTTTGTACACAGTTACACGGGCTGATTGGCCGGTAATCGGAGAACCTTGTAGGAGCAGACGCTTTGGGAACGAGGTAGATGAGGGATGCAGTAAAAGCTCTAAGGATACTCCCTCCTTGAAACAGGTGCACCATTGCTTTGAGGAGGTCTAGGCCCATAATGTGCCAACAATCATCGAAGAATGCTCTTAAAAAACCATTTGGACTAGGTGCTCCATCTTTCGGGAACGCAAAAACTGTCTGCCTGACCTCATCGATGGATGAGGTGACCATGAGTTATTCATTATCCCGTTCCAAAAGGAGTTGAGGGATGGAATCAAAGAGGTTTTCTACTGGAAGAAGGGCCTTCGACTAAAACAGGGTGTGAAGAACTTCATTGCTTCTTTAACGATAGCTTGATTTGTCGATTTTTGACCCGACTCTAGCTAGATCTCCCCAATTCCAGCTCTTCTCAACTGCTCCGTAGTTGATAGGTGGAAGAATTTTGTGTTTCTGTCCCCTTCCTCGAGCTAACTGTTCTGGGCCTTCTGTTTCTGGAAAATCTCTTCCAGGAGCTCCATCTGCGCTAGGCGTTACCTCGCTTCTTTAATTTCTTTGAGGATGCTCTCCTCAGGGGACACCTACACTTGACTTTCAAGAGATTGCAGGGCCTATTCAACCATTTTGAGATGAAGGATTAAGGATTAGGTTTCGAAGCTTGATTTGCATATCTTCTTTAGGGAATTCATATTATCATTGAGTCTGGGTGTTGATTTTAGCTAATCATTGGTTCTAGGACATTCCTAGTCCAATAACCTACTGCCCAAATTCATCACCTCATCCGATAGAATTGTATTTATGCTTTTGTTCTCTTCTAATGCACACCTACAATCAGATTCAGTGTCGTTGCTGTCTCTTTGCTCCAATCCAATCGCCATTGTTTCAGGCATCATTGTTAGCACCATTAGTGCAATGCCTTCAAAATTCTCACGCTCACATAGGTGCATGAGTGCCTATCCTAATGTGCATCACAACTTGAATTCATGTTTTAAGAGAATGACATCTGGACTTGTGCCAATTACACAAACTTAGACCCACGTACGTCATGTCATAACCTTCGAAACCCAATATATCTACATACACTTGATTAGTTACCAAATCAAACGTTAAACTAGGTATCTATCACTAAAGGAAGATATCTAACCATTCACCTCATCATCAAACCACCTGATCACCCAAAACTCACTTTCAAATGAATGTCCACACACCTTTCTATGCATTCCAAGCCCTATCTAACTATACACACTCTATCTATTGACAATTAGAACCCTTAAATAAACACATCGTATGCCCAATAAGTTATTTAACTGTCTGACCTCCATTGGAACCTCTACACTTTCATAAATTGGTCTGTGATCAAATTAAGACAATTCATGTAACCGCTTGAACATGGAATCTATTTTACTTGGATCGTGCCCTAAAACCACTTGTTGAATCAATAAATGGCACAGATTGTCTCTATGGGACCCACAGAAGCCTCGTTTCAAAATAACAACAAAAAATATATAATAAGATAAAAAAGGAAACTCGACCAGTGTGCTGACCCGAGAAACCAACTAAAGCCAACCTTTTCCCTTCTTCCTCTTTCATGTATATTGAAAACTGCAGGGAACCTTTGATGCTTAATCGCCCATCATGGTAGAACTGTTCATTAAATCAAAAATTTGAGATAATTAACCACCACTAGTGAAATATCCTCCACCATTGCAATATGTGCGAGCCATCAGAGTTTTCAATCTACTCCATTTTTGAGCTCCTTACCCATCATGATCTAACAAAACAGATGGATGACATAGATTTCTCATCTTAGTGGACCCCACAATCCTACCCACTTCTTCATTAGAACTGAAATCCAGTTTCATCTTCCATGCACAATAAGCATAACCGATTAAAATTCTATTCTTCCTTATTGAGAGAAACTCCCACACTTGGCAATCCATGTGAAAAAGATGAAAAAGACCGCGGAGGTGCCAACTGTGGACCATCGGAAGCCTAAGTTAGGTGGGAAAGTTTGGGTTGAAAAAGGCATGAGCTAAGTTTTTGGTTGCTTACCCCTCTTTGATCGTAGCGGGGATACTTATAAATACCTTAGACAATGTCAAGATCTGTGTATCTAATGGGATTCACCGGACTTGCTAGAATTGCTGTGAAATCCTATCCGAATACGAATCTTCCCACAAATTAAAAGTCGATCTCGGCTTGGCTAGCATGATCTTTGGGTGGGATTATATCGGATATGTTCTTTTGGTTCAAGGCATGATTTTCTCTAAGATCCTTACCTTGCCCTAGTTATAGTCGATTTGCTCAGCTCGGGAGATGGGTTCTTTAATCAAACTTTGTCCTTAGGTAGCTCAGCTTGGGGTTGACTCAGGCGGCCGATCTCTCTATCAGAAGAATTATTAACCATATCCTCTAAGCTCTTCCATGTTGTCGATCACAATTTTTCATGCAGTGGACTAGTTCAGTTTCCCACATAATAGCTACCCCCACTTCCAAGCTTGTCCTGCACGTGCTTAGGAAGTAAGAGCCTAAACTGATTTAGAAGCATGGGAACTGAATTTTAAATTTGATGTCAATCCCTCATAAAAAAAAGGCTTGTTATACGCCATGTTGCGTAGCCATGTTGTGGACATGAATTTATGAGATCCTTAAATCATTCCCAACATTGGAAGAAGGTCTCATCCTCTTTTGCCACAAAATTCATGATTGTTTTCCTTAAGGTATTTATTTTATAATAGGGGAAGAACTTCTTAAGGAACTCCCTTGGCATCTCAGCCCATGTGCCAATGGACCTTGGTCTTAAGGAATGTAACCATAACTTAACCTTTTCTTTCAAAGAGAAAGAAAATAATTTCAGCCTAACCATGTCCTTGGACACGTTTAGGAAGCGTAATGTAGATATTATTTCATCAAACTCTTTCATATGCAAGTATGGACTTTCAGATTCTAGTCCTTGAAACTTAGGGAGGAGTTGAATTACCCTTGGTTTAATATCCATAATTCCTGAGAGACGTTGAGTATTGTCACGAACCCACTTGGACATGAAACACTCGCAGCCTTCAAGTAACTAAACAACTAAACCTAAAAAGAAAACTAGAAAAACTAAAACAAATAAGAGATCTAGAAAAGGTAAGAGAGAGAGTTAGAACAAAATTACCGAATAAGAATTGCTATGTTACGATCCTACAAAACAGAAAACAATTTGAGTTAAAAATAAAAAATCCTAACTTAAAAACAAAGCAGAAAAAATAAACCCTAATCTTAACCTAATTCCAAAACTAATTAATCTCAAAAAAATGCAGTCATAGTCCTCGACAACGGTACCAAAAACTTGTTCATAACCCCAAGTGTAGGGTCACGATGTAGTCATAACTCAATAAGACCGAGGTCGAATCCATAGGGACTAAACTTGTACGTATTATGAAAATAATTAGAACTAAAAAAAGATCTAAATTGAAATCTAAATAATTGAGAGTAGTGGTGAATAATGTTGGTTAAAACTTATGAATTTAAAGGTGAGAACTAGAGTGCTAAGCATTCACTTATAGCTATCAAGATGTTTCCTTACTTAATTCAAGGAACACAATTGGAATTGGAGTCCTATCCTATCCAATTGGAAGATAAAGCAATTTAAATCAAATCTAAACTTTTCATTGACCTAATTATCAATGGAGGAGAATTGTGATAATTACAAGGGATTCCATCACCCTACCATGCTCAGGAGATGATGGTGAACAACGAGATTTACCAATCTCATTATCTCAAAACAGGAAAAGAAGATGTCTAAAGCTATCACAACATCTATTGTAATTTGAGTCACAATAAATCATAGAAACTGAAAATATTCCCTTAATATCAAACTAGAAATCAATAAAGTCAATAAGAACAAGAATTAAAGAAAAATAAATCGATTAAACACTATCATGTTTATAAAACCAAGGTATAAATAGGGAAAATATGCAAT
Organism: Magnolia sinica; assembly: GCF_029962835.1. Classification (NCBI taxonomy): domain Eukaryota; kingdom Viridiplantae; phylum Streptophyta; class Magnoliopsida; order Magnoliales; family Magnoliaceae; genus Magnolia; species Magnolia sinica. The sequence continues at coordinate 43,792,889 of NC_080574.1, read as the reverse complement.
ATTTCACACTCAGCAACTGGCTGATGAGTTGAATGTTTGTTACAAGTTCGGTGCATGAAAGGAAAAGGGATGCCCTAAGCTAAACCAAATTAGCACACAAGAAAATTAGAGTAGTATTGTTCAATGCCATCCTTGGCATTAATGTCCGTATCAATGGTGCCATCATATGGTAAGTCTCTATAGATCAGATAGTTTTTCCAAGCTACATACCTAAGGTTTGTCATTTAGGTGTCGGTCGATTTGAATTCTTTAATGAACCACATTGGATTGAACTCCTTATCGTTGAAGGGGAAAAATATATGACTAGATTTGTTGAGGGTGAAAAAAAGAAAGAAATTCATACAATCCGTAAAATAATAATTGGTCTTAGAGAAAAGAATATTGCGGCGGCTGAAGGAAGTAAATTCAATATTTGTTGGGGTGGATTTGATGAGTTTTGCTCCAAAATATTTGTAAAACCATATTTGGGCAAGCTAGATAGGTCCACTAGATTGGTAGAATCCTTTGGTGGTTGCTTCATATATGCTACAGTAAAGGAGGTTGGGCACGAAAGGGGCTAGGGCAAACTAAAGTCCCTAACCGAGCAACTCAGCCAAGTGAATATATTCATTAGTTATTTGCAAAGTTCTCATACATAACAAAAACTGACAGATCCATATCAACAGAAATATCATATGTTCTTGTTCATATACGTCATCCCGATACTTACGTTGAAGAGTCATGAAGGTAAAATATACCCTACTGGTCTTGTCTGGGAGAACGAAGAGATGTGGATTTTTTAGAGTGACGCTTGGGTTAACAGCCTTGACAAAGGGAAGAATGTGACTGAATACACATACATTCATGACCAATGGGCCCATAGGGTCGAAATTAAATGTATTGGCCGATCGACTCCAAAAGCTTAATGTTGCTGCGAGAAGGAAGGGATTGGCTGGAAATTTGTACATAGAAAGTTTAATGCGCTCATAAATTCATTCTTGCTTCCACGTATCACCATGTTGTGCTTCAACATGAGCAAACCATTTAGCCCAACCATTCATCAGTTTTGGTCATGCTTGCGGAGACTTGAATGCATTGGACGGGTTCAGGAGACCGTTCGATTGAACAAGCAGAAATTCATCATGACACATTGAGAAGTTGTATTCAATTTCACGAAGGTGTTCCTAGGTGACTGTTGGATGGAAAATAGGACTAAGTGTCAATATTAAAGTGTCTGGATCAGTTGGAGTATTGAAGAGGGGATCATTAATCACACCAGATGATAAGATGTCAAGGTCTTTAATGAAATATTCTAAGTAAAAAGCTAGAGTAGAAGAAGAAAAAGAAAAAGATGCAACCATGGTGATGATTTGAAGAGAGGAAATCAGAAAGTGTTTATGCCAAAGAGAGAAGAATGAATGAGAGGGGTGAAGCACCAACTTTAGAATCGCTTATATAACAAGTGGGGTATGTGTGCACTAACGAAGAGAAAATCATGATTCATCATACGATACACTTTTATGTGACGTGTCGTATGGACAACCTAGAAGTGTGTAGCAAAAAAATATCTCTTAATACAACATCGGTCGAGTAGAATCAATGAGGAAGCAACAAGTGGATTAACGGATAATTGCATTTATGGTACTAGAGAACGAAACAACGTTGCTATCACATTGAAAGTACGAGTAATAAATGTCTTAGAAGGAGGTGAATAGGAGAATATAAAATATTTTGATATAATGCGGAATAATAAAATAAATACTCTCAATTACTTAGAGTATTGAAATCTTGATTTAAAATATTTTGTAGGACAACCTTCACTTAAAAGATTTAGGCAGGACAACCTTATTTCATGATGTCTTTGATATCAAAATATCAAACTTAGTAAGGGATAATCAATCACATGGAAAGCATATAAAGAATTAAACAATCACCATAATGCACAAGGAGTTATAGTGGTTCAATGCTTAAACTCCACACCTACTCCACTCCCAATATTACTACCCTTGTAATTCTGGTTTTTACTATTTCATGGTTTTCACAGTGTTACCTTAACAACCTTATATAGTTATTGTGATTTTCACGGGCTATCATGACAAAACCCTCTTTGAAATTTTCACGAGCTCACCACAAAATAACCTGCTAAGATTTCCAAGCTATTTAAAAAAAACTAAAAATGAAATAAAGTAAACACAGTACTTATCTTCAATTGGCGAGTTGAATACGTAACCGTAACTTGATTGCAGCGATCTTCTTTTCTTGAGATATTGATGAAGCCGAATATGCATTCAACCCAAAAAGGATATAGGGATATAATATATTTTCAATGTAATAAACAATACCCTAATGTTGCAAATTTAATTCTTTAATTTTTCAAATAAAGTATGGATTACTCTATTAAAAAAAGATTAAACTAAATTGAAAAAGAGAATAGATAAGCTGAATCAAATATAAGAATTACTACACAAATAGTTTAAGGAGGCTTGGACTTTCACTCTATTCTTAAGAAGATGAATCTCTAATTTTCGTGTCTTTAATGAGTGAGAGAAAGCCTCTTTTTATAGCCGAAGGATTTAGAAATTTAGCTGGCTCAATTTTAGGTTCAGCTAGCTGAATTCTAACGATTGTGTTCCAACAGTGCTTCGAATTTCACGAGATGAAATCTTTCTAAAACTCGGTTGGCCCAAGCTAAAATTCAGCTGGCTGAAACACCAATTCGACTGGCCGAATACATGGTTTAGTTAGTTGAATCTCCATAAGATCTGAAATCTTATCTTAATAGAAACTTGACCGAACGTACTTCGAGCTAGCTGAGCAGATAGGTTGGGCTGGCCAAATTTGCTTTAAAAAAATCTTTCTCGTTGTATACTTGCCTAAATTATGTTGGGTTGGCCGAAAGTAGTTAGGCTAGCCAAACCTAAGTCAGGCTGGCCTAACTCCAGTATATTTTACTTAGATTCATATTGTAACACCCTAAAAAATTGACCCCTGAATACATAGACTCCGATCCTGAGTTCCTGGGTGTTAACCAAATGAAAACGCATGTGTGACCTCATTCAGATTCACATTTATTTCACACACAGATAATTAGAGTTGCGCAATTCAATTTAGCGGATCCAAAGCGAGGTAGAGATAACAAAAATAAATAAATATGGGCTTAACAGTAAAAATACAATTAAAATATGGTGTTCACCCAAATGAGAATTATACAAATCATAATAATTGCAATAGGAACAAAAGAACAACTACCAAGTGGGAAGAAGATGGAGATCTAATAGACGCCCCGAGCGCACCACCGAATGGTCCTATTGTTGAGTTTTATACATATGTCAAATAGAAGATGTTAAACACCAACATAGTGAAGAAATATCCCCAAGATTATTACCTGGGACATTCTAGTGATTAACAGGTTCACAACAAATACATATTAATACATATTATACACTCAAGCATGTTATCTATAATGCACAATTATTAAACAAGTTACACATATTACCAACACAACAAAGTGCAAGTAATGATTGCATAATAAACAAACATTTTCATAATATATTTGTAACGTCTCAGAAAAATCCGTACAAAGACCCGAGTACCACCTCAGGCAGAAATGGCTAAGGACCGAATCCTTTAGAAATTAGACAAAAACTAATTAAGTTCTAAACTAAGTTAATCGGCAATTAGTTCGAATCACTTTCAATATGAACTGTAAGACCCGAAACTAGTAGAATCGCTAACTCTACATTACCTAAAAACCTAGGATCAATCTTAAAACCCAGTTGCTCTCAGGAGCATCTTGAAAGTCCGTATCGGACATCGACCGCGCGTCGAAAGTCTGATTACCGTGAAACTATACGATTATGACCACCTTACTGGGCTTGACAATAATCTCAGAAATCAAGTCCCAACAGTATCCAAAAATGCACAACTTGAGCTCGGAGTGAAGTGTGTGAGAAACGCGAATATCTTTAGAAAATGAACTCCAACTTAAGTGAGTTGGACCATTCTCTTGCAGGCTAAATTTAAAGTTTCAGACCGTCAGATTCTGACCCAACTATACCCTTAGATCAGGAAATTTTTTTAACACATGTCAGTGTACTTGTGGCCCTGATCGAATAACTATGACTGTTGAACTGAAACGGGTACACCGCGGTCAATCCGTAAATTCGATCGGATCGAAAACTTAACTTGATATAAATCTATTGTTAGAAAACTTTCTCTAGACCGTATGTAGAAAATAGGGCTCCAAATGAGCTCCATTGACATGAAACAGCCACTCTTTGGCTAAAACCTAAGTATACCATGGCCCTGGGGCCATTAACATCAGTTCTGGGCCTATATAAGGGCCTTAACCCACCCCTCTCTCATTTCGTACAAAATTTCAAACTCTAGGAGAGAGAAGTGAGAAAAGAGAAGGAGAAGGTGAGGAGAAGTGAGAGAGAGTGAGAGATAGTTATTGGGATTCGATCCCACCACTCCACGTTCTGAATCGCCTCTCCTATGTTGCTACACCGGCGATTCCGATTTCGTTGTTGGGTAAGAAATCCTAAACTTAATCTATTTTAGAAATCCAAATAGGTAGATCGGTGAAATAACTAACCTATTTCATGCTATAGGTTGTCGTTGTGCCGTAGATAAAGACTTAGTGTTCGAACTGAGTTCGATACGAGTTTACCGGTGAAAGGTGCAGACTCTAAATATTTAGGTTATGGTTTTCAAGGCTTTCAATGTCAGTTAATGATTTATGACTGACTTGGTTGCTATCACATGTGCTTAGATACGATGTTTTTCATATATTACATATATATATGTATTATGTTGTTTTTAATGCATTCTATGTGTTTGTTGAAATGTTTGATTGAATATGAAATTATGATTTGTGCTTGTTATGATTGATGTTTGAGGATACATGATTGTTGTATGTATGGTGAATCCTTTATGAAGGGATTTGCTATAATACTTGTTATAACTACTATATTACATGTATATTGATAGGTGTAGTCTAAGTGTTTGATAAAGTACCTAAATGAGAAAATGCTTGTTGAAATGTATTTAATTAGGTTGTTGAGATATGATTCTTAATTTCCTTATCTATAGTTACAATTTCCTTCATATAACCTATTTTACTACTATGTGCCTTATGGATGAAATGCTTATGTGTAATAACATGTGCACTATGTGTTTATTGAAATGCTCAAATGAGATTTATATTTAGATTGGTTATCACATGCTGTCTTGGACTATCACATGTGAATGATATTGGTTTGGAATGTGATTGGGGCTACGATGTAGTCCAGGTAATCGGTAATGATTCCCGAATCAGTGGCCGAGGTCGTTCCGCCACACAAGACACGTTCGATGAATCCAAGTCGTACGCTATTTGTCGACAGTGGTTAGGCCACGCAGAGTGCTTATGCACTCCATGTAAATTAAGTCAACGTGCGTTCGTACCAATCGAGCTTGTCAAGTAACCCGATTAACCTAATGTATGTTCACCATGTATGGACACTACTGCTTGAATCTAAGGTACCAACTTACCAGTAAAAATCCTGTTTAACCTTAGTACCATGATCCGCCAAGACTCATGAGCCGGGCATGGTAGTATGGGACACCGTGGTTAAGTTGTCGGCCTATGCCGGGGTGACAAACCTCCCTGTAGTGTCCAGTGAGCAAACCAAACTCGTGAGCCAAATACGGTGGTATGGGACACTGTATTCGAGCTGTTGGCCTACCTGGCATAGCCTGGTTGTAGTCCCCAGTCGAGTTGATGACGAGCCTTCAAAAATAGACTGCCAGTTGGTAGGGCATCGGTGGAGTAACCTCGAGTATACACTATGACTACGCTAAGGTGACGGGCCTTTTCATAGTGACGTTGAGTACAAACTAGGCCTACATTGGGGTGATGAGCCTCTCCGTAGCGACCTGGAGCTTACCTATCGTATGTGACGAACTAGGATTGATGACCCTAGATGGATCCTTGTTTAGGTCAATGATATAAAGGGAGGTACCTTAGCTTCCTGAATCTGCTGTATGAATAAGCCTAAATAAGAACTTGGCTAACACGATCATGCACCGCATTACAGTGCTTTGGCGAGGAAGCGCACGTTTACCGGGAGTGTTGCATGCGCGATCGTGAAATGATGTCGCTAAGGGAGTGCAGGAGAGGGCATAAATCATTGTCGCATACCATTCTTGCATTAACAAGAGTACTTAAGACATGATTGTTGTACTGCTTTATCATTACTGCTTGACTGAATTGATAACATGTTAACCTTTGCCTTATAGCTCCACTAAGTTGATCACTCACTCCCATGCTGGGATGGTGTTTTAACACATCAACCAGACTCTGTTGTAGTTTCAGATGATGTCAAGGCCTACGAGGTGGAGCCTAACTTCTACGAGGACGACGAGTTCTGCTATTTGCAACTCTCTGACGGGTCTATGTAGACCTGGAGTTGCATCATCGGGGCTATAAGGATATGGATTAATAGACATTACACTTTATCATTTTGTAATTTTGAAAACTATACATGTAATTTATTTAACCTGGCGACATGTTGATACTCTGGGGACTTACCATTTATACGCTCTATATACTTATTACAGTCTTCCGCTTACGTAATTTACTTGTCCTTGGAGTATGATATGCTAATTTAGTGTAATTCCATTCATGTTTAATGCACTAATATGGATAACATTTAATCATCATTATCTATGTTGCATAAGTGATGCGTTGAAACTCGGGAGTTGGGCATCTGCTCGACCCTCGATTTTCAGGGCGTTACAATATTTGGTAAGTATATTAATGCGATGATGAAATGATGCATGCTCCTCATAATCCAACACTCTCACAAGCGACTTCCACGCCAATTTCACAAATGACCAACACTCCCTCACAAGCGACTCGAACGTCAAATTGCAACATCATATTCTACTGCGTGATTAGCCAAGTGATTATTAGTTTCAGTTCATATAGCAGGTTAGCGAAGCTAGGATACCGACATTATATCACGAGTCCTTATCCAGATCACATGGTTCATTGTTGCACGCAGCAACTTCTTACCAGTGTCCCTTGATTTAAATTTATGTGTCACTCGTTTATCTCATAAATTAACAATTCCATAGGTACGGTATAATACCTAAATTATGAGGATCAACCCAGTATGGGTCGTTACCCAAACCGAGTATGATTACTCAGTTCTGAGGTGCGGGCTTGTCACACAAAACCAAAAACACATAAAGAAAGGGATCGTCACCCAATTTTATTCTTGCCTGGGTCGTTCGAATGGTACTTAGGCATGGAACATCGGCCGTGTAATTTGACGGGGGCCATTCGAACAAGGACTTATCACCTCCATTAGTACTCGATGGTCACTACGGGGAGGCTCGTCACCCCAACGTAGGCTGACAATGCGAACATAGTGTCTCATACTACTATGCCCGGCTCCCGAGTCCTAGTTACTCACTGGTCACTATAGGAAGGCTCGTCACCCCAACGTAGGCTGACAGCTCGGATACGGTGTCCCATACCACCATGCCCAGCTCATGAGTCTTAGGATCGTATCAATAATGGTTATAAGTAGACTAAATCAATGGTAATGATGGTATCCTAGATTCTATTGAATGTTATACAGCACCAAGCACAAGAATGATGAAGCTTGCATTAGATTGATACGATCGACTACGGAGGACCCCGGACAAACCGACATTTGGTGCAAAACATCCCGCGTAGCTCCAACTATTGTCGATCATTTGTGTTCAACTCTAGTCGGCCGTATAAGCCTAGGATAGCCTTCCTAAAATGGGTTATCTACATATTTACATAATTTGTGAAGCTCGATCCATAGCAACAACACAATTCAATCATCCTAGCATTTCTAAGCATTCAACATTCAAGAATTTTTATAATATTAAAAGTTTCATGTCATCCTAGCATTTCATCGGGCATGTTATCAGTTAAAAATTAAATAAATATATTTAATAATTCTAAAATGCCAAGTAGAAGCTTAGGGGTAGATCTTCACCTTTGAGTCAAAATCTTGGACTTGGATGTGGCCCTAGCATTGGGAATATTGGGAAAAATGCTCTAAACCTAAATTAAAGCATAAGACTATCGTTAATGACATAGATTTAGTCCTAACTAAATATTAAACAATGAATTATGGCTTAACTAAATCAATTTGGTTGATCCATCAACTCGGTTTGACAAATCAGGACTCACAATCGGCGTACAATTGAAACCGTAATGGAATAGGGCCCGATTACAGCTCCCTCAAGAGTATGGACTGCTTTAATTAATAATTATAACTTAAAGCCCTAACAAACTCATTCCTAATATTAGGGTTTGCGAGAATCGACGAAAATAAAATGAGGTTTCTAATCCTAATGGCTCAAAATGAAAGAAATGAAAAAAAGAGATGGAAAAATATGTAGGAAAATCTCTTACCTAGCAAGTGAGTGGAGAATCCAACCTAAAATCTTCGGATTTCATCCGTGGAAGACATGAGATCGGGAATAGAGATGAGGTGTTGTATGAATCCGACAAGCACGAGGATTGGATGGTGTGATCTGGCACTGGGCCTCACCATCTCTCTCATTCCACTCTTCTTCTCCTCTTCTTACTCTCCTTGGCTTTACAAATTCGTATGGGAGAAAATGAGACCCCTAAATGACCTATTTATAGAACCAGATTTGGTGCGAATGGCCTTAAGGGTTGGGTTTTTACTATACTAGCCCTAGGGGATTGTGTTTTTACTCTTTAGGGGCCATTACAGGGTATAGGGGTCGATGCCCGCCATAGGATAGTTGACCCTAGTGATGATCTATGCATAGACAAAATCGGCCCGTCATTTGGATGCGTTGATCGACGGATATGATTAGAAGTCTGTTCAATGGTCACCGATGGTTGATTGAGGCCGCGGTTATATGGATATGTTTGAAAAAATATCATTAGTCGGTACCCCAACTTTAGTTGTGAATCGATGGTCCGAAAGTTACAACTTTCTGAAAGAAGAAATGAACTTATTTCACTTAAGTTCCATATTTTTATATAAGATACTTACATAACCTAAGCACTCGACTTGTGAGTTCAAGTTGAACGATTCGAGACGCAATCTTAACTCGATGTCCCACGATGGACGTTAAGCCTAGTGAGACAGACATTATTCTATAGTTTTGGAACTAGTGGCCCACAAACGAGTGATCTAGAGCTTGTTCTGAAAATCGGAGCATTTCTGGAATGAATTGGTAACGAGATTTGTTGTGTGAAATGATTAGGGTCTAAATTAGCTAAGTTCACAGTGTGACCTATTCGCAACTAGCGAAAATGACGATTTAATTATGATAACTCTAAACCGTCGGTTCTTAGGCTAAAAGGATACTGGGTCAGTTTGGTTTGTTAATTAAGATCCGACCCCTAGTTGTCTTGATTTTAGGTGGGCCTTTATTTAGTTGCAGTTGCCTTGATTAATCAGTTGTAGGTTAGCTAGATGTGGGCCCCATGTGAACAAATCATGTGGCTAAGTTCGAAGTTTAAGTGATTGGTTGGATTCGTTGGCTCCCTACGATTGATTAATCAAATTTATGTGGTTCTTTATTAGTATCGCCCGCGTATAGGCTCACCACAAGCATTAAGGGTCAATTAGTGACAATGCGAGCTAATTATAGTGAAAAATTTTTAAGGGCTTTTGGAATTCAGAACAGTGAAAATCCAGGATGTTATCATGATGTCATGTGAAATACACCTAACTTAGGGTCAATCTAAGGTTATACCACCGGTTGGTTGACACATATAAAGTGTTTCGATCTTCGATTTAAGGCTTGAGATGTTGAGACTTCCTTGAGATGTTGATCAAGTCTTTACGAGTTCTTCATGAGTTGTCAAAAAGTATCATCACGAGTGCTTGTGCTCCTTTTAGGACTACAAAATTTGTCAATCCTTATTATTCTTAAGTATAATCACTTACAATCTCCCCCTTTGTTAATTTCCTGACAAAACACAATCATACACAACTCATCATATAACCATACAACTCATTATAAAATATTACAACATCTCACAGACTCATTATACTAATATGAGCACCGGTTCAAAAGGACATCTGTATACCACCAGTGATACCACATCTTGATTATCTTGATGCTCCTACTTAGAACAAGCATTCGTAACTCCCCTTAAGCACTTAGTCACATAGAATATATTTCTATACAATCCAATACTTTATCACATGAAAAAAAATATAATTCCATAGAATTCATGCATGCAAATGTTGTGCTCAGATATTCATTCAAGTGTTGTGGAGTTATGCTCATATATCCATAACTATTTTCTCTCCCTTTTTGTCAAAAGTTGACAAAGGAAGAAAGAATTAAATGATGTATGCAACATAAATATTAAGGATAAGAGCATATAAAATAAGGATATGAAGTCATTAAGTTACATAAAGATTAATATCCAAACTTGCATAAAGGAAAGCCATCCAAATAGAGAATAAAAGTTATTACAGAACAAAATAGATGAAATATCTAAGCAATATCAACCAAACATGCTAAAATTTAAATTATTACAAATTATTTAGATGGAGCAGACATCTCAAGATCAATGGTATTTAGGCTCTTGCATAGCAAAAGTCTAACTTTCGTTAGTTAGTGTGTCATTTACGTTGGCCCATTCTATTTGGGAAGTAAAGCACATATAATTACAAATATTTTCCGATTATCTTCTGGTTTGAACACCAGAAAGAGGGTTACAAAGTTTTTGATTCATTGGATGGTCTTTTACCAACCTTGACTCAGTAGAATATGGTTTGGATGATGGTTCGCTTTGATTCATCATAATAATATCATCATCATCATCTTGGCGATGACTGGGATTGATCCTTGAACCACGTCAGTTCAGTTATAACATTTATTGATTCTTGAACCATGTCAGTTCTTTTATTTAGGATACGATATGCTCGACTGTTTAGGGTGTATCTTAAAAACATTCCCTCATCACTTTTAGCTTCGAACTTTCTCAAATTTTTTCGGTCTTGTAAAATGAAACACTTGCTTCCGAAAGTGCAAAAATATTTAATAGGAAGTTTTTTTTATCAAACCAAAGTTCATAAGCTGCTTTATTTTTACCTGCTCTTACATAAACACGATTAATAGTATAACAAGCGGTATTAATAGCTTCAGCCCATAAATTTTTTGTTATTTTAAAACTATTTAGCAAGCACTAGCTATTTCTTGAAAAACTCTGTTTTTCCTCTCAGCAACTCCATTTTACTAAGGAGTTTTAGGAGAAGAAAACTCATGTAATATTCCATGGTCATTATAGTACTTCTCAAAATTGTTATTTTCAAATTCAGTACCATGGTCACTTCTTATTCTGATCACAGACAATTCTTTTTCAGTCTGAATATGCTTAATTAACTTTTTGACTTTGTCAAAAGCATTTGACTTTTATCTTAAGAAGACTACCCATGAATATCTAGTGTAGTCATCTACTACAACTAGAAAGTATTCCTTTTTACCTCTACTCTCTGTTCGAGTTGGTTCAACTAAGTCCATATGAAGTAGTTAAAGAGGTCTTGTATCGGCTAAGGAGTTCACCTATTTGTGACTACTCCTATTTTGTTTGCTTATTTGACAAGCATCACATACTTTATTTTCTACCTTTTTCAATTTGGGTAGACTACGTAGATTATCTCTCTTGCTCAATTCATATAAGTCTGTATAATTTACATGTCCAAGATGTTGATGCCAAAGTTCAGTTTCGTCTGTTTAGACCATGAAACAAGAATGATTTGTTAAGTAAGAGTCATTAATGATATAGCAATTTTCAGAGGTCCTTCAATCATTTAATATTTATATGACCTTGATTGTTAAATTATCTCATATCTGTGGTATGAAAATTTTACTCTATGATTATTATCACAAATTTGAGATATGCTCAACAAATTATGTTTTAATCCTTCAACATATAGCACATATTTAAAGATATATTTGAAAGTTTTACATTACATCTTCCGATGATTTTATATTTGTTACCATCTCCAAAAGTAACTAAGCCGCCATCGATTTGAATGATGTTTAATAGAATCACCTTATCATCTATCATGTGTCTAGAACATCTACTATCCATGTACCATCTTGAATGGTCACTTGCTTTGAAAGATGTGTGGATAACAAGACACTTATCTTTTGGAACCCATTTCATCATGGTTTTGGGTTTCGGAGGATCTCTTACTATTCACTGTGTTTGGGAGTAAGAGTTTTTTTTATTTTATTTTACTTACTCTGTTACTTCCATAGTTGGATTTTAAGAGTTCTTTAAGCAAGCCCACTATCTTATCTGCTAGAGAAGTATTATTATTTCTCCTTTGATATTTATGGTAGTTGGCATTGAAATTGCAGTAATGACCGCTCTAGTAGAAGTATGAATAGGTCAATGTGTCCTAGAGGGGGTGAATAGGACTTTATAAAATTTTATAACAATTTAAAATCCTATTACCATTATCTTGATGTAATAAAACAATTATCAAGATATCTTTAATTTAACTCTAATGGCTTCCAAGCCAAATAGAGGATCCAATCATGAGATTATTCAATATATAAACAGTGTATATATTCAGTCTATGATGGATGCACTGAGTGACTGTGTGTGAGATGTGATACTTATCAGTTCTAAATAATCATGCATCATGTGATCATTCAAAGTAAACATAATAAGAGAATATGCAAATAATAATCTCAAACACAGTCATTTTATAGTGGTTCGGCTATATGCCTACTCCACTCCCAGCAGACGCACTCAACCCTTGAGTGTACTGGATTTCACTAACGAAAGTTTCAAATCAGGTTTACCTCAAACCAGTACAACCTACACAAGGCTGACTCTAAGACCTACACAAGGTACCTAATATGCCTACACAGAGGCATAAGTTTATGCTCTATAAAAGAGCAAAGGTCAACATAAAGCACCTAGGTTTTATGCCCAACATAAGAGCAAAGGATCCACTTAAGGACCCTACCTTTTAGACCACACAGGTCAAGGATCCACACAAAGAACCTAACTTTTAGACCACACAGGTCAAGGACCTAACTTTTAGACCACACGGGTCAAAGACCTACATAAGGACCTAAGTTTATGCCCTACACAAGAACAAGGGTCAATACAAAGCACCCACACGTATTCTCCCGTTGGAGGCCTCCTATGAGGACTTGAAAGGGGTGAGAATCACCTGTGACCCAATCCTACAAAAGGAATAATCAACATGGTGTCTGGACTCTAATGACTTACAGATAAGTAGGTGAGCCTAATTAAGCATGTTGATGAAGATCTCCTCCTTGATGAGGCGATGGGTTGGGTCAAGGTTATGTTGGAATCCTACTGTATTAAATATTTTCCTATTTTAGAGAAGGAGTAATTCCATGCATTCAAGCATTCAAGGTATCCCAGCTCAATGATTTTCCATTAAGATAGTAGCTGGATGATCCTTGAATGGAGAAGTTCATTCCTCAATTCACTCTAATGAATATCAATGATGAGGGTGGATTGAAGGATAAACTTTCATGAGAAAAAGAGTTTAGGGTAAATAGTATGCAAGACTCTCTCTGTTTTTCTCACTAAGCAACCAAAAGAAAGCTTCCTATATATAAGCAAAAAGTCCCAATGGTAATAAATGTGTCAATGTTGACCGAGTTCGATTTCATCGACCCTGGCGTGATGTTATTGAACGTATACTTTCGATTTCATCAAGTCAGGGTTTGATGATCCGAACTCAGTTGAAGTACATACCCAAAACTTTTTGACTGAAGATCGATGACATTGAACATGCGTCGATGTTATCAACTTTTGAATTCCGATATCATCGACACTGGTTTCGATTCATCGATCTTTTCAATGAATATTTTAAGAAAGCTTGCTGGACAATTTTGACTCAATTCGATGATATCGATCCCATATTGATTTCATTGATTTTTGAATTACGATCATATCGAGCCAATATCAATTCCTTGATCATTAACATACGATTTTTCTTTTTAAATTTGCTAGAACAGTTTTGTCCTGATTCGATTGTATCGAGTTTATATTGATATCGTCGTGATTTGAATTTTGATGAGATCGATCTGGGTATCGATTCCTCGATCATTTAGATGTTTTTCTTTAAAAAAATCGTTGAACACAACTTGTCCCATTTCGATGTCATCAATACTGTGTTGATATGATTGAGATTTGAATTTCAATGATATTGATTGACCTTCTATTCCTTGAACACTATCAAGAATATTTACCAAGTCGTTGCTGGATAGAGCTCTGAGATTTTTCTATATTTGAAATTCGATGTTAAGGTACTTTTGATTTATCAAATATTTTGTCCAAAATACTTTGTGGTTGCTGAACATAAATGGACTCAATTCGATGTTATCGAGACCAGTTCGATATCAACGACACTGAGTGTTTGATTATATTGACCAATAATCGATGATATTGAACTTAGCTGAAAACTTAGAGAATTTTTCTTTTTGAAACTAGGTTTTCAGACTTTCAATACCTATGTTATTCTAAGTTTTTCTTAAGGCTTTTATTTACCTGTGTATTTTGGAATTTGGGATGTGAGGCTAAGTTTAACTATGATGAGCTCTGAACACACATCCGATTGAGGCAATGTCTTGAATAATCTTCAAATGGGGCCCAGTTGACTCATTAACTCAACACTCAAGCTAATTGACAAACCAGGGCACTTTCAGGCATTAGTTTTTGGATTAGAAGTTTTTTTGAAAGGATTTTTCATTCTTCTTTACTTCCTTTATTATTTCTCATTTAGACTATAAAGATTCTCCTTTTACAAATATGGGAGTAGAATTTTTAGATTTTTTTGTGCGACTTTTGATATATCCCAAGCTAGATTTGTCACCACTTTGGTTCAATGCAGTTAATAATTTTTCAAGTTTCTGGTTTCCTTAGGTGTATATCCAAGTATCTTTTGAAGTCTTAAAGGAAGCAACTTCTAATTTTAAATTCTCATTTTTAGATTTAAGATTTTGAATTTTAAAAATTCATCCCAAGTGGCAATCATGCCTCTTCTTCTAGATTTATCCTTTTTAGGATATTTTAAAGCTAGATGTCTATATTCAGAACAATTGAAGTATTGGGTGTCTTTATATTTTGATTTCCAAAAATTTGAATTTTCTTTTCTTTTTTTCAAACGGGTTTTAAAAATCTAATCTATTTTTATTTTTGAAAATTCTATAAAACATTTTAGTCAACATTGCCACATCATCCTCATTCTCATCAATTTCAAAATTTTTGTCTTTGGATTTAGATTTATATTTAGATGATTTAAGAGCTATAGACTTGTTTTTAGGAGCTTTGAAATTCAGCTCGTAGGCCTGTAGAGATCCAACTAAATTATCAACCTTCATAGTATCAATATCCCTCAATTATTCCTGAATAGAGGTAACTTTAGAATTGAACCTGTAAGGAAGTGATCGTAGTATCTTTGCGCAAACCTTGCTTTCAGAGACTTTTTCTCCAAGACCCCACATAAAATTAACAATGTCATTTAGTTTTGTATAGAAGTCCATCAATGACTCACTTTCTTTCATACGAATTTTCTCAAACTTTGTTATGAGGATTTAGATCTTAAATTTTTTGATAATTTTAGTTCGTTCATGTGTCATTTCGAGAATATCCCATGCTTGTTTTATTGTATCATAAGAAATGATTCTTTTGAATTCATCTAGTGATAGAATACAAGTAATAACATTTAAGGCTTTTGCATTTGCACTGCTTTCACTTTTCTGAATTGTTGTCCAAAGAGTATAAGTGATTTCTTTCATGGACGTGGTTCCATTTTCAACTACTACTTCCTTTATATGAGGGATCTATTGGGTCATAGTGGCTTGCCACATACTTTCATTAATGGATTTGAGGAAAATTCATATAATTACTTTCCAATAAGAATAGTTTGAGCCATCAAAGGGAGGTGGCCTAGAAATAGATAGACTATTGAAATTTGACATTCAAATAACTCTAGATCTAGCTCTAGGAGGTTAATCCCAAAAAGAGCAATCTTGCTCTAATACTATTTGAAAGTGCAAGCTATGAATATCATAGAGATGGGGTGAATAGGACAATATAAAATATTTCGATATAATAAGGAATAATAAAACAAATACTCTCAATTACTCAGCGTATTGAAATCTTGATTTCAAATAGTTCGTATGACAACCTTCACTTAAAAGATTTAGGCAGGACAACATTATTTCACGAAGTCTTTGAGATCAAAATATCAAACTTAGAAAGAAACAATCAATTACAAGGAAATTATGTAAAGAATTAAACAATCACCACAATGCACAAGGAGTTATAGTGGTTCGGTGCTTAAACTCCATACCTACTCTACTTCCAAAATTACTACCCTCGTAATTTTGGCTTTTACTATTTTAAGGTTTTCACAGGGTCACTTTAACAACCTTATATAGTCCTTGTGATTTTTGCAGGCTATCACTACAAAACCCTCTTTGTGATTTTCACGGGCTCACCACAAAACAACCCGCTGAGATTTTCAAGCTATTTTAGAAAAACTCAAAATGAAATAAAGTAAATACTGTACTTATCTTCAATTGGTAAGTTAAAGACGTAACTGTAGCTTGATTGCGGCGAACTTCTTTTCTTGGGATATTGATGAAGTCGTATATGCGTTTAACCCAAAAAGATTATAAGGATATAATATATTTCCAATGTAATAAACAATACCCTAATACTGCAAATTCAATTATCTAATTCTCAACTAGAGTATGGATTACTCTATTAAAAAAAGATTAAACTAACTCGAGAAAGAAAATAGAATACGTTAAATCAAATATAAGAATTACTGCACAAATATCTTAAGGAGGCTTGGACTTTTACTCTATTCTTAAGAATAAATCTCCTCTATTTATAGCCAAAGGATTTGAAAATTCAGCTGGCTCGATTTTAGGTTCGGCTAGCCAAAGTCCAACAATTGTGTTCCAACGGTGCTTCGAATTTCGCTAAATGAAATCTTTCAAAAATTCGGTTGGCCCAAGCCAAAATTCAGCTGGCTGAATCACCAATTCAACTGGTCGAATCTCCATTAGATCTGAAATTTTATCTAGCTAAAAACTTGACCGAACATACTTTAAGCTAGCCGAGCAAACAGGTTGGGTTGACTGAACTTGCTTCGATAAAAAATCTTTCTTATTGTATACTTGCCCAAATTATGTTGGGTTGGCCGAAAGTAGTTATGCTGGCCGAACTTAAAGTTGGGCTAGCCTAACTTTAGTATATTTTACCTAGAATCATATGTTATCGTGATATCATGTGAAATACACCTAACCTAGGATCAATCTAAGGTTATACCACTTGATGGTTAACATGTACAAAGTGTTCTGATCTTCAAACCATGTAAAGATTTTAAGGCTTGAGATGTTGAGTCTTCCTTGAGATATTGATCGAGTCTTTAGGAGTTCTTCATGAGTTGTTGAAGAGTATCTTCATGAGTGCTTGTGCTCCTTTTAGGACTACAAAATTCAACAATCCTAATTGTGCTTAAGTATAAGCACTTACACACATTTTCACCAAAGGCAAAGTGGTGTGGGGGTAATATTGTACCCTAATTCTGGCAATTCTGAGAAGCCAACAGGAAAGTGACATGTGACATTGTATAAGAAATAATAAGTAGATGAAAAATGATCTTTAAAGATTTGGAGCACCTTTTGCACATTTATAGCTGGCGTAAGTCTACTTTTGCACGTCAATGCACGGTTGACAGAATGTTACAGTTGATATAAAAGAAGCGCGATTGAGCTATTTTAAGTATAAAAGAGGATCAAGGGTAGTAAAACCAAAACCTTGGTTGACAAAAGTGAAGCAAGCAGCTGAGAGGAAAGTGGAAAAAGAACAATCACAAAAGAAAGGCCTAAATAAGAGAGGGATCCTTACTCTTGCTCGAGTGGTAAACTCTTAGGAGTTTCAACACCCAGTCAAGGGTTCGAGTATCCATGAGTGGTGAAATTCCACTAGCGTGAGTGTGTGGGGGGTTTGTGTGCATGAGTTAAATTTTTTTTTTTTAAATAATCTATAAATAACAAAGGAATTCAACAGAGCAAGATATCTACAACCCAATCCAACACAACAATCAATCAAATCAATCAATTTATTTTATCTCAGCTTATCATACTAGTAGCAATAATCTAATAGCGGTAATTCTAATTATTATTCGAGTTTATGCTCATACGTTGGATTTGTTATTTATCCTATATCACGTAGCTCTTTCAAGAGACACATTCTTACAGTCGCTCTTAGTGACCGATTGTGAGTTTTTCCTTTTGTTTGATTTTCACTAATATTTTGAAAGTCATTTCTTGTGGAAGGCACAAAGTAACTCATCTTGAACCTCTCCCTTCGATTATTGCCTGATCATTATAAACTTTTGAAAGTGGCTGAGTAAGCGACCGATCTTCTCAGAATTCGGTCATATATGTTATGTTGGTGGTATCCGCTTATTTTGACGCTTCGGGTCAAAGTTGATCAGTTTGGATCGAGCAACTGTATTGATTCTAGCACGCCCGCATAATTAAAAACAAACTGAGCAGCCAACAGGTTGATTCAAATGTTTGGCGCCATACTCCTCTAATGCTTCTCCAAGCTTCTAAGACGATAAGATGGATGCTCTTCTCCAGCTTATATCTGTAGGCCAGTAGGCTGCTGATCCCAGCCCCGATGATCCATCTGTTGATGTGAGGATCGATCAATTGATGATTATAACTCAATTCTCTACTAATAGCTCAGGGCCTTTGAGTCATGACTGGGGTGGGTTATATAAGGACATGGATTGCCTACAGCATCACGTTGCCTAGAGGTGGGCATTGAGTCGAATCAGACCGAAATGGGTCCAACTCGACTTCGTCAAAATTTTCAATGCACTGACCTGAACTTGATTCGATCCGGGATTGAGTCCGGGTTCTCTGACTTGATCCGATCCGTTGCACTATTAGCCTGACCTGGACTGAGTATTAATCAAAAAATGAATCATATCCAAAGATCAACTGGACAACACCACAAATAGTAGCGGAGATAATGATTTTTACCTTTAAAATTTTCGTAGGGCCCACCATAACGTTTATTTTCCATCCAATCTGTTAATAAGGTCACAACTTCATGGATGAAAAGGAAAAACAAATTTTATATTGATCCGAAACTTTTGTGACCCCTAAAAGAGTTTCAATGGTAGATGTTCAACCCCCACTGCTTTTTACAGTGTGGTCCACTTAATCTTTAGATCTGTCTTATTTTTCGGCTCAAGCCTTGAGACGAGCCCGCCAAATGGATGAACAGTTTGGATATAACACATACCTCATGATGGGACCCACAAAACTTATTGATGTTAATACATCAGTAATTGGTGCATGGTACACCCGCCAATCCGCCACTTCATCTTCTGTGTCAGGAAATCGGATTACTGCAGTACGCTCTTATCATACTAAGTAAACTCAGTTGGGCCCACCTTGAATGTATGTAGTCTATCCACTCCATCCATTCATTTTTCCATCTAATTTAAGGGGTTGAGCCCAAACTTGAAGCATATACAAACATCAAGTGGATCATACCACAGGAAATAGGATGATAATGATTTCCACCTTTGAAACCTTAATAGGCCCCACAGTGATGTTTATTTGTAATCCAAATTGTTCATTAGATCATAAATACATGAATGAAGGGTAAAAAAATATTAGCTTGATCCAAAACTTCCATGACCCCAAGAAATTTTCAACGGTAGACATTTAATTCAACTATTTCCTGTGGTGTGGTCCATTTGAACATTCGATATGCCTCATTTTTGGGACAACACCTAAATTTATCTATTAAAATAGATTGACGGAGCGGATAAAATAAATATATCATGGTGGGCCTCACAGAGTTTACCTAGTACGCTAACCATAGTGAGTTACTCACTACCCAGTCCGCTTCTCTCTGCGTCAGACGGTCGGAGCTCGGTGCTCAATGCGCACCTAGAGCCATGAGCTGAGAGGACGGGTTGGCTACTCCTTGCCACCAGCCAATGGCTCGTAGTCGGTGCTCTATGTACCCCACCATGATGTATTTTTTTCATCTATGTTGTCCATCTATTTTTTAAAGATCATTTTATGGTATTAAACCAAAAATGAGATATATATACTTATTAATAGACCCGATCCGGATTGGATTAGTCCGCATTCTGCCAGGCTTTAACGGTGCCCCAGGACTATGGGGCCACAGCTACATATGTGTTTTATCCACTCCTTCACCAACTCATTTTAATGCGATTTCAAAATGAGGCAAATTTAAAGCTCAAGTGGACCACACCACAAGAATCAATAAGGATTAAATGCCCACCACTAAAAACTCCCTGGGGCCCACAAAAGTTTTGGATTAAGCTTATATTTGTGTTTTCCTTTCATTCATGTCTGTGCTAACTTACGGACAAATTAGATGACAAATAAACATCACTACCGACCCCAAGATGGTTTCAACTATAGACGTAATTATTTCCTATCTTGTAGTCCACTTGAGCTTTGGATATGTTTGGATTTTGAGCTCATGGCCTAAAATGATCTAGGAAAATGAATGGACAGTGTGGATAAAACAATACATTACAGGCGGCCCCATAGAGTCCTGCCACCACGCAATCTGTCAACGGTTAGGGTGTTAATTGGCCGGTTAGTGCCAGGCCAAACTCTGTTCAAGCTCAGCTGTTTACAATAAGCTGAAAATCTGCCCCTGAAGAGATAAAATAGTCCAGCCCGACATGGCCGAAATATTTATGGAGTACCCGGTCCTAGCCAGGCCCGAGCCGGAGCCCTCTCAAAAGGAGATGGACTGAACAACACTCCGAGCCTTCTGGGAGACGACTCAACAACGGCAAGAAGACCTTTCCATCTCAGTGTGATTTATTTATTTATTTATAAATGGGAAAGCTGTCAAACGTCATTAAATAACCCATGTTATTTTGAGTTGTTTTCTTCTGGTTTTTTCTGCTTTTGTATATGGAAAAGTACCCAACTGGATAACGCAAACGAATTCTTGAAGACAGGCCTTGAATGGTAGGTAGGAAATGAGATGAAGGAGAGGACGAAAAAATAAAAAATAGAGAGAGAGAGAGAGAGAGAGAGAGAGAGAGAGAGATGGACCTTTTGTAAATCCTAGCGGAACAGGCCGAACAACCCGCTTGATTTAGAAACGCGCTTGAATTTGAGTTTGAGATCGGCCCTCGGGCCTGATAGAACAGCCCAAGTCCAGCCTAAGGGAGGCCCGTCCTGGCAGGGTCTCTGTAGGGCCCACCGTGATGTATGTATTTTATCCACGCCGTCCATCCAATTTGACAGATAATTTTAGGGCATGATCACAAAAAGGTGGCAAATCGAAACCTTGAGTGGACCACACCACAGTAAGCAGTGGTTATAATGATGCCCACTGTTAAAAGCTTCCTATGGCTCACCATGATGTTTATTTGCCATCCAACCTGTTCATAAGGTTAGACAGACTTAGATGAAGGGAAAACATAAAAATCAACGTGATCCAAAACTTCTGTGGCCACCATGAGGTTTTCAATGGTAGGCATTCCAACCCCACTGATTCATGTGGTGTGGTCCACTTGAGCCTTAAATATGCCTCCTTTTTTAACTGATACCCTAAAATGATCTGTTGAAATGGATGGACAGGATGGATAAAACACATACATCAAGGTGGGCCCCACAGAGACCCTGTCAAAAGGAGACAATTCAAGAACATTCCGAGCCCTCTTACAAGGAGTGGATTTTTCAAGAGAGGCTTTGAATGATAGGAAATGAGATGGAGAACGAATAAATGGAAAAGAAGAGAAAATGAAAGAGATGGGCCATTTCTAAATTCTAGTACGCAGGGCCCAGTGACCGGTTTTTATACATCAATTCTCGCTCGATTTAGAAACGGGCTTGAATTTTAAGCACAAAATCTGATCTGATGCATCTGCCCAAGTCTAGCACAAGGTGGGCCTGGCCCAGTCCATTGATTGTCCTGGACTATGGTTAAGCACCTGATATAATTATTTTTAAAACCATGTCACATCCACCGTATAGGAAACAAGATGGACGATCCTGATTGATCTAGAACCCTGCTACCTCTACTGCAGAGAGATGGCTGTACCATATTTTGGAGCCCACCATATGATGTATGGATTTTATCCATGTCTTCCATCCATTTTCGGTTGTGTTTTCCCTTCATCCAGGTTTATGTGACCTTATGAACAGGTCGAATAGCAAATAAAAATCACATGGGCTCTAAAAAGGTTTCAACGGTGTGTCATTATCACCACTGCTTCCTGTTGTTGTTGGGTTGACCAGCCGACCAACCCTACCTGTTTGATAGATGGTCTCAGTTTCACCTTAGGTTTTTAGTTAAGCCCAAGTTTAAAAATTGTAGTCCATTTAACATAGAGATGTAGAGAAATTTTCTCATAGTGAGAACTCGTGAAAACCCGTTGAGAACTCATCTTATAAGTGATGTGCACAAACATCAAACCATCCGCTAGATGAGTCACCACATGAAACCCCTGGGGACCTAAAATTAAGTCAACCTGATCCAAAAATTAGGTGAGCCACAGCAAAGTGGAAGGAAATTCCCACCCCTGATTTTCAGTGGGGCGCACTTGAGCCTATCAGCCAAGCTAGATGAAATGTTGTATGATCTAGATTACATACGTACACATATCACATGAAATGAGTTCTCACCTGTTCTCATGAGAACAGGTTATTAGGAGAAAATTTCTCTAGATATGTATATATAAATAACTAGTGATTAATAGTTGTGTGCTTGTTTTAAGATTGAACCTCTCAATACAATTTTTTCCCTCACTTTACAACTGGGTCGAGTCGGACTGGGCCACGGCTTAGTAATCTGCTCATGGGTCCAGGCTTGGTCATCTAATCACTGGTCATCCTCAGGCCTGAATTCTGAGCCCATTTAATAAACAGGTTGGTTTCAAGCTGATTTTCCCTTACCCAATTCCAGCCCATTGCTAGTCATCCTTAGAAAATCTTTTGTTAAGTAGGAGTATGAAGAATTATAAAATCAAGAAATGGGCTAATTTGAATTTCTTCCCTTGATTTCTTTGAAGACAATCCCCTTTTATGGCAACAACTAGTACTGTAAATTGTGTTTTACAATGACTTGATATGCATATATAGGACTAAACCTGTAATTCAACTCAAAATACCAAACTTTCATTACATTGTCAATTTACTAAGAATAAGTAAGAGTTCTAAAACTATTTAACCATGGAGATTTCTTTGTAATCCAGAGGTCCATAAGGAGAGAACAACTCAGCGAAAAATCCTTTCTTCCTTCTCGGGTTGATTCCCATATCTTTACACAGCTGATCATTGT